>NC_091283.1:742403985-743083985 GCF_032444005.1 Ranitomeya imitator
GTTCTCACAACCCATCTAGATAAGTTCCTTGGGGGGTCTAGTTTCCAATATGGGGTCACTGGGGGCGTGGCCTGACTGCTCATGGTGGAGGCTGCTGATCCAGGAGCTCCCGTTCCCCAGGGCACTAAAGCGACTTTTAAAGCTCCCAGATCAGCTTTACCCTGCTGAAATTCGCCGCAGTTATACATCTAACGACCCTTAGCCGATGGGAAAGGTAAAACACCTGCAATCCGCACTCCCTAAGCGGGTCTCAGATTACTTCCCCCCGGCCGCCCAGACTCTGCGCCTCTCTCCAATATGGCGCCTCCTTCCCCTCGTGCAGCTCGTGCTTCTCGCCGAGATATCCAAGCACAGGACGCCACTTCTGCAGTCCTTTCTCCAGACACTCCGGTCACCCTGATAAAAGGACTATTATCGGAGCTCAGAGTCTCCATTCAAGATGATATGAAGTCTATGGTGGTGGATCTCAGGGGGGAGGTTGTGGACCTGGGCAACCGCATGGACCACCTTGAGTCCAAAATCACTTAACTCATACAGTCCCACAACACCCTCCTGGATGAGCACGAACAACTCCAGCAGACGGTTGAGGCGATACAGATTAAGAACTACGACCTGGAAGATAGACATAGACGGAACAACGTCCTCCTTAGAGGCGTCCCGGAGTCGATCCCTCCCTCCGAGCTGAGAGCATTACTCCAGGATTTCATGCTGGAGGCTCTTCCAGATATAGAGCCTAGAGACCTCAAAATAGACCGCATTCACAGGGTGCCGAAGCCCTCCGGCGTCCGTTCGGATCTTCCCCGATATGTACTCGCGAGAGTGCACTTTTTCGAGGCTAAGGAGGACTTCTTGAGAGCATTAAGAGCGACCCCTTCCCTCTCTGAGTGCTTTGCGAAGCTCGAGGTGTACCCGGACTTGTCGCCAGGCACCTTGGCCCTTCGTCGCACGTTCAAGCCCTACACGACGCTGCTGCGGGAAAAAGAAGTGGCATATAGATGGGGACATCCTACTCGCCTTATCATTCGTAGAGATGATACCACCCACGTCTGCCTTACTCCCGCTCAAGCGGTGCAACTCTTGAAAGGCTGGAACTTTCTCCCGTCGTCTCCCTCAGCAACAACACAGCGTCCCAGGCAGGACAGCTTCGATAAGCGGGGACCTCGCGGAAGAAGGATTGACCCAGAATGGAGGATCGCCTGACGTAGTATTAGCTGATCTGGTCTTCATTTTTGTTGGATAATGTGCCCAGGGGACCGTCTTCCTGGTCTTCTCTTTTGCGCTTCCCAGGTTGTATTATTGTCTCTTTCCCCTTTCTCCCTTTTGTCTCCCTCACTTCTCTTCCCCTACCTTTACTCACCTCCCCTCTTCAACAAATACACCTGGGAATGTTGCCCAACCGAGCGATTTGTGCTCGCTCTGGACTTTTTGGTTTTCTTCTTTTTTTAAATTTGTTCCACTTATTTGTTGTTGGCGAGCTGCCGAACACCTCGGATCTCCCCCGTATGAGACGCCGGGGCTCCGTGCTTTTCTTTTTGGTATTGATGCTTCATTTTTCTTTTTACTTTTATTTTTTTTGTTGTGACGCATTTAGCATCCGTAATGTTATATAGACTGTTGAGTAAAAGTTAAGTAAATAGGGCAGCACACTGCAGCGCCAAAACATGCAAACTTGAAAACACGAAATTTGAACTGCATTACTGCACTAGAAATATGAAAAATGAGAGCTTTTAGCGCATAAAAATGGCCAATTTTATGTGTACCTCGTAGCCACTTTACGGCATCTCTCTTATACGAGGTCCTACGCTTGACCTACCTCGCTGAGAATAAACGTCTCCATCTGAATGGGTACATGTGAAACCTCTTCTTGGACTCAAATTCTCTCTCTCTGTGGAGGGGTATTGGACCTACTATAATTAAAACACCTGAAGCTAGGAGGCAGGGAGTGCACGATCAGAAGGCTAGAGAATACATTTCAAAAACCTGATCTGCACATCCAAACATAGACTAAGTGTGAACAGGTGCTGAACCCAGAGTCGCCAACTCGTATATAGTTAAGTAAATAGGGCAGCACACTGCAGCGCCAAAACATGCAAACTTGAAAACACAAAATTTAAACTGCATTACTGCACTAGAAATATGAAAAATGAGAGCTTTTAGCGCATAAAAATGGCCAATTTTATGTGTACCTCGTAGCCACTTTACGGCATCTCTCTTATACGAGGTCCTACGCTTGACCTACCTCGCTGAGAATAAACATCTCCATCTGAATGGGTACATGTGAAACCTCTTCTTGGACTCAAATTCTCTCTCTCTGTGGAGGGGTATTGGACCTACTATAATTAAAACACCTGAAGCTAGGAGGCAGGGAGTGCACGATCAGAAGGCTAGA
This sequence comes from Ranitomeya imitator, assembly GCF_032444005.1. Taxonomy (NCBI): domain Eukaryota; kingdom Metazoa; phylum Chordata; class Amphibia; order Anura; family Dendrobatidae; genus Ranitomeya; species Ranitomeya imitator. The sequence continues at coordinate 742,406,375 of NC_091283.1, forward strand.
GAATACATTTCAAAAACCTGATCTGCACATCCAAACATAGACTAAGTGTGAACAGGTGCTGAACCCAGAGTCGCCAACTCGTATATAGTTAAGTAAATTGGGCAGCACACTGCAGCGCCAAAACATGCAAACTTGAAAACACGAAATTTGAACTGCATTACTGCACTAGAAATATGAAAAATGAGAGCTTTTAGCGCATAAAAATGGCCAATTTTATGTGTACCTCGTAGCCACTTTACGGCATCTCTCTTATACGAGGTCCTACGCTTGACCTACCTCGCTGAGAATAAACGTCTCCATCTGAATGGGTACATGTGAAACCTCTTCTTGGACTCAAATTCTCTCTCTCTGTGGAGGGGTATTGGACCTACTATAATTAAAACACCTGAAGCTAGGAGGCAGGGAGTGCACGATCAGAAGGCTAGAGAATACATTTCAAAAACCTGATCTGCGCATCTAAACATAGACTAAGTGTGAACAGGTGCTGAACCCAGAGTCGCCAACTCGTATATAGTTAAGTAAATAGGGCAGCACACTGCAGCGCCAAAACATGCAAACTTGACAACACGAAATTTGAACTGCATTACTGCACTAGAAATATGAAAAATGAGAGCTTTTAGCGCATAAAAATGGCCAATTTTATGTGTACCTCGTAGCCACTTTACGGCATCTCTCTTATACGAGGTCCTACGCTTGACCTACCTCGCTGAGAATAAACGTCTCCATCTGAATGGGTACATGTGAAACCTCTTCTTGGACTCAAATTCTCTCTCTCTGTGGAGGGGTATTGGACCTACTATAATTAAAACACCTGAAGCTAGGAGGCAGGGAGTGCACGATCAGAAGGCTAGAGAATACATTTCAAAAACCTGATCTGCACATCCAAACATAGACTAAGTGTGAACAGGTGCTGAACCCAGAGTCGCCAACTCGTATATAGTTAAGTAAATAGGGCAGCACACTGCAGCGCCAAAACATGCAAACTTGAAAACACGAAATTTGAACTGCATTACTGCACTAGAAATATGAAAAATGAGAGCTTTTAGCGCATAAAAATGGCCAATTTTATGTGTACCTCGTAGCCACTTTACGGCATCTCTCTTATACGAGGTCCTACGCTTGACCTACCTCGCTGAGAATAAACGTCTCCATCTGAATGGGTACATGTGAAACCTCTTCTTGGACTCAAATTCTCTCTCTCTGTGGAGGGGTATTGGACCTACTATAATTAAAACACCTGAAGCTAGGAGGCAGGGAGTGCACGATCAGAAGGCTAGAGAATACATTTCAAAAACCTGATCTGCACATCCAAACATAGACTAAGTGTGAACAGGTGCTGAACCCAGAGTCGCCAACTCGTATATAGTTAAGTAAATAGGGCAGCACACTGCAGCGCCAAAACATGCAAACTTGAAAACACGAAATTTGAACTGCATTACTGCACTAGAAATATGAAAAATGAGAGCTTTTAGCGCATAAAAATGGCCAATTTTATGTGTACCTCGTAGCCACTTTACGGCATTTCTCTTATACGAGGTCCTACACTTGACCTACCTCGCTGAGAATAAACGTCTCCATCTGAATGGGTACATCTGAAACCTCTTCTTGGACTCAAATTCTCTCTCTCTGTGGAGGGGTATTGGACCTACTATAATTAAAACACCTGAAGCTAGGAGGCAGGGAGTGCACAATCAGAAGGCTAGAGAATACATTTCAAAAACCTGATCTGCACATCCAAACATAGACTAAGTGTGAACAGGTGCTGAACCCAGAGTCACCAACTCGTATATAGTTAAGTAAATAGGGCAGCACACTGCAGCGCCAAAACATGCAAACTTGAAAACACAAAATTTGAACTGCATTACTGCACTAGAAATATGAAAAATGAGAGCTTTTAGCGCATAAAAATGGCCAATTTTATGTGTACCTCGTAGCCACTTTTTGAAATATAGACTGTTGAGACTTAATGTTTCTGTTGTATTTTCCCCCCCCATCACCCCTCCACTTCCCCTTCCCCTTTATGCAGCTTACCCCCCTCAAACATTGTTGTTCTGACATACAAGTTGGAGGTCCGCTCTCGCTTGTTACCATGCCTATCTCCATACTAGCCCTGAACGTGAACGGCCTAAACTCGCCTCAAAAGCGTTCACTCCTATATGGCCAACTAAAAAAGTCACGTGCGGATATTGTCTTTTTGCAGGAGACTCACCTATTAGAGGCTGATAACTGTCGCGTAACCTCCCGCTTTTATCCTCAGCGCTTCTTCTCCAACGCCCAGGATAAAAAATCTGGAGTGGCTATTTTCATTGGCGCCAACCTGTCATTTGACCTGATTAAGGTCTTCCCTGATCCCGAGGGAAGATATTTACTTCTGACATGTCGTCTGAACGATGTACTGTACTCCTTATTAGCGATATACGCCCCTAACTCAAAACAATCTGCATTTCTTAACCCCTTAGTGACAGAGCCAATTTGGTACTTAATGACCAGGCCAATTTTTGCAATTCTGACCACTGTCACTTTATGAGGTTATAACTCTGGAACGCTTCAACGGATCCCGCTGATTCTGAGATTGTTTTTTCGTGACATATTGTACTTCATGTTAGTGGTAACATTTCTTCGCTATTACTTGCGATTATTTATGCAAAAAACGGAAATATGGCGAAAATTTTTAAAATTTTGCAATTTTCAAACTTTGTATTTTTATGCCCTTAAATCAGAGAGATATGTCATGAAAAATAGTTAATAAATAACATTTCCCACATGTCTACGTTACATCAGCACAATTTTGGAAACAAAATTTTTTTTTGTTAGGGAGTTATAAGGGTTAAAAGTTGACCAGCAATTTCTCATTTTTACAACACCATTTTTTTTTAGGGACCACATCACATTTGAAGTCATTTTGAGGGGTCTATATGATAGAAAATAATGAAGTGTGACACCATTCTAAAAACTACACCCCTCAAGGTTCTCAAAACCACATTCAAGAAGTTTATTAACCCTTTACGTGCTTCACAGGAACTGAAACAATGTGGAAGGAAAAAATGAACATTTAACTTTTTTTTGCAAACATCTTAATTCAGAACCATTTTTTTTATTTTCACAAGTGTAAAAACAGAAATGTAACCATAAATTTTGTTATGCAATTTCTCCTGAATACGCCAATACCCCATATGTGGGGGTAAACCACTGTTAGGGCGCACCGCAGAACTTAGAAGTGAAGGAGCGCCGTTTGACTTTTTCAATGCAGAATTGGCTGGAATTGAGATCGGACACCATGTCACGTTTAAAGAGCCCCTGATGTGCCTAAACAGTGGAAACCCCCCACAAGTGACACCATTTTGGAAACTAGACCCCTTAAGGAACTTATCTAGATGTGTGGTGAGCACTTTGAACCCCCAAGTGCTTCACAGAAGTTTATAACGTAGAGCCGTGAAAATAAAAAATCGCTTTTGTTTACACAAAAATGATCTTTTCGCCCACAAATTCTTATTTTCACAAGGGTAACAGGAGAAATTAGACCACAAAAGTTGTTGAGCAATTTCTCCTGAGTACGCTGATACCCAATATGTGGGGGTAAACAACTGTTAGGGCGCACCGCAGAGCTTGGAAGAGAAGGAGTGCCGTTTTACTTTTTCAATGTAGAATTGGCTGGAATTGAGATTGGACGCCATGTCGCGTTTGGAGAGCCCCTGATGTGCCTAAACAGTGGAAACCCCCCACAAGTGACACCATTTTGGAAACTAGACCCCTTAAGGAACTTATCTAGATGTGTGGTGAGCACTTTGAACCCCCAAGTGCTTCACAGAAGTTTATAACGTAGAGCCGTGAAAATAAAAAATCGCTTTTGTTTACACAAAAATGATCTTTTCGCCCACAAATTCTTATTTTCACAAGGGTAACAGGAGAAATTAGACCCCAAAAGTTGTTGAGCAATTTCTCCTGAGTACGCTGATACCCAATATGTGGGGGTAAACAACTGTTAGGGCGCACCGCAGAGCTTGGAAGAGAAGGAGTGCCGTTTTACTTTTTCAATGTAGAATTGGCTGGAATTGAGATTGGACGCCATGTCGCGTTTGGAGAGCCCCTGATGTGCCTAAACAGAGGAAACCCCCCACAAGTGACACCATTTTGGAAACTAGACCCCTTAAGGAACTTATCTAGATGTGTGGCGAGCACTTTGAACCCCCATGTGCTTCACAGAAGTTTATAAAGTAGAGCCGTGAAAAAAAAAAATTGCATTTTTTCTACAAAAATGAGCTTTTTGCCCACAAATTTTTATTTTCACAAGGGTAACAGGAGAAATTAGACCACTAAAGTTGTTGTGCAATTTCTCCTGAGTACGTCGATACCCAATATGTGGGGGTAAATCACTGTTTGGGCGCACCGCAGAGCTTGGAAGAGAAAGAGTGCCGTTTTACTTTTTCAATGTAGAATTGGCTGGAATTGAGATCGGACGCCATGTCGCGTTTGGAGAGCCCCTGATGTGCCTAAACAGTAGAAATCCCCCACAAGTGACCCCATTTTGGAAACTAGACCCCCCATGGAACTTATCTAGATGTGTGGTGAGAACCTTGAATGCCCAAGTGCTTCACAGAAGTTTATAATGCAGAGCCGTGAAAATAGAAAAAAATATTTTTTTTTCCACAAAAAAGATTTTTTAGCCACCAAATTTTTATTTTCACAAGGGTAACAAGAGAAATTGGACCCCAAAAGTTGTTGTCCAATTTGTCCTGAGTATGCTGGTACCCCATATGTGGGGGTAAACCACTATTTGGGTGCACGGCAGAGCTCGGAAGGAAGGAGCGCCGTTTTGGAATGCAGACTTTGATAGAATGGTCTGCGGGTATTATGTTGCGTTTGCAGAGCCCCTGATGTACCTAACCAGTAGAAACCCTCCACAAGTGACCCCATTTTGGAAACTAGACCCCCCAAGGAACTTATCTAGATGTGTGGTGAGAACTTTGAATGCCCAAGTGCTTCACAGAAGTTTAGAATGCAGAGTCGTGAAAATAAAAAATATTATTTTTTTCCACAAAAAAGATATTGTAGCCCCCAAGTTTTTATTTTCACAAGGGTAACAGGAGAAATTGGACTGCAATAGTTGTTGTCCAATTTATCCCGAGTACGCTGATGTGCCATATGTGGGGGTAAACCACTGTTTGGGCGCACGGCAGAGCTCGGAAGGGAAGGAGCGCCTTTTTGGAATGCAGACTTTGATAGAATGGTCTGTGGGCATTATGTTGCGATTGCAGAGCCCCTGATGTACCTAAACTGTAGTAACCCCCCACAAGTGACCCCATTTTGGAAACTAGACCCCCCAAGGAACTTATCTAGATGTGTGGTGAGAACTTTGAATGCCCAAGTGCTTCACAGAAGTTTAGAATGCAGAGTCGTGAAAATAAAAAATATTTTTTTCACAAAAAAGATTTTGTAGCCCCCAAGTTTTTATTTTCACAAGGGTAACAAGAGAAATTGGACCCCAGAAGTTGTTGTCCAATTTATCCCGAGTACGCTGATGCCCCATATGTGGGGGTAACCCACTGTTTGGGCGCACGGCAGAGCTCAGAAGGGAGGGAGCACCATTTGACTTTTTGAGCGCAAAATTGGCTGTCGTATTTGGAGACCCCCTGATGTACCTAAACAGTGGAAACCCCCCAATTCTAGCTCCAACCCTAACCCCAACACACCCCTAACCCTAATCCCAACCTCATCCATAATCCTAATCACTAACCCTAACCATAATCACAACCCTTACCCCAAAACAACCCTAATGTCAACCCTAACCATAACCCTAATCAAAACCCTAAATCCAACACACCCCTAATCCTAATCTCAACCCTAACCTCAAACCTAACCCTAATCCCAATACACCCCTAATCACAACCCTAACCTTAACCCTAATCCCAAACCTAACCCTAATCCCAAGCGTAACCCTAATGCCAACCCTAACCCTAATACCAACCCTAATCCAAACCCTAACCCTAATCCCAGCTCTAACCCTAACTTTAGCCCCAACCCTAGCCCTAACTTTAGCCCCAACCCTAACCCTAGCCCTAGGGCTACTTTCACACTTGCGTCGTTTGGCATTCCATCGCAATCCGTCGTTTTGGACAAGAAACGGATCCTGCAAATGTGCCCGCAGGATGCGTTTTTTGCGCATAGACTTGTATTGCCGACGGATCGTGACGGATGGCCACACGTCGCGTCCGTCGTGCACTGGATCAGTTGTGTTTTGGCGGAGCGTCGGCACAAAAAAAGTTCAATGAAACGTTTTTTTGTACGTTGCATCCGCCATTTCTGACCGCACATGCGTGGCCGTAACTCCGCCCCCTCCTCCCCAGGACATAGATTGGGCAGCGGATGTGTTGAAAAACTACAGCTGCTGCCCACGTTGTGCACAATTTTCACAACGTGCGTCGGTATGTCGGGCCGACGCATTGCGACGGCCCCGTACCGACGTAAGTGTGAAAGAAGCCTAACCCTAAGTTTAGCCCCAACCCTAACCCTAAATTTAGCCCCAACCCTAACCCTAAATTTAGCCCCAACCCTAACCCTAAATTTAGCCCCAACCCTAGCCCTAACCCTAGCCCTACCCCTAACCTAACCCTACCCCTAACCCTACCACTAACCCTAACCTAACCCTACCCCTAACCCTACCCCTAACCCTACCCCTAACCTAACCCTACCCCTAACCCTAACCTAACCCTACCCCTAACCCTACCCCTAACCTAACCCTACCCCTAACCCTACCCCTAACCCTACCCCTAACCCTACCCCTAACCTAACCCTACCCCTAACCCTAACCCTAACCCTACCCCTAACCCTACCCCTAACCCTAACCCTAATTTTAGCTCCAACTGCTGTTCTCCTGCTGGCCGGCAGATGGAGACAGATGGCGGGCGCACTGGGCATGCGTCCGCCATGTTCTGCTGCCGGCGGCCAGGAGGAGCAGCAAGAGGATCCAGGGACCTAGGTGAGTATGCTAGGGTCCCCGAATCCCCCTATTTCTCTGTCCTCTGATGTGCGATCACATCAGAGGACAGAGAATTACACTTTACTTTTTTTTTTTTTTTTTTTTTTTTGCGGTCGCCGGTAAACAGTTAATTACCGGCGATCGCAAAACAGGGGTCGGTAATACCGACCCCGATCGTGCTCTTTGGGGTCTCGGACCCCAAAGATTCTCCCGGTGCCGGCCGGCGGGCGCACTGCGCATGCGCCCGCCATTTTGAAGATGGCGGCGCCCACCGGGAGACACGAGGAGCATCGGGGGAGCTAGGTGAGTATTGGGGGGCCACCTGGGACCCCTTTTCTCTGTCCTCCGATGTGCGATCACATCGGAGGACAGAGAAATTAAAAAGAGATCGCTTTTTTTTTTTTTTTTTTTTTGCGATCGCCGGTAAACGGTTAATTACCGGCGATCGCAAATGTGGGGTGGGTTAAAAAACCCCCGAATCATGTTCTCTGGGGTCTCGGCTACCCTCGGCAGCCGAGACCCCGGAGAAAATCGGCCTCTGGGGGGCGCTATGGACTTTTCGCCGTTAATTAACGGCGCTGTGGTTTAAGTACCCTTAGCGGCCGCCGTTAAAAGGCGTATCGGCGGTCGCTAAGGGGTTAAATCGCTCTTGGATGAACTCACCCCCTTTATGGTGGGACACAAACTGATTGCGGGCGACCTTAATGCTCCCTTAAACAAATCTCTCGACTGTTCGACTCCCCTGACTTTTAGATCTGACCTCACCCCTATCACCTCTTCCTTTCGTTTACATGACATTTGGTGTTACCTCCACAGCAATGAACGGGACTATACCTTCTTTTCCCTGAGACATAAATCATTTAGCCGTATAGACTATTTTTAATTAACGACTCCCTTCTTCCCTTTTGTGTGACGGCCTGTATTGACTCCATCTCCTGGTCAGACCATACCCCTATTACTTTAACTCTCTCTGACTCCACTCCCCCCTGACTTCTTGGAAAATGAACGAACACCTCCTGACATCTCCAACTAACCATGACGCCCTTACTACCCACCTGAAATAATTTTTTCACTTTAATAACGTTGGTGACATTGCTCCAGATGTGTTATGGTTTACACACAATATGGGGTCACTTGTGAGGGTTTCTACTGTTTAGGTACATTAGGGGCTCTGCAAACGCAATGTGACGCCTGCAGACCATTCCATCTAAGCCTGCATTCCAAATGGCGCTGCTTCCCTTCCGAGCCCTCTCATGCGCCCAAACGGTGGTTCCCCCCCACATATAGGGTATCAGTGCACTCAGGACAAATTGGACAACAACTTTTGGGGTCCAATTTCTCCTGTTACCCTCGGAAAAATACAAAACTTGGGGCTAAAAAATAATTTTTGTGGGAAAAATGTTTTGTTTTATTTTTACGGCTCTCCATTATAAACTTCTGTGAAGCCCTTGGTGGGTCAAAGTGCTCACCACACATCTAGATACGTTCCTTAGGGGGTCTACTTTCCAAAATAGTGTCACTTGTGGGGGGTTTCAATGTTTAGGCACATCAGTGGCTCTCCAAACGCAACATGGCGTCCCATCTCAATTCCTGTCAATTTTGCATTGAAAAGTCAAACGGTGCTCCTTCCCTTCCGAGCTCTCCAATGCGCCCAAACAGTAGTTTACCTCCACATATGGGGTATCGGCGTACTCAGGACAAATTGTACAACAATGTTTGAGGTCCATTTTCTCCTGTTACCCTTGGTAAAATAAAACATTGGAGCTGAAGTAAATTTTTTGTGAAAAAAAGTTAAATGTTCATTTTTATTTAAACATTCCAAAAATTCCTGTGAAACACCTGAAGGGTTAATAAACTTCTTGAATGTGGTTTTGAGCACCTTGAGGGGCGCAGTTTTTAGAATGTTGTCACACTTGGGTATTTTCTATGATATAGACCCCTCAAAATGACTTCAAATGAGATGTGGTCCCTAAGCATTCCAGAGTTCTAACCTTATAAAGGGACAGTGGTCAGAATTGTAAAAATTGGCCCGGTCCATAACGTGCAAACCACCCTTGGGGGTAAAGGGGTTAAAATGCAATTTTTTTGATTGCTCAATACAGAGAGAAACTGCCGGCGCCCGGAGAACCAGGGACCGTGCCGGGAGTAGGTGAGCATGGTGGGGCAGTGCGCTATATTCACCTGTTCCTCATTCCACCGTCGGCACCGCTGTCTTCTGCAGTGACGCTCAGGTCAGAGGGCGCGATGACGCGATTAGCGTGCGCGCCGCCCTCTCTGCCTGAGCATCAGTGCGGAGGACGGAGCAGACACAGCGGCGCTCGGCGATGGAACGGAGGACAGGTGAATATAGCAAGTGCCGGGGGCCTGAGCGACGAGAGGTGAGTATGTGATTTTTTTTCTTTTTAAATCGCAGCAACAGCATATGGAGCAAATATCTCTATGGATCATCTTATGGGCCTTGTGCAGCATTATATGAGGCAAATATCTCTATCGAGCATCTTCTGGGGCCATGTGCAGCGTTATATGGGGCAAATGTCCATGTGGAGCATCTTATGGGGCCTGTTATGAAAAGGTAATTCAGTACCACAATGGACATAGAGGTCAGAGCACATACAGTGACCTGACAATAACCCAAAAACATAGAACGAGCTCTGAGACGTAGGAACTCTGCTGACCGCAATCCCTAATCCTCTCCAACCACACTAGAGGCAGCCATGGATTGCGCCTAACGCTCTCTATGCAACTCGGCACAGCCTGAGAAACTAGCTAGCCTGAAGATAGAAAATAAGCCTACCTTGCCTCAGAGAAATACCCCAAAGGAAAAGGCAGCCCCCACATATAATGACTGTGAGTTAAGATGAAAAGACAAACGTAGAGATGAAATAGATTTAGCAAAGTGAGGCCCGACTTTCTGAACAGAGCGAGGATAGGAAAGGTAACTTTGTGGTCAACACAAAACCCTATAAAAACCACGCAAAGGGAGCAAAAAGACCCTCCGTACCGAACTAACGGCACGGAGGTACACCCTCTGCGTCCCAGAGCTTCCAGCAAGCAGGAAAAAACAAATAGACAAGCTGGACAGAAAAAAACAGCAAACAAAATAGCAAAGCGGAACTTATCTATGCAGAGCAGCAGGCCACAGGAACGATCCAGGAGGAAACAGGTCCAATACTAGAACATTGACTGGAGGCCAGGATCAAAGCACTAGGTGGAGTTAAATAGAGCAGCACCTAACGACTTCACCACATCACCTGAGGAAGGAAACTCAGAAGCCGCAGTACCACTTTCCTCCACCAACGGAAGCTCACAGAGAGAATCAGCCGAAGTACCACTTGTGACCACAGGAGGGAGCTCTGCCACAGAATTCACAACAGGGGCCCATCATAAACTGTATGGAGCATTATATGGGACGTATGTTGTATGGAACATTGTATAGGGCCCTGTTGTGAATTCCGCTCTTGGGCTCCCACCGGTGGTTGTAAGTGGCTTGTAAGTGGCACTTTTGTGAGTTCTGCTCTTGGGCTCCCTCTTGTGGTTTCTAGTGGTATGGCTGCTCCTTGGAGTTAGCTGTCATCAGCTGCCTCCACTTATCGTCTCTTCTGCTCGGCTATTTAGGTCTGGCTCTTTCTTCAGCCAGTGCCACTTGTAAATGGTTCCTGGTTGGATTCACATCTCTTTGCAGTTCCCTGTTATCCTGACCAGTTCAGCTAAGCTAAGTTTTTGCCTGCTCTTTTCTGTCCATAGATTGTGGACTTATCCATTCTGTGCTTTCTATGTTTGTCCAGCTTATCAGTGTGAATTAATTCTGTCTTGCTGGAAGCTCTGGGAGGCAGATTTGCCCTCCACACCTTTAGTCAGGTGTGGAGATTTTTTGTAAACTCTGCGTGGATTTTTGTAGTGTTTTATACTGACCGCACAGTATTCCATCCTGTCCTATCTATTTAGCTAGACTGGCCTCCTGTGCTCATCCTGGTTTCATTCTGTGTATGTCTTTTCCCTCTCCACTCACAGTCATTATTTGTGGGGGGCTAATCTATCCTTTGGGGATTTTCTCTGAGGCAAGATAGTTTTCCTGCTTCGTTCGTTAGGGGTAGTTAGCTCTTAGGCTGTGACGAGATGCCTAGGGAGAGTTAGGAGCATTCCACGGCTACTTCTAGTGTTGTGTTGAGTTTAGGGACTGCGGTCAGTACAGTTACCACTTCCTTCAGAGCTCGTTCCATGTTGCTCCTAGACCACCGTATCATAACAGTACAAGTGGCCAAAAATGAATTAAATGCATCTCAAAAGAAGGAAAAGAAAGTTCTGAACCATTTTTTTTTCTGTGCTCTGGTTTGTTTTGTTTTTTTTCCTCTTGATATCTGGGTGGTTCAGGATATATGCTTTGGCATGGATGTTCAGGGTTTGTTTTCTCGTGTGGATCAACTTGCTGCAAGAGTACAGAGTATCCAGGACTATGTTGTCCAGACTCTGGCTTTAGAGCCCAGAATTCCTACTCCTGATTTGTTTTTTGGGGACAGATCCAAGTTTTTGAACTTTAAAAATAACTGCAAATTGTTTTTTGCTTTGAAGCTCCGTTCTTCTGGTGATCCCATTCAGCAAGTAAAAATCATCATATCCTTGCTGCGTGGTGACCCTCAAGACTGGGCTTTTTCTCTTGAAACAGGGGATCCGGCATTATTGAATGTAGATGCATTTTTTCAAGCGCTCGGATTATTGTATGACGAACCTAATTCTGTGGATCATGCAGAAAAAACCCTGTTGGCCTTTTGTCAAGGTCAGGAAGCGGCAGAGTTATACTGCCAGAAATTTAGAAAATGGTCTGTGCTCACTAAATGGAATGAAGAGGCTCTGGCTGCTATTTTCAGAAAAGGTCTTTCTGAAACCCTTAAAGATGTTATGGTGGGCTTTCCTACACCTGCCGGTTTGAGCGAATCTATGTCTCTAGCCATTCAGATTGATCGGCGTCTGCGCGAGCGCAAAGCTGTGCATCATATGGCAGTATCCTCTGAGCAAAGTCCTGAACCTATGCAATGTGATAGGATTTTGACTAGAATAGAACGGCAGGAATTCAGACGTCAGAATAGGCTGTGTTTTTACTGTGGTGATTCGGCTCATTTTATCTCTGATTGCCCTAAGCGTACTAAGAGAGTCGATAGGTCTGTTACCATTAGTACTATACAGCCTAAATTTCTCTTATCTGTGACCCTGATTTGCTCATTGTCGTCCTTTTCTGTCATGGCATTTGTGGATTCAGGCGCTGCCCTGAACTTAATGGACTTAGAATTCGCCAGGCGCTGATGCTACACCCGTGGCCAAGGATAAACCTCAGTACTGGACACAGATGACTATGTACATGGCTCCTGCACATCAGGAAGATTGCCGTTTTCTGGTGTTGCATAACCTGCATGATGTTGTTGTACTGGGATTTCCATGGTTACAGGAACATAATCCGGTGCTGGATTGGAAAACTATGTCGGTGACTAGTTGGGGTTGTCGAGGAGTACATAGTGACGTTCCTTTGATGTCAATTTCCTCTTCCCCCTCTTCTGAGGTCCCTGAGTTTTTGTCGGATTTCCAGGATGTATTTGATGAGCCCAAGTCCAGTTCCCTTCGTCCACATAGGGACTGTGATTGTGCTCTTAACTTGATTCCTGGTTGTAATTTCCCTAAGGGCCGACTTTTCAATCTGTCTGTGCCAGAGCATGCCGCCATGCGGAGCTATGTTAAGGAATCTTTGGAGAAAGGGCATATTCAGCCCTCTTCGTCACCATTGGGAGCGGGTTTCTTTTTTTTGCTAAGAAGGATGGCTCCTTGAGACCCTGTATTGATTATCGTCTTCTTAATAAGATCACGGTCAAATTCCAATACACCTTGCCTTTGCTTACTGATTTGTTTGCTCAGATTAAGGGGGCTAGTTGGTTTACTAAGATTGACCTCCGAGGGGCATATAATCTTGTTCGTATTAAACAGGGTGACGAATGGAAAACTGCATTTAATACGCCCGAAGGCCATTTTGAATACCTCGTGATGCCATTCGGGCTCTCTAATGTTCCATCTGTGTTCCAGTCTTTCATGCATGATATTTTCCACAATTATCTTGATAAATTCATGGTCGTATATTTGGATGATATTTTGATTTTTTACAATGATTGGGAGTCTTATGTGAAGCAGGTCAAGATGGTGTTCCAGATCCTTCGTGATAATGCTTTATTTGTGAAGGGGTCTAAGTGCCTATTCGGAGTTCAGAAGGTCTCTTTTTTGGGTTTTATTTTTTCTCCCTCGTCTATAGAAATGGATCCTGTTAAGGTCCAAGCTATTCATGACTGGATCCAACCCACATCTGTGAAGGGTCTTCAAAAATTTTTGGGCTTTGCTAATTTCTATCGCCGTTTCATTGCCAACTTTTCCAGTGTGGTTAAGCCCCTTACTGATTTGACGAAGGAAGGCGCTGATGTGACGAATTGGTCCTCTGAGGCTGTTGAGGCCTTTCAGGAGCTTAAACGCCGATTTACTTCTGCCCCTGTGTTGCGTCAACCGGATCTTTCTCTTCCTTTTCAGGTTGAGGTTGACGCTTCTGAGATTGGGGCAGGGGCCGTTTTGTCTCAGAGGGAGTCTGATGTTTCTTTGATGAAACCGTGTGCTTTTCTTTCCAGAAAGTTTTCACCTGCGGAACGCAATTATGATGTCGGCAATCGGGAGTTGTTGGCTATGAAGTGGGCGTTTGAGGAGTGGCGACATTGGCTTGAGGGAGCTAAACACCGTGTTGTGGTCCTGACCGATCATAAGAATCTGATTTACCTCGAGTCGGCCAAGCGGCTGAATCCTAGACAGGCTCGATGGTCCCTGTTTTTCTCCCATTTTGATTTTGTGGTCTCGTATCTTCCGGGATCTAAGACTGTTAAGGCTGATGCCCTCTCTAGGAGTTTTTCGCCTGATTCTCCTGGAGTCCTTGAGCCGGTTGGCATTCTTAAGGAGGGGGTGATTCTTTCTGCTATCTCCCCTGATTTGCGGCGGGTGCTTCAGGAATTTCAGGCTGATAGGCCTGACCGCTGTCCAGTGGGGAAGCTGTTTGTTCCTGATAGATGGACAAGTAAGGTAATTTCTGAGGTTCATTGTTCAGTGTTGGCTGGTCATCCTGGGATTTTTGGTACCAGAGATTTGGTTGCTAGGTCCTTTTGGTGGCCTTCCTTGTCACGCGATGTGCGTGCTTTTGTGCAGTCCTATGGGACTTGCGCCCGGGCCAAGCCTTGCTGTTCCCGCGCTAGTGGGTTGCTTTTGCCTTTGCCGGTCCCTGAGAGGCCCTGGACGCATATTTCCATGGATTTTATTTAGGATGTTCCTGTTTCCCAGAAGATGTCTGTTATCTGGGTTGTTTGTGACCGGTTCTCTAAAATGGTCCATCTGGTACCTTTGCCTAAGTTGCCTTCCTCCTCAGATCAGGTTCCATTATTTTTTCAGCATGTGGTTCGTTTGCATGGCATTCCGGAGAATATTGTGTCTGACAGAGGTTCTCAGTTTGTCTCTAGATTTTGGCGGGCCTTTTGTGCTAGGATGGGCATTGATTTGTCTTTTTCTTCGGCGTTTCATCCTCAGACTAATGGCCAAACTGAGCGAACTAATCAGACCTTGGAGACCTATTTGAGATGCTTTGTGTCTGCTGATCAGGATGATTGGGTGTCTTTCTTGCCGTTGGCCGAGTTTTCCCTTAATAATCGGGCTAGTTCGGCTACTTTGGTTTCACCTTTCTTTTGTAAGTTTGGTTTTCATCTTCGTTTTTCTTCTGGGCAGGTTGAGCCTTCTGATTGTCCTGGTGTTGATTCTGTGGTGGACAGGCTGCAGCAGATTTGGACTCATGTGGTGGACAATTTGACGTCTCAGGAAAGGGCTCAACGTTTTGCTAACCGCCGTCGGTGTGTTGGTCCCCGGCTTCATGTGGGGGATTTGGTTTGGTTGTCTTCTCGTCATGTTCCTATGAAGGTTTCTTCTCCTAAGTTTAAGCCTCGGTTTATTGGTCCTTATAAAATTTCTGAAATTATTAATCCGGTGTCTTTTCGTTTGGCTCTTCCTGCCTCTTTTGCCATTCATAATGTTTTCCATAGATCTTTGTTGCGGAGATATGTGGTGCCCGTTGTTCCCTCGGTTGACCCTCCTGCCCCGGTGTTGGTTGAGGGAGAGTTGGAATATGAGGTTGAGAAGATTTTGGATTCTCGTTTTTCGAGGCGGAGGCTTCAGTATCTTGTCAAGTGGAAGGGTTATGGCCAGGAGGATAATTCTTGGGTTGTTGCCTCCGATGTCCATGCCACCGATTTGGTTCGTGCTTTTCACTTGGCTCGTCCTGATCGGCCTGGGGGCTCTGGTGAGGGTTCGGTGACCCCTCCTCAAGGGGGGGTACTGTTGTGAATTCCGCTCTTGGGCTCCCTCCGGTGGTTGTAAGTGGCACTTTTGTGAGTTCTGCTCTTGGGCTCCCTCTTGTGGTTTCTAGTGGTATGGCTGCTCCTTGGAGTTAGCTGTCATCAGCTGCCTCCACTTATCGTCTCTTCTGCTCGGCTATTTAGGTCTGGCTCTTTCTTCAGCCAGTGCCACTTGTAAATGGTTCCTGGTTGGATTCACATCTCTTTGGAGTTCCCTGTTATCCTGACCAGTTCAGCTAAGCTAAGTTTTTGCTTGCTCTTTTCTGTCCATAGATTGTGGACTTATCCATTCTGTGCTTTCTATGTTTGTCCAGCTTATCAGTGTGAATTAATTCTGTCTTGCTGGAAGCTCTGGGAGGCAGATTTGCCCTCCACACCTTTAGTCAGGTGTGGAGATTTTTTGTAAACTCTGCGTGGATTTTTGTAGTGTTTTATACTGACCGCACAGTATTCCATCCTGTCCTATCTATTTAGCTAGACTGGCCTCCTGTGCTCATCCTGGTTTCATTCTGTGTATGTCTTTTCCCTCTCCACTCACAGTCATTATTTGTGAGGGGCTAATCTATCCTTTGGGGATTTTCTCTGAGGCAAGATAGTTTTCCTGCTTCGTTAGGGGTAGTTAGCTCTTAGGCTGTGACGAGATGCCTAGGGAGAGTTAGGAGCATTCCACGGCTACTTCTAGTGTTGTGTTGAGTTTAGGGACTGCGGTCAGTACAGTTACCACTTCCTTCAGAGCTCATTCCATGTTGTTCCTAGACCACCGTATCATAACAGGGCCCATCATGAACTGTATGGAGCATTATATGGGGCTTCTGATTCAATATGGATATTCAAAAACACTTAACCTACTGATGTCTCAATTAATTTTACTTTTATTGGTATCTATTTTTATTTTTGACATTTACCGGTAGCTGCTGCATTTTCCACCCTAGGCTTAAACTCGAGTCATTAAGTTTTCCTAGTTTTTTGTGGCAAAATTAGGGGTCTCAGCTTATACTCATGTCAGCTTATACTCGAGTATATACGGTATGTAAATACCGCTCTGTGTTCATCATCTCATTAAATACATTAACATTTGACCAGCCTGACTTTCCTGAAATTGCCTGCGCCCCTGACACCCAATGTGCGAAAATTTTGCATGGGCCAGCTAGTATTTTAATAAATAGAAAATTGTAAACTTTATTATTTTTATAATCACCGCTCCAGCATACCCTCTAGGAAAATGAGGAAAACCCTTCAGGAGGCAGGTGTGCCCTCCGGTAGGTGATACATTGGTATACGACTTTAACCAGAGTTGGCTACATTTCTGAGCTGGGGGAGAGAAGAAATGTTCAGCAAGCGAATACAAAATAGTCATATTAGTTAGGTGCTTTTGTTAACTATTGCTCCATTTTTCTCCACATATCTACTGTAAGCTATATTGTTTCTGTGGAAGCTGGGTGGCAATGCTTGTGGCTGTCACTACAATGATATCTGGACTGTGTAATTATGTATTATTTCTACTGGATTTCTTTTAAAAAGAAAAGTAAAAGAACTTTAAATACTTCATCTTAATTCCCACAGCATTCAGGAAAAAGTCACGTCCTATTGGTGAAACAATGGGAAAAGAATGCTGATACTAGCAAAAAGGTTTCAGTGGTAAATCAAGTCAATCATTGCCATTGTTCCTGCCTCTATACATATGTGTCAGTCCATTCATATGTGCAATTGTGTTAGAACTGTACTAAACCAAGTAACGTTCCGCTGGTCATTCACGGAGCAAATTGTCCAAACCCAACGTATCTGGGCCATCAAACTCTCAAGAAACCAAGTTAGAGAAAAACTGTTGTGGGCATATTGGCTTTTACATGCAGGTTCTCTGTTCTCTGTGGCAGAAAAACTACAGCCAAAGTTATCTGTCATATCTGTGGCTTATTTGAATAAATACACAAAGCGTTAATGTTTAGGGTGGATACAGGAAAGAGTGTTTGACACTTAGAGGGGTTGTGCCAAGTTTGGATGTTGTTCCCTATCTAACATGCAAATTGCCTCTTTAGAGAAAAAGAGGACTTAAACTCTATAACGCCACCTGTTGGAAGTAACGATCCTGCAAGTCACAATCAACCCTTTAACGAGTCTTGCAATATGACTTAAGGTACCTTCACACTAAGCGACGCTGCAGCGATACCGACAACGATGTCATTCGCTGCAGCGTCGCTGTTTGGTCGCTGGAGAGCTGTCACACAGACAGCTCTCCAGCGACCAACGATGCCGGTAACCAGGGTAAACATCGGGTTACTAAGCGCAGGGCCGCGCTTAGTAACCCGATGTTTACCCTGGTTACCATCGTAAAAGTTAAAAAAACAAACACTACATACTTACCTTCAGCTGTCTGTCCCTGGCGCTCTGTTCTCTGCACTCCTCCTGCACTGACTGTGAGCACAGCAGCCGGAAAGCAGAGCGGTGACGTCACCGCTGTGCTTTCCGGCCAGCGCTCACAGCCAGTGCAGGAGGAGTGCAGAGAAGCAGAGCGCCAGGGACAGACAGTAGAAGGTAAGTATGTAGTGTTTGTTTTTTTAACTTTTACAATGGTAACCAGGGTAAACATCGGGTTACTAAGCGCGGCCCTGCGCTTAGTAACCCGATGTTTACCCTGGTTACCAGTGAAGACATTGCTGAATCGGCGTCACACACGCCGATTCAGCGATGTCTGCAGGGAGTCCAGCGACGAAATAAAGTTCTGGACTTTCTGCAGCGACCAACGACATCACAGCAGGATCCTGATCGCTGCTGCCTGTCAAACTGAACGATATCGCTAGCCAGGACGCTGCAACGTCACAGATCGCTAGCGATAGTGTGACGGTACCTTTAGGATAAAAGCCAAATCAGTATTTCAATTCGCAGGCACGGTGTTTCGGGCTGTTGGCACTCGTCAGTGTGAAGCATGAGAACTAATTTGGCTAGGTGAGAGGCTCTGGACTTGGGTCTAAGGGGTAAGGTTTCTCCGTATGGAGAGTGACATACCAGCTCTGGCTTGTCAAGGTAAGTATTCCGTATTTATAAATTCCTAAAAAATCACCACCGATCCTGAGCTTGAGGCTCTAATGAGCCCTGTCTGGATGGAGCAGATACCAAGCATGAGCACCTTCTCTCCATTTATTTTCAACAGGAGCACCGGAGATGGCTGTTATGGATATGTTAGATATGATAGGACATGTTTGAGGTCTGGATGACCATAATGCAATGCTTATTCATATACAGCAACAGCTGTCTTCGTCATCCTATAGGGAAATATGTATTTTGGTGAAGTTAGGGAATGCTAACGCCGGCAAGGAAATCATTTTGCATCCTAGTGTCCACCTAGACTTTTCACTCATGCACACTGCCAAGCAATCTGCATGGAGAGGAGCCAGTATAGCAGGGCATGGAGGCATACAGAGGTATAATAGAGACTTAGGTTGTGTTGTGGCAGTATCAGCATTTGTTTTTAGCTTTTAGACAGCAGAGAACAAATTTTATTTGACCAAAATGCTGATAATGTTTCATGGATAAAGATATATGGATAGCGTTTGATCATGGCTTGTTAGCTTTTTTGCTCCCAAACAATTACCCTTGTATCCTGGCACTGACCAAGTGATAATCACTTCCTGCAACCTAATGATAACCTCACTGATCCTCCTGACTCCAAACATTCCCACTTAATCGTATTTGTAAGTAGCAGCATAAAAAAGCAGAGACTAGAAGAGGTATAATTCAGGTATGGTTCGGAAGGACCAGTGGATGATTAGGCTGGTAAGGAAAAAAAAAGAGGGGCAGCACCAATACATTCAAATGACCAGGAGATGCAGTACCAGGCCCGCAGAAAAGGCATGGCTAGTATCTCAGCAGTGAGCAGAAATGGTGCAACTTTTTTTCTAGTAAAAATAAGTTTGAACCATTTGCATCAAAGTAGTCTGATGAATGTGTAAATATGGAACATGGAATCAATATCTACATAGTGCTTGTATGTTCCAGTCATGTTTTGGTTTTGTTTCTGCTGGGCTATACCCATTTCTTTCTACGTCCAAAACATTATACTGGTATATTACTTGGCTTCCTACAGTATGAAGTCAGTCATAGTGCATATTACTGACAATAGGGAGATTAGATTGTGAACCCAATTGGAGATAGTGACAGATCTAAGGGAGTATGTCCTGTTACAGAAAAATACTAAGGAGTGTATGTTGTTCCTTAAATAAAAGAATCGTTATAATAGATGAATGTGGATAAAATCCGCGGTTCTAAGAGGTCGCAGCGCCGACCTGTGGATCTGCAGCAGCTGACAACTACACGCCTTTACTGTGTACCACCAGGTGAGCAGTTCCCTCATAATTGATTAGAAACAATCCTGGGGATAAGTCCCTATTTGCGCTTTTTTTGTCTCCTACCTTTCTATACTATTAAATAAAAGAATAGAATATATTACTCTCTTTAACACCTTAATCCCCCAAAGTGGTTTGTACATTAATGACCAGGCCAATTTTTACAATTCTGACCACTGTCACTTTATGAGGTAATAATTCTGGAATGCTTTAACAGAAGATCCTGCTGATATTGAGATGTTTTTTTTCATGACATAGTATACTTCATGATAGTGTTTAAAATTTTAGCCCCAATTTATTTTTATTTTCACAAGTGTTACAGGAGAAATTGGCCCCAAAAACCCAAAAAGTTGTTATGCAATTTCTCCTGAGTACTCTGATACCCCATACGTGGGGTAAAACCACTGTTTGGGTACACACCAGAGCTCAGAAGGAAAGGAGCAGTGTTTGACTTTTTCAACGGAAAATTAGCTGGAATTGAGATCGGACGCCATGTCGCATTTTGAGAGCCCTTGATGTGCCTAAACAGTGGAAACCCACACAAGTGACCCCATTTTGGAAACTAAACCCTCAAGGAACTTATCTAGATGTGTGGTGAGCACTTTGCACCCCCAAGTGCTTCACAGAAGTTTACAATGTAAAGACGTGAAAACAAAAATAACATTTTTCCACAAAAATTATATTTTAGCCCCAAATTTTTCATTTTCAAAAGGGTAACAGGAGAAATTGGATTCCAGAAGTTGTGCAATTTCTACTGAGTACGCGGATACCCCATATGTGGCAGAACTTTGCTGTTTGTACGCAGGTCTGGGCACGAAAGTGGAGAAGTGACGTTTTGGAATGTAGTCCTTGATGGAATGGTCTGCGAGCGTCATGTCGCGTTTGCAGAGCCCTGATGAGCCTAAACAGTGAAAACCTCACACAAGTGTCCACATTTTGGAAACTAGAGCCCCCAATGAATTTATCGAGATTAGTGATGATCGAATAATGAAATATTCGGATTTGGGAAAATCGGCACAAATATTTTCTAATATCCGTGTATTCGTGCCAAATAACGGATCCAATGCAAGTCAATGGGAAAGCCGAATATTTTTCTGCTGAACTCAACAAACAGGTCTGGGGGAATGGAGAAAAAAAGCTGAAATGTATGGGAAAGAGCTAAAACTAAATGGGAACAGCATGGAGAAGATGCCTGCATGCCTTTTGGACTCAGATATGGTATCTGGGAATAATGTTGTCTGACAATTGCATCGGTTTTACAGATTTTTAAAAAGACCTACCAAACCAAACCCCAAAAAAAATTAGAGGGGAAAAATGCAAATAAACATTATTTTCTTCATAATTACATGTATATAACACAAAATAAAAATGAAAAAAAATTATACCTCCCCTTAACCCCTTAGTGACAGAGCCAATTTGGTACTTAATGACCGAGCCAATTTTTACAATTCTGACCACTGTCACTTTATGAGGTTATAACTCTGGAACGCTTCAACGGATCCCGCTGATTCTGAGATTGTTTTTTCATGACATATTGTACTTCATGTTAGTGGTAACATTTCTTCGATATTACTTGCGATTATTTATGAAAAAACGGAAATATGGCGAAAATTTTTAAAATTTTGCAATTTTCAAACTTTGTATTTTTATGCCCTTAAATCAGAGAGATATGTCACGAAAAATAGTTGATAAATAACATTTCCCACATGTCTACTTTACATCAGCACAATTTTGGAAACAAAATTTTTTTTTGTTAGGGAGTTATAAGGGTTAAAAGTTGACCAGCAATTTCTCATTTTTACAACACCATTTTTTTTTAGGGACCACATCACATTTGAAGTCATTTTGAGGGGTCTATATGATAGAAAATATTGAAGTGTGACACCATTCTAAAAACTACACCCTTCAAGGTTCTCTAAACCACATTCAAGAAGTTTATTAACCCTTTACGTGCTTCACAGGAACTGAAACAATGTGGAAGGAAATAATGAACATTTAACTTTTTTTCGCAAACATCTTAATTCAGAACCATTTTTTTATTTTCACATGTGTAAAAACAGAAATGTAACCATAAATTTTGTTATGCAATTTCTCCTGAATACGCCAATACCCCATATGTGGGGGTAAACCACTTTTTGGGTGCACCGCAGAACTTGGAAGTGAAGGAGCGCCGTTTGACTTTTTCAATGCAGAATTGGCTGGAATTGAGATCGGACGCCATGTCACGTTTAGAGAGTCCCTGATGTACCTAAACAGTGGAAACTCCCCACAAGTGACACCATTTTGGAAACTAGACCTCGTAAGGAACTTATCTAGATGTGTGGTGAGCACTTTCAACCCCCAAGTGCTTCACGGAAGTTTATAACGTAGAGACGTGAAATTAAAAAATCGCTTTTGTTTACACAAAAATGATCTTTTCGGCCACAAATTCTTATTTTTACAAGGGTAACAGGAGAAATTAGACCACAAAAGTTGTTGTGCAATTTCTCCTGAGTACGTCGATACCCAATATGTGGGGGTAAACCACTGTTTGGGTGCATCGCAGAGCTTGGAAGAGAAGGAGTGCCGTTTTACTTTTTCAATGTAAAATTGGCTGGAATTGAGATCGGAATGCCATGTCGCGTTTGGAGAGCCCCTGATGTGCCTAAACAGTAGAAATCCCCCACAAGTGACCCCATTTTGGAAACTAGACCCCCCATGGAACTTATCTAGATGTGTGGTGAGAACTTTGAATGCCCAAGTGCTTCACAGAAGTTTAGAATGCAGAGTCGTGAAAATAAAAAATATTTTTTTTCCACAGAAAAGATTTTTTAGCCCCCAAGTTTTTATTTTCACAAGGGTAACAAGAGAAATTGGACCCCAGGAGTTGTTGTCCAATTTATCCCGAGTACGCTGATGCCCCATATGTGGGGGTAACCCACTGTTTTGGCGCACGGCAGAGCTCAGAAGGGAGGGAGCACCATTTGACTTTTTGAGCGCAAAATTGGCTGTCGTGTTTGGAGACCCCCTGATGTACCTAAACAGTGGAAACCCCCTAATTCTAGCTCCAACCCTAACCCCAACACACCCCTAACCCTAATCCCAACCTGATCCATAATCCTAATCACTAACCCTAACGATAATCACAATTCTTACCCCAAAACAACCCTAATGTCAACCCTAACCATAACCCTAATCAAAACCCTAAATCCAACACACCCCTAATCCTAATCTCAACCCTAACCTCAAACCTAACCCTAATCCCAATACACCCCTAATCACAACCCCAACCTTAACCCTAATCCCAAACCTAACCCTAATCCCAAGCGTAACCCTAATGCCAACCCTAACCCTAATACCAACCCTAATCCAAACCCTAACCCTAATCCCAACTCTAACCCTAACTTTAGCCCCAACCCTAGCCCTAACTTTAGCCCCAACCCTAACCCTAGCCCTAAGGCTACTTTCACACTTGCATCGTTTGGCATCCGTCGCAATCCGTCGTTTTGGATAAGAAACGGATCCTGCAAATGTGCCCGCAGGATGCGTTTTTTGCGCATAGACTTGTATTGCCGACGGATCGTGACGGATGGCCACACGTCGCGTCTGTCGTGCACTGGATCAGTGTTTTCCCGGACCGTCAGCACAAAAAAACGTTCAATGTAACGTTTTTTTGTACGTCGCATCCGCCATTTCTGACCGCGCATGCGTGGCCGTAACTCCGCCCCCTCCTCCCCAGGACATAGATTCGGCAGCGGATGCGTTGAAAAACTACATCCGCTGCCCACGTTGTGCACAATTTTCACAACGTGCGTCAGTATGTCGGGCCGATGCATTGCGACGGCCCCGTACCAACGTAAGTGTGAAAGAAGCCTAACCCTAAATTTAGCCCCAACCCTAACCCTAAATTTAGCCCCAACCCTAACCCTAAATTTAGCCCTAACCCTAGTCCTAACCCTAGCCCTAACCCTAGCCCTAACCCTAGCCCTAACCCTAACCCTAGCCCTAACCCTAGCCCTAACCCTAACCCTAGCCCTAACCCTAATTTTAGCCCCAACTGCTCTTCTCCTGCCGGCCGGCAGACGGAGACAGATGGCGGGCGCACTGCGCATGCGCCCGCCATTTTCTTTTCCCCAGAAGATGCCGGCGGCCAGGAGGAGCAGCAGGAGGACCCAGGGACACCGGTAAGTATAATAGGGTCCCCGAATCCCCCTATTTCTCTGTCCTCTGATGTGCGATCACATCAGAGGACAGAGAATTACACTTTGCTTTATTTTATTTTTTTTGCGGTCACCGGTAAACAGTTAATTACCGGCGATCGCAAAACAGGGGTCGGTAAAACCGACCCCGATCATGCTCTTTGGGGTCTCGGCTACCCCCAGGTAGCCGAGACCCCAAAGATTCTCCCGGGGCTTACCGGTGGGCGCACTGTGCATGTGCGCGCCATTTTGAAGATGGCGGCGCCCATCGGGAGCCACGAGGAGCACCGGGGGAGACAGGTGAGTATCGGGGGGCGATCGGGGACCCCTTTTCTCTGTCCTCTGATGTGCGATCACATCGGACGACAGAGAATTTAAAAAGAAATCGCGTTTTGGTTTTTTTTTGCGATCGCCGGTAAACGGTTAATTACCGGCGATCGCAAAAGCGGGGTCGGTAAAAAACCTCCCGAATCATGTTCTCTGGGGTCTCGGCTACCCCAGGCAGCCGAGACCTTGGAGAAAATCCGACTCTGGGGGGCGCTATTTACTTTTTCCACAGCGCCGTTAATTAACGGCGCTGTAGTTTAAGTACCCTTAGCGGCCGCCGTTAAAAGGCGTATCGGCGGTCGCTAAGGGGTTAAGCATATGTTCACACGGAGCAGTTTGGCTTTATTGTTTACTTTAACATTTGTGAGGACTCTCACACCTACATTTGGGAGGTCCCTTCCTCATGCCAAAAAGTTAGCCAGATAGTGGAATACATATTCCCCATCACTTTACAATGCCAGCTAAATCATGCCCATTTGAATCTTGGACTTTGCCCACCACCACTACCATGTCCACCGCCATGTCATTATGCGGCCCTCACTTTTAATTTTCAGAGAGCCAACAGGTGCTGTTAAACCTGCGTTTTGTATGGCCCACAGTTCATTTTTGCTACCGGATCCCAATGGAGCCACTGTAAGGTGAATATAATACAGGACATTGGGAGCTGTATGATCAATGTCAGGAAATTGGATTCTACCAGATGCCAAAAACATTAGGCCACACCTGCGAGTGCAATGCAAAAAACTTGCGCAAGTATCTCGCCTCAATATCTGGCACTGCCGCCGGCACTCTGGACCGGAGTGTGCGGCTGCATAGAAATACATGCATCTGAATGCTCCGGTTCTGAGTGCCAGCGGCAGTGCTGGAAATAGATGCAAGAGACTCACACGAGTTTCTCGCATTGTACTTACAAGTGTAACCCCGGCCTTAGAATTACATTCTGAATACAGTGTATGGAAGAAAGGGCCTGTATAGTGGTCAATCTGTCAGGCC
The DNA here is from genome assembly GCF_032444005.1 of Ranitomeya imitator. NCBI lineage: Eukaryota > Metazoa > Chordata > Amphibia > Anura > Dendrobatidae > Ranitomeya > Ranitomeya imitator. The sequence goes on from NC_091283.1 coordinate 742,431,600, forward strand.
TGAAACCCATGTCAGGAACATGCGCAAGCCTCATTTTACTTGGAAGAGGCCTCCTCAAAAGAAAGAGACAAGAGTGCCATTTAACAATCTGCACAAGCCTACGCATTTTCTATTGGTTTAATAAATAGCGTATCTTTATCTAGCAGTTGTGCGACTGGCACAAATCCTGCAGAGATATGCAAACATAACTATCTCTAGTTTTTGTGAGTCTGCTGTTGCTTTGTGTAATAAAGCAGATTACATAAAATAGCCACACATCGCTAGATATATTGAATTTGTACATAACACCTCTGTGAGGGTACTTGTCAAAAATAATGACAGCAAATTTTTTTTCATAAGCATAAAGCATTCAATATGAGAAATGGTGACGTTAAGAGACATGGATGAGGTGGTGCCCACAAAGGCCGTGTTACAGATCAGAAGGTGACTGGATTTCGTTCTAGCTTCCTGTCAAAATGTGGTCAGCATGGTACACCACTGACTAACCCAGACAATTGCCAGGATGTTGTTGGTTGGATGGTCTTCCACATGGTCCAGTCTCAGTAGCCAAGAGGCTTGGCCTCTGAATCCTCAAACTGGTTCTCCTTACTCCCACCATCAAGAGTCCCAGGAGATATATGACCCCAATGCTGGCCACTCTGAGGAACTGTTTACGTTCCCTTGTAATTTGTCAGGCCTCTCAATGTGCACCATTAAAGAGGGTCATGAGGAGGTGGAGTGCAGTGATCCCAAACATTTGAGCACCCATGGCCAGGAGAAAGCCACGTTGTGGAAAGTCAATTCACGTCTGAAGAGGTGGAGGATAATCATAATCCACAGTTGCAATCAGGTCAGTCTAAAATCACAACTAAGAAGGAGGAGGATCAGATTGAGGAATTGGAAGATGATGTGGTCAATGATGAGGCCACTGATCTAAACGGGCACGGTGGAATGCCTAGCAAGCACAGCAGGGCAGACAGAGATTGATCCATAGCACAAAAAGCAAGCAAGAAAAGGTAGTAGTTTGACCATAGAGAGAACTCGGTCAACTGTTCCACAGAGCCCCCTGCACTGGTAGATAACAGGCGAAGGGTGCGTTGATCTCCCGTGTGGCAGTTTTATTCTGAAATTCCTTCAGACAAAACAACTGTAATTTGCATAATCAGCCAAAACAAACTGTAACAACTCTGCTGGCATCACTACATGGCCTCCCATCCCTCACACACCATCTTACTCACTGCTCCATGTTATGTTGTGTTCTGTCTGTTGCCAGCTTCATATTCTGTGCCTCTGCTCTCTGCATGCTTCCTGGCTGTGTGCATAGGGGGGCGGCGCCAGAACTCTGGTTCTTATGGAATCAGGTCACACCTGTCTAATCTGTTCCTGACCAATTACCAAGAGGCCTCCAGTATTTAGGGCAGCTCCACCCAGTGGACTGGGCCTGTGTAATGTGTTAACTCAGTTAGTGTTTTGCTACTGAGCTGCCAGGCCTTGCTCTGTGTCTTGCCTTCTCTGAAGGCTGTTCTCTTTGCTTTGCATTGTACCTGTCTGTCTGCCCTCCAGGAGGCTGTATATCCTGGTCACTGTGTCTTTGTTCCAGTACCTTGTCTTGTTCCATAACCTTGTCTGAACTCTGTCCTACCACTGTCTCCTTGTCTGTACTTCTTTCCCTACTGTGTCCTTACTTGTGGTCACTCTGAACCACTTTTCTACCTCTGCTCTGCACTCCTGCGATTCTGCTCTTTTCCACTCTGCTGCTGCAGAATCTCTTGCTGCAGCTCTTCTCCTCATACCTTGCGGTTTCGCTCTGCTCTTGCTGCTGCAGAATCTCTTGCTGCAGCTCCTCTCTGCATACCTTACGGTTTTGCGCTGCTCTTGCTGCTGCAGAATCTCTTGCTGCAGTTCCTCTCCGCATACCTTGTGGTTCCACTCTGCTCTTGCTGCTGCAGAATCTCTTGCTGCAGCTCCTCTCTGCATACCTTGCGGTTTTGCACTGCTCTTGCTGCTGCAGAATCTCTTGCTGCAGTTCCTCTCCACATACCTTGTGGTTCCGCTCTGCTCTTGCTGCTGCAGAATCTCTTGCTGCAGCTCCTCTCCGCATACCATGTGGTTTCGCTTTGCTCTTGCTGCTGCAGAATCTCTTGCTGCAGCTCCTCTCCGCATACCTTGCGCTTCACCCCCTGTGTGAACAGGTCCAAACCTGTTCCTTCATACGCCTTTCCTTCCAGCTTGTTTCCTTACCTGCATCTCCTGTGTGAACAGGTCCCTACCTGTTCCTTCATACAACACACCAACCTGCCCTGTGTCTCTGCTGTTCCTGCCAGCCCTGTGTCTCTGCCGTTCCTGCCAGCCCTGTGTCTCTGCTGTTCCTGCCAGCCCTGTGTCTGTGCCGTTCCTGCCATCCCTGTGTCTCTGCCATTCCTGCCAGCCCTGTGTCTACCATTCCTGCCAGCCCTTTGTCTCTGCCGTTCCTGCCAGCCCTGTGTCTCTGCCGTTCCTGCCAGCCCTATGTCTCTGCCAGCCCTGTGTCTCAACCATGCCAACCTACTCCATCTGAGTTTCATCCATGCTCATCTGCTAGTCCTGCCTGATGCCCGCACCTGTCCCAGTGTTCCTGTTTTCTAAGTGGGATCAGCAGCCACAGCCAGACACCACCCTGGAGTAGCACCTGGCAGCTGCCTGCCGCCAGGGCTGGCATCAGCACCTGGTGCACCTGGGCAAGTTCCGGGGCCCTGGTGAGAGGGGAGGGCCCATAACGGTAAGACACTGATGCCAACACTGATGCGAATCTTGCGCTCCTGGGGCCCCCAAAGCCGGACTACATCCTTCCCTGTGCTAGTGTGCCTGACTGTCACTACATAGTCAACTCCACTCCCAGCCTGGACTTGGAGGCAGAGCTGGAGCTGACATTCCCAGCAGCAGGAGGCGCGGCACACAGAGCTCTGGGAGTCAGGACTGACGCTGCGCAGCTGCAATAATACTCACCATGGGGATACGAAGAGTCACTTCCGGGCCGACAGTCATCACTTCCGGGTGAGAGTGGGAACGAGCTCGTCATCCTACATCCTCGCTCACACACGGATCGTCACGACACGGCAGGTCTGGGTCCACATCCAGGTTTAGCGCGACAGCGAGCAGCAGTCAGTGCATGTAACGGGTGCACCCTGTGTCCACAACGGTCGGGGGCGACGGCGATGGCGTGACTCGTGAGAGATGACTGTGACATGACAGTGAAGCAGTGAGCCTTCCTGCCTGGTCCAACCCAAATCATTGCGGAGGGATGCAGCCTGCCTGGGACTTGTAGTCTGACACAAAACAGACCTACAGTATGGCATCTGAGTGATGCTGGGACTGTAGACTATATAGAACATGGCTGGCTATGCAATATACTATGTGGGCTGCCTGTGTTATATCCTACGTGGGCTGTGTTATATACTACTTGGCTGTGCTATATACTACGTGGCGGTGCTATATACTACGTGGCTGTGTTATACTATGTCACGGGGCTGTGTTATACTGTATACTACGGGGCTGTGTTATATACTACGTGGCTGTGCTATTTACTACGTGGCTGTGCTATTTACTACGTGGCTGTGCTGTATACTATGTGGGCTGTGTTATACTTTGTCACAGGGCTGTGTTATATACTACGTGGGCTGTGTTATATACTACATGGGCTGTTATATACTACGTGGCTGTGATATATACTACGTTGTTGTGCTATATGCTACGTGGCTGTGCTATATACTACGTGACTGTGCTATAGATTATGTGGCTGTGCTATGTACTATGTTGCTGTGCTATATGCTACCCATTTTGAACTTTTACAAATGTGCTACGTTAATACTTTCTAATGTTTACTTTTAAAAAGTTTTCCATTAAAAAATTGTCATATTCAATGTATGCAGCTTTTTCTTTGCAGCAAGTTCAGCTAACAATAAAATGCCTACTGGTAACTGAGGAAGAGGGAGTCATAAAAATTTGCATATAGGGGGTTGACTTATATAAAGCCCCTCTGTTGTATGGTATTGTAGAATTTACAATAGCTATCACCCATGTAAGAAGTGAAATCTGGCATTGTACTATACCTATATTTCTCTGCTGTATCTGTGCATCATGAATCGTGGAATGTGTTAAAGTGGGGGGGCCCACTGAGACTCTTTCGCCCGGAGCCCTCAAAAACCTGGAGCCGGCCCTGCCTGCCGCACAAGTCTGACCTCACCATCAGAGGCTCCAGAGAAGACCAAAGCAGCTTTCATAGTCACACCCCTTCCAGGGTGGTTTGGTTCGTGGCACAGTAGGGCCACAAACCCCCTGGCTCACGCCCACCAATCAGGGTTTGAGCGTGACACAAACTAAGAAGAGGCAAGAACATTGCCAACTTGAGCACCCCCCAGTATGCAAAAGCACTTTTCAGCCAAGCACACCAGTAGGTTGGCAGAACGTCTGGGTACAAAATCTTTGTCTGATGGTGAAACCCCTGCCCCTTCCCCTATGTTATGGCCTTCCCAATCTGCTGTTCATGAAGCTGGTGCTGATGCTTCCTGCCCGCAACCTACAATTGCACAGCCACAACAGTCAGCAACCATGTCCAGTTCGTTGTCCCAGCGCAGCGTTCAATTGTCCCAGACGTTTAACAGAAAGCAGAAATATCAACCCACCCACCCGGCCAAAATGCTTAAAACCCACATAGCCAGATTGGTAGCCCTGGAAATGTTGCTGTTTTGACTTGTGGAAACTGAGTCTTTCAGCGACCTCTTGGCGTTGGCAGCCCCACGATACTCAATTACCATCCGACACTATTTTTCCCGATGTGCCATCAAAGCATTACATAAGCAGTTGTGTTACACAATGTCATTGTTACATTGAGCTCTGCTTTCACCTTTTCTGAGCAGCTGCCCAAATAGCATCTTAGGAGGCCTTTCTGATTTTTGCAGACAGTACTGCAGGCTGTGGTAGCTTACACAGAGAAGGACTTGAACAGTGGGATGCTGGCATAAAAGTTATCTAGATAGAGGTGATAATCTTGATCCAGCATATTATGGAAATTTGGTTTGGATAAATCTATCCCTGTGTGTGCTGCGGCCGTTCCCAATAAGACTGAGTATTTTGAGCACTCATCAAGAATGGACTGTACACCATTGTGACAGAAAAACATTCCATCAATACTGATGATTTATTGTACATACATAGTTTTATAATCGCATATGGAAAGGAGGTGGTTAAGGGTGGTTAGTTAATTACCATATTGTCTAGCTCCTCTGTTATTGGTTATCTAAATATATATGAAATATTGTGATTAATGCACATACAGTATGAATGCTGATTAAGCATCTAAAATGTAGCTCTCTGCATCTAGGACAAAGTTGAGACATCTCATCAGCACTTAATACATCTGTGCTGTTCCGCTTTTCGGGTGTCTGGAAAGTACCGAGGAACCATCTGGCCTAGTTCATGTGGTCAAATCGAGCAATTGATTATAAACTAGCTGAGTATTTATTAGCTGTGGATATATGAGTATATATGATTATAGAGGAGTATACATGCGAGATCTACATGATATATATATATATATATATATATATATATATATATATATATTTCTATCACAAGCCCCCCCTTAGATATCACTCGCCCTAATCCTAGCCTCCTGTCCGAAAGTGCTGCAACTCTTTTGTGCTGCCGGTGAACTGACGCAAGCCTAGCGCCTACGCCCCACTCCGTACAGACTTTTCGCAAATGGGCGGTCAGGAGATCTGTCCCTAATGGGGGTTCGTTGCAATCAGTCTCTTAGTCAATAGCATGTGTAGTGTATTCTTTATCAGGTAGGTCATCTATTCAGTCAGACAGGGCATCCACAACATCATTCTGGCTTGGGTGTCATCCTCTGGTAGGGGAGCTTTCTTGCAATGCGATGTGTGGATCCAAGTGGGTCTTCCCTCCAGCTTCACAGAGGTTGGTGTCATCAGCGGCACTTGGACAGGACCATCAAATCTGGGATCGAGTGGTGTTCTCCTTACAAACTTTTTTCACCAACACCCAGTCTCCTGGCTTCAAGGAGTGCGAACCGGACACTGAATCTGGATCTGGCAATGAAGAAAAAACTCGAGAATGGATATTAGCAAGTTTCTTGGTGAGTTCAATTACATAAGCAGACAAAGTATCATATTGCATAGTCAGCTGCTGAGGGAAAGGATACCCCTAACCTGGGACTAGACCCAAACAAAATTTCATATGGTGAAACTCTGGGGATTGTAAGGAGTGTGTAGGCCTAAGTATGACCCTACTACTGACCAGATCTCCCTTTGTGAGATTTGCTGTGAATGTGGGTTCCTGGTCACTCTCTATCACTTCTGGGACCCCGTATCTGCACATCTCATCTCTGAGAGTAGCTTCTTTGCAGTAGTCTTTGCTGACTGGTTCCTCACTGGGAAAGCTTCTGGCCATCTTGAGAACACGTCCACGACCACAAGGGCATATTCGAATCCTCCACTTGGTGGCATCTGGATGTAGTTATCTAGATCCTCTGGAAGGGGTACAGTGGCCTGGCAAGATGATGGGTGGGAACTTTCTCCATTCTTCCAGTGTTGCATTTGCCGCAGGTCAGACAGCTGATAGTGAATCTGGCTGTTAGGGTGGAGATCCCTGGAGCGAACCAGTAAGCACCAATCAGATCATTCATCTGTGTCTTTGATCTGTGTATGTACCCACTGGACCACCATAGGGTACATGCTTCGGGGTAAACAGGGTTTGTAGTCCATTGAGTATACCCTTCCTTCTTCATGTGTTGCTCCCTTCCGCATCCAGCATTCCTTCTTGTCCTTTTGGAGCTTGCTTTTGCATCTTTTTTAAGCAGATCCCAGGACGCCATCTGGTCAGGTTTCTTGTCTTCAGTCATCATGTAGTAGCCGTCCTGCTCTACGACCTCTCCCACTTCTCCATATTGTCTTCCTTTGGCTGCTTCTTTGGCTGCCCTATCCATCATGTTATTACCCCGTGCCTCTACTGTGTTCAATTTTCCATGTGCTTTGACTTTTAGTACTGCCATAATTTTTAGGAGTTGGAGTGCGTCCAGCAGGTCTTTGATGGCTCCATGACGCTTCATGGTTGTTCCGCTTGCTGTGATGAAGTCTCTTGCAGTCCAGACAGGTCCAAAGTTGTGTGCTATGCCATGCGAGTACCTTGAATTGGTATATATGTTAGCAGTTTTGCCTTCTGCAATCTGGCAAGCCTTCGTCAGCGCTATCAGTTCCACTTCCTGGGCTGACAGACTAGGCGGCAGACTTCTGGACCACAGGATCCCTTGATTGCTGGTCACTGCACATCCTGTGTGGAATCTTCCTTCATCATCTGCAAATCTGGAGCCATCCACATAGAGGATCAACTCTGCGTTGGTCAGTGGCTCTTCTGCCACCTTGGGTAGTCCTGCTGTTTCCTGTTGCATGATGCTGAAGCAATCATGGTCATCCGTCCGTAGCAAATCCAGATCCCTGCAGAAGGTATCATGCAGATTTTGATTAGAATTTTGATCTGAGGGTCCATATCTGTATCCACCCTTGGGAGTGGGAGTAGAGTGGACGGGTTGAGGACTGTGCATCTGGAGATGGTGACATTGTCGGGCAGGAGTAGAGAGCACTGGAGGCAAAGCTGCCTGGCGGTGGAGAGATGTTTTGGCTGGGTTTGGTTGAGGATTGCTGAGATGTCATGCGGAGCCAGGATTTCCAATGGATATCCAAGAATGATGCTGCTCTCATGCAGGAGGGGGCTCCCCTTGCAACTGGATCCAGACGAGCTGAAAAGTAGCCTAAAGGTCTCTGCTTTCCCCCCTGAAGCTGCGTCAGGACTCCAGTAGCAAGGCCTTCTTTTTCCATCAGGTAGAGACGGAATGGCTTCTCGTAGTCAGGTAGACCTAGTGCTGGCGCTGAGACTACAGAGCCTTTTAACTTCTTGAATGAGCTGAAGGCTGCATCTGTCAGGAGAACGGGGTTACGTGGACGCAATCATACAGAGGCTGCATTAGGACTGAGGCATCAGGGATCCAGGCTCCGCAATATGAAACTAGACCAAGGAAGGCCTGTAGCACCTTTGGAGTTGTTGGAGGAACCATCTTCTGCACTGTGGTCTTCCGGTCATCTGTCAGGTATATCGTCTGATGAGCAATACAGTGTCTCTGGAACATAACTTGCTTCAGACACCACTGGACTTTGTTCTTTGAGACCTTGCAGTGCTGCTCCGCCAGGTAGAGTAGAAGAGACAAGGAATGGGCTTTACACGTGCACAAAGGAGTAGATTGTCCACGTATTGTAGCAGGGTTACTTCTGCATGTTCTGTGACCCAGTTGGTGAGAGCTGTGGACATTGCTTTGGTGAACCGTGAAGGGCTGTTCCGGGCCCACTGTGGCATCACTGTCCATGTGTGCTGTCCCCCCTGGTGCGTTAAGGCAAACAGGTAATGGTCATCCGGGTGAAGGGGAACACCGAAGAAAACATTAGCCAGGTCGATCACTGTGAACACTTTTGCTGTGGCAGGCACATTTGAGAGCAGAGTGTGCGGATTCGGCACAATTGGAGTTTTAAACACCGTGGCGTCATTCACAGCTCTCAGGTCATGTGCCATTCTAGACTTGGCTGGCTCTCCTTTTACAGTCTTTTTCTTGACAGGGAAAAGCGGGGTATTGCAAGGCGATGTGCAAGGAACAATGATTCCTATTTCCAGGTAGACCTTCAGTTTGTCAGAGACAGCTTGACTCTAGGCGATGGACAGGGGATACTGGGCCTTATGAGGGTACGGGGTACCTTGGTTGAGTGACACCCGTACTGGGGCAACTTGAAGTTTTCCACGTCTTGGGGTCCCTTAGACCATAGACTTTCTGGTACTACATCCAGTACCTCCTTGGATAGGCCTCCATCGGTTGTTTGAAGTTCCTGTAGGGCCGCCAGCATGATTCTTCTTGGGTCAGGGATGAAGAAAGTGTCACGGTCCCATCTTCCTGGAACACTGTGGTTGCCTTCAGCTTCTGCAGTAGGTCGGCTCCCAGCAGGTTGAGTGGCAGGTCCCTGACACCACAAACTGGGACAGGATAGAGTGTCCTGGCTGAGTGCATACACTCAGAGGCCTTGTAGGCTGGGAATGTCTGACTTGACCATCAATGCCCATGCAAGACACAGAGGGTACTGATAGGCAGGTGGGATCGGGAGTTCCACAGGTCTCATCACACTTCTGGCTGCATCAGTGTGCAGAAGAAAAGATCTGACAACGCCATCCACTTTCGGGGTAATTTGAGGTATTGGTCCTGCAGATGAGGTTTTACATGTCAGGCGCGTAGTGTCTTGCAGACCTGGCTTGCTTGCCCCTGTCCTATGGACGAGGTACTTCACTGCTTTCTGTACTTCTTCTTTGACCTGTTTCTCTGGGCCAACTCTTGGGTTGCATGGGTGCTCTGCACTGGTACCAGAAATGGCCAAACTTGTCACAGTTGCAACACTTGACACTTCTTCTGTCTTTGTAGGGTGGTTGCACTTCCAGGTCAGTGGTCACCATGAGAGGGGCCGTCTTCTGCACTCCTGGTTGGGACTCAATCCCTTTGGCTACTATAGCACTATTCAGAATGCAGAAACAGGAAATTCTGCAAAAACAGATGTGACAAGTATGATTTACATTGGATATATCTTTGCTACAGCAGAAGAGGAAGGAAAAAGAGGGAAAAAAACTTCTCTATACAATTGTATGCTCTTAAAGCAGCAATACGTGACACGAACCAAACAGATACAAACGTCCGGGAGACCCTGATGCCCCTTTTTATTATTCTGTGACATGTGCAAGTTGCTCTGGGAACAGACTACTGTGCCCGGGCCGCCTGAGTGAGAAATACAAGCGGGAAATCTACCACCTCAGTCGTCCTAACTGGCTCACCAACACTACGGGAATCTGTAGTAGCCCTCTAAGTTATCACTACCCGAGCCTGGAACATGGGACTACCTGTCCCGGGACTACCTGTCCCTCCTATGCACGGGAATCCTGCAATAACTCATCAAGCGATTTGACCTCCTGTGGTCTATTACCCAGCAACCACAAGCAAAACAGTCACCGTTCCAACTGTCTCCTGGATCTTACACAAACATGGAACACATACACGGCACACAGCAGACACCTTGACTTATATCCCAGGGTTTGGATACGAGCTTGGACTTTTTACACTACCTGGGAATGCGGTGGTGACCACACCTTACCAGCAAGAGGTATAGACCCGGACTGGGCACAGGGGACTTTCAGGTAAGATGATAACATTTTCTTATCTTACTTATGGAGCTGCACAGTCTCCGTCCCGTGAACCAAGGCCATGGCCAACACCTCCATCTCTCCGGTCAGCAGGGTCCCTGTGTGTTTCGTCCACACCCCGCAAGCAGATGCCAGATCCCTGCCAGATCCCTGCAGAAGGTATCATGCAGATTTTGATCAGAATTTTGATCTAAGGGGTCCATATCTGTATGATACCTTCTGCATGGATCTGGCGTCTGCTCGCGGGGCATGGACGAAACACACAGGGACCCTGCTGACCGGAGAGACGGAGGTGTTGGCCATAACAAGCAGAGGGTGCACCAAATCCCACACAATTTTCCCACTCACTCCCAGGACTGGAGGGCATTCGGGGGGTTCAATTCCAGAGCCCTTTTCTTCATAAACCCTAAACTTGTCGGTGTATCCTGAGGTACTCTCTCACAGTTTAAACAGCTTAATTTGGTACCTGGTCCTCTTACTGGGCAGGTTTTGCTGGAATTTGAACCTCCTCTTGAAATGAATTAGGGACTCATCCACGCAGATGTCCCATTGGAGCACATATACCTCAGCAACCTTATTGCTGAAGTGCTCAGTGAATGGCCAGACTTTGAAAAGACAGGGTGACGGAGTCACTGGTGAAGTGATGGAGGGGAGATATGTGTCACTGCGCATGACGGCGTCAGTGATGTAAAACCAGAATCGCTTCCTCCAGTACACTGTAACAACCCTGCCGGCATCACTGCATGGCCTTCCATTCCCCACCTGCCTGTTACATCAACTCACTCACCCAGTGCCATGCTGTGAGATCTGTCTGTTGCCGGCTCCATGCCATGCCATGCCATGGCGGCTTGCTCTGTGTACACTTCCTGGCTGTGTGCATAGGGGGCGGCGCCAGCCATTCTGGATTCTTATTGAGACTGTGTGCACCTCCCTTGGGTGTTACTGGCCAATAGCCTTGAGGTCTCTGATATTTAAGGCATCCTCACCCATTGGAGGATGCCTGAGCAAACTATTCCCCTCAGTTAGCACTTGCTAAAGAGCTGCCAGGTCGTGTCTGTTTCCTGTCTCAGAGGGCTGCAATACTGCAGGCCTTCATCTGTGTTCTGTTTGTGTATCCATGTCCGTTCCTGTCTGAACTCTGGTCTAAGTCCGTTCCTGTTCCTCCTTTGTCATTTGTTATTTCCCACTCTGCTGTGTGTACCTCCGCCTTATCTTCCTGCTCTGCTTGCCACTTTCTGTGGCTCTGCATCTCTCTGCTCTGTTCTGCCACAACCTGTGGTTCTGTGCCTCTCGGCTTTCCTCACCACAACCTGTGTTTCTGCACTCTTTTGCTCTTGGCGTTACCTCCTGCGGTTCTGGCTCTTAGCTCTGCCTCCAGCGTCCCTGCTCTTGGCTCCGCCTCCAGCGTCTCCGCTCTTGGCTCTGCCTCCAGCATCTCCGCTCTTGGCTCCGCCTCCAGCATCTCTGCTCTTGGCTCCGCCTCCAGTGTCTCCGCTCTTGGCTCCGCCTCCAGTGTCTCCACTCTTGGCTCCGCCTCCAGCATCTCCGCTCTTGGCTCTGCCTCCAGCATCTCTGCTCTTGGCTCCGCCTGCAGCGTCTCTGCTCTTGGCTCCGCCTCCAGTGTCTCTGCTCTTGGCTCCGCCTGCAGCGTCTCCGCTATTGGCTCCGCCTCCTGCGGCTCCGTCCTTTGCTCTGCCTTCTCCTTCTCTACTCTTTGCTCTGCCTTCTCCTTCTCTGCTCTTAGCTCTGCCTTCTCCTTCTCTACTCTTAGCTCCACCTCCTGCTCTTACTCCGCCTCTTGTGATTCTGCTTTGCTTCCATTCTTGCTCTATCTTTATTCTGCTACTTGCCGTACTGGTCTCTACCTGTTTCTTTATGTTCTCCAGTCTGAACAGGTTCTTACCTGTTTCCATACATCCATCTGAATACCAGTTCCTACCAGAGTATCAGTCCTGTCTGCCAGTGCCAGCCATGCCCGCCTGTCTGCCTGAGTGCCAGCTGCGCCCGTCTGCCTGCCTGTATCTCCGTCAAGCCAGTCCGCCCGTCAGGGCCTCTGCCATACCCGTCTGTCAGCCAGTGTCACAGCCGTGCCTGCCTGCCCGTGTCTTGCTCCCGGTGGGATCAGCATCCACAGTCCGACTCCACCCTGGAGTGGTACCTGGTAGCTTCCTATTGCACAAGTCTGAGCTCACCATCAGAGGCTTCAGCGAACACCTAGGAAGCTACTTAGTTACGCCCCTTCCAGGGAAGTTCGGTCTGTGGTCCAGTGGGGCCACACTCCCAGGCGCCCGCGCCAACCAGTCTCGGCGCGAGTGTTACATACACTATGTGTTGGGTCAATTTATTGAAAGTTATATTATGGGCTGGTTTTAGTGGACATTCATAGAGCGGGAGGGAGAATGTCCACGTATCTCCCATGCAGTGTCCTTACAGGACCTGTGTGATGTCTGGATCATGTGATAAAGCACATGATGGAGAGTTACATGGTCTGGCTTTAAAGAGCTGAACACCAGGGTTAGTCTGAGCTGTTGAAGGCCTGGAGAGGAAGACTCCAGCAGAGTGTTTGGGCACATAGTGTTTGTGTAAGGACATTGTTCACCCTGAGTGGGCTATCCCCACTAGTGCAAAGACTGCACGAAGGGTTAACGTTTTGTTTCATTTTGTTGTTTTGCCCAAAGGGTCATATTTATTTTTGTGCTTAAGACCTTTGCTTATGCTGTACTAATAAACCAAGTGCATCCTAGAAGGCGCTGTGTTCCATTGACTACCTCTGTGTGCCGCTGACTTAGCCGATCTACCACAGGTGGTGTTAGAAGTGCGGGCAGCGTTTCCAGTGAACACGGGGGACGGCCACAAGCCAGGGGATGACGTCAGGCAAGATGGAGGACCTACTCAAACATCTACTACAAGCACAGCAGCAACAGCAGCTACAACATCAGCAGCAATTACAGCAGCAACAGATGGCACAACAAGAGACAAGTAAGCTGCTTTTACAGCAGATGCAGCAGCAGCACTAGCAACAGCAGCAGATTGACTCGCTTATACAGCCCCTCCCAGAAGTCCAGGTGAGATGGAAAGACGGTAAGACGAGCCATGCAAAATATGTCACCGGGTGATGATGTGGAGGCATTTTTGACTATGAGTTTAAGCGGATGGTGGAGCATGAGAAGCTACCACCAAAGCAGTGGGCAGAGGTGATGGCTCCCTATTTGACTGGTGAGTGCCAGAAGGCTTATTATGATTTGGCATTACAGGATGAGCAGGAGTATGCCAAGTTAAATTTTAGCACGCGCAGGAGTGACTGTCGATCAGAGCACAACGGGTTCACCAATGGGCATATTATGGGGACAAAACCGCCTTGGTCCCAAATGTTTGACCTACTGCAATAATGGCTGCAGCCGAAATCCTCCACCACCGCCCGGATGGTTGAGTGCGTGTTCATGGACTCGTGGGTCATGGGTTCATGCACTCTCTTCCTAGGCCGGTGCAGACCTGGGTTGCCCAAAAAGATCCCCAAAATGCAAACGAACTGGTGGGCCTAGTGGAACGGTTGCAAGTGGTCGAGAGGTCCCTAAGAATGCCAGGGGGTGGTGTATCTGTGGTGCCCCTGAGGTCCAGTCCCAACAGAGATACTGCACCTCACCTAGAGATGTGGTATTCCGCTCTCAGGTAAGGAGGGAGCGCAGAACCCTAACACCAGCATCCAACAATAGACACTTCAGTCTGGGCACTTGGGCATACCCTTAGGGAGGATGGCCTCATCCCAGGCTGGAGGGGGTACATAGGTAGAGAGTGTGGGTGGAGACTAGGAGTCTGCAGGGAGAAGGAGAGGAGAGCAGACGTGAGAGAGCGTGGAAGCAGAAAGATCAAGACAGGCAGAAAGGAGTTCCCAAAGAGAGGGAGCAGAAGGAAAGTGAAACAGAAGGACAGAAGGAGTCCTAGGGGCACAGAACGTGCAGAAGACACCCGTGGGGCCTGTATCCAAACGTGGAGGGACCAGGTCGCAGGCAAGGGGACCAGCCCCATTTTAGTGGAGAAACTAAGGACTCAGCTAGATAATCCGGAGGCTGTGGCTTTTGTAAGAATCACAACCACATCTGAACACATTTGCTAAAAAGACAGCCAGATAGGATCCAGGGGGACTTAGAGCTCGCCGCCAGACAAGATCCGTGGCTGCTGGCTTGGTTCACTATGTGGCAGGGGCATGGCAGGAGAGGCGAGAGCCAGCGCAGAGAGATGGCCAGAGAAAGGAACAGAGAAGGAGGGTTCTGGAAAGTGCACCCAAATTGCTTGAGAGCTGGCTGGACCACTTACTTGGAGGACACTGCACCCCGCTGGGGCAACTAAGAACTGTGAGTAAAGCATTGGAAACTGCACCCTGCTGTGTCCTCACACTAATTTACTGCGCAAACCACCCTGCACTACATCCACCATCAGCATCTCAATCTTTTACAACCTACCGTAAGTGCCCTGGGACTAAAGCTCTGCCTGTGGAGAGCTGTACCAACTCTGCTGCATCACCATCAGCCCCAACGGTCTCTTTAAACAGCGTCGACTAACACCTTTATTTCCGAATACCACAGGTGGAGACACGAACAATTCCACTATTCCCTGTAAACTTTATTTCCCCTTTTATCATCATTTTCATTGGATACCCAGGACCACGGATCGGGTCACTGCTGCCGTGACCCATCCCTTTAAGAACCGGCCCGGTACCGAGAACCCCATGGTCCTAGCGGGCACTCCACATCCTCATACTGGGGTACCCAGTGAGAACCTGAGCTCCAAAGGAGGGGTAGAAAAGCCACCACTGGGGGAAGTCCTACATCCCAAGGGGTCACTGAGGGGTTGTCAAAGGCCACGGGTAAAGACTTGCTTTGCTGGAGATGTCGTAGTCCTGGACATATAACCGCCCAATGTCCCTTGTCCTTCAAAGGGATGGACTGTAGCCTAGGGAGGCACTGCTCCTACTATGCCTACTCTGCATTGCAGTGTGGACTATCAGCCCAGTGAGGGGCTGCAGGCATGTCCCATGTCAATAAATGGAATGCTAGTGACCGAACTCTTAGACTCAGGGAGTTTGGTGACCCTGGTAAGGGCTACACTTCCCCATGAGTTGCTCCTGGGGAAACATGAGGTTGTATGCTGTATCCACAAGGATGCCAATGACTATCCTGTCGCCAGAGTGTCAGTTAAAACAAGCCGGGGTACGGAGTCCCATGAGGTCAGGGTGGTTGAAGGTTTGCCGCACCCCATGATAATCGGGAGGGACTTCAGCCTTTTCTGGGACTTGTGGGGAAAGGGGAGGAATCAAAGGATGCAAACAGGAGCCAGCCCAACCCTGTCAAGACCCTATCACAGTCAGAGATGGATGAGTTCCCCATGTGTGTACTGGCTGGTGATAAGGACAAGATGGTAACCAGTGAGACTGAGATTCCTGAACTGGGGGTTTCTGGGGGGAGTTTTGGGACAGCCCAAATGCAGGACTTGACCTTAAAAAGTGTACAGGAAAATGTGACTGTGATAAAAGGGGTTGCCCAAGAGCCGGGGGCCAACACCAGGTTCCCGTAGTTTGCGGTCAATGGGGAGTTGCTATATTGGGTCACTAAACAGAGAGAGGAACTATTAGAGCAGCTGTTAGTAACGTAGACGTAAGGGACTAGATCTGGCCCATGCTCTTGTCTTGGGGGGCACCTAGGTGTAGATAAGACCCAAGAACGAGTCCTTCAGAGGTTTTACTGGCCTGGGTGTCACAGGGACATTGTTAATTTCTGCCGATCCTGCCCTACCTGTCAGCTAACTGCCCCCATATCCCACTTCTGCAGTCCCCTAGTTCCGTTACTCATAATTGAGGTCCCATTTGACTGGATTGCCATGGACCTGGTTAGGCCCTTAGTTAAGTCTGCCATGGGTCATCAATACATTCTGGTGGTAATGGACTACACTATGCGATACCCAGAAGCAGTACCACTGAGAAACTCCTCCATCCGATGTATAACACGAAAACTAGTCCATATTTTCTCCTGAATGGGCCTCCCAAAGAAGATCCTGACGGACCAGGAGTCAGCATTTATGTCCAAGGTAATGAGGGAGTTTTGCAAGGCCCTCCAGATTACCCAACTTAGGACATTGGTGTACCATCCGCAGACAGACCGCCTGGTGGAGAGGTTCAATAAGACCTTGAAGTACATGCTGAAGAAGGTCGTGGAAAAGGATGGCTGAGATTGGGATTGCCATCTACCATACCTACTGTTCTGCATTAGGGAAGTCCCACAGGCCTCTACAGGGTTCTCACTGTTCGAGATGTTATACGGACGGCACCCCTGGGACTTCTAATTGTTGCGAAGGAGACTTGGGAAGCAGAAGTTACACCTCACCAGAGCGTCATTGAGCATGTGGCCCAAATGCAGGACCGAATCGCACGGGTGATGCCGATTGTGAAGGAGAGTCTCTTTCAAGCACAAGAAGCCCAGGCGAGGGTCTACAATCGGGCCACGAGGCTGAGATGGTTTAGCCCTGGGGACCAGGTGCTCGTGTTGATCCGCACCGTGAAAAGCAAATTCCTGGCCAAGTGCCAGGGCCACATCAGGTGGTTGAGAAGTTGATGTTAAGGAACTGCAACACAGAACTAGGATAGAAGGGGGGAAAACTGACCCTGCACTGAGATTAGGCTGATACCCTTCGATGGAGTGGGCGACCCATTCTTTGCGAATAGACCCACCGACGATCCTAGGTTAATCTCAAGCAAAGACTTAAAGATAGGGGGAAGGAGGTCCCTAAAAGATCTAAGGACTGGGAATAAAAACAGGTCACCTACTAATAGAAAATACAGAGAAGGCTGCAGAAACCAAAAGAAAACAAAGAACTAAGTATAGCAGAACCAGGGGTCCAATAACTGTACAATATCAAACAGAATGCTATCAAAGCACCTAGCCAGAATTCTAGTGGATTAACACTGTTGTCCAGCAAGGACTGAGAGGCAGGTGCTGGGTAATAAAGGGTGATATAATCACCTGACCTAAGACAACCCAGCACCAGGGGAAAAAGACCAGCAGTCAGAAAACCACAACAAGATGGCGGATAGTCAAAAACAAAACACATTCTAATCGTTGAGTGATGTCAACTATAAAGTCTACTAACCAAGGAGAAGGAAGCTGTACCAATTGTACCACATTAACCTGCTGAAACCATAGTGAGACAGGGATCTGATGGAAGTGAATCGCCCCCAGACACAGGGCCACAGGTTACTCGGTACCGGTCCTTTCTGTCTCAGTTCTGGGGTTGTCATGGTGGCTGGACCCGGTCCGTGACCCTGCTAAGGGGCGTCCAATAAAAGGTGATAGAAGTCTGTCAAGGTTTCGTGACGCCACCGGTGGTGTTCGGTCAGGATGACCGACGCTGCTTGGGGTCCGCTGGGGTGATGGAATGGCAGGTAGATGGTATACCTTCCCACAGGTGAAGTATGTCCCCAGGGCTTCCCAGTGATGTAGATGGCGATGGTGTGAGGGTGCAGACAATAACGAAGACACAAGGTTGCAGTCTCTTTACCTCTTTACTGAAGACTTCAGGATCCGCAATCCAGAGCACGGTTAACAGGGCTTTCTGAGACCGGCCAATCCGATGGGCACATCCAGAGTTCCCTTTGCAGGTGGAAATCAGTGCCTACCACTAGCGCCTGTGTGTTGTAGTGCTACCCTGCTGAGCATTCGGAATAGTCCTCACAACTTCTGTTCTCGTTCGTTCGTTCTTTCTAGTTCTTTCTAATTCTTTCTCTCTCTCTTGTTCCAGATGTTACTAGTTTCTCGTCCCCCAGATTTGTTATGGCTAGGACGCACCCGTATGACGGGAAGGCTCGGAGCTCTTCCGGGTCCCTAGAGACGCCCCTCTCCACGCGTTGCCCCCTAAGTCTTCATAGGAAATTTAAGGTAGACAGCCAACCTATAATTAACTGTCCTGCGGAGTTTGAAGTAAGGCATAGAGTCAGTTACTTCCGCGGTGTTCCGGCCACCGGCTACGCGCCTCAGTAGGATGTTGCCTCGGTCTCACGGCATGACTCCTACTGGCTCTCCTTTGTGCTTGATCTCGTTTCTCACTGTTCCACAATACCCTTCGCTTCGTGTCTCTTTCTTAGGATACCGCCGCAAGGTAGTGCAGGCGCGGTTCCGTAAGGTTCTGCTCTGTTTGCTAGGTACCTGCCAGGTTCCCACGCCCGACAGGGACCCCCCTGTATCTTCTCCCTGCAACACCCCCTGCCACGGGATGTTGCCTGAATCCAACCCAGTCAGCTTCTGACTAACTTCCTACCCAACCCCTAGTTTTACCAGTGTGAGGAGTGGCTCAATAAATAAAGCCTTTTTCTCCCCCTAGTGGCCGGAGTGTGAAGTGTAATGTGTGCTGGTCAGTAGAATTCCTTCAGTGCGATCAGACGTACCATCACTCCCCTTAGCGGCAGAGTGTCATACTGCAACGACCAGATCTCTGGGGCGCTGCAGAAGCACCGTGCCTAGGGGCCCATCCTGATTCCAAGGCTGAGGATGTCACAGTGGCAGAGACACTGTCACTGGCCCAGAAACAACAGTGCCATGAGCTGCTTCAGCGGAACAGAGACCTGTTTTCGCAGTTACTAGGATGTACGCAGGTGGTGGAGCACGAGATCCTGACTGAACCACATGTGAGGGTGAACCAAAGGCCATGAGCCTGGGTGTCATCGAGGAGTCAAAGAGCAGCTGGTCCAGCCCTATTGTCCTGTGGGGGAAGCCAAATGGAGAGTGGCGCTTCTGTAACAATTACAGGAAGCTCAATGAGGTGTCCAAGTTTAACGCGTATCTGATGCCCCATGTTAATGAGCTTATTGAGAAGCTATGGTCCGCCAACCCTGAACCTAATGAAGGAGTACTGGCAAATTCTCCTGTCTCTAAGTGCCAAGGAGAAGATGGCCTTCTCTACACCTGATGGGTGTATATACCCGGATGCCGTTCGGACTACAAGAAGCCCCTGCCACCTTCCAGAGGACTATGGACCAGATACTAGTCCAACACAAGAAGTATGCCGCCGCTTACTTGGATGACATCGTGATCTTTAGCCCGGATTGGGGAAGTCACCTGCAAAAGGTCCAGGTGGTACTCGATTGACTAAGGAAAGCTGGGTTTACTATAAACCCAAAGAAGTGTGCCCTCGGGAAAGAGGAGGCAAAGTACTTAGGCTATATCGTGGGAAGAGGCGAGATAAAGCCACAAATGGAAAAAGTGGAGGCAATCCAGAAGTGGCCACAGCCGGTCTCCAAAAAGCAGGTCAGGGCGTTCATTGGGATTGTGGGATATTATCGATGATTTATCCTGAACTTTGCCATGATAGCTGCCCCCCTGACTGATCTTCTCAAGGGAACAAAATCAACAAAGGTCAAATGGTCCTCTGAAGCAGAGATGGGATTCCAGGAGTTGAAGCTCGCCCAGTGACGACAGCCAGTCTTGGTCGCATCAGACTTCACGAAGGAGTTTGTGCTCCAGATGGACGCCTCTGAAGTCAGTTTGGGAGTTGTGCTGTCCCAGGTAATAGATGGCGACGAACACCCAGTCCTATACCTGAGTAGGAAACTCTCCTCCTGTGAGAAGAACTATGTCATCATGGAGAAAAAGTGCTTGGCTATCAAGTGGGCGATTGACACCCTGGGGTACTACCTGCTAGGCCATAAGTTCGTTCAGACTAATATCTGATCATGCGCCCCTGAGATGCATGAGGGAAAAGAAGGGGAAAAATGCCCTGGTAACTAAGTGGTTTCTGGCGCTCCAGGACTTCATTTTCTATGTGCAGCACAGGCCCAGGAGGTTGCATGGGAACGCAGATGCCTTGTCCAGAGTCTCCTGTTTAGTGAGAGTAGGTGCCAAAACCCCCGACTTTGGGCAGAGGGGGGGAATATGTGACAGAGCCACTGGTGAAGTGATGGAGGGGAGATACGTTTCACTGCGCAAGATGGCAGCAGTGATGTAAAACCAGAATCGTTTCCTCCAGCACACTATGTGTTGGGCTGGTTTATTGAAAGTTATATTATGGTCTGGTTTTAGTAGACATTCATAGAGCGGGAGGGAGAATGTCCACGTATGTCCCATGCAGTGTCCTTACAGGACCTGTGTGATGTCAGGATCATGTGATCAAGCACATGATGGAGAGTTACATGGTCTGGATTTAAAGAGCTGAAATCCAGGGTTAGTCTGGGTTGTTGAGAGCCTGGGGAGGAAGACTCCAGCAGAGTGTTTGTGCACACAGAGTTTGTGTAAGGACATTGTTCACCCTGAGTGGGCTGTCCCCACTGGTGCAAGGACTGCTACCGTTTTGTTTCAATTTGCTGTTTTGCCCAAAGGGCCATAATTATTTAAGGCCTTGGTTTATGCTGTACTAACAAACCAAGTGCATCCTTAAAGGTGCAGTGTTCCATTGACTACCTCCGTGTGCAGTCAAGTGAGCCGATCTACCACAACGGTCAAAGTTGGGGTGTTCTTGGGGAGGACACAGTGCATTAACATTATAATGCAAGAATTTTTGGATGGAAACGTCCACACTCCGATGTTGTCAAAGTTCTTGCTTCTTCAGTAGCCCCATTTGAAGATCCAGACCCCAAAACATCATAATTTCTACTGCATCTGCAGGAGTCCAGTTAGAAAATGATGATGGGCTGCTTTGTGACATAAATTGTTGGGCCCACCATGAGGTTTACAAAATCCTCAGAGAAAAAAACTTTGAAAAAGTCTATTTCTGTGAGGCCGGTGGTGTCAAACTTGATTTGTGATTGCGCCACAAAATGGCTCATAAGTTTCAGGCGGTGAGGTCCATACAGGATCAGAAACGGTGGGCGGTGGTTCAGTTTCTGTCCTTGGGCGTTTACTTGGCAGTTCAGTATCACTAGAGGAAGAGGATGATGATGAGTAAAAATAAAGGAAGGAAAGCATATTCCTCATCCACTGAATGAATACTGGGTTTGGGACGAGCAGGACATTTTTTTTACATATGCGATGTTTCTGTGAGTACCACACTTTATTTGTGTGTGTGTGAGTGTAAACTTTTCTCTTTCTTCTAAATAAAAAAAGGAAAAAAAAGGAGCAACCAGAGGCCAGTCAATGATGTGCACAGGACGGACGCATGGATGTGGTGCAAAGTGGGGGAGGGGGTAAAATAATCAGTGGAAAAAATTGTTGTGGAAAACAGCGAGCATGAGTGCAGAACAGTCATTTGAGTCGCTTATTAATGATCGGTGGCTGCTGGACGCATGCATGGAGGTGGTGAAAAGGGAAGAAAGGGGAGGGAATGGACAAGGACGCATACTGTCACGATCCATTTTTGGATTTGTGGCAGCTCTGGTTCCACTCAGTTTAAGGCTATTTTTCCTTTTTGATTATCGGGGGTTACTTTTTTCCTTTTCACTACTGGCTTTCTGATGTTACTGCAGTGCTGCTGGGTCAGCTGAAGCAGGTAGTGACCACCCCCACCATACTTTAAAAGGTCACCTAAAGGTACCTTCACACATAACGATATTGTTAACGATATCGTTGCTATTTGTGACGTAGCAACGATATCGTTAATGAAATCGTTATGTGTGACAGCGACCAACGATCAGGCCCCTGCTGGGAGATCGTTGGTCGCTGAATAAAGTCCAGAACTTTATTTCGTCGCTGGACTCCTGCTGACATCGCTGGATCGGCGTGTGTGACACCGATCCAGCAATGTCTTCACTGGTAACCAGGGTAAACATCGGGTAACTAAGCGCAGGGCCGCGCTTAGTAACCCAATGTTTACCCTGGTTACCATGCTAAAAGTAAAAAAAAACAAACACTAGATACTTACCTAACGCTGTCTGTCCTCCAGCGCTGTGCTCTGCACTCCTCCTGTACTGGCTGTGAGCCGGAAAGCAGAGCGGTGACGTCACCGCTCTGCTTTCCGGCTCACAGCCAGTACAGGAGGAGAGCAGAGAAGCAGAGCACAGCGCTGGAGGACAGACAGCGGTAGGTAAGTATCTAGTGTTTGTTTTTTTTTACTTTTAGCATGGTAACCAGGGTAAACATCGGGTTACTAAGCGCGGACCTGCGCTTAGTTACCCGATGTTTACCCTGGTTACCGGCATCGTTGGTCGCTGGAGAGCGGTCTGTGTGACAGCTCTCCAGCGACCAAACAGCGACGCTGCAGCGATCCGGATCGTTGTCGGTATCGCTGCAGCGTCGCTTACTGTGAAGGGGCCTTTATGCATCAGCTGACTGTTGCTGATAGAGCAATCTTCAGTGACCAAGCATGAGTGAGGAGCTCTCTGAGTGCAGTGGTGCTTCTGCTCGGTTCATTATCCTGGTGCCTTTATTCTTCTGTGTGGTGCTTTGCAGCAGAGAAAGCTGTTTATTTCCTCATCCCTTTCGTGCTTGCCACTATCCCACGTGTGGTAATCTCTGCAGTGGTGCGGCTTGTGCTTGTCACCGGCCAGTGCACTAGCCAGGGCAGAGTTAGGTGACAGGGACGAAGTATCCTGATGGGGGCGGGGGGGAAAGACTCACATAGGACAGGCTCAGGTTTGAGCTCAGGGGATGACCATTCCCCATTCCCTACAGTAGGCCCTTCCTCTCACCTATACCATCCCCATTGTATGTGAGTTGTGCCGTCTGTTGACCGACCACCCGTAGGTCAGGACACACCATGACACATACATGGATTGGTGCAAAAAGAAGACGGAGGAAATAGTCAGTGAAAAAAAAGTTGTGGAAAACAGCAAGCACGAGTGTGAATCAGCGATTTTAGCCTCTGGATGCACACACGGAGGGGGGTAAATGAACAGGGATGAAAAAAAGTCCTGGAAACCAGCAAACACAGTCGACTAGTGATTTGTGTCAATGATCAGCGCTGGTCCCGCTGCAGGATGCACGAAAAAGAAAGAAAGTGACAAAAATCTAGCGATCAAATACTGATCAGCGATCAAGTACTGATCAGCACTCGGTGGCAGAGGGGTGATGGAGAGAAGGGGGGAAAAGGGGGGGGGAAGGGGGAGAGGGGTATTGGTGTGGATGAGGAGAGAAAAGGCATCAGGAACTCTTCTTCTACTTCTTTCTTCAGCAGGGACGGCAATGTTCAGGCAGCAGCAGGATCTGTGATGTCACAGGCTTCTGTGGCACTGCAAAGCCCAGCACAGGGCACAGACAGACAGAGTGACCACCCTCTACAAATCCGAAGCCAGAAGGAGGAAGTACAAGGCAGTCACTTGCAGGTAACAGCGCGTCTGTGCTCTCTGACTGGTGCAATTGATGTCATTGTCAATTGCACCAATCAGAGCTGACCTCGGTTATCCTAGCATTGCCAAGCACCAGCCTAGGTTTGATGCTCTTACAGCACCGATCCTAGGCTGAGCATCAGTGTTTCAGGCAATCTGATTGCCTGAAAAACTTAGAAATGCAGCGATTGCCTGTTCAGAATTGAACAGCCGATCACAGCGATTGTAGTTGCGGGGGGCTCAGCCATCCCCCCCCCCTGGACAACAACTCCATTCACCCTGCTTCAAGATGGATCCAGAATTTTAATGCTAGCACCACTCCCGCATTAACGATGTGACGTCCTAGGTCATTAAGTACCAGGTCACAGGGACGAATGGATACGTCTTGAGTGGGAAAGAGGTTAAAGCAGCAATGTTTTTCAACGGACATTCCTATCTGGTCAAATGCCTCTTCTTCATCTGATCTTCAGGGCAGAAGTGCTGTGTTTCCTGTAAAGATAGCGAGGATCTGGCTTAAAGACGTAGGAAATCGATACTGATCTTAAATTTATACATAATCATTTTTCAAAAACATTAACAATTAAAAGAATAATTAAAAAACATATTAAAAAATGTAAAAAGTGGGGCAAAGTATAAATATATTAAAACGCAAATATTAAAATCACTAAAAAGGAGCAAATTACTAAACAGCAATGATAAATCTGGGCCAACAACTTGTAAAAAGTAGGCAGAAAACAAGAACACAGAACAACATATTGTAAAATAATACAATTACAGGTTAGGTCTTGGTGTTCTCATGACAACGGGTGAGCTAATCATGGTTTGGTCAAGATGAGAGAACAAGTAACACAACTCAGTGAACTGCGTTTTCCTAACAATACAGGCTCCAAATTATCAAAGAAAAATCATTATGCTTAAATGTTTTTTTCTGGGTCTAAATGTAGCTACTATGAGAAGTTATATGCGGTTACTCATCAGTAAAAGTTGATTTGTGTTTTGGTATGTTTAGATGCAGGAACTATTTGTACAGAAGGTAGCCATGGTAATTTAACCACTTCACAACCTTAGGCCGGCGTCACACTTGGCGTAAGACATTACGGTACGTTTTCTACGTCCGTAATACGCGCGTGATACGCCAAAATGTCTCCGTAATCTCTCTCCGTAGTTCTTGCGTCGCCTAGGTGTGGTCGCGTATTTTGCGCATGTACTGGTCCGTGTGTAATCCGTATGTGATCCGTATGGCGTTTTTACCACGCACCATTCCAAAATGGACATTTAACGGTTTTCTGGCCTGCAAATCATTTAAACCATCATTAACAACACTATTTAAGCCCTCGACAACAGGTGTACCCCTCCCATATGCCCTATATGTTCTCAAGCATATTTTGGCTGTGGTACTTGGAGCTCCCAAACATGTCTGACCATGTGTATTTAAGCACAACTCAGCGGGTGTTGCTTCACTGGGTGTTGTCTCGTCGCTTTGGCCAGCCATATACGGTCAATGCAGATCCGCGAAGGAGGAGACAAAGATTGTGGGTCCATCCTCTATTGACCCAACGCCCGAGTAAAGGACATTTCCAGAGACTCTATTCATCTTTGAGGGCCCATCCAGACAAATTTTTCCTGTATACTCGCATGTCCATCAGGACTTTTGACATGTTGCTGGAGATCTTACGTCCTGGACTCACCTATCAGGACACCTGGATGAGAAAAGCCATCTCTGCTGAGGAGCGTCTGCTCCTAACCTTACGGTATGTATTTAGACCTTTTAGATTTTGTTGTGTTGGCCAATGTGTTTTGTCCTACTATGTTTCAGTTCCTTAACTTAGACATGAGGCCACAAGCACATTTCTAAAAATGTGTTTAATATTTGATTATAGTAATACTGTGAAATGTCCCTTTTTGCTTACTCAATAATCACAGAGAAAATTTACTAGACACTTGTGTTTCGTCCTGTTTTCATATTCCTCATGTTCCTTTATTTTGTTTTCCTTGTTTTTCAGCTTCCTGGCCACAGGCTTGTCCTATGCGGGTCTACACCTGGAGTTTCTCATTGGGCGTTCTACCATTTCAGTCATTGTTAGGACAACCTGTTCCCAAATATGGCTGAAACTTAACGAAGTTGTGATGCCAGAGCCAAAAATGGATGATTGGCTCAAAATCGCCACTGGATTCCAAAATACTTGTGACTTCCCTAACTGCATTGGAGCTGTGGATGGGAAACATATCAGGGTGCGTAAGCCGCCGAACTCTGGTTCCCAATTCTACAATTATAAGCAGTTTTTCTCTGTAGTTATGTTAGCAGTTGCTGACAGCAACTACAGGTTTATAATTGTAGACATTGGGGCCTATGGCCGAACTGGAGACTCTAGGGTCTTCAATTCGTCCATAATGGGTCGCCGGCTACGTGACAACCAGTTGAACCTCCCACCACCACAACAACTCCCAGGCTCCAATGCGGAAGCAGTGCCTTTTGTTTTGGTTGGAGATGAGGCCTTCCAACTGACGAGGCACGTCATGAGGCCTTACCCCAGGCGCAACCTTGACCACCGGCGGAGGGTTTTTAATTTGAGACTTACCAGGGCACGGAGACTGGTTGAGTGCGCCTTTGGGATTCTTGTAGCCAAATGGCGTGTTCTTCAGTCTGCAATTCAGCTGAGTGAGGCTTCAATCAATGAAGTGATCAAAGCCTGTGTAATTCTACATAATTTCACCAGAATACATGATTGTTTGTCTACTAATTTGCAAAATCACGTCATGACCAATCATAGTAGGCCTCCCCCATATGTCCCTCCTCGGCGACGTCCCCTTTCTGGCCTAAAAGTTCGGGATGTGTTCACCAATTATTTTTTGAGTCCTCAGGGTGCCACTCCCTGGCAAGACTATGCAATTTTGCATGTGTAATTATTTATGTACCTAAATTTTGCCATTATCAAGTTTGAAAATATGTCTGCTGTGTTTAATTTGTTGACATATGGTTCTGATCATATCATGTGTGTGTGAGTTAAGAAGAATGAACAGAGTGCATACATAGTTTTTTGTTAAGTAAAGGCAATTTTACTTCTTAAACTTGTTTTTGTTTTTTTTGTTTGTTTTGGCATAACCAATCTTTGTGCACAAAAAAGAACAGCTTTTTTTTAACAAAAAAAAAACAACAAAGTAAAATAAAAGCATTACAGCTTGCTTTTTAAGCACAAACCAAACCAAATGTCTTAAACAAATTAAAAAAAAGTTGTACCCAACATTACAAGTCCTGGTACGTAGGAAGGGGAGAAGTGGATTGGTCTGGGTCACCATCAGATGGCCTTTGCAGGCCCAATTGTCCAGCAGCCTGTGCGGCTGTTATAGTGGCTTGCGGGAAATTCTGCCTGCTCTGATGCTGGCCACTTTGATGAGTGGGGCCTGGATTTGGGAGATAACCCTGATGTTGCAGCCCATATGTGCGGGAATCATACCCCAACCCAAAATGACCATATTGTCCAAACCCAGGTTGGGACCAGCCTCCAGCACTGGGTGCGGACAAGTGGCCATATTGGGATGGTTGATGATATCCTGCAATATGGTGCTGATGTTGCCATTGTTGGTTAGTTGGTGGTTGGGGTGGAGGTGTTGGCTGACGTGGAGGGGGTGCTTCAGATCCTTGGTGCGCATGCTGGCCTTCTAGTCTCGGAGGCCGCAGAATATTTTCAGGTGACATCTGCCACTGTTCAATCATCTGCATCAGATTGTATGGGTTATTTGGGGGGGTGCATGCGTCAATAAGGATCTGAAAACACCCTCTCAAACGCAGCCTCAACTCCCGCTCTATGGAGCGTAAATACTGGGCAAGGCTCCGTGTGAATCCCTCCTCCCCATCATCCTCTCGAACCCGGGCCAAATAGTTCATGACCCCAGCATCCACGTTTTGCCTGCTTTGGCGAAGCTCTCTCCTGCGTCGTGCACGCTGGGGTCTGACTGCAGCCTGTGGGGATCGGTCCAGGGCAACAGTTGGGCTGCTGCTATTACCAGGGTCATCCTGGCTAGGTGCTGCTGCTGCAGAAGAGAACTGTGGGCCCTCTGGGTTTTCTTCAGAAGCAGCTGGAGCTGGGTGGGCAGATGATGAAGATGCTGTAGGTCTTGCGCAGGAGGGAGCAGCAGATGGACCAGCCACCTCTTCACCTTCTCCAACTGGGTCAATGACCAGTTCTGAGTCCGACCCTGTCTCCCTGTCAGTGAGGTTAGACTGAGTTCTGCAAAGATAAATTTGACCAGTTACTATGTTTTTTGGAATCATCTCTCAACATTCAAAAATTAACCCATTTTGAGATGTTTTTACTTACGGCCTGAGGTCCATGCTGGGGTTAAGGAAGGTTAGGCGGTCAAAGTAGATGTATTTTTTTTTTTTAGGAGGGGCCCCGGCTCCACTTCTCTCCCGCTGCTGCCTCTCCCTCCTATACTGGTCCCGGATACTCCGCCACCTTGTTGTAACATCATCCACTGAAACAACAAAAAATACACACATTGCTTAGACCATTATGCAGAGTGCTCACACAAGGTGTAATGGAGTACACAGATTGCAATGTAGCATAGAAAGAGGCTTTTGTGGCTCACATTAAGCCAGAATTTCCTCAAAAAAATACAAATTAGGAAGAAAGGCCACAAGGACAGAGTCAGCTAACCTCTATCACAGAAAAACAAATTACTGGAAAACCATGTTATTAAGGGAACACCTGTTCTAAACCTTAATCAAATCCATTTATCATATCCAGCACCATGTATATACTGCTTGGATATATATAACTTTAAGGATGAATTAATAAATTAAGGTTTAGCAATTCAAAGTAGTAAGGGCCTGCTGTTTAGCAAGAACATTACATTGCAAACATGGGTGTTCTTACTTATTTGTCGCTGGGCCGCACGTGGCTGCTGGTCATACTGGGGGAAGAGGGACCCACACACGCTCCTCCATGCAGCTTGTTTTACTGCCCTGTTGGCATAGTTGGGGTCTCTTTGGTCCCAGATTTCTGGCCTCTCCTGGATCAAAATGATCAGCATGTCAACATTAATTATGCGGGCCATGCTGAATCTCTCACTCCGTGGAGGCGTGCAGCAGACTTCCGGGTTCACTGTCTGGCTTTTTCAGCTAATTAGCATGTCTCACCTGCCTGATTGATGGCTTTCGAAAGTTCAGGACATCTGCCAGTGAGGTGCGTATTTCTCGCAATGCACACGCATGGTCCGTATGCATTCCGTATTATACGCTCTCCCATAGACTTGCATTGGCGTTTTTTTTGCGCAATACGCTGATAAACGCTGCATGCTGCGATTTTGTACGGCCGTAGAGGAACGTATAATACGGATCCGTAATATACGCCTAAAAGGACTAGACCCATTGAGAATCATGGTGCCGTATGTTTAGCGAGTTTTACGTACGTAGATTATGCGCTCTTACGCACGTAAAACTCGCATGTGTGACGGCGGCCTTAGACGTATCTATACGTCCAGGTTAGGAAAGCCTTCCTGACCTTGGACGCATTGATACGTCCAGGTGATTTTGCACACACAGTAGCTGTGCGCGCGATCGCCGCCTGGTATTCAGCTTACTTCACAGCTGACACCTGGCTCACACTGAGTAGTGGCCACCTCACTCCCAGCAGTTTAACCCCCTAAATGCTGCAATTGATATCGATCGCAAGATTTAGAAGGCCGGGAGAAGGAGGAGGCTCCCTCTCCCCTCTGATCAGTTCCCCCGCAATGTTGTCGCAAGGGGCAGATCATTGCCATGGTGACCCAACATTGTCATGACGATATCCGGGTCACTAGAGCTAGCAAGCTTGCTACATCATGAGTAGTGCATGGTCTAACAAGTCTGTGTCAGTGCAGCCCTGACAGTTTAGCACTGCAGTGCTAATGCATTGCAATTCTTTATACAGTGGGGGAAATAACTATTTGATCCCTTGCTGATTTTGTAAGTTTGCCCACTGACAAAGACATGAACAGTCTATAATTTTAACCCCTTTCTGACATATGATGTACTATCCCGTCGAGGTGGGGTGGGCCCGTATGACCACCGACGGGATAGTACGTCATACGCGATCGGCCGCGCTCACGGGGGGAGTGCGGCCGATCGCGGCCGGGGGTCAGCTACCTATCACAGCTGACATCCGGCACTATGTGCCGGGGGCGGTCCTGGCACACCGCGATCAAACATGATCGCAGTGTGCCGGCGGTATAGGGAAGCATCGCGCAGGGAGGGGGCTCCCTGCAGGCTTCCCTGAGACCCCCGCAGCAACGCGATGTGATCGCGTTGCTGCGAGGGTCTCTTACCTCTCCTCCCTGCTGCTGACCCGAATCCAAAATGGCCGCGGCATCCGGGTCCTGCAGGGAGGGAGGTGGCTTACCAAGAGCCTGCTCAGAGCTGACAGAGTGCTGTACAAACTGTCAGATCAGCGATCTGTGATGTCCCCCCTGGGACAAAGTAAAAAAACAAAAAAAAAATTTCCACTTGTGTAAAAAAAAAAAAAATATGTATATATTATTTCCATAAATACATTTCTTTATCTAAATAAAAAAAAAACAATAAAAGTACACATATTTAGTATCGCCGCGTCCGTAACGACCCAACCTATAAAACTGTCCCACTAGTTAACCCCGTCAGTAAACACCGTAAGAAAAAAAAAACGAGGCAAAAAACAACGCTTTATTATCATACCGCCGAACAAAAAGTGGAATAACACGCAATAAAAAAAACAGATATAAATAGCCATTGTACCGCTGAAAACGTCATCTTGTCCCGCAAAAAATGAGCTGCCATACAGCATCATAAGCAAAAAAATAAAAAAAGTTATAGTCCTGAGAATAAAGCGATGCCAAAATAATTATTTTTTCTATAAAATAGTTTTTATCGTATAAAAGCGCCAAAACCTAAAAAAATGATATAAATGAGGTATCGCTGTAATCGTACTGACCCGAAGAATAAAACTGCTTTATTCATTTTACCAAACGCGGAACGGTATAAACGCCTCCCCCAAAAGAAATTCATGAATAGGTGGTTTTTGGTCATTCTGCCTCACAAAAATCGGAATAAAAAGTGATAAACAATTGTCACGTGCCCAAAAATGAAACCATTAAAAACGTCAACTCGTCCCGCAAAAAACAAGACCTCACATGACTCTATGAACTCAAATATGGAAAAATGATAGCTCTCAAAATGTGGTAACGCAAAAAATATGTTTTGCAATAAAAAGCGTCTTTCAGTGTGTGACGGCTGCCAATCATAAAAATCCGCTAAATAACCCCCTATAAAAGTAAATCAAACCCCCCTTCATCACCCCCTTAGTTAGAGAAAAATTAAAAAATTAAAAAAATGTATTTATTTCCATTTTCCCATTAGGGTTAGGGCTAGGGTTAGGGGTAGGATTAGGGCTAGCCTTAGGGTTAGGGTTAGGGCTAGGGCTAGGGTTAGGGCTAGGGTTGGGGCTAGGGTTAAGGCTACAGTTAGGGTTGGGGCTAAAGTTAGGGTTAGGGTTGGGGCTAAAGTTAGGGTTTGGATTACATTTACGGTTGGGAATAGAGTTGGGATTAGGGTTAGGGGTGTGTCTGGGTTAGAGATAGGGTTAGGGTTACCGTTGGGATTAGGGTTTTGGGTGTGTTTGGATTAGGGTTTCAGTTATAATTATAATATAATAATAATAATAATATAATAACTGTTTAGGCACATCAGGGGCTCTCCAAACGCGACATGGCGTCCGATGTCAATTTGGGCTGAAAATCTCGGCTTATACTCGAGTATATACGGTATATATATTTTACAGTGAGAAATAAGTATTTGATCCCCTAGCAACCATTAAGAGTTCTGGCTCCTACAGACCAGTTAGACGTTCCTAATCAACTCATTACCTGTATTAAAGACAGATGTCTTACATAGTCACCTTTATAAAAGACTCCTGTCCGCAAACTCAATTAGGCCGGTTTCACATTTGCGGTTGTGACCGCAGCGTTTCTGCCGCAAATATCGACATGCGTTGTGTATTCCTATATTTAACATTAGGGACGCATGCGTCTGCGATTGGTTGCTTTTTGCCGCGTTTGACGACGCATGCGTCGTTTCGTCGTCTGTGGTTTGGCGCGGTAAACGCTACATGTAGTAATTTTAGAGGCGTCAATTTGCCGCCTAGAAACGCATGCGGTCGATTGCGGAAGGAATGCACCAAAAAAACGCATTGCTGTCTATGTGAGCGCATGTGTTCACAAGCACATGCGTTTGCTTGCGTTCGTGAACGCATGCGTTGCACCAGAGAAAAACATGTCTAGACACTGATAAGCCATCCCCACATACAAGGAGATAAAGGGAGGGAGTGGACATTTGCAGGTCACTACTCAGCAGACAGCCAAGCAGAGCAGACAGACCACAGCACCTTGGAGCAAACAAGTCTCTGAACAATGTGAGTATATCTTAGCCAATACCTTTATTTTCTATTTTCTGTCTCTACATGTCCACTTATGTACCTTCTTATGCATAGGTTTTCACAAGGCTGTATTTTGGAAACTAGACCCCCCAAGGAACTTATCTAGATGTGTGGTGAGCACTTTGAACTCCCAAGTGCTTCACAGAAGTTTATAATGCAGAGTCGTGAAAATAAAAAATATTTTTTTTCCACAAAAATTATTTTTTTAGCCCCTAATTTTTTAATTTCCCAAGGGTAACAGGAGAAGTTGGACCCCAAAAGTTGTTGTCCAATTTGTCCTGAGTACGCTGATACCCCATGTGTGGGGAAGACCACTGTTTGGGCACACATCGGGGCTCAGAAGGGAAGTAGTGACTTTTAAAATGCAGACTTTGATGTAATGGTCTGCGGGCATCATGTTGCATTTGCAGAGATCCTGATGTACCTAAACAGTAGAAACCCCCCACAAGTGACCCCATTTTGGAAACTAGACCCCCAAACAGCTTATCTAAATGTGTGGTGAGCACTATGAACCCCCAACTGCTTCACAGAAGTTTATAATGTAGAGCCATGAAAATAAAAAATCATATTTTTTCCACAAAAATGATATTTTCACCCCCAAATTTTTACTTTCACAAGGGTAACAGGAGAAAGTGGACCCCAAAATTTATTGGGCAATTTATCCTGAGTATGCTGATACCCCATATGTGGGGGGGGCACTGTTTGGGTGCATGGTAGAGCTCGGAAGGGAAGGAGCACCGTTTTGGAATGCAGACTTTGATAGAATGGTCTGCGGGTGTTATGTTGCGTTTGCAGAGCCCCTCATGTACCTAAACAGTAGAAACCCCCTACAAGTGATGCCATTTTGGAAACTAGACCCCCCAAGGAACTTATTTAGATGTGTGGTGAGTATTTTGAATGCCTAAGTGCTTCATAGAAGTTTGACGCAGAGCCGTGAAAATAAAAAATCATTTTTTTCCCCACAAAAATGATTTTTTAGCCCCCAAATTTTTTTTATTTTTGCAAGGGTAACAGGAGAAACTGAACCCCAAAAGTTGTTGTCCAACTAGTACTTAGTGCGCTGATGCCCCATATGTGGGGGTAAACCACTGTTTGGGCGCACGGCAGAGCTCAGAAGGGAGAGAGCACTATTTGACTTTTTGAGTGCAAAATTGGCTGTCTCGCTTGGAGACCCCCTGATGTACAGTACCTAAACAGTTGAAACCCCCCAATTCTAACTCCAACCCTAACCCCAAAACACCCCTAATCCCAACGCTAACCATAACACTAATCAAAACCCTAAACCCAACACTCCACTAATCCTAATCTCAACACTAACCTCAAACCTAACCCTAATCCCAATACACCCCTAATCTCAACCCTAACCTTAACCCTAACCCCAAACCTAACCCTAATCTCAAACGTAACCCTAATGC
This sequence comes from Ranitomeya imitator, assembly GCF_032444005.1. Lineage (NCBI taxonomy): Eukaryota > Metazoa > Chordata > Amphibia > Anura > Dendrobatidae > Ranitomeya > Ranitomeya imitator. Next base: position 742,464,956 of record NC_091283.1, read on the forward strand.
CAACCCTAACCCTAATGCCAACCCTAACCCTAATCCAAACCCTAATCCCAACCCTAATCCCAACTCTAACCCTAACTTTAGCCCCAACCCTAACCCTAACTTTAGTCCCAATCCTAACCCTAGCCCCAACCCTAACTTTAGCCCTAACCCTAGCCCCAACCCTAACCCTAACTTTAGTCCCAATCCTAATCCTAGCCCCAACCCTAACCCTAACTTTAGCCCTAACCCTAGCCCCAACCCTAACCCTAACATTAGCCCCAACCCTAACCCTAACTTTAGCCCTAACCCTAACATTAGCCCCAACCCTAACCCTAGCCCTAACACTAGCCCTAACCCTAGCCCCAACCCTAACCCTAACTTTAGCCCAAACCCTAACCCTAGCCTTAACTTTTACCCTAACCCTAGCCCTAACCCTAATTGGAAAATGGAAATACATACTTTTTTTAATGTTATTATTTTTCCTAACTAAGGGAGTGATAAAGGGGGGTTATGTACTATTTTTTTTTATTTTGATCACTGTGATAGGATCTCACAGTGACCAAAATAAAACGAGAGGAAGAATCTTCCTATGCTGGCTGGCACATCACAGCGGGCGCACTGCTCATGTACCATCCATTTTCTTCCCGGAGGAAGATGCCAGCGGCCAGAAGAAGCAGGAGGGCCCAGGGACACCAGTAAGTATAACAGGGTCCCCGATTCCCCTATTTCTCTGTCCTCTAATGTGCAATCACATCAGAGGACATAGAATAACACACCACATTTTTTTTGCGGCCGCCGGTAAACGGTTATTTCCTGGCGATTACAAAACAGGAGTCAGTAAAAACCGACCCCGATCATGTTCTTTGGGGTCTCGGCTACCCCCGGCAGCCGAGACCCCAAAGATCTTCCGGGTGCCGGCCTGCGGGCGCACTGCGCATGCGCCCACCATTTTTTGACGACAGAAGATGGCGGCGCCCATGGGGAACCACGAGGAGCACCGGGGGAGATGGGTGAGTATCGGGGGGCTACCGGGGACCGCATTTCTCTGTCCTCTGATGTGCGATCACATCGGAGGACAGTGAAATTAAATGGCAAATCTCTTCTTTTTTTTTTTTTGCGACCGCTGGTAAACACTTAATAACCGGCGATTGCAACTCGGGGGTCGGTAAAAACCGACCCAAGTCATGTTCTTTGGGGTCTTGGCTACCCCCAGCAACCGAGACCCCAGAGAAAATCCGACTCTGGGGGGATGCATTTTTTAAAAAAAATCTGACCAGAATAACTTTGCATGATGGATAGGTATCTGTCTGTATATGTCAGCAGTGAGGCTATTATTAATCACTAGATGGTGGCCCGATTCTAACACATCGGGTATTCTAGAATATGTATTTATGTATGTATATAGCAGCCACATAGTATATAGCACAGGCCACGTAGTATATAGAAGCCATGTAGTATATAGCAGACAAATACTACGTGGCCTGTGCAATATAATATGTGGCTGCTATAGACATACATATTATAGAATACCTGATGCGTTAATACAGGCCACGCAATATATAACAGTGGCCACGCAGTATATAACACAGCCACGTACTATATAACACAGCCCACGCAGTATATAGCAGCCACGCAGTATATAACACAGGCGACATAGTATATAACACAGGCCACGCAGTATATAACACTGGCCACGTAATATATAGCACAGCCCACGCAGTATATAGCAGCCACATAGTATATAACACTGCCCACGTAGTATATAACAGTGGCCTTGTAATATATAGCACAGTCCACGCAGTATATAGCACAGCCCACGGAGTATATCACACAGCCCACATAGTATATAACTCTGCCTATGTAGTATATAGCAGCCACACGGTATCTAACACAGCCTACGTAGTATACAGCAGTGTGGGCACCATATCCCTGTTAAAAAATAATTAAAATAAAAAATAGTTATATACTCACCCCTGGTATCCACCGAAGCTCCGGCGATACGCGCGTGGCTGCCGCCATCTTCTGTTCCCAGGATGCATTGCGAAATTACCCAGATGACTGAGCGGTCTCACGAGACCGCTAAGTCTTCTGGGTAATTTCGCAATGCATCGCCGGGAACGGAAGATGGCGGCAGGAGCGTGCGGCTCGGTGGACTACGGAGGGTGAGAATAGCAGGTTTTTTGGTTTTTTATTATTTTTAATATTACATTTTTTTTACTATTGATGCCGCATAGGCAGCATCAATAGTAAAAAGTTGGGGACACACAGGGTTAATAGCAGCGGTTACGGAGTGCGTTACCTGCGGCATAACGTGGTCTGTTACCGCCGGCATTCACCCTGTGTGAGTGGTGTCTGGAGGGGAGTATGCGGGCGCCGGGCACTGACTGCGGGGAGTAAGGAGCGGCCATTTTCTTCCAGACTGTGCCCGTCGCTGATTGGTCGTGGCTGTTTTGCCGTGACCAATCAGCGACTTGGATTTCCATGACAGACAGAGGCCGCGACCAATGAATATCCGTGACAGAAAGACAGACAGAAGGACAGACAGAAAGACGGAAGTGACCCTTAGACTATTATATAGTAGATACCCAACTCCATTTGCTGAAACGCAAACCCAAAGTTCCAAGGAAACTCCACCATGCTTCACTGTTGCCTACAGACACTCGTTATTGTACCTCTTTTCTCCAGTCCATTTGCTATCAAACTGCCTCTTATTATAGCCCAAAATTTAAAATTTTGACTCCTCAATCCTCGGTGCCTGCTGCCATTTTTCTGCACCCCAGTTCTTATGTTTTTGTGCATAGTTGAGACTTGGTCTTGTTTCCAAGCAGAAGTAATGGCTTTGGCTTCAATTCTTCCATGAACACCACCTCTGTCCAGACTTCTCTGAACAGTAGGTTCAGATAGATTCTGTAATCTCTAGTAATAATACAATGCTATACATACATACATACAAATTACCAATTACAGTGGATGATACTGTGGAGAAAATCTACATCATATTTGTGCTGTGCTAGATCCAATATACTCAGACATTTGTATTATGGGAGTTATTTTAACATATCCTCATAAAGATTGCAAAACATCTTTGGGGACATTCAAACTTTATATTTCTTTTTGCAATACAGACACACACATCACAGATACTGAAGAGACCTAGGATTGGTACACTGTTAGAGGGATAATCTGGTTGGCACACAAAATCGTACCTGTCTTTAATTGATGTATTAATTCAGATTGTAAATGATTTCCCTATTTAATCACAAACACTGAAGTCTCTTTTTAATACCATGACTGAATATTACAAACAGTAAATAATAATAATAATTTTATTTATAATAGCGGCAACATATTCCACAGCATTTTATAAGTTCGGTGGAGACATATACAAACAATAAAACACATCACAAAGTAGCAACATAGTTCAATAGTTACAGGAGGAGTGAGGTTCCTGCTCACAAGCTTAGAATCAATAAGGAAATAGGGGGGACACAATAGGTAAAAAGTGCTTGTAGATTATGGTCCAGCCATCATTTTTATATATAGGGGGTTTCAAATAAGCTGCGGTCATCAGCCAGTATTTGTCTAAGTGCAGTCACCAAATGCAAATGGGTGCATGAAGGATGTGGAGACAAATGAGTATGAGGAACCAAATTCTGGGGAAAATTTAGAAAGAGGCAACAGGAAAAAGTTTGATTAGTAAAGAGAGGTGATAGGCCTGTCTAAAGAGATGTGTTTTTATAATGCACAATGAAAAATTTCTGGGCTATGTACTAGTCGGATCGTCTAAGGTAGTGCATTCCAGAAAACTGGCACAGCACGAGGGAAGTCTTGGAGACGCAGGTGAGAGGATCAGAATATGGAAGATGTTAGCCGTAGATCATTTGCAGAATGGGGAGCGTAGGAAGGGTGATAGATAGAGATGAGGGAGGAGATGTAGTGTGGTGCAGAAGTGTGGAGGGCCTTGTGAATGAGAAAGATAAGTTTGTATTGTATTCTGTAGCGAATGCGCAACCAGTGCAAATCAATGGCACAAGGTGGAGTCATTGATTTAGCATCTGGACAGAAATATGACCTTGTCTGCCGCATACAGGACTGATTAGAGAGGAGAAAGTTTGGTCAGAATGAGACTGATTAGTAGAGAGTTGTAGTAGTCTAGATGAGAGTGAATAGTAGCAGTTTTTTGTGTTAAACTGTAAAGCGCTGCGGAATATGTTGGCGCTATATAAATAAAGATTATTATCTATATATATAATTGTCTAAGGGTCAATTCCGTCTGTCTGTCTCTCCTTCTGTCACGGTTATTCATTTGCTGATTGGTCTCGGCAGCTGCCTGTCATGGCTGCTGCGACCAATCAACGACGGGCACAGTCCGATTAGTCCCTCCCCTACTCCCCTGCACTCACTGCCCGGCGCCCGCTCCATAATCCCCTCCACTCACCGCTCACACAGGGTTAATGGCAGCGGTAACGGCCCGCGGTGTAACGCACTCCGTTACCGCTGCTATTAACCCTGTGTGTCCCCAACTATTTACTATTGATGCTGCCTATGCAGCATCAATAGTAAAGATAGGTCATGTTAAAAATAATAATAAAAAAAAAAACCTGCTATACTCACCCTCCGCCGACTTTCCCGCTCCTTGCCACGCTCCCCGGACCGCTCCATTGCAAGCGGCAGCTTCCGCTCTCGTCCCAGCGCTGGTGTGCGACAAGGACCTGCCGTGACGTTACGGTCATGTGACCGCGACGTCATCATAGGTCCTGCTCACACCAGCCCTGGGACCGCAAGCTGCTGCTTGCAATGGAGCGATCCCGGGAGCGTGCAAGGAGCGGGAAAGGCGGCGGATGGTGAGTATAGCAGGACTTCCAACGGGCCTTCGGAAGGTGAGTATATGGTTTTTTGTTTTTTTTAAGTCTCTATACTGTGTGGCTCTGTGCTGGCCAATATACAGTTAGGTCCATATATATTTGGACAGAGACAACATTTTTCTAATTTTGCTTACAGACATTACCACAATGAATTTTAAACAAAACAATTCAGATGCAGTTGAAGTTCAGACTTTCAGCTTTCATTTGAGGGTATCCACATTAAAATTGGATGAAGGGTTTAGGAGTTTCAGCTCCTTAAAATGTGCCACCCTGTTTTTAAAGGTACCAAAAGTAATTGGACAATTGACTCCAGGGCTATTTCATGGACAGGTGTGGGCAATCCCTTTGTTATGTTATTCTCAATTAAGCAGATAAAAGGCCTGGAGTTGATTTGAGGTGTGGTGCTTGCATTTGGAAGGTTTTGCTGTGAAGTAAACATGCGGTTAAAAGAGCTCTCCATGCAGGTGAAACAAGCCATCCTTAAGCTGCGAAAACAGAAAAAACCCATCCGAGAAATTGCTACAATATTAGGAGTGGCAAAATCTACAGTTTGGTACATCCTGAGAAAGAAAGAAAGCACTGGTGAACTCATCAATGCAAAAAGACCTGGGTGCCCACGGAATACAACAGAGGTGGATGATCGCAGAATAATCTCCATGGTGAAGAGAAACCCCTTCACAACAGCCAACCAAGTGAACAACACTCTCCAGGAGGTCGGCGTATCAATATCCAAATCTACCATAAAGAGAAGACTGCAGAAAAGTAGATACAGAGGGTTCACTGCACGGTGCAAGCCACTCATAAGCATCAAGAATAAAAAGGCTACACTGGACTTTGCTAAAAACCATCTAAAAAAGCCAGCACAGTTCTGGAAGAACATTCTTTGGACAGATGAAACCAAGAACAACCTCTACCAGAATGATGGAAAGAGAAAAGTATGGCGAAGGCGTGGTACAGCTCATGATCCAAAGCATACTACATCATCTGTAAAACACGGTGGAGGCAGTGTGATGGCTTGGGCATGCATGGCTGCCAGTGGCACTGGGTCACTAGTGTTTATTGATGATGTGACACAGGACCGAAGCAGCCAAATGAATTCTGAGGTATTCAGAGCCATACTGTGTGCTCAGATCCAGCCAAATGCAGCCAAACTGATTGGTCGTCATTTCATACTACAGATGGACAATGACCCAAAACATAAAGCCAAAGCAACCCAGGAGTTTATTAAAGCAAAGAAGTGGAATATTCTTGAATGGCCAAGTCAGTCACCTGATCTCAACCCAATTGAGCATGCATTTCACTTGTTAAAGACTAAACTTCAGACAGAAAGGCCCACAAATAAACAGCAACTGAAAACCACCGCAGTGGAGGCCTGGCAGAGCATCAAAAAGGAGGAAACACTGTGTCTGGTGATGTCCATGAGTTCAAGACTTCAGGTAGTCATTGCCAACAAAGGGTTTTCAACCAAGTACTAGAAATGAATATTTTATTTAAAATTATTTAATCTGTCCAATTACTTTTGGTCCCTTTAAAAACAGGGTGGCACATGTTAAGAAGCTGAAACTCCTAAACCCTTCATCCAATTTTAATGTGATACCCTCAAATGAAAGCTGAAAGTCTGAACTTCAACTGCATCTGAATTGTTTTGCTTAAAATTCATTGTGGTAATGTCTATAACAAAAATTAGAAAAATGTCTCTGTCCAAATATATATGGACCTAACTGTACTACGTGGCTGGGCAATATACTACGTGGCTGGGCAATATACTATGTGGCTGGGCAATATACTATGTGGCTGGACAATATACTACGTGCCTCTGCTATATACTATGTGATTGGCAATATACTATGTGGCTGGGCAATATACTATGTGGCTGGGCAATATACTACGTGGCTGGGCAATATACTACGTGGCTGGGCAATATACTATGTGACTGGGCAATATACTACGTCACTGGGCAATATACTACGTGACGGGGCAATATACTACGTCGCTGGGCAATATACTACGTGACTGGACATTATACTACGTCACTGGGCAATATACTACGTGACGGGGCAATATACTACGTCACTGGGCAATATACTACGTGGCTGGGCAATATACTACGTGGCTGGGCAATATACTACGTGGCTGGGCAATATACTACGTGGCTGGGCAATATACTACGTAGACATGCATATTCTAGACTGCCCGATGCGTTAGAATCGGGCCACCATCTAGTCTACTATATAATTGTCTAAGGGTCACTTCCGTCTTTCTGTCTCTCTGTAACGGAAATCCCAAGTCGCTGATTGGTCACGGCAAAACAGCCACGACCAATCAGCGATGGCACAGTCCGGCGGCAAAATGGCCGCTCCTTACTCCCCGCAGTCAGTGCCCGCTCCATACTCTCCTGAAGTCAGCGCTCACACAGGATTAATGGCAGCGTTAACGGACCGCGTTATGCTGTGGTGAAACGCACTCCGTTAACGCTGCTATTAACCATGTGTGACCAAATTTTTACTATTGATGCTGCCTATGCAGCATCAATAGTAAAAAGATCTAATGTTAAAAATAATAAAAAAATAAAAAATAGTTATATACTCACCATCCGTCGGCCCCTCGGATCCAGAACAGGCCTTTACCACTCCTCGCGACGCGCCGGTGACCGCTCCATGCATTGCGATCTCACGAGACCGCAATGCACTCTTGGGACCGAAGCACGCGAGGAGCATCGGTAAATGCTTCGCCTGGATCCAGGGGCCAACAGAAGGTGAGTATATAACTATTTTTTAATTTTAATTCTTTTTTTTAACAGAGATATGGTGCCCACATTGCTATATACTATGTGGGCTGTGCAATATACTACGTGGGCTATGCAATATACTACGTGGGCTGTGCAATATACTACGTGGCCGTGCAATATACTACGTGGCTGTGCAATATACTACATGGCTGTGCTATATACTACGTGGGCTGTTATATACTACGTGGCCTGTGTTATACACGTGGGCTGTTATATACTACGTGGGCTGTTATATACTACGTGGCCTGTGTTATACACTACGTGGGCTGTGTTATACACTACGTGGGCTGTGTTATATACTGCGTGCGTGGGCTGTTATATACTACGTGAGCTGTGTTATATGCTACGTGGGCTGTTATAAACTATGTGGCTGTGTTATATGCTATGTGAGCTGTTATACGCTCCGTGGGCTGTGCTATATACTCCGTGGGCTGTGCTATATACTCCGTGGGCTGTGCTATATACTCCATGGGCTGTGTTATATACTACGTGGCTGTGCTATATACTCTGTGGGCTGTGCTATATACTCTGTGGGTTGTGCTATATACTCTGTGGGCTGTGCTATATACTCTGTGGGCTGTGCTATATTCTCTGTGGGCTGTGCTATATACTCCGTGGGCTGTGCTATATACTACGTGGCTGTGCTATGTACTACATGGCTGGGCAATATACTACGTGGCTGGGCAATATACTACGTGGCTGGGCAATATACTACGTAGACATGCATATTCTAGACTGCCCGATGCGTTAGAATCGGGCCACCATCTAGTCTACTATATAATTGTCTAAGGGTCACTTCCGTCTTTCTGTCTGTCTGTAACGGAAATCCCAAGTCGCTGATTGGTCACGGCAAAACAGCCACGACCAATCAGCGATGGCACAGTCCGGCGGCAAAATGGCCGCTCCTTACTCCCCGCAGTCAGTGCCCGCTCCATACTCCCCTGAAGTCAGCGCTCACACAGGATTAATGGCAGCGTTAACGGACCGCATTATGCCGCGGTGAAACGCACTCCGTTAACGCTGCTATTAACCCTGTGTGACCAACTTTTTACTATTGATGCTGCCTATGCAGCATCAATAGTAAAAAGATCTAATGTTAAAAATAATAAAAAAATAAAAAATAGTTATATACTCACCATCCGTCGGCCCCTCGGATCCAGAACAGGCCTTTACCACTCCTCGCGACGCGCCGGTGACCGCTCCATGCATTGCGATCTCACGAGACCGCAATGCACTCTTGGGACCGAAGCGCGCGAGGAGCATCGGTAAATGCTTCGCCTGGATCCAGGGGCCAATAGAAGGTGAGTATATAACTATTTTTTAATTTTAATTCTTTTTTTTAACAGAGATATGGTGCCCTGTTATGATAAGATAATTCAGTACCACAATGGACATAGAGGTCAGAGCACATACAGTGACCTGACAATAACCCAAAAACATAGAACGAGCTCTGAGACATGGGAACCCTGCTGACCGCAATCCCTAATCCTCTCCAACAACACTAGAGGCAGCCGTGGATTGCGCCTAACGCTCCCTATGCAACTCGGCACAGCCCGGGAAACTAGCTAGCCCGAAGACAGAAAACAAGCCTACCTTGCCTCAGAGAAATACCCCAAAGGAAAAGGCAGCCCCCACATATAATGACTGTGAGTTAAGATGAAAAGACAAACGTAGAGATGAAATAGATTTAGCAAAGTGAGGCCCGACTTACTGAACAGAGCGAGGATAGGAAAGGTAACTTTGCGGTCAACACAAAACCCTACAAAAACCACGCAAAGGGGGCAAAAAGACCCTCCGTACCGAACTAACGGCACGGAGGTACACCCTCTGCGTCCCAGAGCTTCCAGCAAGCAGGAAAAAACAAATAGACAAGCTGGACAGAAAAAACAGCAAACAAAATAGCAAAGCAGAACTTAGCTATGCAGAGCAGCAGGCCACAGGAACGATCCAGGAGGAAACAGGTCCAATACTAGAACATTGACTGGAGGCCAGGATCAAAGCACTAGGTGGTGTTAAATAGAGCAGCACCTAACGACTTCACCACATCACCTGAGGAAGGAAACTCAGAAGCCGCAGTACCACTTTCCTCCACCAACGGAAGCTCACAGAGAGAATCAGCCGAAGTACCACTTGTGACCACAGGAGGGAGCTCTGCCACAGAATTCACAACAGTACCCCCCCTTGAGGAGGGGTCATCGAACCCTCACCAGAGCCCCCAGGACGACCAGGATGAGCCATATGAAAGGCACGAACAAGATCGGGAGCATGGACATCAGAGGCAAAGACCCAGGAATTATCTTCCTGAGCATAACCCTTCCACTTAACCAGATACTGGAGTTTCCGTCTTGAAACACGAGAATCCAAAATCTTCTCCACAATATACTCCAACTCCCCCTCCACCAAAACCGGGGCAGGAGGATCAACAGATGGAACCATAGGTGCCACGTATCTCCGCAACAATGACCTATGGAATACGTTATGTATGGAAAAAGAATCTGGAAGGGTCAGACGAAAAGACACAGGATTAAGAACCTCAGAAATCCTATACGGACCAATGAAACGAGGTTTAAACTTAGGAGAGGAAACCTTCATAGGAATATGACGAGAAGATAACCAAACCAAATCCCCAACACGAAGTCGGGGACCCACACAGCGTCTGCGATTAGCGAAACGTTGAGCCTTCTCCTGGGACAAGGTCAAATTGTCCACTACATGAGTCCAAATCTGCTGCAACCTGTCCACCACAGTATCCACACCAGGACAGTCCGAAGACTCAACCTGCCCTGAAGAGAAACGAGGATGGAACCCAGAGTTGCAGAAAAACGGTGAAACCAAGGTAGCCGAGCTGGCCCGATTATTAAGGGCGAACTCAGCCAAAGGCAAAAAGGACACCCAGTCATCCTGATCAGCAGAAACAAAGCATCTCAGATATGTTTCCAAGGTCTGATTGGTTCGTTCGGTCTGGCCATTAGTCTGAGGATGGAAAGCCGAGGAAAAAGACAAGTCAATGCCCATCCTACCACAAAAGGCTCGCCAAAACCTCGAAACAAACTGGGAACCTCTGTCAGACACGATATTCTCTGGAATGCCATGTAAACGAACTACATGCTGGAAGAACAATGGCACCAAATCAGAGGAGGAAGGTAATTTAGACAAGGGTACCAAATGGACCATCTTAGAGAAGCGATCACAGACCACCCAAATGACTGACATCTTTTGAGAGACGGGAAGATCTGAAATAAAATCCATAGAGATATGTGTCCAAGGCCTCTTCGGGACCGGCAAGGGCAAAAGCAACCCACTGGCACGAGAACAGCAGGGCTTAGCCCGAGCAAAAATCCCACAGGACTGCACAAAAGTACGCACATCCAGCGACAGAGATGGCCACCAAAAGAATCTAGCCACTAACTCTCTGGTACCAAAGATTCCAGGATGACCAGCCAACACCGAACAATGAACCTCAGAGATAACTTTATTCATCCACCTATCAGGGACAAACAGTTTCTCCGCTGGGCAACGATCAGGTTTATTAGCCTGAAATTTTTGCAGCACCCGCCGCAAATCAGGGGAGATGGCAGACACAATTACTCCCTCTTTGAGGATACCCGCCGGCTCAGATAAACCCGGAGAGTCGGGCACAAAACTCCTAGACAGAGCATCCGCCTTCACATTTTTAGAGCCCGGAAGGTACGAAATCACAAAGTCAAAACGGGCAAAAAACAGCGACCAACGAGCCTGTCTAGGATTCAACCGCTTGGCAGACTCGAGATAAGTCAAGTTCTTATGATCAGTCAAGACCACCACGCGATGCTTAGCTCCTTCAAGCCAATGACGCCACTCCTCGAATGCCCACTTCATGGCCAGCAACTCTCGATTGCCCACATCATAATTTCGCTCAGCAGGCGAAAACTTCCTGGAAAAGAAGGCGCATGGTTTCATCACCGAGCAATCAGAACTTCTCTGCGACAAAACAGCCCCTGCTCCAATCTCAGAAGCATCAACCTCGACCTGGAACGGAAGCGAAACATCTGGTTGACACAACACAGGGGCAGAAGAAAAACGACGCTTCAACTCTTGAAAAGCTTCCACAGCAGCAGAAGACCAATTGACCACATCAGCACCCTTCTTGGTCAAATCGGTCAATGGTTTAGCAATACTAGAAAAATTGCAGATGAAGCGACGATAAAAATTAGCAAAGCCCAGGAACTTTTGCAGACTTTTCAGAGATGTCGGCTGAGTCCAATCATGGATGGCTTGGACCTTAACAGGGTCCATCTCGATAGTAGAAGGAGGAAAAGATGAACCCCAAAAATGAAACCTTCTGAACACCAAAGAGACACTTTGATCCCTTCACGAACAAAGAATTAGCACGCAGGACCTGAAACACCGTTCTGACCTGCTTCACATGAGACTCCCAATCATCCGAGAAGATCAAAATGTCATCCAAGTACACAATCAGGAATTTATCCAGGTACTCTAGGAAGATGTCATGCATAAAGGACTGAAACACTGATGGAGCATTGGCAAGTCCGAATGGCATTACTAGATACTCAAAATGGCCCTCGGGCGTATTAAATGCAGTTTTCCATTCATCGCCTCGCTTAATACGCACAAGATTATACGCACCACGAAGATCTATCTTGGTGAACCAACTAGCCCCCTTAATCCGAGCAAACAAATCAGATAACAACAGCAAGGGGTACTGAAATTTAACCGTGATCTCATTTAGAAGGCGGTAATCTATACAAGGTCTCAGTGAACCATCCTTCTTGGCTACAAAAAAGAACCCTGCTCCTAATGGCGACGATGACGGGCGAATATGCCCCTTCTCCAAGGACTCCTTCACATAACTCCGCATAGCGGCGTGCTCAGGCACAGATAAATTAAACAGTCGACCTTTTGGGAATTTACTACCAGGAATCAAATCGATAGCACAATCACAATCCCTATGCGGAGGTAGGGTATCGGACTTGGGCTCATCAAATACATCCCGGTAATCAGACAAGAACTCTGGAACCTCAGAAGGGGTGGATGACGAAATAGTCAGAAATGGGACATCACCATGTACCCCCTGACAACCCCAGCTGGACACAGACATGGATTTCCAATCTAATACTGGATTATGGACTTGTAGCCATGGCAACCCCAACACGACCACATCATGCAGATTATGCAACACCAGAAAGCGAATAACCTCCTGATGTGCAGGAGCCATGCACATGGTCAGCTGGGTCCAGTACTGAGGCTTATTCTTGGCCAAAGGCGTAGCATCAATTCCTCTCAATGGAATAGGACACTGTAAGGGCTCCAAGAAAAACCCACAACGCCTAGCATACTCCAAGTCCATCAAATTCAGGGCAGCGCCTGAATCCACAAATGCCATGACAGAATATGATGACAAAGAGCAGATCAAGGTAACGGACAGAAGAAATTTTGACTGTACCGTACCAATGGTGGCAGACCTAGCGAACCGCTTAGTGCACTTAGGACAATCAGAGATAGCATGAGTGGAATCACCACAGTAGAAACACAGCCCATTCAGACGTCTGTGTTCTTGCCGTTCAACTCTGGTCAAAGTCCTATCGCACTGCATAGGCTCAGGTTTAAGCTCAGGTAGTACCGCCAAATGGTGCACAGATTTACGCTCACGCAAGCGTCGACCGATCTGAATGGCCAAAGACATAGACTCATTCAGACCAGCAGGCATAGGAAATCCCACCATGACATCCTTAAGGGCTTCAGAGAGACCTTTTCTGAAAATAGCTGCAAGCGCACCTTCATTCCATTGAGTGAGTACGGACCACTTTCTAAATTTCTGACAATATACCTCTATCTCATCCTGACCCTGACACACAGCCAGCAATTTTTTCTCTGCCTGATCCACTGAATTAGGTTCATCGTACAGCAATCCGAGCGCCAGGAAAAACGCATCGATATTACTTAATGCAGGATCTCCTGACGCAAGAGAAAATGCCCAGTCCTGAGGGTCGCCACGTAAAAAAGAAATAATGATCCTAACTTGTTGAACTGGGTCACCAGAGGAGCGAGGTTTCAAAGCCAGAAATAGTTTACAATTATCTTTGAAACTCAGAAATTTAGTTCTATCTCCAAAAAACAAATCAGGATTAGGAATTCTCGGTTCTAACATAGAATTCTGAACCACAAAGTCTTGAATATTTTGTACTCTTGCCGTGAGCTGATCCACACATGAAGACAGACCTTTAATGTCCATCGCTACACCTGTGTCCTGAACCACCCAAATGTCTAGGGGAAAAAAAAGGCAAAACACAGTGCAGAGAAAAAAAAATGGTCTCAGAACTTCTTTTTTCCCTCTATTGAGAATCATTAGTACTTTTGGCCTCCAGTACTGTTATGATAAGATAATTCAGTACCACAATCTACATAGAGGTCAGAGCACATACAGTGACCTGACAATAACCCAAAAACATAGAACGAGCTCTGAGACATGGGAACCCTGCTGACCGCAATCCCTAATCCTCTCCAACAACACTAAAGGCAGCCGTGGATTGCGCCTAACGCTCCCTATGCAACTCGGCACAGCCCGAGAAACTAGCTAGCCCGAAGACAGAAAACAAGCCTACCTTGCCTCAGAGAAATACCCCAAAGGAAAAGGCAGCCCCCACATATAATGACTGTGAGTTAAGATGAAAAGACAAACGTAGAGATGAAATAGATTTAGCAAAGTGAGGCCCGACTTTCTGAACAGAGCGAGGATAGGAAAGGTAACTTTGCGGTCAACACAAAACCCTACAAAAACCACGCAAAGGGGGCAAAAAGACCCTCCGTACCGAACTAACGGCACGGAGGTACACCCTCTGTGTCCCAGAGCTTCCAGCAAGCAGGAAAAAACAAATAGACAAGCTGGACAGAAAAAACAGCAAACAAAATAGCAAAGCAGAACTTAGCTATGCAGAGTAGCAGGCCACAGGAACAATCCAGGAGGAAACAGGTCCAATACTAGAACATTGACTGGAGGCCAGGATCAAAGCACTAGGTGGAGTTAAATAGAGCAGCACCTAACGACTTCACCACATCACCTGAGGAAGGAAACTCAGAAGCCGCAGTACCACTTTCCTCCACCAACGGAAGCTCACAGAGAGAATCAGCCGAAGTACCACTTGTGACCACAGGAGGGAGCTCTGCCACAGAATTCACAACAGTGCCCACATTGCTATATACTATGTGGGCTGTGCAATATACTACGTGGGCTATGCAATATACTACGTGGGCTGTGCAATATACTACGTGGCCGTGCAATATACTACGTGGCTGTGCAATATACTACATGGCTGTGCTATATACTACGTGGGCTGTTATATACTACGTGGCCTGTGTTATACACGTGGGCTGTTATATACTACGTGGGCTGTTATATACTACGTGGCCTGTGTTATACACTACGTGGGCTGTGTTATACACTATGTGGGCTGTGTTATATACTGCGTGCGTGGGCTGTTATATACTACGTGAGCTGTGTTATATGCTATGTGAGCTGTTATACGCTCCATGGGCTGTGCTATATACTCCGTGGGCTGTGCTATATACTCCGTGGGCTGTGCTATATACTCCATGGGCTGTGTTATATACTACGTGGCTGTGCTATATACTCTGTGGGCTGTGCTATATACTCTGTGGGCTGTGCTATATACTCCGTGGGCTGTGCTATATACTCCGTGGGCTGTGCTATATACTACGTGGCTGTGCTATGTACTACGTGGCTGTGCTATTTACTGCGTTGTCTGTTATATTCTACGTGGCTGTGCTATATTCTACGTGGCTGGCCATGAACAATCAGCAACAGGCGCAGTCCGGCGAACTGGCGCGGGATTTGAACCACGCTTCGCTAATTGGTCGCGGCCGGCCGAATCCTGTGTATTCAATGTATTATTCTAAAATCTTCATAAATAAACTACATACGTATTCTAGAATACCCGATGCATTAGAATCGGGCTACCATCTAATTATTATTATATTTTCAAAGGCGAGAAGAGGTCGGATTCTGGAGATGTTTTTAAGATGCAGATGACATGAGAAAGTGAGTGATTGGATACGGGGAATAAAGGAAAGTTCTGTGTCAAATATGACCCTAAGACAATCAGCGTGCTGCTTGGGAGTTATGGGTGAACTACCAAGGAAATTGCAATATCGGGTATAGGTAGGTAAGTAGAGGAAGGAAACACAAAAAGTTCAGTTTGACACCTTACAGTGAAAAAATATTGCCACGATACTGCTTAATACCACCACACATAGCACAAATACAATCACCATGCCTTGACTGCATGATACCATCCTACTGTGACTGAATGTCACCTGTGGTGAGCGAATTAGGTAACGTTCACACTAGCGTTATGCTAGTTTGCGTTGTGCGACGCATGCGTCTTTTTTGCCGCTAGCGTCGGACCAAGAAAACGCAACAAGTTGCATTTTTCTTGCGTCCAAATTTCGGCAAAAACCGACGCATGCGTCGCAAAACGCAGCGTTTTTGCGTGTGTTTTGCTGCGTTTTTGCGTGCGTTGTGCGTTGCGTCACCGACACAGCGGCGCACAACGCTAGTGTGAACGTAGCCTAATACAGCCATACACTGACTGAAAAATACCATTGTGATTTAATAATGTTGCCATACAGTGACTGAGTAATACCACCAGTGACTGGACTATTGCATCCAATGACTTATAGTGGACATCTTCTTTAAGATTGTGACATTAGGCAAAAATAATCCCACTCTTTGAATACCAGGATATTGCTGATTATGATTGTTAATTGATGGAAACTTGCCAGGAAATCTGTGTACTCTGCTACCTGTGTGGTGAAAAAGTACTACGTTTTGACTTAATATTTTTTTTTAGATCCTGTTCACAAATTAGTCAGGGGTTTCCTGCTGAACCTCAAAAAATGTGATTCAGTGAACTCTTTGACTATAATGAGACAGACCGAGTCACTGTACTTGTTATTGCCTCTGTTCTGGTGGCTTATGCCACACAATTGCACGGTAGACTGCATTTTTGTGGCCACCTAAAGAGTCAGACACCACTGGAAGGAATTTCAGACAAAGTACAAAGTGACTCTGTGTGCCTCATTATAGTGAATGGCTTTTCCAGGGGCATGTCCGAATTACATTTTTGGGGGATCAGAAGGAACTCCAGTGGAGTCACGACGTGTGCCCTGAACGTGATGTGAATAAGCCCTTAGAAATCAGGTGTCCTGACACGCGCGAGCCTCGTTTGTTACACAGGATGCATATGAATTACTGTTCTGTGCCGTAATGATTATAACATTTTAATAATGGCACAGACACTTTATTGCTTCATAAAAAGAAGCTGCGTGCGCAACATGTGCAAAGAAACAGACTCACTCGCACAACATGCAAAACAATAAAATAACGTTTGCACGATGGTGACTGTGTGTTTCACATTAACAGCTACAAGGATTTGGCAGCACCAGCCGTTATGTAACTCCTTCCAATTCCTACGTATTCCACTTCACTTACAAAATAAAGTTTTTTGTAAGAGACATTTGCTCTTTTGGCATTTATTAAACAGTTGGCGGATTTTGCCATCTTTTGTTGTAATTAAAGTTCACAGTGTACTTTTCCAATCCATTTCCTATTTATAAACAGCATGCTTTTCATACGCCATAATTACAATCGGGCGAACATAATCCATTGCAACTGCTTACATGATGCTGGAAATCATGACAGGAATGATGGCACAAATTAAAGCAAAGAATCCCAGCGCTTAGTTATAGTGGGATGAGGTGATAAAAATGTAATCTCATTAACGGCAGGATGTTAGGCCAGATCCTCCCGGTACGCAGCTGTGACATTACTAAGATCCATTCTTCTTTCCGGCTCCAGAACATGAAAATACACACACATAAACATTTCCTAAAGAAGTGAGTGAAGATGATCACATAGTGGGTCGATGGCAGGTAAAAGGTGGCAATTCAAAGCCAAGCATGCTTTTTTTAAACCTTTATGAAGGGCTGTTTCTTTATTAATGGGGATTTTTTCAAGTCCTGCTGAAGAAATGTCATACGCCAATCATGCTAGGCTTTGAAAAAAATAAACCTCTTGTCCTAGAAATTCCACCAAAATACAACAAACCAAAACAAAGTGGGGCACGCACATTTATTCTGCTTGATAAGTCTGGGCTATTTTAGATGTTTACACCTATTAGGTCATGTGCACACGTTGAGTATTTGGTGAGTTTTTTACCTCAGTATTTATAAGCCCAAACCAGGAGTGGGTAAAGACTGCTGAGACCAACAAACACCTTTGAAGAAACAGAATGACTCTCGACCATAGTAAGCCCAATAATGCACATAACACATAAGTCTTTTAGTGGACGGGGTCAGCCACAGCTTTTATTCCTTTTATTCTCACAAATAACAATTCTTGTGTGACGTGTCGGATGTGAAACAATATACACCACTGGCTCTTGGAGGGCAAGTTCGTCTTCAGCTCCATACTCTCCAAATCAATATTTTTTTTTTTACCTCTGGCTGTAACTTATTGAATTCACTAAAACACAAAAATGTTTCCATCCTGTATAGTGTAATGCACCCCCCATAGGCCTATATAGTCTAATGCTCTCCCCATAGTCCTGTATGGTGTAATGCTCTCCCCATAGGCCTGTATAGTGTAATGCACCCCCTATAGGCCTATATAGTGTAATGCACTCCCATAGGCCTGTATAGTGTAATGCTCTCCCCATAGACCTGTATAGTGTAATGCACCCCCTATAGGCCTATATAGTGTAATGCACTCCCATAGGCCTGTATAGTGTAATGCACCCTCATAGGCCTGTATAGTGTAATGCTCTCCCCATAGGCCTGTATAGTGTAATGCACCCCCCATAGGCCTGTATAGTGTAATTCACCCCCTATAGGCCTGTATAGTGTAATGCACCCAGATAAAATAAATAAATCCAATACTCCTCTCTCCTCCATGTTCTCACGGTGCTCTGAGTGCCCGCACATCTCCAGACAGCGGGCACCAAGTACTGACATCATTGCGACGCCTGTCAGTGTCGGTGACATCAGACACTGAGAGGGGGATGATGGAAGAGGGAGCATAACGCTCCCTTTGTCATCAAAGCGGTCAGCTGTATCGGCATCCAGCCAATACAGTTGACCCTGCGATGATGGGTGGGTGGCCCACTGCTAGCACCGGGCCCCCCACGCCTGCTCAGGAGCCCCATATCTGCTGGGTGCCAGTGCAGGGAGATCAATTCTCCCTGCTCTGCCCCAGAATGTAACTGTATCGGCGTGAGGTGCAGACCGATACAGTTATATAGCGTAGCTCCGGGTGTGCCCCCTCAGAGCATGGGGCCCAGGGCCACTGCGCCTCTAACCCCCCATAGCTACATTACTGAGTGTATCACATGATGAGATTAGATATACCGGTCTCTGGCGTATCACACATGATGGGATTAGATACAGCGGTGTGGGGAGCAGGGCCGGCTCCAGATTTTCATGGGCCCCGGTCGAAAGAGTCTCAGTGGGCCCCTTTAACACATACCACAATTCATGATGCACAGATATGGCAGAGAAATATAGGTATAGTACAATGCCAAAGATTTCACTTCTTACATCATACCCCCGAGGAAGGAATCTTTCCGAAACGCGGGTCGGGGTGGGCTGTGGACGGCGCGAGGCTTGGAACTTGTATCTATGGTATGTTCACCACTATCTTCTCTCATTATTGAATACTTTGTAGTACTGAGTCAGCGCACATGTTATATATAATAGCTCTTTTGATAGTTGTGATTAGGGTTGAGCGAAACAGATCGGACAAATTAAAAAATCGCCGACTTTCGGCAAAGTCTGGTTTCATGAAACCCGGCCCGATCCTAGTGTGGGATCAGCCATGAGGTCAGCGATCTTTGCGCCAAAGTCGCGTTTCGTATGACACTTTCAGTGCCATTTTTCAGCCAATGAAGGAGGATGCAGAGTGTGGGCAGCGTGATGACATAGGTCTCGGTCCCCACCATCTTAGAGAAAGGCATGACAGTGATTGGCTTGCTTTCTGCGGCGTCACAGGAGCTATAAAGGGGCGTGCACGCCAACCGCCATCTTACTTCTGCCGATCGTAGCATAGGGAGAGGTTGCCGCAGCTTCATCAGAAGAAGGGATATAGTTAGGGAGGGAAGATTAAGCCCCGGAACTGCTTGTGCTGTAGCGATTTCCACTGTCCAACACCACCATTTTTTTGCAGGGACAGTGGAGGCTATAATTTTGTGCATCAGCTCTGTAGCTTATTAGGCTGCCTTATAAGGCTCCCTGATAGCTGCATTGCTGTTTGCACGCTGCTGTGCAAACCAACTGCTTTTTTAATAGCAAAAATCCTGTTGCTCTTTTCTGCACAGTTATCTTGTTTATTTGGCCACACTTTTGTGTGCAGCAGTCCTTTTTATTGCTGCCATACTTTTCCTGAGATCATTGTAGGGAGATTGAAATTGTACTACAGTCCTTGCATTTTTTCATATATCTTCCAGCCACGTTCTGCCACTTACATTATGTTGCTTTATACACTGGGCCTGAGTTTTGGTTCAGTCTCCCCCCAAAAAAGGGAGATTCAAATTCTCACAAAGTGGATCTACTGCAGTCCTGATAGTTTGTCGTATATCAGCCAGCCACTTTCTGCCACTTAGATTGCGTTGTTATATACACTGGGCCTAAGTTGTGGTTCAGTCTCCCAAAAAAAGGGAGATTCAAATTCTCACAAAGTGGATATACTTCTGTCCTGTTAGTTTGTCGTCAGGGCCGCCATCAGGGCATTACAGCCCTTACTGCTGTATGGGGCCCGGTCAGCAGCAGTACACAGAGGGGCATGCAGATCCGGGGCCCCACTGTTGTGCTTCTACTGATCGGGCCCCATCGTGCACTAAAATACTGTGCACTGCAGCGCACACGTCAGCACTGGGGCCCGGGAGCCTTCTTGGAGCTGTGCACGGCCGTCTCACCTAGTCGCATAGCTCCCAACCGTCCCTCATTGTGCGGGATTGTCCCGGTTTTCAGCCTTTGCCCCGCACTCCCGCACGGGACGCTCTGATCCCGCAGACAGCAGGACCGACACGCCCCTTTGTGTAGTTAAGCCATGCCCCAGGCCAAGTTACCCTTCCGTATGGCTGCTTCAGTCCTGCAATCCACGGAGGTCCCGATCTGCCGATCATGTGACCCCTGACTCCTCCCCTCCTGTGACCTCATCACAGGTCCTGTGCATACTCGCAGAAGGCAGGCTTGGCTGTGCTGGTTAGGGTTGCTGCCACCTTGCCACATGGTCCTGCAGGAGGTAATGTGCTGCCGATCAACACAATCACTTTATTATTGCTGAATAATCTAGAAAGCACTGTCCGTACACAGCAACAAATAGGTGAAGTTCAGAGACATTTTGCATTGCTGTAATTCCTATGTGCTGGTAACACAGAGCAGCAGAGCAGGTGGTGGATGGATGTACAGGCTGTGTGCCCTGAACTCTCAGGAATGGACAGAGAGACCGAAATCAATGGTGATATTCACAACTAGAGAGAAACAATCGCTGCGACATTATTGCAGCCAGTGACATGTGCAGGGTCCCTATAGGCAAAGGCAGAGGACAGGATGATGTTACCCCTCCTGTGCCAGGACCACCGACGAGTCTCACAGATACAGTGCTGTAGAGCTGACAAGGCGTGTAATGCCTTGTGTGGGGTCAGGAGGTGTTTACAGTGTGCATGTAGCAGAGCCATGTGTGTATGAGGTGTACGGAGCAGAGCCGTGTGTGTACGAGGTGTGCGGAGCAGAGCCGTGTGTGTACGAGGTGTACGGAGCGGAGCCGTGTGTGTACGAGGTGTACGGAGCGGAGCCGTGTGTGTACGAGGTGTACGGAGCGGAGCCGTGTGTGTACGAGGTGTACGGAGCGGAGCCGTTGGTGTACGGAGCGGAGCCGTGTGTGTACGAGGTGTACGAGGTGTACGGAGAGGAGCCGTGTGTGTACGAGGTGTGCGGAGCGGAGCCGTGTGTGTACGAGGTGTACGGAGCGGAGCCGTGTGTGTACGAGGTGTACGGAGCGGAGCCGTGTGTGTACGAGGTGTACGGAGAGGAGCCGTGTGTGTACGAGGTGTACGGAGCGGAGCCGTGGGTGTACGGAGCGGAGCCGTGTGTGTACGAGGTGTACTGAGCGGAGCCGTGTGTGTACGAGGTGTACGGAGCGGAGCCGTGTGTGTATAAGGTGTACGGAGCGGAGCCGTGTGTGTACGAAGTGTATGGATCGGAGCCACGTGTGTGTGCGAGGTGTATGGAGCGGAGCCACGTGTGTGTGCGAGGTGTATGGAGCGGAGCCACGTGTGTGTGCGAGGTGTATGGAGCGGAGCCGTGTGTGTGCGAGGTGTATGGAGCGGAGCGCGTGTGTACGGAGCGGAGCCGTGTGCAAAGTGTACGGAGCGCAGCCGCGTGTGTAGGAGTAGCTATGTGTGGCCATTATATGGTACGAAGTATCGTGCGGCCAATATACAGTATGGAGCATCGTGTGCGGTCATTATACAGTATGGAGCATCATGTGCGGCCGTTATACAGTATGGAGCATCATGTGCAGGCATTATACAGTATGGAGCATCATGTGTGTTCATTATACAGTATGGAGCATCATGTGTGTTCATTATACAGTATGGAGCGTCATGTGTGGCCATTATACAGTATGGAGCATCATGTGTGTTCATTATACAGTATGGAGCGTCATGTGCGGCCAATATACAGTATGCAGCATCATGTATGTTCATTATACAGTATGGAGCGTCATGTGTGGTCGTTATACAGTATGGAGCATCATGTGCGGCCGTTATACAGTATGGAGCATCATGTGCGGCCGTTATACAGTATGGAGCATCATGTGCAGGCATTATACAGTATGGAGCATCATGTGTGTTCATTATACAGTATGGAGCATCATGTGTGTTCATTATACAGTATGGAGCGTCATGTGTGTTCATTATACAGTATGGAGCGTCATGTGTGGCCATTATACAGTATGGAGCATCATGTCTGTTCATTATACAGTATGGAGCATCATGTGCGGCCAATATACAGTATGCAGCATCATGTATGTTCATTATACAGTATGGAGCGTCATGTGCGGTCGTTATACAGTATGGAGCATCATGTGCGGCCGTTATACAGTATGGAGCATCATGTGCGGCAGTTATACAGTATGGAGCATCATGTGCAGGCATTATACAGTATGGAGCATCATGTGTGTTCATTATACAGTATAGAGCGTCATGTGTGTTCATTATACAGTATGGAGCATCATGTGCGGTCATTATACAGTATGGAGCATCATGTGTGGCCATTATACAGTATGGAGCATCATGTGCGGTCATTATACAGTATGCAGCATCATGTGTGGCCATATTTTTTTGTTTATAATTATTGTATATGAAACAGTGTGATCAGCAGTGCTAAATGGGTGTGGTTGGGATGTGGATATGGGTGTGACTAATTATGAATGGGTGTGGTCAGAGGCGTGGCCTAAAATTTGCCCCGGCGCGCGTTGCGCGCCGCTAATTTGTCCCTCTTTCCTAACTTCAAAAGTTGGGAGGTATGCCTAGTCGGCTGCGCAGCTCCCGCTCGACTGTAGCTAGAATGTATGGGCTCCCTGCAGGTCCTGACTACAGCCATTACATTCTAGCAGTCTCAGTAGTGAATGTGCTAGAATGTAGGGGCTCCTGTCAGGTCCTCTCAGCAGCCCATACATTCTAGCTGCTGCTTCACTGCTGACAACACTAGACGCCCCGGGAACGACTGAGGTAAGTATAAAAAACATTTTTGTTTTTTTAAATGGGTGAGGTGGGGAGAGTGAGACTGCAGATGATGAAGTGTGTTTGAGGGGGTACTGCACATGGTGAAATGATAGGGGGCTGCAGATGATGAAATGATAGGGGGCTGCAAATGATGAAGTAAGGGGGACTACAGATAAAGTGAAGGGGGATAGGGGACTAAATGATGAAGTAAAGGTGGACTGGAAATGATGAAGTGGGGGTGATGGGGACTGCACATCAAGTGAATGTGAGCGACGGGGGACGGCAATTGAATTGAAGGTGGGGTGGGGAGAGCAAATGGTGTATTGAAGGTGGGGGAGAGCAAATAATGAATTTTGAGGGTGGGGAAGAGCAGTTTATAATGAATAGAGAGTGGGATAGAGAGAAGACATGACAATGAATTGAGGCAAAAGGGGCATGTAACTAAAATGAATCGGGGTAAGGGTTAGAGCGGGAGGTACATAGTGGGGTCGTTGAGGATAAAGTGACTGGTAATAAAATGGGGGAAAGAGTACAGGTGCTAATTAATTTATATATTAAATAGGGAAAGTGGTTATGTACAGATAGCTGGGGCACAGTGGCGGATTATAATTTATATTTGGAATGGTGGGTTGCATAATAACCAATTATATATTAATGGTGGGTGAACTTCTGTATTCAGATGTGTAGGAGAAAGGGAAAAAGTGGGGAATGTGCTCTGGAAGCGGTGCTCTAGAATAGATCAGAGGTCCCCAACTCCAGTCCTCAAGGCCCACCAACAGGTCATGTTTTCAGGATTTCCTTTGCATTGCACAGGTGATGCAATTATTACCTGGGCAAGACTAAGGAAATCCTGAAAACATGACCTGTTGGTGGGCCTTGAGGACTGGAGTTGGGGACCTCTGCTCTAGATAACTGTGTTATTTTATGCAGAGACGAATCCTGGCTGAAAGAAGTGATGGCGGTCTGCGCTGGATTAAAAAGAAACGCAAAGATGAAGGACTTCAGCTAGAGACATCACTGGTGAGTCAGTGTGTTACCTGTAGACTGACACCATACACTGTATACTGTATACAGAGCTCCTGTGTGTAATGTCACTGGTGATCACTATATTATCTGTACAATATATTCAGAGCTCCTGTGTATAATGTCACTAGTGATCAGTGTATTACATGTACACGGTACCCTATGTAACAGAGCTCCTGTGTATAATGTCACTGGTGATTCCTGTATTACCTGTACACTGACACTATATATAGAGCTCCTGTGTATAATGGCACCTGTGACCACTGTATTACCTGTACACAGGCACTGCATACTAAGTACAGATCTCCTATGTATAATGGAATGGCACTTATAGTGATAGTATTTTTTTTTTATTAATGATCAGTATTGTACTATTCAGTCACAATGTGGTGGTAATGCAGCGCCCCAGAGGTGGCGTCACGAATCCCTGACAGACTGTACCACCTTTATTGGACGCCCCTTAGCAGGGTCACGGACCGGGTCTAGCCACCGTGACAGCCTCAGAACCGAATCAGAGAGGCCCGGTACCGAGAACTCGTGGCCCTGTGTCTGGGGGCGATCCAGTAATATGTTGTCTAGTCATGGTGTGGCGGTATTTGTTCCTTGTATGTGCTATTATTTGGTCACTATGTGGTGGTAATATGTGGTCTGGTCATGGTGTGGTGGTATTTGTTCCTTGTATATGCAGCGCCCCAGAGATCTGGTTGTTGCAGTATGACACTCTGCCACTAAGGGGAGTGATGGTACGTCTGATAGCACTGAAGGAATTCTCCTGACCAGGTATCACCAGAACACATTACACTTCACACTCCGGCCACTAGGGGGAGCGAAAGGCTTTATTTATTGGGCCACTCCTCACACTGGTAAAACTAGGGGTTGGAGAGGAAGTTAGTCAGAAGCTGACTGGGTTGGATTCAGGCAATATCCCGTGGCAGGGGGTGTTGCAGGGAGAAGACACAGGGGGGTCCCTGTCAGGCGTGGGAACCTGGCAGGCACCTAGCGACCAGAAAAGAATGTTACGGAACTGCGCCTGCACACCCCGCGGCAGTATCCTAAGAAAGAGACACGAAGCAAAGGATATTGTGAGACAGTGAGACACGAGATCAAGCACAAAGGAGAGCCAGTAGAAGTCGTGCCGTGAGACCGAGGCAACATCCTACTGAGGCGCGTAGCCGGTGGCCGGAACACCGCAGAAGTAACTGACTCTAGGCCTTACTTCAAACTCCGCAGGACAGTTAATTATAGGTTGGCTGTTTACCTTAAATTTCCTACGAAGATATAGGGGGCAACGCGTGGAGAGGGGCGTCTCTAGGGTCCCGGAAGAGCTCCGAGCCTTCCCGTCATACTGGTGCGTTCTAGCCATAACATACTGGGGGATGAGAAACTAGTAACATCTGGAACAAGCGAGAGAGTATTAGAACGAACGAACAAAAACAGCAGTTGTGAGGACTATTCCGAGTGCTCAGCAGGGTAGCACTACAACACACAGGCGCTAGTGATAGGCACTGATTTCCACCTGCAAAGAGAACTCTGGAAGTGCCCATCGGAGCGGCCGGTCTCAGATAGCCCTGTTAAGCGTGCTCTGGATTGAGGATCCTGAAGTCTACAGTAAAGAGGTAAAGAGACTGCAACCTTGTGTCCTCGTTATTGACTGCACCTCACACCATCACCATCCACCTTACTGGGAAGCCCTGGGGACACACTTCACCTGTGGGAAGGTATACCATCCAGCTGCCATTCCATCACCCCAGCGGACCCCACAGCAGCGTCGGTCACCCTTACCGAACACCACAGGTGGCGTCACAAATCCCTGACAGACTGTACCACCTTTATTGGATGCCCCTTAGCAGGGTCACGGACAGGGTCTAGCCACCGTGACAGCCTCAGAACCGAACCAGAGATGCCCGGTACCGAGAACTCGTGGCCCCGTGTCTGGGGGCGATCCAGTAATATGTTGTCTAGTCATGGTGTGGCTGTATTTGTTCCTTGTATGTGCTATTATTTGGTCACTATGTGGTGGTAATATGTGGTCTGGTCATGGTGTGGTGGTATTTGTTCCTTGTATATGCAGCGCCCCAGAGATCTGGTCATTGCAGTATGACACTCTGCCACTAAGGGGAGTGATGGTACGTCTGATGGCACTGAAGGAATTCTCCTGACCAGGTATCACCAGAACACATTACACTTCACACTCCGGCCACTAGGGGGAGCGAAAGGCTTTATTTATTGGGCCACTCCTCACACTGGTAAAACTAGGGGTTGGAGAGGAAGTTAGTCAGAAGCTGACTGGGTTGGATTCAGGCAACATCCTGTGGCAGGGTGTGTTGCAGGGAGAAGACACAGGGGGGTCCCTGTCAGGCGTGGGAACCTGGCAGGTGCCTAGCGAACAGAACAGAACGTAATGGAACTGCGCCTGTACTACCTTGCGGCAGTATCCTAAAAAAAAAGACACGAAGGGAAGGATATTATGGAACAGTGTAAACGAGATCAAGCACAAAGGAGAGCCAGTAGGAGTCGTGCCGTGAGACCGAGGCAACATCCTACTGAGGCGCGTAGCCGGTGGCCAGAACACCGCGGAAGCAACTGACTCTAGGCCTTACTTCGAACTCCGCAGGACAGTTAATTATAGGTTGGCTGTCTACCTTAAATTTCCTAAGAAGACATAGGGGGCAACAGTGGGAGAGGGGCGTCTCTAGAATCCCGGAAGACCTCCAAGCCTTCCAGTCATACGGGTGCGTCCTAGCCAAAACATACTGGGGGACGAGAAACTAGCAACATCTGGAACTAAAGAAAGAGAGAGAGAGCTGTAGAGAACGACGAACGAGAACAGCAGTTGTGAGGACTATTCCGAATGCTCAGCAGGGTAGGACTACAACACACAGGCGCTAGTGGTAGGCAACGATTTCCATCTGCGAAGGAAACTCTGGAAGTGCCCATCTGACCGGCCGATCTCTGATAGACCTTTTAAACGTGCTCTGGATTGAGGATCCTGAAGTCTTCAGTAAAGAGGTAAAGAGACTGCAACCTTGTGTCCTTGTTATTGCCTGCACCTCACACCATCACCATTCACCTTACTGGGAAGTCCTGGGGACATACTTCACCTGTGGGAAGGTATACCATCCAGCTGCCATTCCATCACCCCAGCAGACCCCACAGCAGCGTCGGTCACCCTGACCGAACACCACAGGTGGCGTCACGAACCCCTGACAGACTGCATCACCTTTATTGGATGCCCCTTAGCAGGGTCACGGACCGGGTCTAGCCACCATGACAGCCTCAGAAACGAACCAGAGAGGCCCGGTACCGAGAACGCGTGGCCCTGTGTCTGGGGGCGCTCCAACTTGGCGTCACGAACAGGATCGTACTTAAGCCTGAGAAGCAGGTCATGTGTGCCTTGGAACTGTGATTGAAACGTGTTGGACTGTGATTTATTGCAAAGCCTGTGTATTGCTATCTGCCGCATGATTCCCGCCAAAACCGCCGCCATTGCCGCGCCACGAGGAGTGCAGGAGAAGGAGGGCGTGTTATGGGAGGAGATTGCGAAAACGGCGCGAACAGCAGCCTCCGCCCACTGTGACTACGGCTGCAGGATGACGAGCTCAGGAATGGAGGAGTTCAAACCCCAGAAAATGGCAGAGCCTCGTGTGTGTGCCACTGCAGACCCAGGAGCAGAGCTGACGACCAGCGGGTACCTGAACGACGACGAAGTGACCCGGGAGCACCGCAGCCCAGCTGAGCCGGACCAGAGCTTGCCGTCACAGGGGAACCCGGATCCCCTGGAGTTGCCGGAGGAGGCGTCGGACCACCCGACTCCAGACGGGGGTCGGCGATGGCGAGGAAACGGAAGTCGGAGCTGTGCTAGAAGGCCACCCGGGGGGAGCCATGGTCAGGGCCGCAGCGGACTCCAGTGTCCTCGACAGCGGAGCCGACCGACATCGGTGGAACCACATCAGACGCAGGTACCAACAGTGACCCTGCCCCACCGACCGCTCCGGCTCCGGTGACCGCTCCCCAGCCCATTGATGACTGGTCTCCCGCTACTGAGATCGTGGTGGCGGCCCTTTACGCCATGAAGGGGATCCTGCCCCCGCTGCCAACACCTCTGGGTACACCGATAGACATGAGCACCAGGGGGTTGGTCTTTGATTGGAATGCTCCCCGGTTCCAACCAGACGGGTCCCGACAGGAGGACTCCTACGTCATCAGGCTCACCTGGGATCAGTATAGACGAAGTTTGATTTCACAATGGGAAGACCGGGAACGAATGGAACAGACTGTCCGACTAGAGGAACGGGTGCCCCTCATCAATTGCTGCCCTGAGAGTTTGATAAAACGGGATTGTGCTGGTCTTCCACCGGGGGAGGGGTTGTGGCTTCATATTAGAGCCAGGGCTGCTGACCGAGGTCTATGTGACTAGCTGCAACGTGGAACCCCAGTCCCGCAGTGTACCTCCACTCCGAAACTTGTACAGAGGGGACCATGTGACCTACACCCGCCACTGGAGTGAGCGAGAGTGGTATGCTAAGAGAGTCAAACGCTGTGCGCTAGTGGTCGCGCCATTTACGATCACGACCGAAACTGGTGGCGGGACTCCACTGACTTCTAACCCCACAGGACCCAGCACTACCACCCCGGCGTGTGGTGTCCCACCTGCAGAGTCTGCCACCGGCATCACCGCTCGTACCCGGGCCGCTGCTGATCCGACGACGACGGTGCTGGACAGTGACACAGAGCCAGACCTTCCCTGGCCGGGACGTGGTCACCACCGGCTGATGTCGTGTCACCTATTACAGCACTAAACCTCGGAGATCCGAAGATGTAAATAGTTAATTGTTTCCTGCTTTTTGCTGCTGCTTTAAACCCGACCAGGGTTATTTCTTAAAGGGGTCCCTTTGTTTACCCGGGATCCCTATTGTTTATAGTTCTTTTTCTACTTTTGCACAGAGTTATCATTGTTCCAAAGACTGCCGGATCATGGACTGTGAATGCTTCAAAACTGTTTTTGTATATAGTTTGCACCTTATTAAAGGTGCTCCCTACTGGTTTTACAAGCGAAAGAAGACTTTGCGAAGATAATACTTCTGGACATGAAGCAGAAGGTCTTGCTTTCAGTGGACTTGCAGAGAGAGAGAGAATATGCACTTCATCCTAGATACTTGGGTCCCTCCTAAAGGGAATATTTACATGATTGCTTTAATAAAAGTTGAAACGTTAATAATGTTGAAATTTAGAAAGTTTGATAATGTTGATAGAGACTGAGGACAGGAAAGCTTGAAAGTGAACCCGTAGGGGTTAGAGAGAGAGTCCTCCTGAGAACTGTAGAAAGATGGTCGGCACAATGACAGTAGGCCCAGCCAAGGAGCTAGGCGGTCCTGCATTGGTGAAGTTAGAACGGAAAGAAAAGTTGAGTTATTTATATAGTATTTTATAGTAGGCCTTTAGTGGGTTCAGCTTATACGCCCTTAAAGGAAAAAGTTAAATTATTGTTCAAAGTTTGCACTTGGTAGAATATCCGGCTGGGTACTGAGAGTTATTTATAGTCAGAATGTTATTTAAAAATATTTAACCTTTATTTTTGTTTGTAACGCTCAAGTGTTCTCACCTCCCATAAAGGGAAGCATTGTTCTATTTACTTGTTTTAGCATTTCAAAATTTTGTATGTCTTTGCTGCTATGTATTGTTGTTCTTCTTCCCAGTCCAGGAGTACTGGATTTAACCGGGGGGGAGTGCAGCGCTCCAGAGATCTGGTCGTTGCAGTATGACACTCTGCCACTAAGGGGAGTGATGGTACGTCTGATGGCACTGAAGGAATTCTCCTGACCAGGTATCACCAGAACACATTACACTTCACACTCCGGCCACTAGGGGGAGCGAAAGGCTTTATTTATTGGGCCACTCCTCACACTGGTAAAACTAGGGGTTGGATAGGAAGTTAGTCAGAAGCTGACTGGGTTGGATTCAGGCAACATCCCATGGCAGGGAGTGTTGCAGGGAGAAGACACAGGGGGGTCCCTGTCAGGCGTGGGAACCTGGCAGGTGCCTAGCGAACAGAACAGAACGTAACAGAACCGTGCCTGCACTACCTTGCGGCGGTATCCTAAGAAAGAGACACGAAGAGAAGGATATTGTGGAACAGTGTAAACGAGATCAAGCACAATGGAGAGCCAGTAGGAGTCGTGCCGTGAGACCGAGGCAACATCCTACTGAGGCGCGTAGCCGGTGGCCGGAACACCGCGGAAGCAACTGACTCTAGGCCTTACTTCGAACTCCGCAGGACAGTTAATTATTGGTTGGCTGTCTACCTTAAATTTCCTAAGAAGACATAGGGGGCAACAGTGGGAGAGGGGCGTCTCTAGGGTCCCGGAAGACCTTCAGGCCTTCCCGCCATACGGGTGCGTCCTAGCCAAAACATACTGGGGGACGAGAAACTAGCAACATCTGGAACTAAAGAAAGAGAGAGAGAGCTGTAGAGAATGACGAACGAGAACAGCAGTTGTGAGGACTATTCCGAATGCTCAGCAGGGTAGGACTACAACACACAGGCGCTAGTGGTAGGCAACGATTTCCATCTGCGAAGGAAACTCTGGAAGTGCCCATCTGACCGGCCGGTCTCTGATAGCCCTGTTAACCCCTTCATGACCTTGGGATTTTTTGTTTTTCCGTGTTCGTTTTTCGCTCCCCTCCTTCCCAGAGCCATAACTTTTTTATTTTTCCGTCAATTTGGCCATGTGAGGGCTTATTTTTTGCGCAACGGGTTGTCCTTTTGAACGACATCATTGGTTTTAGCATGTCGCGTACTAGAAAACGGGAAAAAAATTCCAAGTGCGGTGAAATTGCAAAAAAAGTGCAATCCCACACTTGTTTTTTGTTTGGCTTTTTTGCTAGCTTCACTAACTGCTAAAACTGACCTGACATTATGATTCTCCAGGTCAGTACGAGTTCATAGACACCTAACATGACTAGGTTATTTTTTATCTAAGTGGTGAAAAAAAATTCCAAACTTTGCAAAAAAAAATAAAAAATTGCGCCATTTTCCGATACCCGTAGCGTCTCCAATTTTTGTGATCTGGGGTCGGTTGAGGGCTTATTTTTTGCGTGCCGAGATGACGTTTTTAGTGATGGCATTTCGGTGCAGATACGTTCTTTTGATCGCCCGTTATTGCATTTTAATGCAATGTCGCGGCGACCAAAAAAACGCAATTCTGTCGTTTTGAATTTTTTCCCCGCTACGCTGTTTAGCGATCAGGTTAATGCTTTTTTTTAGTTGATCGGGCGATTCTGAGCGTGGCGATACCAAATATGCGTTGATTTTATATATTTTTTATTGATTTATTTTGATTGGGGCGAAAGGGGGGTGATTTAAACTTTTATATTTTTTCAATTTTTTTAACATTTTTTTCAACTTTTTTTTTTTACTTTTGCCATGCTTCAATAGCCTCCATGGGAGGCTAGAAGCAGGCACAACTCGATCGCCTCTGCTGATCGCTGCTATGTAGCAGAAATGGAGGTGTGCTGTGAGTGCCGACCACAGGGTGGCGCTCACAGCCACCGGTCATCAGTAACCATAGAGGTCCCAAGGACCTCTATGGTTACAATGGAGACGCATCGCCGACCCCCGATCATGTGACGGGGGTCGGCGATGACGTCATTTCCGGCCGCCCGGCCGGATGCGGTAGTTAAATGCCGCTGTCTGCGTTTGACAGCGGCATTTAACTAGTTAATAGGTGCGGGCAGATCGCGATTCTGCCCGTGCCTATTACGGACACATGTCAGCTGTTCAACACAGCTGACATGTCCCGGCTTTGGTGCGGGCTCACCGCGGAGCCCTGCATCAAAGCAGGGGATCTGACCTCGGACGTACTATCCCGTATGAGGTCAGATAGGGGTTAAACGTGCTCTGGATTGAGGATCCTGAAGTCTTCAGTAAAGAGACTGTAACCTTGTGTCCTCGTTATTGCCTGCACCTCACACCATCACCATCCACCTTACTGGGAAGCCCTGGGGACATACTTCACCTGTGGGAAGGTATACCATGCAGCTGCCATTCCATCACCCCAGCAGACCCCACAGCAGCATCGGTCACCCTGACCGAACACCACAGGTGGCGTCACGAACCCTTGACAGACTTCATCACCTTTATTGGACGCCCCTTAGCAGGGTCGCGGACCGGGTCTAGCCACCGTGACAGCCTCAGAACCGAACCAGAGAGGCCCGGTACCGAGAATGCGTGGCCCTGTGTCTGGGGGCGCTCCATGTATGCTATTATTCGATCACTGTGGTGGTAATATATGGTCTGTACATGCTGTGGTGGTATTTGTCCCTTATATGTGATATTGTTCAGTCACTGTGGTGGTAATATGTGGTCTGTACATGGTGTGGCTATATTTGTTCCTTGTAGATAGTATTATAGTTCACTATGTGGTGATAATATGGTGTCTGGCCATGGTGTAGTGGTATTTGTCCCTTGTATGTGGTATTATTGGTCATTTGAAAAATTGAAAAATAAATAAAAATATATCTAAATTGTATTGCATATTTTAACAAATGTTTAATAAGTTAGAGTAGAGTATGGCCCAGCCAAAAGAGTCTACCTTGTCATCGTGGCAGATTAAAAAAACCTTTTGGCCAAAACAAAATCTGCCTTCTATGTGTGTGATCTGGTGATGAGAACTGTTAATGTGTGATTGGTGAGAAGTGGAGTTTTTCCAAGAGACAGCGGTGGGGCTGTGGACAGTTCGATGGGTGGAGTTGGGGCTGGGGTGGAGCCTGGGTGGAGTCTTAAGGGGGCCCCGAAAATTTTGCCAGTATGGGGCCCCAAAATTCCTAGTGGCAGCCCTGGGAATAGGTAGCGGAAGAAGGTTACCAAACAGATGGGTATGTGATACTTTAGAACATGCGCAGATACTACAAGCAGCTGCTTGTTCAACCACATCCCGATGCAACCCACGCTACCACAAATGATGAGAAAGGAGTTCCGCAGTTGCCTTCCTTCCTGGATGATCAGGGAACACAGAGTTGTGATTTTCCCCAATTACTTTGTGGTGCAGATTTGGTGGCACAAATAACGTCCCCCTGGACCTCCAACACCTCAACCTCCAGCTCAGAGTACAATGCGGAAATGGCTACCCCCCTTCTGCAAAATCTGTACAGGGTCCTCATGTCACCACCAGCAGGGAAGCTCCGGGATAAAGCATCAGCTTTGACATTTTTGACCCCTGGATGGAAAGTAACCACAAAATTGAACCTAGTAAAAAACAGGGACCATCTAGCTTGCCTATAGTTGAAATGTTTAGCCGATTGAAGATATTACAAATTCTTATAGTCAGTGATAACAGTGATAGGATAGACAGCCCCCCCCACACCAATGTCACCATTTTTCAAATGCCAATTTAATTGCCTAAAGCTCCCTATCACTACATCATAATTTCTCTCAGCCGAAAGTTTTTTTTTAGAAAAGAAGGCGCATGGACGCCATTTACAGGGGATGGACCCTGAGACAACACAGCCCCAGCCCCCACCTCACCTGTATCAACCTCCACAACAAAGGGCTGGGAAACATTGGGTTGACTAAGTATAGGAACCATAGCAAAACAGCTGTTAAGGGAGGAAAAAGCCCATAGGGCATCATCTGACAATTTGGAAAAATACGACTACTTTGTTGTCATGTCAGTAAGGTGTTTCACAATTACTGAATAATTCCAGTTGAATTTCAAGTAAAAATTAGTAAAGCCCAAAAAAATGTTGTAGGGCCTTCAAGTTCTCGAACGGTCCCAATCAGGACAGCACCGATCCTTTCTGGATCCATCCGAAAACCTGAAAATGACAACAGGTACCCCAAAAACTGCACCTCCTGGATGAACACATTTTTCTTGTTTGGCATATAATTTGTTATCTCTTAATATTTACAGCACCTGTTTAACATGTCCCCGATGTGTCTCCAAATCAGGAGAGTAAACCAAAATATCATCTAGATAGACCACCACAAACCTACACACCAAATGATGAAAAATATAATAGATGAAATTCTGATATATCGCAGGTGCATTTGTCTGACTGAAAGGCATGACCGGTCTCTCAAAATGACCCTCAGGGGTATTGAATGCCATCTTCCATTCATCGCCTTCTCTGATTCTAACCAGGTTGTAGGCCCCCTTTAAATCCAACTTGGAGAACACCTTAGCTACCACAACCTTGCTGAACCTATCAGGAATCAGAGGAAGGGGGTGTGGATCTCAGGAACCCTGCCACCATGGACGAAGATGAGCGTCTGATGCGTCCCTTCTCCAGACTTTCCGCAATGAAATCCTTAACCCCTTCATGACCCAGCCTATTTTGACCTTAAAGACCTTGCCGTTTTTTGCAATTCTGACCAGTGTCCATTTATGAGGTAATAACTCAGGAACGCTTCAATGGATCCTAGCGGTTCTGAGATAGTTTTTTCGTTACATATTGGGCTTCATGTTAGTGGTAAATTTAGGTCAATAAATTCTGTGTTTATTTGTGATAAAAACGAAAATTTGGCGAAAATTTTGAAAATTTCGAAATTTTCACAATTTGAATTTTTATTCTGTTAAACCAGAGAGTTATGTGACACAAAATAGTTAATAAATAACATTTCCCACATGTCTACTTTACATCAGCACAATTTTGGAAACAACATTTTTTTTTGCTAGGAAGTTATAAGGGTTAAAATTTGACCAGCGATTTCTCATTTTTACAACGAAATTTACAAAACCATTTTTTTTAGGGACCACCTCACATTTGAAGTCAGTTTGAGGGGTCTATATGGCTGAAAATACCCAAAAGTGACACCATTCTAAAAACTGCACCCCTCAAGGTGCACAAAACCACATTCAAGAAGTTTATTAACCCTTCAGGTGCTTCACAGCAGCAGAAGCAAAATGGAAGGAAAAAATGAACATTTAACTTTTTAGTCACAAAAATGATATTTCAGCAACAATTTTTTTATTTTCCCTATGGTAAAAGGAGAAACTGAACCACGAAAGTTGTCCAATTTGTCCTGAGTACGCTGATACCTCATATGTGGGGGTAAACCACTGTTTGGGCGCACGGCAGGGCTTGGAAGGGAAGGAGCGCCATTTGACTTTTTGAATGAAAAATTGGCTGCACTCTTTAGCGGACACCATGTCACGTTTGGAGAGCCCCCGTGTGCCTAAAAATTGGAGCTCCCCCACAAGTGACCCCATTTTGGAAACTAGACGCCCCAAGGAACTTATCTACATGCATAGTGAGCCCTTTAAACCCCCAGGTGCTTCACAAATTGATCCATAAAAAAAAGAAAAAGTACTTTTTTTTCACAAAAAAAATCTTTTACCCTCAATTTTTTCATTTTCACATGGACAACAGGATAAAATGGATCCTAAAATTTGTTGGGCAATTTCTCCTGAGTACATTGATACCTCACATGTGGAGGTAAACCACTGTTTGGGCACATGGTAAGGCTCGGAAGGGAAGGAGCGCCATTTGACTTTTTGAATGAAAAATTATCTCCATCGTTAGCGGACACCATGTCGCATTTGGAGAGACCCTGTGTGCCTAAACATTGGAGCTCCCCCACAAGTGACCCCATTTTGGAAACTGGACCCCCCAAGGAACTTATCTAGATGCCTAGTGAGCACTTTAAACCCTCAGGTGCTTCACAAATTGATCCGTAAAAATGAAAAAGTACTTTTTTTTCACAAAAAATTTATTTTCGACTCAATTTTTTCATTTTCACATGGGTAATAGGATAAAATGGATCCTAAAATTTGTTGAGCAATTTCTCCCGAGTACGCCGATACCTCATATGTGGGGGTAAACCACTGTTTGGGCACACGGCAGGGCTCGGAAGGGAAGGCGCACCTTTTGACTTTTTGAATGGAAAATTAGCTCCAATTGTTAGCGGACACCATGTCGCGTTTGGAGAGCCCCTGTGTGCCTATGCATTGGAGCTCCCCCACAAGTGACCCCATTTTGGAAACTAGACCCCCCAAGGAACTTATCTAGATGCATACTGAGCACTTTAAACCCCCAGATGCTTCACAGAAGTTTATAATGCAGAGCCATGAAAATAAAAAATAATTTTTCTTTTCTCAAAAATGATTTTTTAGCCTGGAATTTCCTATTTTGCCAATGGTAATAGGAGAAATTGGACCACAAATGTTGTTGTCCAGTTTGTCCTGAGTACGCAGATACCCCATATGTGGGGGTAAACCACTGTGTGGGCGCACGGCAGGGCTCAGAAGGGAAGGCACGCCATTTGGCTTTTTAAATGGAAAATTAGCTCCAATCATTAGCGGACACCATGTCGCGTTTGGAGAGCCCCTGTGTGCCTAAACATTGGAGATCCCATTTTGGAAACTAGACCCCCAAAGGAACTAATCTAGATGTGTGGTGAGCACTTTGAACCCTCAAGTGCTTCACAGAAGTTTATAACGCAGAGCCATGAAAATTAAAAAAAAAAATTATTTTCTCAAAAATGATTTTTTAGCCTGCTATTTTTTATTTTCCCAAGGGTAACAGGAGAAATTTGACCCCAAAAGTTGTTGTCCAGTTTCTCCTGAGTACGCTGATACCCCATATGTGGGGGTAAACCACTGTTTAGGCACATGCTGGGGCTTGGAAGTGAAGTAGTGACGTTTTGAAATGCAGACTTTGATGGAATGCTCTGCGGGCGTCACGTTGCGTTTGCAGAGCCCCTGATGTGGCTAAACAGTAGAAATCCCCCACAAGTGACCCCATTTTGGAAACTAGACCCCGAAAGGAACTTATCTAGATGTGAGGTGAGCACTTTGAACCCCCAAGTGCTTCACAGAAGTTCATAACACAGAGCAGTGAAAATAATAAATACGTTTTCTTTCCTCAAAAATAATTTTTTAGCCCAGAATTTTTTATTTTCCCAAGGGTTACAGGAGAAATTGGACCATAAAAGTTGTTGTCCAGTTTGTCCTGAGTACGCTGATACCCCATGTGTGGGGGTAAACCACTGTTTGGGCACACGTCGGGGCTCAGAAGGGAAGTAGTGACTTTTGAAATGCAGACTTTGATGGAATGGTCTGCGGGCGTCACGTTGCGTTTGCAGAGCCCCTGGTGTGCCTAAACAGTAGAAACCCCCCACAAATGACCCCATTTTGGAAACTAGACCCCCAAAGGAACTTATCTAGATATGTGGTGAGCACTTTCAACCCCCAAGTACTTTACAGAAGTTTATAACACAGAGCCGTGAAAATAATAAATACGTTTTCTTTCCTCAAAAATAATTTTTTAGCCCAGAATTTCTTATTTTCCCAAGGGTTACAGGAGAAATTGGACCACAAAAGTTGTTGTCCAGTTTGTTCTGAGTACGTTGATACCCCATGTGTGGGGGTAAACCACTGTTTGGGCACACGTCGGGGCTCCGAAGGGAAGTAGTGACTTTTGAAATGCAGACTTTGATGGAATGGTCTGCGGACGTCACGTTGCGTTTGCAGAGCCCCTGGTGTGCCTAAACAGTAGAAACCCCCCACAAGTGACCCCATTTTAGAAACTAGACCCCGCAAGGAACTTATCTAGATATGTGGTGAGCACTTTGAACTCCCAAGTGTTTCACAGACGTTTACAACGCAGAGCCGTGAAAATAAAAAATAATTTTTCTTTCCTCAAAAATTATGTTTTAGCAAGCATTTTTTTATTTTCACAAGGGTAACAGGAGAAATTGGACCCCAGTAATTGTTGCGCAGTTTGTCCTGAGTATGCTGGTACCCCATATGTGGGGGTAAACCACTGTTTGGGCGCACGTCGGGGCTCGGAATTGAGGGAGCACCATTTGACTTTATGAATACAAGATTGGCTGGAATCAATGGTGGCGCCATGTTGCGTTTGGAGACCCCTGATGTGCCTAAACAGTGGAAACCCCTCAATTCTACATCCAACACTAACCCCAACACACCCCTAACCCTAATCCCAACTGTAGCCATAACCCTAATCACACCCCTAACCACAACCCTAATTCTAACCCTAAGGCTATGTGCCCACGTTGCGGATTCGTGTGAGATTTTTCAGCATCATTGTTGAAAAATCCGCGGGTAAAGGGCACTGCGTTTTACCCGCGGATTTACCGTGGATTTCCAGTGTTTTTTGTGCGGATTTCACCTGTGGATTCCTATTGAGGAACAGGTGTAAAACGCTGCGGAATCCGCACAAAGAATTGACATGCTGCGGAAAATACAACGCAGCATTTCCGCGTGGTATTTTCCGCACCATGGGCACAGCGGATTTGGTTTTCCATATGTTTACATGGAACTGCAAACCTGATGGAACACTGCTGCGAATCCGCAGCGGCCAATCCGCTGCAGATCCGCAGCAAAATCCGCACCGTGTGCACATAGCCTAATTCTAAAGGTATGTGTACATGATGCGGAAAACGCTGCGGATCCGCAGCAGTTTCCCATGAGTTTACAGTTCAATGTAAACCTATGGGAAACAAAAATCGCTGTGCACATGCTGCGGAAAAACTGCACGGAAACGCAGCGGTTTACATTCCACAGCATGTCACTTCTTTCTGCGGATTCCGCAGCGGTTTTACAACTGCTCCAATAGAAAATCGCAGTTGTAAAACCGCAGTGAAATGCGCAGAAAAACTGCGGTAAATCCGCGATAAATCCACAGCGGTTTAGCACTGCGGATTTATCAAATCCGCAGCGGAAAAATCCGCAGAGGAACAGAATACGTGTGCACATACCGAAACCCAAACCCTAACCCTAACCCTAGCCCTACCCCTAACCCTAGCCCTACCCCTAACCCTACCCCTAACCCTAACCCTACCCCTAACCCTAACCCTAACCCTACCCCTAACCCTAACCCTACCCCTAACCCTAACCCTATTCTAACCTTAGTGTAAAAAAAAAAAAAATTCTTTATTTTTTTATTGTCCCTACCTATGGGGGTGACAAAGGGGGGGGGGGTCATTTACTATTTTTTTTAATTTTGATCACTGAGATAGGTTATATCTCAGTGATCAAAACTCACTTTTGAACGAATCTGCCGGCCGGCAGATTCGGCGGGCGCACTGCACATGCGCCCGCCATTTTGGAAGATGGCGGCGCCCAGGAAAGAAGACGGACGGATCCCGGGAGGTAAGTATAAGGAGGGGGGGGATCAGGGCACAGGGGGAGCGTCGGAGCACGGGGGGGGGGGTGGATCGGAGCATGGGGGGTGGATCGGAACACAGGGGGGTGTATTGGAGCACGGGGTGGGGGATCGCTGTGCAGAGGGGTGGATCGGAGCTCGGGGGGGGAATCGGAGCACGGGGGGATCACTGTGCGGGGGGGGTGATCGGAGTGCGGGGGGGTTTGATTGGAGCACGGGGGGTGTGATTGGAGCACGGGGGGAGCGGACAGGAGGACGGGGGAGCGGAGCACAGGACGGAGGGGAGCACAGATCGGAGGGCTGGGGGGCGATCGGTGGGGTGGGGTGGGGGCACATCGGTGTTTCCAGCCATGGCTTATGATATTGCAGCATCGGACATGGCTGGATTGTAATATTTCACCAGTTTTTTAGGTGAAATATTACAAATCGCTCTGATTGGCAGTTTCACTTTCAACAGCCAATCAGAGCGATCGTAGCCATGGGGGGGTGAAGCCACCCCCCCCCTGGGCTAAACTACCACTCCCCCTGTCCCTGCAGGCCGGGTGAAATTGGAGTTAACCCTTTCACCCGGCCTGCAGGGACGCGATCTTTCTGTGACACAGCATATGCGTCACAGGTCGGATTGGCACCGACTTTCATGACGCATACGCTGTGTCACAGGTCGGGAAGGGGTTAAACAGTTCTTAATCCCCCCACTCAATAATCTTCCTGGCTTGCCAATCCACCAACGGATTATGTTTCCCCAACCAGGGAAGACCCAATACAATTTTAGTGGGAAGACTGTGGCGCCCCAGGTCCAGGTCAACACAGTGGTATTGCTTTCCTCTCGGGGAGAGTGATACTAAGTTTGGAGGCAAAGAAGAATAACTGCTTCCAAGTATCACAAACATACAACACATTTCACACTCCAGTCCATCAAGGGGGACCCTTTTTATTAGGTCACTCCCCATATACAGTGGGGCAAAAAAGTATTTAGTCAGTCAGCAATAGTGCAAGTTCCACCACTTAAAAAGATGAGAGGCGTCTGTAATTTACATCATAGGTAGACCTCAACTATGGGAGACAAACTGAGAAAAAAAAATCCAGAAAATCACATTGTCTGTTTTTTTAACATTTTATTTGCATATTATGGTGGAAAATAAGTATTTGGTCAGAAACAAACAATCAAGATTTCTGGCTCTCACAGACCTGTAACTTCTTCTTTAAGGGTCTCCTCTTTCCTCCACTCATTACCTGTAGTAATGGCACCTGTTTAAACTTGTTATCAGTATAAAAAGACACCTGTGCACACCCTCAAACAGTCTGACTCCAAACTCCACTATGGTGAAGACCAAAGAGCTGTCAAAGGACACCAGAAACAAAATTGTAGCCCTGCACCAGGCTGGGAAGACTGAATCTGC
This sequence comes from Ranitomeya imitator, assembly GCF_032444005.1. Classification (NCBI taxonomy): domain Eukaryota; kingdom Metazoa; phylum Chordata; class Amphibia; order Anura; family Dendrobatidae; genus Ranitomeya; species Ranitomeya imitator. Next base: position 742,505,934 of record NC_091283.1, read on the forward strand.
AATAGCCAACCAGCTTGGAGTGAAGAAATCAACAGTGGGAGCAATAATTAGAAAATGGAAGACATACAAGACCACTGATAATCTCCCTCGATCTCGGGCTCCACGCAAAATCCCACCCCGTGGGGTCAGAATGGTCACAAGAACGGTGAGCAAAAATCCCAGAACCACGCGGGGGGACCTAGTGAATGAACTGCAGAGAGCTGGGACCAATGTAACAAGGCCTACCATAAGTAACACATTACGCCACCATGGACTCAGATCCTGCAGTGCCAGACGTGTCCCACTGCTTAAGCCAGTACATGTACGGGCCCGTCTGAAGTTTGCTAGAGAGCATTTGGATGATCCAGAGGAGTTTTGGGAGAATGTCCTATGGTCTGATGAAACCAAACTGGAACTGTTTGGTAGAAACACAACTTGTCGTGTTTGGAGGAAAAAGAATACTGAGTTGCATCCATCAAACACCATACCTACTGTAAAGCATGGTGGTGGAAACATCATGCTTTGGGGCTGTTTCTCTGCAAAGGGGCCAGGACGACTGATCCGGGTACATGAAAGAATGAATGGGGCCATGTATCGTGAGATTTTGAGTGCAAACCTCCTTCCATCAGCAAGGGCATTGAAGATGAAACGTGGCTGGGTCTGTCAACATGACAATGATCCAAAGCACACCGCCAGGGCAACGAAGGAGTGGCTTCGTATGAAGCATTTCAAGGTCCTGGAGTGGCCTAGCCAGTCTCCAGATCTCAACCCTATAGAAAACCTTTGGAGGGAGTTGAAAGTCCGTGTTGCCAAGCGAAAAGCCAAAAACATCACTGCTCTAGAGGAGATCTGCATGGAGGAATGGGCCAACATTCCAACAACAGTGTGTGGCAACCTTGTGAAAGACTTACAGAAAACGTTTGACCTCTGTCATTGCCAACAAAGGATATATTACAAAGTATTGAGATGAAATTTTGTTTCTGACCAAATACTTATTTTCCACCATAATATGCAAATAAAATGTTAAAAAAACAGACAATGTGATTTTCTGGATTTTTTTTTCTCAGTTTGTCTCCCATAGTTGAGGTCTACCTATGATGTAAATTACAGACGCCTCTCATCTTTTTAAGTGGTGGAACTTGCACTATTGCTGACTGACTAAATACTTTTTTGCCCCACTGTATATATAACTGGTAGTCTGTAGGGAAAGTTAGTTAGTTCCAGACCAGAGTCTGAGGAGGTTAAAAGAGCTGTGCATGCCCTCAGAGCTGCAGCTCCCAGAAAGACACATTGAGAGGCAGAATTGTTTTGCAATGAGCGTGAAGGAAGTCGAAGCAAAGGAGAGGATACCAGAAGGGGACCTGCCCCGCTCAGGCTGCCTCCTTCTGAGGCACAAAATCCCGGTAGCCGGAACACCGAGGGAGTAAGGACCTCTATGCCTTATTTCAGAGACCGGCAGGACAGCTAATTGCAGGTTACCTGTCTGCACTTACACCCAGGAGGCACGGTGACACTTACAGAGCCGGATTATCTAAGAGATCCTATAAACAGGCTCAAGTCACCAGTCATACAGGTTTTGTCCTTTCCTATACAGGGGACAGAGAGAGCGAAACATCGCATCTGTGAGACCCTTATGTGAAGCCATAGGCAGTGAGGGACTACACCACAGCAGCGCAAGGGAAGGCTACTGATTTCCACCTGGACAAGGGGACTCTGGACTTGCCTCCAAACCGGCCGGACTCTGCCTGCCCTGTGATCTGATGCCCTGGACTGTGGATGCTGAAGTCTTCAGTAAAGGTAAAGAGACAGCAACCTTGTGTCCTCGTGCTTCATGGCGCCATTCACCATAGCACCATCTACATACTGGGAAGCCCTGGGGACATACTTCACCTGTGGGAAGGTATAACATCTAGCTGCCATAACATCACCCCAGCAGACCCCTTAAAGCAGTGTCCGTCACCCTGACCGAATACCACAGGTGGCATCACGAACATTCCCCCTTAAAGACCTTTCCCTTTTACACGGACGTCCCAGGGCCATGGGCCGGGTCAGCCACCGTGACATCCCCCTGTGAATCGAAGGACCCGGTACCGAGTACCCCACTGCCCTTGGGGGGCGATCCAAGACCATCCAGGACATAGCAAGGAATTATTTCAGAATGAACCGACCCCACTCTCAGTCTTATATTCTGTACAATTTGAGCTAGAGCTTTCTGTGCAAGTGGTGCTGAGTCTGAGATTGGTCGCCGCAAAACAGCCACGACCAATCAGCGACGGGCACAGTCCGGAAGAAAATGGCCGCTCCGTACTCCCCGCAGTCAGTGGCCAGCGCCCGCTCCCCGCAGTCAGTGTCCCCGGCACTCCGCTCCCCGTAGTCAGTGTCCCCGGCGCTCCGCTCCCCGTAGTCAGTGTCCCCGACGCTCGGCTCCCCGCAGTCAGTGTCCCCGGAACTCGGCCCCCCACACTGTGTCCCCGTCGCTCCGCTCCCCGCACGCTCCATACTCCCCTCCGGTCACCGCTAACACAGGGTTAATGCCGGCGGTAACGCATTCCATTACCACCACTATTAACCCTGTGTCCCCAACCTTTTACTATTGATGCTGCCTATGCGGCATCAATAGTAAAAGAAAGTAATGTTAAAAATAGTACAAAAACAAAAAACCTCCTATACTCACCCTCCGTTGTCCGCTGAACCGCTCGCGCCTGCCGCCATCTTCCTTTCCCAGCGATGCTTTGCGAAATTACCCATAAAATAAGTCATATGGGTAATTTTGCAAAGCATCCTGGGAACGCAAGATGGCGGCAGCCGCATTGCCCATCTGCACAGGATCCCAGGAGGCCGAGAGATGGGACGCTGAGGAGCAGCGACAAGAATGGTGAGTATGTTCATCTACAAGGGGCCCTCGGATCATTAGGTGAGTATGTTTATTTTTTATTTTTTTCACCTGTGACATACGTAGCTCGGTAATATAGTATGTCACTAGGCAATATCCTATGTGCCTCTGTGCTGTATACTACAAGGCTGGGCAATATACTACGTCGCTGTGCCATATACTACGTGGCTAGACAATATACTACGTCACTGGGCAATATACTACGTTGCTCTGCTGTATACTACAAGGCTGTGCAATATACTACGTGGCTCTGTGCTGTATACTACGTGGCTGGGCAATATACTACGTGGCTGGGCAATATACTACGTGGCTGGGCAATATACTACATGGCTGGGCAATATACTATGTGGCTCTGTTCTGCATGCTACGTAGCTGGGCAATATACTACGTGGCTCTGTGCTGTATACTACGTGGCTTGGCAATATACTACGTGGCTCTGTGCTGTATACTACGTGGCTGGGCAATATACTACGTAAATGGGCAATATACTACGTGGCTGGGCAATATACTATGTGGCTCTGTGCTGTATACTACGTGGCTGGGCAATATACTACGTGGCTGGGCAATATACTGCGTGGCTCTGTGCTGTATACTACGTGGCTTGGCAATATACTATGTGGCTCTGTGCTGTATACTACGTGGCTGGGCAATATACTACGTGGCTGGGCAATATACTACGTGGCTGGGCAATATACTGCGTGGCTCTGTGCTGTATACTACGTGGCTTGGCAATATACTACGTAAATGGGCAATATACTACTTAACTGGGGCAAAATACTACGTGGCTGGGCAATATACTACGTCAACATGCATACTCTAGAATACCCGATGTGTTAGAATCAGGCCACCATCTAGTATTTATTAAAAAGCTTATGTGTCATGTAACCCCATTTACCCCCAAGGGTGGTTTGCACGTTAATGAACGGGCCAATTTTTACAATTCTGACCACTGTCCTTTTATGAGGTTATAACTCTGGAACGCTTCAACGGATCCCAGTGATTCTGACATTGTTTTCTCGTGACATATTGTACTTCATGATAGTGGAAAAAATTTCTTTGATATTACCTGGGTTTATTTGTGAAAAAACTGAAATTTGGCCAAAATTTTGAAAATTTAGCAATTTTCCAACTTTGAATTTTTATGCAATTAAATCACAGAGATATGTCACACAAAATACTTAATAAGTAACATTTTCCACATGTCTACTTTACATCAGCACAATTTTGGAACCAACATTTTTTTTGTTAGGGAGTTATAAGGGTTAAAAGTTGACCAGCAATTTCTCATTTTTACAACACCATTTTTTTTAGGGACCACATCTCATTTGAAGTCATTTTGAGGGGTCTATATGATAGAAAATACCCAAGTGTGACACCATTCTAAAAACTGCACCCCTCAAGGTGCTCAAAACCACATTCAAGAAGTTTATTAACCCTTCAGGTGTTTCACAGGAATTTTTGGAATGTTTAAATAAAAATGAACATTTAACTTTTTTTTAATATAAATTTACTTCAGCTCCAATTTGTTTTATTTTACCAAAAGTAACAGGAGAAAATGGACCCCAAAAGTTGTTGTACAATTTGTCCTGAGTACACCTATACCCCATATGTGGGGGTAAACCACTGTTTGGGCGCATGACAGAGCTCGGAAGCGAAGCAGGGCAATTTGACTTTTCAATGCAAAATTGACTGGAATTGAGATGGAACACCATGTTACGTTTGGAGAGCCACTGATGTGCCTAAACATTGAAACTTCCCACAAGTGACACCATTTTGGAAAGTAGACCCTCTAAGGAACTTATCTAGAGGTGTGGTGAGCACTTTGACCCACCAAGTGCTTCACAGAAGTTTATAATGCAGAGCCGTAAAAATAAAACAAACATTTTTTCCCACAAAAATTATTTTTTAGCCCCCAGTTTTGTATTTTCCCGAGGGTAACAGGAGAAATTGGACCCCAAAAGTTGTTGTGCAATTTGTCCTGAGTACACTGATACCCCATATGTGGGGGGGAAACCACCGTTTGGGTGCATGGGAGGGCTCGGAAGGGAAGGAGCGCCATTTGGAATGCAGACTTAGATGGATTGGTCTGCAGGCATCACATTGCGTTTGCAGAGCCCCTAATGTACCTAAACAGTAGAAACCCCCTACAAATGACCCCCATATTGGAAACTAGACCCCCCAAGGAACTTATCTAGATGTGTTGTGAGAACTTTGAACCCCCAAGTGTTTCACTACAGTTTATAACGCAGAGCCGTGAAAATAAAAAAAAAAATTTCCGACAAAAATTATTTTTTAGCTTCCAGTTTTGTATTTTCCCAAGGGTAACAGGAGAAATAGGACACCAAAAGTTGTTGTCCAATTTGTCCTGAGTACATGGATACCCCATATGTGGGGGGGAACCACCGTTTGGGCACATGGGAGAGCTCGGAATGGAAAGAACGCCATTTGGAAGGCAGACTTAGATGGAATGGTCTGCAGGCGTCACATTGCGTTTGCAGAGCCCCTAATGTACCTAAACAGTAAAAAAAACCACAAGTGACCCCATATTGGAAACTAGACCCCCAAGGAACTTATCTAGATGTGTTGTGAGAACTTTGAACCCCCAAGTGTTTCACTACAGTTTATAACGCAGAGCCATGAAAATAAAAAATCTTTTTTTTTTCCACAAAAATTATTTTTTAGCCCCCAGTTTTGTATTTTCCCAAGGGTAACAGGAGAAATTGGACCCCAAAAGTTGTTGTCCAATGTGTCCTGAGTACGCTGATGCCCCATATTTTGGGGTAAACCGCTGTTTTGGCACACGGGAGAGCTCGGAAGGGAAGGAGCACTGTTTTACTTTTTCAACGCAGAATTAGCTGGAATTGAGATCGGACGCCATGTCGTGTTTGGAGAGCCCCTGATGTACCTAAACAGTGGAAACCCCCCCCCCAATTATAACTGAAATCCTAATCCAAACACACCCCTAACCCTAATCTCAACGGTAACCCTAAACACACCCCTAACCCTGACACACCCTTAACCCTAATCCCAACCCTATTCCCAACCGTAAATGTAATCCAAACCCTAACCCTAACTTTAGCCCCAACCCTAACCCTAACTTTAGCCCCAACCCTAACTGTAGCCTTAACCCTAACCCTAGCCCTAACCCAAACCCTAGCCCTAACCCTAACCCTAACCCTAGCCCTAACCCTAATGGGAAAATGGAAATACATTTTTTAAAATGTTTTAATTTTTCCCTAACTAAGGGGGTGATGAAGGGGGGGGGTTGATTTACTTTTATAGGGGGTTTTTTAGCGGATTTTTATGATTGGCAGCCGTCACACACTGAAAGACGCTTTTTATTGCAAAAAATATTTTTTGCGTTACCACATTTTGAGAGCTATAATTTTTCCATATTTTGGTCCACAGAGTCATGTGAGGTCTTGTTTTTTGCGGGACAATTTAACGTTTTTATTGGTAACATTTTCGGCACGTGACAATTTTTGATCGCTTTTTATTCCGATTTTTGTGAGGCAGAATTACCAAAAACCAACTATTCATGAATTTATTTTCGGGGAGGCGTTTATACCGTTCTGCGTTTGGTAAAATGGATAAAGCAGTTTTATTCTTCGGGTCAGTACGATTACAGCGATACCTCATTTATATAATTTTTTTATGTTTTGGCGCTTTTATACGATAAAAACTTTTATAGAAAAAAATAATTAATTTTGCATCGCTTTATTCTGAGGACTACAACTTTTTTATTTTTTCGCTGATGATGCTGAATGGTGGCTCGTTTTTTGTGGGACAAGATGATGCTTTTCAGCGGTACCATGGTTATTTATATCTGTCTTTTTGATCGCGTGTTATTCCACTTTTTGTTTAGCGGTATGATAATAAAGCGTTGTTTTTTGCCTCGTTTTTTTTTACCGTGTTCACTGAAGGGGTTAACTAGCGGGACAGTATTATTGGTGGGGTCGTTACGGACGTGGCGATACTAAATATGCGTACTTTTATTTATTTTTTTATTTAGACAAAGAAATGTATTTATAGGAACAATATTTTTTTTTTTGGGGGGGGGGAAATTTGGGGGGGAATTTTTTTACACTATAACATTGCCCCGGGGGGGGGGGGGGGGGCGCATCATGTTATAGTGTAAGATCGCTGATCTGACACTTTGCTGTGCACTGTGTCAGATCAGCGATCTGACATGCACAGCTCCAGGCTTCACAGGGCCTGCTCTGAGCAGGCGCTGTGAAGCCACCTCCCTCCCTGCAGGACCCGGATGCCGTGGCCATTTTGGATCCGGGGCCTGCAGTGAGGAAGGAGGTAAGAGACCCTCGGGGGGCTCAGGGGGGCTCAGAGAAGCACGCAGGGAGCCCCCTCCCTGCGTGATGCTTCCCTGTACCGCCGGCACACCGCGATCATGTTTGATCGCGGTGTGCCGGGGTTTAATGTTCCGGGAGCGGTCCGTGACCGCTCCTGGCACATAGCGCCGGATGTCAGCTGCGATAGGCAGCTGACACCCGGCCGCGATCGGCCGCGCTCCCCCCGTGAGTGCATCCGATCACTATGACATACTATCCCGACGGGATAGTACATCATATGTCAGAAAGGGGTTAATCATATTCCAATATTGATTGCCATAAATGATAAACATAAGGCAAAAATGTGATGCACAAATGCGGCCATTAAATGATCGCTGATCTGCTATATGTAAGCTATTTGGCTTGATTGTTCTGTGCGAATAGAACATCAGTGAAATTAGGACACGTGCTGCCGTGAACAATGATTTTCCAGTGTGCTTAAAAATCATCTCCCCAGAAGAACGGGGGATTGCTGGGTTGTTTAGACAAGTGGACACTCGGGAATCATTTGTGGGAATTCTTGTTCCCAACTATTGGCAACGCTATATGGGTCTATAGTGAGTTAAGAAAACGCAGCACAGACAGTTAGGGTATGTTCACACGTTCAGGATTTCCATCCTTTTTTTTTCAGGACTGTTTTTTTTAAAAAACTGCAGCTCTTGGCAGAAAACGCAGGTCCTTTTTTTGGTCCTTTTTTGTCCTTTTATGATGCGTTTTTTGATGCGTTTTTTGATCCTTTTTTTTAATGCAGTTTTCTAACCCTAACCCTAACCCTACCCCTACCCCTAACCCTAACCCTACCCCTACCCCTATTCTAACCTTAGTGAAAAAAAAAAAAATTCTTAATTTTTTTATTGTCCCTACCAATGGGGGTGACAAAGTGGGGGGGGTGTCATTTACTATTTTTTTATTTTGATCACTGAGATAGGTTATATCTCAGTGATCAAAATGCACTTTGGAGCGAATCTGCCTGCCGGCAGATTCGGCGGGCGCACTGCGCATGCGCCCGCCATTTTGCAAGATGGCGGCGCCCAGGGAGAAGACGGCCGGACGGACACCGGGACGCCGGGTAAGTATAAGGGGGGGAGATTAGGGCACGGGGGGGGGCATCGGAGCACTGGGGGGGGGCATCGGAGCATGGGGGGGGGCATCGGAGCACGGGGGGCGGGATCGGAGCACGGGGGGGCAGCCACACTCCGCCCACGCACTTCCGCCCGCTCCCCCGCACTTCCTGCTGCAGCGGTTCTGCACATCAAATCGCAGTAAAACCCGCAGATATATTTTTGATCTGCGGGTTTTACTGCGGTTTTGACCTCACAATGGAGGTCTATGGGTGCAGAACTGCTGCGGTTCAGGAAAAAGAAGTGACATGCTCCTTCTTTTTTGCCGCAGCTATTCTGCGCGGCTTTTTTAACGAAATTCCGGATCATGTGCACAGCAGTGACTGTTTTCCATAGGGTTACATTGTTATGTACCCTGCATGGAAAACAGCTGCGGAACCGCAGCGGCAAAACCGCTGCGGTTCCGCAGTAAAAAACGCACTGTGTGAACATGGCCTTAAGCTTTGAAAGGAAAGGCTTTACAAATATTCTATTGCTCATTTTCCTTTCTCCCTTAACCAATAGTTTTAGAAAAACCTCTTTAAATCTTTAATAATCAGCCTTCGAAACATAGATTTTTTTTTCTCAGATGTGCTACAATAACTAGTGAATAAGAAAAAATGTGTTTTCATGATTTAAAATAAATATTGATATATTGTGACTAGTGATGATTGAATAGTGAAATATTCTGATTTGAGAAAATCGGTCTGAATAATTTCTAATATTCTGGTATTTGTACTGAATAACAAATACAGTGCAAGTCAGTGGGAAAGTCTGGGAGCTGGAAAAAAAAGCTGAAATGGCTGGGAAAGTGCTTAAACTAAATGGGAACAACATGGAGAAGATGCCTGCATGCTTTTCTGACTCACATATGGTATCTGGGAGTAATGTTATCAGACTATTGTGCCAGTACCATGGATTTATAAGACTTACCAAACCTAATTTTTTTTTAAAGAGAAAAATGCTAAGAAACATTTTTTTCCTTCTTCCTAATTACTTGTATATAACGCAAAATAAAATAAAAAAATTATAAAAAAAATGATACCTCCCCTTTATGCTATGTTCACATGTAGCTTTTTGGCTTCAGTTTTTCCTTTTACATTTGTGAGGGCTCTCACTGCTACATTTGGGTGCCCTGAAACCTGAGTTTGGAAAGGGCCCTCAGGGGGCCTGTATTGTACATTTGGGTTAGCTCTCACTCCTACATTTGGGAGGTCCCTCCATCATTTCAAATTGCTAGCTAAGTTGTTGAATACATATACCCCATCACTTTACAATGCCAGCTAAAACATGCCCATTTTAATTTTGGGCTTCACTTGCCACCGCCATGTCATTATGCAGCCCTCACTTCACATTGTCAGAAAGCCAGCAGGTGCCTTGATACTTGAGTTTAGTGAGCTCCACAGTTCCCAATGGAGCCATTATCATAGCAGGTGAACCCGCTGTAAGGTGAATATAATACAGGAGTTGGGGGAGCTGTATGATCAATGTCAGTAAATTGGATTCTACCAGACACCAAAAGCATTTGAATAAAATTCTGAATACAGCGTATGCAAGTGAGTGCCTGTATTGTGGTCAGTCTGTTAGGCCTGAAACCCATGTCAAGAACATGTAGAAGCCTCATTTTACTTTGAAACAGCATCCTCAAGGGAAAGAGACAGGAGTGCCATTGACCAATCTGCACAAGCCTACACACTTCTTTTGGAAATTATCTAGCCAGGCAGAATGTATATTTTGCATGGTTTTGAGCAACAATGAAGTAATTACAGGATATGTCCCAGAGACTGACGAGGTCTGTGGAGTGTATTACTCAGGTGACAAGCAGTGCTACATAGCTCAGGTAAAGGCCTTAGCGTGGCAATGACCATCATCCAATATTTGTAAGGCTGCCGCCTGAAAAGGTTTGTGGAGCCTATTAACCCAGTCTGATACCTACTGTAGTGCAGCGGTAGCACACTTATGCAGTGATGAGGCAGTGACCCAGCAAAGTTCCAAGCAAAAGTCTCTTTAATGTGTTTACTTCACAGTATCAATGTCCAACTCACATAAACAGAGCACATGATATCCTCCGGATTGCAGTCGGGCACATATCCTCTGGATTACAGTCTCTAAGCATGCCAGTCTGCCTCTAACCGGTTGCCATGGGCTACTGCACCACCGTTTTAATGTGCTACTCACAGCTTTACACAGTACACGATATCCTTCAGTTTACAATCACTAAACACACCAGTTCTCCTCTTGAGACTAGTTGTCGTGGGTGACTGCACCACCGTGTTAATGTTCTAGTCACAGCTTTACACAGTACACGATATCCTTCAGTTTACAGTTACTAAACATGCCAGTCCTCCTTCAGGCACAGTCTACCTCCAGTTCACCACCGGGCACAAGACAGTTCACCTCCGAGACCAGTTACCGTGAGCAACTGCACCACTGTGTACGCTGTGGGTGCCAGGCGTTTCAGCTCCCCTGGCTGCTTGGCTCCACTTGCCTGTGTTGTCTCCCATGTGGAGCTCTGCAGATCCGATTGCTCTGCCCTCTAGCCAACACCAGACTGACACTGACTCTGACCCTGACACACCCAAACCCTATACCGCAGGGTTTTTAACTTGAATCTGTGGCCTTCAGCCACATGGAAAACCCAGCCCAGAATGAAACGGACTGCATGACTACCATCCAGTTTTTTTCAAAACAAAAGCCCAGAGCAAGTTTTCCCTAAATCTGCGTTGGACAAGCAGCATGTCCAAGACCTATACTCACTTTAGTCTGCATTGCAACCACAGCTACACCTGTGACTGCAATGCACTCTCATGTCCTCCTGTGCATCCTGGGGGGAACATACAGTGACCCTCACATGTAAACCCAGTCACTGCCTCACTCTGCTTAAAATGTCCAGGAACTGTCCAATACTCCACCACCATTTTTTTTACCAATATTTAGAACATTTAAGGGAAGCGACAGTTTAATAAAAAGACACAAGTATCATTTAGGAACCTGTAAAAGTGAGCAATGGTCTTTGTCGAGCACAGGTCAATGTAAAGTGCTACCAAATATCTATGCCCTATCTAAGTAACAATTTGGGAAGGGACATATATGCTGTCAAGAGAAAACTTAACACAGTGCTGGGACCAAAAAGTGGACGTGGGTGCTGAATGTTCTTACTGTATGTGCAGCTGCAGGTTGTGGACAAGAGGCATCAGCTTCTGCTTCCTGGACAGCAGATTGGGGAGGATGTAACACAGGGGATGGGTCAGTGGTTTCACCCTCAAACACAGATTTTGTACCCAGGCTTTCCGCTGACCTACTTGGGTGCTGCGTAGGTCAGCAGTATATGGTGTATGCTAACAGAGGTAGTATGTCGAATTTCCCTTTATAAATGGATGTGTGCGTAAGATTTTCGAACTAGCAGCATATACATAGAGCATGTTTCATTACTCATAATATTATTATTACACGGTAGCACTAAGAGTGGACCCTCTGGGTCGATATAGCAGAGTCCCCAGGTGAGCTGACCAAATGGAATCACCCCCTATACAAGGAGCGTCAGGGGCAGATCCAAATGGGTTAATATCCCAACAGCTGGTACCAAAGGGATGGCTCTGGAAAGAACATAAAATGGAGGGCTGCAGAGAGACACAGGAGCAGGGAACCAGAAGGAGAACTAAAAGCAAACAGAAATGCGGGATAGGAGGAGTGGGACGGAAATATTGGGACAGGACACGTGGAACCGGGTACAGGAAGGTGAAGCAGGATCCGAGGATCGTCAGAAGCCAAGGAGGGCACAGGCTGTAAAAAACAAAGAAGAACAGAGCAGGATAAACACTAGCAGAGAAGTGCACATAGGGAGCCTGAATATAGAAGGGCACAAGCGATAGCGCAGAGGATGGTAACAAGGAAGCACAAACGATTATCAGGCGCTTACCCATAGCAGGTGGCATCCTGAAATACCCGATGGGAGCCACCATGACAGGGGCGGAGTAACCGGGTCACGACCTCCCAGCAGCATAAGACGCAGAAGGAGTGCGTGGCCGGGAGCTATAGCGTGAACCCTCCGAGGACCAGGAAGTGCCGAAGAGGAACGACGCGGGAGCCACACAGCATCCCGCCGGGTCAGGTAAGTATCCACCGCGGGTGTAACAATTATTCTGTGTAAGACTGAAACCCAAAGAAGTGCATGGAGCATATTAATACATTGATGTTCCACAATGTCCAAGTGCAGACCCAAAAATTAACATCAGGCTTCCAGATACACGCTTAAAGAGACCGTGAGAAGGGCAACACGATAAAAAAGTTATAATAATAGAACATATAGAGATTGAGAGTAGAAATTTTACTATTGCACAATGTACAAAGGTTTCCAAAAATTACCCAAGGAGTCTGCATCATACACGCTGAAAAAGACCATGATGGGGACCTCACAATAAATTTTGCAGTTATTATAATTACTAGAGGTATGGAGTTGAATTACCCAAGGAGTCTGTATCATGCACGCTGAAAGAGACTGTGATGGTGAACTCTCAATTAATTTTGCAGTTATTGAAATTGGTAGAGATAGGGAGTATAAGTTTCACCATTGCACAACGTACAAAGGATTACAAAAAATACCCAAGGGGAATGTATCATACACACTGAAAGAGACAGTGAAGTGATGGTGACCTCACAATACATTTTGCAGTTATTATAATTGCTGGAGACAGGGAGTACAAGTTTCATCATTGGAAAGGGCATGGCAGCACCTCCAAGGCATACAAGGAAAGGTCAGGCCAAGTGTGCAGCTTGGACAATCAATAGTTAAAGGGCACTGAAGAATCAGGAAGGATGCTGATATGGTCACTGAATTACTCTTTAACCATCTTGGTTAACTTCTCCCTCCTTGTCAAAGTTACACCCACAGATAGCCCTTGCTGATGTAATAGTTTCATGAAAATGGCCCAGTTGGTGGACATTCCCTCCCCCCGAGTTGCGCCTGGTGTGCGTGTCCCTCCCCTATAATCCCTGTTTGTGAAAAGTGCTGGTACCACTGCCATCAGCATTGTTTGAGGGTAATCTTCTCAGCAACTCTTCAACAATGGCCCTCTGGCATGAGATAAGGAAATTTCTCCTTGTACCGTGGGTCAAGAAAGGTGCACAGGCAATATTTCTCAGTGGACAAAATGTCTTTCACACGCAGGTCTTGAGAAAGGTCACCGCTGTGCTCTGCTTTACGGCCGGCCGGCGCTGACACAGTGCAGGGAAGCTGACGCCGGGGGACAGACACCGGAATGTAAGTGTGTATTGTTTTTTTTTTTAACTTTTACAATGGTAACCAGGGTAAACATCGGGTTACTAAGCGCGGCCCTGCGCTTAGTAACCCGATGTTTACCCTGGTTACCAGTCAACACATCGCTGGATCGGCGTCACACATGCCGATTCAGCGATGTCAGTGGGTGATCAGCGACCAAAAAAAAAAAAAGGTCCTGATCATTCCCAGCGACCAATGATCTCCCAGGAGAAGCCTGATCGTTGTTCGCTGTCACGCATAACGATTTCGTTAACGATATCGTTGCTACGTCACAAAAAGCAACAATATCGTTAACGAAATCGTTATGTGTGAAGGTACCTTTAGTTCTCCCTCTTGTCAATTCACTACCTCTTCTTGCCTGTTTTAGTACTATGGATCCATCCCTTACAGCTGTGCTTGCTCTGCGTGTCACTGTGCCAGGTTGGATCAGTGGCATCATCATCAACCACATCGTCTTCCAATTCATCAATCTGATCCTCCTTCTGAGTAGCAATTTTAGGCTGACCTGATGGCAACTGTGCGTTATGATAATCCTCCACCTCTTCAGACATGAATTGACCTTCCCCAACATGGCTTTCTTTTGGCCATGGGTGCTTAAATGTTTGTGCATCACTGCACCTTTTCATGACCCTCTGTAATGGTGCACAGGAGAGACCAGAATAATTACTCTTGATGGTGAAAGGAAGTAGGACCAGGTTGAGGATTTTGAGTCCTATCCTCTTGGCTACTGAGACTAGACCGTGTTGAAGACTTGGCGGAGCTGCTTGTCAACACTGGAGCCTTTGTCTGCCATCCAACCCACAACATCCTCGCACTTGTCTGGGCTCGACAGTGGTGTAGTGCGCAGACCGAATTTTGACAGAAAGCTAGAACGAGTTAAAGTCACCTTCTGATCTGTCACACGGCCTGGTAAATAGTGATATTTGCATATCTCAGCAGGCTTTATGCCAGTTGCACAACTGCTAGATAAATATATATATTTCAGCAAAAGGCAAGGAATATTATTTAGCTCAAAAAAGATGTTTAGTATATGCTGGCACTGAGAAATATTATTTAGCTGTAAAAGTAGAGCGGTTTAGTATTTGCTGGTACTGAGGAATATTATTTAGCTGTAAAAAAAAGCAGTTTAGTATATGTTGGTACTATGGAATATTATTTAGCTTAAAAAAATGTTTATCATATGCTGATACTGAGGAATGTCATTTTGCTCTAAAAAGAGCTGTTTTGTTTATTATGGTACTGGATATGAAACCCTGCCTCTCTCCATACTCCCACAATCTGTTCCTACACTATATACAATGCAACCTAGCACAGATCTGCAGCATCTACTTGCAATGCTAACACACTGCCTGCCTTTCTCTTTCCCTTATATTAAGGCTGCCATCACACTAGGAGTATTTGGTCAGTATTTTACATCAGTATTTGTAAGCCAAAACCAGGAGTGGAACAAATAGCGGAAAAGTATAATAGAAACATATGCACCACTTCTGCATTTATCACCCACTCCTGGTTTTGGCTACAAATACTGATGTAAAATACTAACCAAATACTGCTAGTGTGACGGCAGCCTAAATCTCTCCCTTTACTACCTCAACCTAACATAGAACTGATCTTCACTCTAAGGGCTCCTTTCAACTTTCAAGGAAAACGGACGAGTGCAATCCGATAAAAAATCGGATTGCACTCAGACCAATGTTATTCAATAGGTGACATTCCATTTGCGATTTTTTTTTCTCAGCCGAAATCGGACTGAGAAAAAAATTGCAGCATGCTGCGTATTGCTGCGATTCTCGGATGAGACTCGCCAATGCAAGTCATTGGGTGCGAGAAAAAAAAACGCACAGCACTTGCACCATGCAAGTGCTGTCCGATTTTTATGCACCGGTGTCCTTTGAAAATCCGGCAATTCAGCGCAGTGTATAGTAAAATCACACTGACAGGTTAGATTAGAGTAGATATATACACATAGTATAGGTATATATACATATATATATGTCAGGGAGACACCTATATATATATATATATATATATTTATATTTAATGCAGCGCTAGATAGCTTAAAAGCTGGTAATTCAATTGCCGGCTTTTGCTATCTCCTTCACAAACTCGACATGATATGAGACATGGTTTACATACAGTAAACCATCTCATATCCCCCTTTTTTTTGCATATTCCACACTACTAATGTTAGTAGTGTGTATGTGCAAAATTTGGGCGCTTTATTAAATTTAAGGGTTAAATCGCGGAAAAAATTGGCGTGGGCTCCCGCGCAATTTTCTCCGCCAGAGTGGTAAAGCCAGTGACTGAGAGCAGATATTAATAGCCTGGAGAGGGTCCATGGTTATTGCCCTCCAACCCCCCCCCCCCCCGTCCCCCGGCAAAAAACATCTGCCCCCAGCCACCTCAGAAAAGGCACATCTGGAAGATGCGCCTATTCTGGCACTTGGCCACTCTCTTCCCATTCCCGTGTAGCGGTGGGATATGGGGTAATGAAGGGTTAATGTCACCTTGCTATTGTAAGGTGACATGAAGCCAGGTTAATAATGGAGAGGCGTCAATAATGACACCTAACCATTATTAATCCAATTGTATGAAATGGTTAGAAAACACACACACACACATTATTACAAAGTATTTTAATGAAATAAATACACAGGTTTTTGTAATATTTTATTATCCTGGTAATCCACCTGAAGACCCTCGTTCTGTAAAAAAGGTAAAATAAAAAAACAACAATATCCCATACCTTCCGATGATCAGTCTCATCCCACACTGTAAATCCATCTGAAGGGGTTAACTAGTTTTACAAGCAGAAGCCTGCTAATGCAGCTGTGCTCCTGCCTGTAAAACCCCGGGGAATGAATGGAATGTAGGTCAATGACCTGTAGTTACCTTCAGTCGCGGTGATGCGCCCTCTGCTGGATGTCCTCATATGAACTCGAGCCTGGGAACTTTTCAGAATATTTTCCCACGCTGTGTGTCACATTCACGGTGACACAAGGAAGGTGCACATGACATTGAAGAGGAGGTGATAGATGACCCAGTTGTTGACCCAGATTGGCAGCCATTGGGGGAACAGGGTGCCGCTGGCAGCAGCTCTGAAGCGGAGAAGGACGATCCGCAGCAGACATCTACATCGCAATAGCTTTCATCTGGCAGGCCCGTATCTGGCCAAAAACGTTTGACAAAACCAAAAACACTTTTAGGACAGCGTGGCCATCCGGTGAAAGGAGAACAGCGTGCAATGCCTGAAAAGGTATTCGATAGGAAGAGTGCAGTGTGGGAATTTTTTAACCAAGATCCGAATGATCAGTGCAAAGTTATCTGTAAGAAATGCTCAAAGACTTTTAGCAGAGGGAAGAATGTCCAAAATTTAAATACAATGTGCATGCGTAGACATTTAACCAGCATGCACTTGCAAAGCTGGACTAACTACCAAACGTCCCGTACCATTGGTGCACCCGCTCAGAATGAAGGTAGTCAACAATGCTACATTGCTTCCCTCACTGTAAGCCCACCGGTTAGGACACCACCAACAGCAAATGTGGAGGTATCATCGCAAGGCCAAAGCAGTCAGGGAATCACGAGGTTCTTGGTAGGAAACACTGCATGTAGGCCAACATCAAGAATACCATCACCCACCCTCTCTCAATCTGCCATGTCCACCACCACCCCCGCTAGTTCCACCATATGCAGCTCTCCAGTCCAGCTCACCCTACAAGAGACTCTCGTTAGGAAAAGGGTTTGTACGCCCACATTACTAGACTAATCTTGTTAGACATGATGCCCTACCGTTTGGTTGAAAGCGATGCTTTCAAAGCCCTGATGGCCTACGTAGTACCATGCTATGACCTACCCAGTCGACACTTCTTTGCGAGAAAAGCCATCCCAGCCCTCCACCAGCATGTCAAAGACCGCATTGTCCATGCACTCAGGCAATCAGTCAGTAGAAAGGTGCACCTCAAAACAGATGCATGGACCAGTAGGCATGGCCAGGGACATTACGTGTCCATCACGGCGCACTGGGTTAATGTGGTGGATGCAGGGTCCACAGGGGACAGCCATAGTGGGACAGTTCTGCCTAGCCCACGGTCTAGGAAACAGTTGGCAGTAGGCGTTCGACACCCCTCCTCCTCCTCCTCCTCCTCCTCCAGAAGCGAAAGCTCGTCCACAGAGCGCTGTCGCCCGACCACTCCATCCGCAACTGCCAGTGTTGCACACGAGGTGTCACATTATGGAACAGCTAGTGGGAAGCATCAGCAGGCTGTGTTGGAAATGAAGTGTTTGGGCAACAACAGACACACCGCGGAAGTACTGGCCAAGTATTTGCAGCAAGAAACTCAGTCATGGCTGGGCAGTGTACATCTTGAGGCAGGCAAGGTAGTCAGTGATAACGGAAGGAATTTTATGGCTGCCATAGCCATTTCAGTACTGAAACACATACCTTGCCTGGCTCACACCTTGAACCTGGTGGTGCAGTGCTACCTGAAAAATTATCCGGGGTTACCAGCCCTGCTCATGAAGGTGCAAAGACTTTGCTCGCACATCCGCCGGTCGCCCGTACACTCCAGCCGTATGCTGAACCATCAGCGATCACTGAAGCTTCCCCAGCACCGCCTAATAATCGACGTTGCAACAAGGTGGAACTCCACACTGCACATGCTTCAGAGGCTGTGTGAACAGAGGCATGCTGTAATGTATTTGTGGGAGGATACACATACACGGGCAGGCAGTTGGATGGCAGACATGGAGTTGTCTGGTGTGCAGTGGTCAAAGCTCCAAGACCTCTATCAAGTCCTTCAGTGTTTTGAGGAATGCACATGGCTGGTAAGTGCAGACGACACCATCATAAGCATGAGCATCCCTCTAATGCGTCTGCTGATGCAAAGTTTGACGCACATTAAGGAGCAGGCGTCTGCGGCCGAGGAGGAGGGAATCCTTGATGACAGTCAGCCATTGTCTGCTCAGGGAACTCTCCTGGACGAGGTGGTGGATGAAGAGGAGGAGGAGGAGGATGATGGGGATGAATATTTATGGGAGGAGGATGCTTCTCAGGGGGCAATAGAAACTGGTGGCATTGCAAGGTCAGGTACAGGGTTTTTGTGGGACACAAGTGATCTTGATTTGCAAGAAAGTGCTCCTCAACCCAGCACAAGCAGTGAATTGACACCTGGAACATTGGCCCACATGGCTGAGTATGCCTTGCGTATCCTAAAAAGGGACCCCCACATTATAAAAATGATGACCGATGATGATTACTGGTTGGCCTGCCTCCTGGATCCACGATATAAAGGGAAATGACAAAATATCATGCCACATGAGAACCTTGAGCAAATATTGGCTACCAAACAAGCAACTCTTGTAGACCGTTTGGTTCAGGCATTCCCAGCACACAGTGGCCGGTGATGGTTCTCACACGAGCTGTAGGGGGCAACATGGCAGAGGTGTTAGAGGTGCACAAATCAGAAATGGCGTTGGACAGAGGGGTTTTATGACCAGATTGTGGAGTGATTTCACAATGACCGCAGACACGACAGGTACTGCTGCATCGATTCAAAGTGACAGGAGACAGCATTTGTCCAGTATGGCTATGAACCATTTTTCCTCACTTATCGATGTTCTCCCTCACAGGTCATTCCCCTTTGATTACTGGGCATCTAAAATAGACACCTGGCCTGAATTGGCAGAATATGCATTACAGGAGCTCGCTTGCCCAGCTGCTAGTGTGCTATCAGAAAGAGTCTTCAGTGCTGCTGGTTCAATACTGTCCGAAAAAAGGACTAGTCTGGCTACCCGAAATGTTGATGATCTAACCTTCATTAAAATTAACCAATCATGGATTTCAAAGTACTTTGCCCCACCTTCCCCTGCTGACAAGTAGCTTGCCTGAAAAATGTCTTGCTTTTGGCTTCCTCTTACTGACTGCTCCAATTCCTCCATTTGCAGCAGCTGAATGTCCATCATAGGCCATTTTTATACCTTCCTAAATGGTCTGACTCCCCCCACAGGGTCGTGGTCATCACTTGGCGCAAGCACCCGTGCGAGTGCCGTTTGCCTGGACAGGTGGGTGTGCCCACTTTTGGGCGACGGCACCTGCACAGGGTCCCTCATAGTACAATGAAGTGTCTCTGATGGTGGTGGTGCACAACCAACTTCAAACACACGGCCGTAATATGAGGGGCCCTGTGCCAGTACCGCCACCCACGAGAGAGTGTTCCCCCCCAGCTCGAACAGTGCTCTACCACTTGCAATACTTACCTCTCCCTGCTCCACCACTGTGTAGTCTGTGCTGTTAAATCCTTCAATGACACTGCCAATACAAATTTGTTGAAATGATAGATGATAGTTAAAATATACAGGGGCCCTGGCCTCCATTTTGACCAGTTAATACTTTGCGCCTACTACCACTGTCTGCTACTCAGCAGAGGAGCCCAACCCATTACCTAGCTATGCCGCCTGTTTAGTCCTGTTACCAATTTTGAACACCTTTGAGCCTACTTTTGTATTTGAACCTACTAACCGTGTCTGCGCCACTCATTACAGTTGTCCTCCACTGAACAAAGCTAAGCCGCCTGTTTACTCCTGTTACCAATATTGAACTGCATTAAGCCTACTTACTTATTTAGGCCTACTGACTGTGTCTGCCTCCCATTACAGTTGTCCTCCACTGAACAAAGCTGAGCCGCCTGTTTACTCCTGTTACCAATTTTGAACTGCTTTTAGCCTACTTTTTTATTATGGGCCTACAAACTGTGTCTGCGCCACTCATTACAGTCGTCCTCCACTGAACAAAGCTAAGCCGCCTTTTTACTCCTGTTACCAATATTGAACTGCATTTAGCCTACTTACTTATTTAGGCCTACTAACTGTGTCTGCCTCCCATTGCAGTTGTCCTCCACTGAACAAAGCTGAGCCGCCTGTTTACTCCTGTTACCAATTTTGAACTGCTTTGAGCCTACTTTTTTATTGTGGGCCTATAAACTGTGTCTGCGCCACTCATTACAGTTGTCCTCCACTGAACAAAGCTAAGCCGCCTGTTTACTTCTGTTATCAATTTTGAACTGCTTTGAGCCTACTTTTTTATTGTGGGCCTACAAACTGTGTCTGCGCCACTCATTACAGTTGTCCTCCACTGAACAAAGCTAAGCCGCCTGTTTACTCCTGTTACCAATATTGAACTGCATTTAGCCTACTTACTTATTTAGGCCTACTAACTGTGTCTGCCTCCCATTACAGTTGTCCTCCACTGAACAAAGCTGAGCCGCCAGTTTACTCCTGTTTCAAATATTAAACTGCATTTGGCCTACATGTTTGGTTGGGCCTACTAACGGTGTCTGCCGCTCCTTGCTTTTCTCCTCCACTAAACAAAGCTGAGCCTCAATTTTTATCCTGTTTCGGATATTAAACTGCATTTGGCCTGCTTGTTTGGTTGGGCCTACTAACGGTGTCTGCCGCTCCTTGCTTTTCTCCTCTACTGAACAAAGCTGAGCCTCAATTTTCATCCTGTTTTGGATATTAAACTGCATTTGGCCTACTTGTTTAGTTGGGCCTACTAACGGTGTCTGCCGCTCCTTGCTTTTCTCCTCCACTGAACAGAGCTGAGCCTCAATTTTCATCCTGTTTCGGATATTAAACTGCATTTGGCCTACTTGTTTGGTTGGGCCTACTAACAGTGTCTGCCGCTCCTTGCTTTTCTCCTCCACTGAACAAAGCTGAGCCTCAATTTTCATCCTGTTTCGGATACTATACTGCATTTGGCCTACTTGTTTGTTTGGGCCTACTAATGCTGTTTGCCGCTCCTTGCTTTTCTCCTCCACTGAACAAAGCTGAGCCTCAATTTTCATCCTGTTTCGGATCTTAAACTGCATTTGGCCTACTTGTTTGGTTGGGCCTACTAACGGTGTCTGCCGCTGCTTGTTGTTTTCCTCCACTGTACAAAGCAGTGCCGCCTGTTTACTCCTGTTACCAATTTTGAACAGCATTTGGCCCACTTTATTACTTGGGCCTACTAACTGTGTCTGCCACTCATTACAGTTGTCCTCCACTGAACAAAGCAATGCCGCCTGTTTAGTCCTGTTACCACTTTTGAACTGCATTTAGCCTACTTTATTATTTGGGCCTACTAACTGTGTTTCCTTCTCATCCTGCCCATTGCCCAGCCACTGCTAGATGAGTCTGCTGGTACATTGACCCAGACCACTACATTCCCCTTGCACTCTACACAGCCAGAATCTGACCCTGCTGAAAGTCAGGCTCCCCTTCCCGCATACTATACCACCTTACACGGGGATAAAGAGGAAGGTGCAGATGAAAGTGCAGGTTCCTTCATCAGGTGGGGGGAGCATACTCGATGGCGACGTCACTGGCACAGGACCCCTCATAGTACGCAAAAGTATCTCTGGCAGTGGGAGGCACCCCCGCCGTCAAACACACCGCTGTACTTTGAGGGGCCCTGTGCCAGTGCCAATGCAAATGAGTGTGCCCTTCCTGCTTGCTCAGGATCAAAGCACTTGCAAAGTTGAAATACTTACCTCTCCCTGCTCCACCGCCGTGACGTAGTCCGCGTTTCCTGGGCCCACGAAAAACTTGAACCAGCCCTACCCCCCCCACAACTTTAGCCAAATGACCCCCAATTTTCAATGACTAACTATTATTATAAGGTAAATTAAGATTGACAAGCTTAAGTAACAAGAATTGATGTTTTTGGCATTAATATGGGCACTGTAGGTGTTTTCCTGTCCTCCACTCACTGCTGACTTTGATTCCCCATTGACTTGCATTGTGTTTCGTGTTTCGGCCGATCCCCGACTTTTTGCAATAATCGGCCGATTTCACCCGACCAGACTTTTGACAAAGTCGGGTTTCGCGAAACCCGACTCAATCCTAATAAAAGTAAAAGTCGCTCAACTCTAGTCAAGATGTCTCTTATATTAGACCATTCATGATTGAATGTCGTAATAAATCTGATCTTCTCATCCTTGACCCTACTATTGGTTTTATTTGCAGCTGCATAGAGAAGATCCCTACATTGTGTCCTCCTTGCTCTATCAAAACCGTGCTTAATGCTCCTACAGCTATAACCACGTGCCTCAAACTGAGCTTTTAGATCCTCTGATTGTGCCATGAATTTTTCCTTAGTGGAGCAGATCCGCCTCACCCTCAGAAACTGTCTGACTGGGATGGCCCTCACCGTTGCTGAATTGTGTGCTGAGTCAGCATGAAGCAATGCATTGACTGCTGTCGACTTCCTGAAAACATCAGTCTGGATGCGACGGGTGTTGTCAGTCTCGAGACCGACATCCAGAAAGTCAATATGAGTAGCATCATATTGGTAAATCAAATGAATATTAAAAGGATCATTTAGCTGACTCATGAATGCCCTGAGCTGCTGCACCGTAGCCCCCCACAAAAACAGAATATCATCTATGTATCTGAGACAGCACAGCACATGGTCAGCGGCCCGCGCCCCCCCGTCGCCAAATAAATATCTCTCCCAGTAACCCAGAAAGAGATTGGCGTACGAGGGCGCACAGGCCGCACCCATGGCTGTGCCGTGCTTCTGCAGGCAATATGAATCCTTGAATACAAAGAAATTGTGGGTTAGGGCAAAACGCAGCAGCTCAAGAATAAAATCGCATAGGGGGCCGCCCAGGGCCGTCGGAGGTGCCCAGGAAGAGGTGGACCGCTTCCAAACCATGCTCATGGTCTATGCACGTATACAATGTCTGAACATCAGCAGTAACCAAGAGGACACCCGATCCACAAAGACACCGTACACCCGTGAAAGGACCTCCATCGTGTCTTGACACATATATATATATTTATATTTCATACAGAGTTAGATAGCATAAAAGCCGGTAGTTCAATTGTCAGCTTTGCTAAATCATTACCGAACCCAACAGGATATGAGACATGGTTTACATACAGTAAACCATTTCCTATCCATTAGATTTTTACATATCCCTCACTAATAATGCTAAAAGTGATTGTGTGTAAAATTTGGGAGCTCTAGGTGTTAAAATAAAGGGTTAATTCACAGAAAAAACTGGCGTGGGCTCCCGCGCAATTTTCTCCGCCATAGAGTGAAAGCCAGTGACAGAGGGCAGATATTAATAGCCTAGAGAGGGACCATGGTTATTGGCCCCCCTGGCTAAAAATATCTGCCCCCAGCCACCCCAGAAAAGGTGCATCTGTAAGATGCACATATTCTGGCACTTAGCCTCTCTCTTCCTACTGCCCTGTGGCATTGGCATATGGGGTAATAAGGGGTTAATGTCACCTTGCTATTGTAAGGTGACATTAAGCCTGGTTAATAATGGAGAGGTATCAATAAGACACCTATCCATTATTAAGCCACTAGCCTGAAAGGGTTAAAAACACACACACATTAAGAATAAAGTATTTTAATGAAATAAATAAACAAGTTTTATTACCTTTATTGTACGCTCAATCCAACTGAAGACCTTCATTCTCCTGTAAAAAAAATTCCAAAATAAAAAGCAACAATATCTCATACCTGTCCACCATACAGTCAAGTCCCACGCTGCAAATCCATCTCAAGGGGTTAAATACATTTACAACCAGAAGTGCTGCTAATGCTGCCGCTCCCGGGGAATTAATGAAATCCAGGGAACGGAGCTTCTGCATCTAGTGGTGCCGTCACCGAAGCTGAACTCATATGATCTCTGTAGTGTGAGAAAATATTCAGAAACTTTCCCACGCTCCCACAGTTTGCCAGGACCCCTTGTCTATGTCTATAACTGAATTGCTAGATATTGTCTTGTGAATGCCTATACTCTCTTCATTCCCCAGTAGAGTTGAGCGACCTTGACCTTTTTAGAGTCGAGCCGGGTTTCGCGAAACCCGACTATCTCAAAAGTCGGGTCGAGTGAAATCGGCCGATTATGACGTAAAGTCGGGATCGACCGAAATACGAAACCCAATGCAAGTCAATGGGGCAGCATAGTCGGCAGTGAGTGGGGGCCAGGAAAACACCTAGAGTGCCCATTTTAATGTCAAAACCATCCATTCTTCTTAATGAAGCTTGTCAAGCGTAATTTACCTTATAATAATTGGAAGGCATTTGAAATTGGGGGTCATTTGGCTAAAGTTGTGGTGGGTAGGGCTGGTTCAAGTAATTAGTGGGCCCAGGAAAACTGGACCACGTCACGGCAGTGGAGCTGGGAGAGGTAAGTATTTCAACTTTGCAAGTGCTGTGAACCTGAGCAAGCAGGGGGGGCCCACTCGTTGGCATTGGCACTGGCACAGGGCCCCTCAAAGTACAGCGGTGTGTTTGCACGGCGGGGGCGCCTCCCACCGGCAGCAACACTTTTGCGTACTATGAGAGGCCCTGTGCCAGTGACGTCGCCAACTAGTATTCTTCCCCCCACCTGATGAAGGAACCTGCACTTTCATCTGCACCTTCCTCTTTTTCCCCGTGTAAGGTGGTATGGTATGCGGGAAGAGCAACCTGACTTTCAGCAGGGTCACAATGTTGTTGTGTAGCGTGCACGGGGAATGTTGCGTTATGGGTCAATGTACCAGCAGACTCATCTATCACTGGCTGGGCAATGGGCAGGATGAGGAGGAAACACAGATATAGGCCCAAAGAATAAAGTTGGCTAAATGCAGTTCAAAATTGGTAACACAGGAATAACCAGGGGGCATTGCAGTGGAGGACAACTGGAATGAGAGGCTGACACAGAGAGTAGGCCCAAATCAGTAAGTAGTCGAAATGCAGTTCAAAATTGGCAACCGTAGTAAACAGGCGGCACAGCTTTGTTCAGTGGAGGAGAACAGCAAGGAGTGGCAGACACCGATAGTAGGCCCCAACCCAACTAGTAGGCCAAATGCAGTCTAACATTAACAACTACTTAACGAGCGCCTGAAAACGGAATTTCAGGACAGGAAACCAGGAGAACAGCAAGGAGTGGCAGACACCGATAGTAGGCCCCAAACCAACTAGTACGCCAAATGCAGTTGTTCCGTTTAACCACAATTTAATGAGAGCCTGAAGATAGAAGTTCAGGAAAGGCAACCTGGAGAACACCTTGGAGTGGAACACACCATCTCTCTACACCCCATACCCAATTTGTAGGCCTAATGCAGTGTAGTTTCCAAGAGCTACTAAACGAGAGCCGGAAGATCGAAGCTCAGGAAAGGCAACCTGGAGAACACCTTGGAGTGGAACACACCATCTCTCTACACCCCATACCCAATTTGTAGGCCTAATGCAGTGTAGTTTCCAAGAACTACTAAACGAGAGCCGGAAGATCGAAGCTCAGGAAAGGCAACCTGGAGAACACCTTGGAGTGGAACACACCATCTCTCTACACCCCATACCCAATTTGTAGGCCTAATGCAGTGTAGTTTCCAAGAACTACTAAACGAGAGCCGGAAGATCGAAGCTCAGGAAAGGCAACCTGGAGAACACCTTGGAGTGGAACACACCATCTCTCTACACCCCATACCCAATTTGTAGGCCTAATGCAGCGTAGTTTCCAACAACTACTAAACGATAGCATGATGATCGAAGCATTGGCGAGGAAACCTGGGGAATACCTTGGAGTGGAACACACCATCTCTCTACACCCCATACCCAATTTGTAGGCCTAATGCAGCGTAGTTTCCAACAACTACTAAACGAGAGCCGGAAGATCGAAGCTCAGGAAAGGCAACCTGGAGAACACCTTGAAGTGGAACACACCATCTCTCTACACCCCATACCCAATTTGTAGGCCTAATGCAGTGTAGTTTCCAAGAGCTACTAAACGAGAGCCGGAAGATCGAAGCTCAGGAAAGGCAACCTGGAGAACACCTTGGAGTGGAACACACCATCTCTCTACACCCCATACCCAATTTGTAGGCCTAATGCAGCGTAGTTTCCAACAACTACTAAACGAGAGCATGAAGATCGAAGCATTGGCGAGGAAACCTGGGGAACACCTTGGAGTGGAACACACCATCTCTCTACACCCCATACCCAATTTGTAGGCCTAATGCAGTGTAGTTTCCAAGAACTACTAAACGAGAGCCGGAAGATCGAAGCTCAGGAAAGGCAACCTGGAGAACACCTTGGAGTGGAACACACCATCTCTCTACACCCCATACCCAATTTGTAGGCCTAATGCAGTGTAGTTTCCAAGAACTACTAAACGAGAGCCGGAAGATCGAAGCTCAGGAAAGGCAACCTGGAGAACACCTTGGAGTGGAACACACCATCTCTCTACACCCCATACCCAATTTGTAGGCCTAATGCAGCGTAGTTTCCAACAACTACTAAACGATAGCATGATGATCGAAGCATTGGCGAGGAAACCTGGGGAATACCTTGGAGTGGAACACACCATCTCTCTACACCCCATACCCAATTTGTAGGCCTAATGCAGCGTAGTTTCCAACAACTACTAAACGAGAGCCGGAAGATCGAAGCTCAGGAAAGGCAACCTGGAGAACACCTTGAAGTGGAACACACCATCTCTCTACACCCCATACCCAATTTGTAGGCCTAATGCAGCGTAGTTTCCAACAACTACTAAACGATAGCATGATGATCGAAGCATTGGCGAGGAAACCTGGGGAACACCTTGGAGTGGAACACACCATCTCTCTACACCCCATACCCAATTTGTAGGCCTAATGCAGCGTAGTTTCCAACAACTACTAAACGAGAGCCGGAAGATCGAAGCTCAGGAAAGGCAACCTGGAGAACACCTTGGAGTGGAACACACCATCTCTCTACACCCCATACCCAATTTGTAGGCCTAATGCAGTGTAGTTTCCAACAACTACTAAACGAGAGCCGGAAGATCGAAGCTCAGGAAAGGCAACCTGGAGAACACCTTGGAGTGGAACACACCATCTCTCTACACCCCATAGCCAATTTGTAGGCCTAATGCAGCATAGTTTCCAACAACTACTAAACGAGAGCATGAAGATCGAAGCATTGGCGAGGAAACCTGGGGAACACCTTGGAGTGGAACACACCATCTCTCTACACCCCATACCCAATTTGTAGGCCTAATGCAGCGTAGTTTCCAACAACTACTAAACGAGAGCCGGAAGATCGAAGCTCAGGAAAGGCAACCTGGAGAACACCTTGGAGTGGAACACACCATCTCTCTACACCCCATACCCAATTTGTAGGCCTAATGCAGTGTAGTTTCCAACAACTACTAAACGAGAGCCGGAAGATCGAAGCTCAGGAAAGGCAACCTGGAGAACACCTTGGAGTGGAACACACCATCTCTCTACACCCCATACCCAATTTGTAGGCCTAATGCAGTGTAGTTTCCAAGAACTACTAAACGAGAGCCGGAAGATCGAAGCTCAGGAAAGGCAACCTGGGGAACACCTTGGAGTGTAACAAACCCTCTCTCTACACCACGGAAGGGCTGATTCTTAGGAAGGAAGGCTGTCGGAAAGAAGCAGGGCGCGTCCGAGGGT
Source organism: Ranitomeya imitator (assembly GCF_032444005.1). Taxonomy (NCBI): domain Eukaryota; kingdom Metazoa; phylum Chordata; class Amphibia; order Anura; family Dendrobatidae; genus Ranitomeya; species Ranitomeya imitator. Next base: position 742,533,975 of record NC_091283.1, read on the forward strand.
GATTATATTCTTATTAGGTATATACTCACCCTCGGACGCGCCCTGCTTCTTTATTTGTAATGAATGTTTATTTGCAATGTGGTTTTGACTTACTCTATTTTTTTGGTAAATAATGATTTCATTATTTTCATTGTTTTGCATCTTCTTGGCAATAATATAAAGAATACGCGACAGGACAACACTCGGTGGATGCCATATCTGTGTTTTAAATTGAAAAAAACTTTCAGTTAACTACTTGCAGGAGAAAGTTATTGTAGCTGGTGGCCATTTTTAGTACTGTACCAGATTTTTGTTGTATGTGTTTGTTTTTAATGTTAAAATGTCTGCATTTGATATCTCTCCAGTATTTTCTTTTTTATAAGCAAAATACTTATTTTTATATTTTCTGATGTTGGTTCCAGGGGTACACGGGCAGCAGTGGTGTGGTCAGTGGAGGCCTAGTGGAAGGAGTGACCGCAGACAGGCATCGAAGGCCTAAAATAATAACACATGGCTGTAGGCAATTTTAAATTGGTTCCAGGGGTACACGGGCAGCAGTGGTGTGGTCAGTGGAGGCCTAGTGGAAGGAGTGACCGCAGACAGGCATCGAAGGCCTAAAATAATAACACATGGCTGTAGGCAATTTTAAATTGGTTCCAGGGGTACACGGGCAGCAGTGGCCTGGTCAGTGTAGTAGTAGTAGAAAGAACGGACCGCAGACAGGCATCGAAGGCCTAAAATAAAAAAATTGGGCTGGCTGTAGGCAATTTTAAATTGGTTCCAGGGGTACACGGGCAGCAGTGGTGTGGTCAGTGGAGGCATATTGTAAGGAGTGACCGCAGACAGGCATCGAAGGCCTAAAATAATAACACATGGCTGTAGGCAATTTTAAATTGGTTCCAGGGGTACACGGGCAGCAGTGGCCTGGTCAGTGTAGTAGTAGTAGAAAGAATGGACCGCAGACAGGCATCGAAGGCCTAAAATAAAAAAATTGGGCTGGCTGTAGGCAATTTTAAATTGGTTCCAGGGGTACACGGGCAGCAGTGGTGTGGTCAGTGGAGGCATATTGTAAGGAGTGACCGCAGACAGGCATCGAAGGCCTAAAATAATAACACATGGCTGTAGGCAATTTTAAATTGGTTCCAGGGGTACACGGGCAGCAGTGGTGTGGTCAGTGGAGGCCTAGTGGAAGGAGTGACCGCAGACAGGCATCGAAGGCCTAAAATAATAACACATGGCTGTAGGCGATTTTAAATTGGTTCCAGGGGTACACGGGCAGCAGTGGCCTGGTCAGTGTAGTAGTAGTAGAAAGAACGGACCGCAGACAGGCATCGATGGCCTAAAATAAAAAAATTGGGCTGGCTGTAGGCAATTTTAAATTGGTTCCAGGGGTACATGGGCAGCAGTGGTGTGGTCAGTGGAGGCATATTGTAAGGAGTGACCGCAGACAGGCATCGAAGGCCTAAAATAATAACACATGGCTGTAGGCAATTTTAAATTGGTTCCAGGGGTACACGGGCAGCAGTGGCCTGGTCAGTGTAGTAGTAGTAGAAAGAATGGACCGCAGACAGGCATCGAAGGCCTAAAATAAAAAAATTGGGCTGGCTGTAGGCAATTTTAAATTGGTTCCATGGGTCCACGGGCAGCAGTGGTGTGGTCAGTGGAGGCATATTGTAAGGAGTGACCGCAGACAGGCATTGAAGGCCTAAAATAATAACACATGGCTGTAGGCAATTTTAAATTGGTTCCAGGGGTACACGGGCAGCAGTGGTGTGGTCAGTGGAGGCCTAATGGAAGGAGTGACCGCAGACAGGCATCGAAGGCCTAAAATAATAACACATGGCTGTAGGCAATTTTAAATTGGTTCCAGGGGTACACGGGCAGCAGTGGCCGGGTCAGTGTAGTAGTAGTAGAAAGAACGGACCGCAGACAGGCATCGATGGCCTAAAATAAAAAAATTGGGCTGGCTGTAGGCAATTTTAAATTGGTTCCAGGGGTACACGGGCAGCAGTGGTGTGGCCAGTGGAGGCATAGTGGAAGGAGTGACCGCAGACAGGCTTCGAAGGCCTAACATAACAAAAATGTCAATACAATGGTATTGTCAGTGGCAGGCATTGAAGGATGTCAGCGCATAGACTAAACATTGGTGGAGCTGTGAGATAATTTTGCAAGTGGTAGAGCACTGTTTGAGCTGGGGGGGGGGGAACTGTCTTGTGGCCGGCGGTACAGGCCCAGGGCCCCTCATATTACAACGGTGTGTCTGACGTTGGGTGCGCACCACCACCGCCAGAGACACTTTATTGTACTAGGAGGGACCCAGTGGCAGTGCCGTCGACCAAAAGCGGGCACACCCACCTCTTCAGACAAACAGCACTCTCACGGGTGCTGTCGCCAAGTGTCGATACCACGGCCCCGTGTGGGGAGTTTGGCCATTTAGTGAGGTGTAAACATGTCATATGCTGGACAATCAGGTGCAGAAAATTACGAGATTGGAAAAGGCATTCAGAATAGTCCACAGGCAAGACCTTTTCATAGGAAAGCTAGGTGTCAGCCGGGCAAGGTGGGGCAAAAGATTTCGAAATCCAGTTGTGGTTCATTTTAATGAAGGTTAGATCATCTACATTTTGGGTAGCCAGACGAGTCCTTTTTTCTGTTAGTATTGAACCTGCAGCACTGAATACTCTTTCTGATAGGACACTAGCTGCCGGGCAAGCAAGCTCCTGCAATGCATATTCTGCCAATTCTGGCCAGGTGTCTAATTTTGATGCCCAGTAATCAAATGGGAATGACGGTTGAGGGAGAACATCGATAAGGGATGAAAAATAGTTTGTAACCATACTGGACAAATGTTGTCTCCTGTCACTTTGAATTGATGCTGCAGTACCTGTCCTGTCTGCGGTCATAGCAAAATCACTCCACAACCTGGTCAGAAAACCCCTCTGGCCAACGCCACTTCTGATTTCTGCCCCTCTAACTCCTCTGGTCTGCTGGCCCCTGCAGCTCGTGTGAGAACGATCACGGGCGCTGTGTGCAGGGAATGCCAGAAGCAAACGGTCAACAAGAGTTGATTGTTTGGTTGCTAATAATAGTTCCAAGTTCTCATGTGGCATTATATTTTGCAATTTGCCTTTATAGCGAGGATCAAGGAGGCAGGCCAACCAGTAATCGTCATCGTTCATCATTTTAGTTATGCGTGTGTCCCTTTTGAGGATACGTAAGGCATAATCCGCCATGTGGGCCAAAGTTCCAGTTCTCAAATCTGCGGTTGTGCTTGGTTGAGGGGCAGTTTCAGGCAAATCCACGTCACTTGTGTCCCTCCAAAAACCAGAACCCGGCCTTGCCGCGCCACCAATTTCCAGTGGCCCCGGAAAAGCTTCCTCATTAAAAATATAATCATCCCCATCATCCTCCTCATCCTCCTCCTCCTCTTCGCCCGCTAACTCGTCCTGTACACTGCCCTGGCCAGACAATGGCTGACTGTCATCAAGGCTTTCCTCTTCCTCAGCTGCAGACGCCTGATCCTTTATGTGCGTCAAACTTTGCATCAGCAGACGCATTAGGGGGATGCTCATGCTTATTATGGCGTTGTCTGCACTAACCAGCCGTGTGCATTCCTCAAAACACTGAAGGACTTGACACATGTCTTGAATCTTCGACCACTGCACACCTGACAACTCCATGTCTGCCATCCTACTGCCTGCCCGTGTATGTGTATCCTCCCACAAAAACATAACAGCCCGCCTCTGTTCGCACAGTCTCTGAAGCATGTGCAGTGTTGAGTTCCACCTTGTTGCAACGTCTATGATTAGGCGATGCTGGGGAAGGTTCAAAGAACGCTGATAGGTCTGCATACGGCTGGAGTGTACGGGCGAACGGCGGATATGTGAGCAAAGTCCACGCACTTTGAGGAGCAGGTCGGATAACCCCGGATAACTTTTCAGGAAGCACTGCACCACCAGGTTTAAGGTGTGAGCCAGGCAAGGAATGTGTTTCAGTTGGGAAAGGGAGATGGCAGCCATGAAATTCCTTCCGTTATCACTCACTACCTTGCCTGCCTCAAGATCTACAGTGCCCAGCCACGACTGCGTTTCTTTCTGCAAGAACTCGGACAGAACTTCCGCGGTGTGTCTGTTGTCGCCCAAACACTTCATAGCCAATACAGCCTGCTGACGTTTGCCAGTAGCTGCCCCATAATGGGAGATCTGGTGTGCAACAGTGGCAGCTGCGGATGGAGTGGTTGTGCGACTGCGGTCTGTGGACGAGCTCTCGCTTCTGCAGGAGGACGAAGAGGAGGAGGAGGGGGTGCGAATGGCTACAGCCAACTGTTTCCTAGACCGTGGGCTAGGCAGAACTGTCCCAAACTTGCTGTCCCCTGTGGACCCTGCATCCACCACATTTACCCAGTGTGCCGTGATGGACACGTAAAGTCCCTGGCCATGCCTACTGGTCCATGCATCTGTTGTCAGGTGCACCTTTGTGCTCACAGATTGCCTGAGTGCATGGACGATGCGCTCTTTAACATGCTGGTGGAGGGCTGGGATGGCTTTTCTGGAAAAAAAGTGTCGACTGGGTAGCTCGTAGCGTGGTACAGCGTAGTCCATCAGGGCTTTGAAAGCTTCGCTTTCAACTAACCGGTAGGGCATCATCTCTAACGAGATTAGTCTAGCTATGTGTGCGTTCAAACCCTGTGTACGTGGATGCGAGGCTAAGTACTTCCTTTTTCTAACCATAGTTTCATGTAGGGTGAGCTGGACTGGAGAGCTGGAGATCGTGGAACTAGCGGGGGTGCCGGTGGACATGGCAGACTGAGAGACGGTGGGAGATGGTATTGTTGCCGCCGGTGCCCTAGATGCAGTGTTTCCTACTACGAAACTGGTGATTCCCTGACCCTGACTGCTTTGGCCTGGCAAAGAAACCTGCACAGATACTGCAGGTGGTGCGGAAAATGGTGGCCCTACACTGCCGGAAGGGATGTTGCGTTGCTGACTAGCTTCATTGGCCAAGGGTGCTACAACCTTAAGGGATGTTTGGTAGTTAGTCCAGGCTTGCAAATGCATGGTGGTTAAATGTCTATGCATGCAACTTGTATTGAGACTTTTCAGATTCTGTCCTCTGCTTAAGGTAGTTGAACATTTTTGACAGATGACTTTGCGCTGATCAATTGGATGTTGTTTAAAAAAATGCCAGACTGCACTCTTTCTAGCATCGGATACCTTTTCAGGCATTGCAGACTGAGCCTTAACCGGATGGCCACGCTGTCCTCCAACAGGTTTTGGCTTTGCCACGCGTTTTGGGCAAGATACGGGCCCGGCAGATGGAACCTGTTGCGATGTTGATGCCTGCTGCGGCCCCTCCTCCTCCGCTTCAGAACTGCTGCCGCCTGCACCCTGTTCCCCCAATGGCTGCCAATCGGGGTCAAGAACTGGGTCATCTATTACCTCTTCTTGTAGCTCGTGTGCAACTTCGTCTGTGTCACCGTGTCGGTCGGTGGTATAGCGTTCGTGATGGGGCAACATAGTCTCATCAGGGTCTGATTCTTGATCATTACCCTGCGAGGGCAATGTTGTGGTCTGAGTCAAAGGACCAGCATAGTAGTCTGGCTGTGGCTGTGCATCAGTGCACTCCATGTCAGATTCAACTTGTAATGGGCATGGACTGTTAACTGCTTCACTTTCTAAGCCAGGGACGGTATGTGTAAAGAGCTCCATGGAGTAACCCGTTGTGTCGCCTGCTGCATTCTTCTCTGTTGTTGTTTTTGCTGAAGAGGACAAGGAAGCGATTTGTCCCTGACCGTGAACATCCACTAACGCCCCGCTGCTTTGACATTTACCAGTTTCACGAGAGGCGGCAAAAGAGCTAGAGGCTGAGTCAGCAAGATAAGCCAAAGCTTGCTCTTGCTGCTCCGGCTTTAAAAGCGGTTTTCCTACTCCCAGAAAAGGGAGCGTTCGAGGCCTTATGTAGCCAGACGACGAACCTGGCTCCACAGCTCCAGACTTAGGTGCAATATTTTTTTTCCCACGACCAGCTGATGCTCCACCACTACCACTACCCTCATTACCAGCTGACAATGAACGCCCCCGGCCACGACCTCTTCCACCAGACTTCCTCATTGTTTTAAAAACGTAAACAAACTAACGGTATTTGTTGCTGTCACACAAATTACACGGTGAGCTATAACTTCAGTATGATTTAGCTACCCCTTTACAGGTGAGTGAGACCACAACGAAAATCAGGCACAATGTTACACACTCTGTTGTTGGTGGCAACAAATGAGAGAGATGCCACACACGCAGGACTGTCACTGAAGCACAAATGTAAATATTAATCTCCCACTGATTTGATTTTTTTTTTTTTCAGGGAGACTTTAGGAAAAAAAATAATAGAATAAAATGATTTTTTCAGGAAGAATTTAGAAACCAAATAAAATAAAATGATTTTTTCAGGGAGAATTTAGAAAACAAATAAAACAAAAAAAGGCTTTCTATGGCCCACTGAGTGAGAGATGACGCGCACAGGAGTCAGGAGTGGCACACAAGCCCAGAGGCCAATATTTATCTCCCACTGATTGATGTAGTGATTTTTTCAGGTAGATTTTGGAACCCAAATCAAGCTAAAAAAATAATAGGCCTTCTATGGCCCACAATTGGAGAGAGAGAGATGGCACACCCAGGAGTCAAGACTGGCACACAAGCAGAAAGGGCAATATTAATCTCCCACTGATTTGTTTTTGTTTTTTTTTCAGGGAGACTTTAGGAAAAAAAGATAATAGAATAAAATGATTTTTTTCAGGAAGAATTTAGAAACCAAATAAAATAAAATGATTTTTTCAGGGAGAATTTAGAAAACAAATAAAACAAAAAAAGGCTTTCTATGGCCCACTGAGTGAGAGATGACGCACACAGGAGTCAGGAGTGGCACACAAGCCCAGAGGCCAATATTTATCTCCCACTTTTTTTTTTTTGTTCCAGGGAAAATTTATAAACCCAATAAAAAAAATAATAAATAGGCTTTCTATGGCCCACTATCTGAGAGAGAGAGAGAGATGGCACGCTTAGGACTGGCACACAAGCCCAAAGGCCAATATTAATCTCCCTTTTTTTTTTCAGGGAGAATTTATAAAACCAAAAAATAAATAAATAAATAGGCTTTCTATGGCCCACTATTTGTGAGAGAGATGGCACGCTCAGGACTGGCACACAAGCCCAGAGGCCAATATTAATCTCCCACTTTTTTTTTTTTTTTTCCAGGGAAAATTTATAAACCCAATAAAAAAAATAATAAATAGGCTTTCTATGGCCCACTATCTGAGAGAGAGAGATGGCACACTTAGGACTGGCACACAAGCCCAAAGGCCAATATTAATCTCCCACTGATTGATTTATTGATTTTTTCAGGTAGAATTTAGAACCCAAATAAAGCAAAAAAAAAAAAAAAAAAGGGCTTTCTATGGCCCACTGAGTGAGTGATGATGCACACAGGAGTCAGGAGTGGCACACAAGCCCTGAGGCCAATATTTTTCTCCCACTGATTGATGTAGTGATTTTTTCAGGTAGATTTTAGAACCAAAATCAAGCAAAAAAATAAATAGGCTTTCTATGGCCCACTGAGTGAGAGATGGCACACACAGGGATGGCACTCTAGCAGAAATGTCAATCTTAATCTCCCACAAAAAAAAACAAAAAACAACAGGGAGTGTCCTTCAATTACTATCTCCCTGCAGTAATCTCAGCCAGGTATGGCAGGCAGCAATAAGGAGTGGACTGATGCACAAATTAAATAAAAAGTGTGTACAAACAAAAAAGATAGCTGTGCAGAAAGGAAGGAACAAGAGGATTTGTGCTTTGAGAAAAGCAGTTGGTTTGCACAGCGGCGTACACACAGCAATGCAGCTATCAGGGAGCCTTCTAGGGCAGCCCAATGAGCTACAGCGCTGAGGGGAAAAAAAAAAAAATGTAGCTTCCACTGTCCCTGCACACCGAAGGTGGTGTTGGGCAGTGGAAATCGCTACAGCACAAGCGGTTTGGTGGTTAATGGACCCTGCCTAACGCTATCCCTGCTTCTGACGAAGCGGCAGCAACCTCTCCCTAAGCTCAGATCAGCAGCAGTAACATGGCGGTCGGCGGGAACGCCCCTTTATAGCCCCTGTGACGCCGCAGACAGCAAGCCAATCACTGCAATGCCCTTCTCTAAGATGGTGGGGACCAGGAACTATGTCATCACGCTGCCCACACTCTGCGTTTACCTTCATTGGCTGAGAAATGGCGCTTTTCGCGTCATTGAAACGCGACTTTGGCGCGAAAGTCGCGTACCGCATGGCCAACCCCGCACAGGGGTCGGATCGGGTTTCATGAAACCCGACTTTGCCAAAAGTCGGCGACTTTTGAAAATGAACGACCCGTTTCGCTCAACCCTCTTCCCCAGTCTTTTAGAACTGGGAGCGGCAGCATTAGGAGCGCTCATGGTTGTAAATGTATTTAACCCCTTGAGATGGATTTACAGCGTGGGACTTGACAGTACGGCGGACAGGTATGGGATATTGTTGCTTTTTTATTTTGGAATTTTTTACAGGAGAACGAGGGTCTTCAGTTGGATTGAGCGTACAACAAAGCTAATAAATCCTGTGTGTTTATTTATTTCATTAACATACTTTATTCTTAATGTGTGTTTTTTTAACCCTTTCAGACTAGTGGCTTAATAATGGATAGGTGTCTTATTGACACCTCTCCATTATTAACCAGGCTTAATGTCACCTTACAATAGCAAGGTGACATTAACCCCTTATTACCCCATATGCCAATGCCATAGGGCAGTGGGAAGAGAGAGGGTAAGTGCCAGAATAGGCGCATCTTACAGATGCACCTTTTCTGGGGTGGCTGGGGGCAGATGTTTTTAGCCAGGTGGGCCAATAACCATGGTCCCTCTCTAGGCTATTAACATCTGCCCTCAGTCACTGGCTTTCACTCTCTTACGGAGAAAATTGCGCGGGAGCCCACGCCAGTTTTTTCTGTGAATTAACCCTTTATTTTAACACCTAGAGCTCCCAAATTTTACACACAAACACTTCTAACTTTATTAGTGAGGGATATGTAAAACTCTAACAGATATGAAATGGTTTACTGTATTTAAACCATGTCTCATATTCAGTCGGGTTCTGTAAGGACTTAGCAAAAGTCGACAATTGAATTACCGGCTTTTTTGCTATCCAGCTCTGTATGAAATATATATATATATATATATATATATATACAGTGGGGCAAAAAAGTATTTAGTCAGTCAGCAATAGTGCAAGTTCCACCACTTAAAAAGATGAGAGGCGTCTGTAATTTACATCATAGGTAGACCTCAACTATGGGAGACAAACCGAGAAAAAAAAATCCAGAAAATCACATTGTCTGTTTTTTTATCATTTTTTTTGCATTTTATGGTGGAAAATAAGTATTTGGTCAGAAACAAACAATCAAGATTTCTGGCTCTCACAGACCTGTGACTTCTTCTTTAAGAGTCTCCTCTTTCCTCTACTCATTACCTGTAGTAATGGCACCTGTTTAAACTTGTTATCAGTATAAAAAGACACCTGTGCACACCCTCAAACAGTCTGACTCCAAACTCCACTATGGTGAAGACCAAAGAGCTGTCAAAGGACACCAGAAACAAAATTGTAGCCCTGCACCAGGCTGGGAAGACTGAATCTGCAATAGCCAACCAGCTTGGAGTGAAGAAATCAACAGTGGGAGCAATAATTAGAAAATGGAAGACATACAAGACCACTGATAATCTCTCTCGATCTGGGGCTCCACGCAAAATCCCACCCCGTGGGGTCAGAATGATCACAAGAACGGTGAGCAAAAATCCCAGAACCACGCGGGGGGACCTAGTGAATGAACTGCAGATAGCTGGGACCAATGTAACAAGGCCTACCATAAGTAACACACTACGCCACCATGGACTCAGATCCTGCAGTGCCAGACGTGTCCCACTGCTTAAGCCAGTATATGTCCGGGCCCGTCTGAAGTTTGCTAGAGAGCATTTGGATGATCCAGAGGAGTTTTGGGAGAATGTCCTATGGTCTGATGAAACCAAACTGGAACTGTTTGGTAGAAACACAACTTGTCGTGTTTGGAGGAAAAAGAATACTGAGTTGCATCCATCAAACACCATACCTACTGTAAAGCATGGTGGTGGAAACATCATGCTTTGGGGCTGTTTCTCTGCAAAGGGGCCAGGACGACTGATCCGGGTACATGAAAGAATGAATGGGGCCATGTATCGTGAGATTTTGAGTGCAAACCTCCTTCCATCAGCAAGGGCATTGAAGATGAAACGTGGCTGGGTCTTTCAACATGACAATGATCCAAAGCACACCGCCAAGGCAACGAAGGAGTGGCTTCGTAAGAAGCATTTCAAGGTCCTGGAGTGGCCTAGCCAGTCTCCAGATCTCAACCCTATAGAAAACCTTTGGAGGGAGTTGAAAGTCCGTGTTGCCAAGCGAAAAGCCAAAAACATCACTGCTCTAGAGGAGATCTGCATGGAGGAATGGGCCAACATACCAACAACAGTGTGTGGCAACCTTGTGAAGACTTACAGAAAACGTTTGACCTCTGTCATTGCCAACAAAGGATATATTACAAAGTATTGAGATGAAATTTTGTTTCTGACCAAATACTTATTTTCCACCATAATATGCAAATAAAATGTTAAAAAAACAGACAATGTGATTTTCTGGATTTTTTTTTCTCAGTTTGTCTCCCATAGTTGAGGTCTACCTATGATGTAAATTACAGACGCCTCTCATCTTTTTAAGTGGTGGAACTTGCACTATTGCTGACTGACTAAATACTTTTTTGCCCCACTGTATATATATATATATATATGTATATATATATATATATATATGTGTGTCAATGACTTGTAATGTGTTTTTATTATGCTATGACTAAGGGCAGTATTGCTTGAAACGCATCAGCTTGTTTTTATGATGCACTAATAAAGGACAAGATTTTTATTCTATTTTTTATCTCCTCCATTCAATATTTGCATTAACTGGATACGTGAGTGACCTGGATGACTATTGAGCCCCTAAAGTGAGGTGGCCCATTTTAGGTGCATCTTTCCCATCATCCCAGTTCTTATGTGTAATGAGTTTCTGCACATGGATTTGGTTTTCACTGATGCTGGTATGATAGAAATGTGAGAATGTGCTCATAAAAATGAGCTCATAAAAATGACAGAAAAGTGGAAGAACCTTCTCCTGGAATAGTTAGCAGTGTGGTAGTAACAACAATCCATTGTAGTACTAGGAGATATTGAGATGCTGGATGAGGTTTTTCAAACCTCTGCCTGCATGTTCCACAAAGTTGGTTTCCAAATATTTGGAAAGTTTACATAATAATTCATTCAGGAAGGAATTGGTTGTTTATGCCTGTGAATGTGGATTAATGCCCTCACTTCCTCATTTTTTTCAAAGGATGAAAAAACAAAATGCCCTCAGTGCGCTCAGTCATATCTTTTGGCTTTACTGGTGATCATTATCCTCTGTCCAAATAGCTTCTATTGAATCACTTTGCACAAACTCTCTCAATAGATTTTCTGCCCTTCATGAGAGTAAGCAAAACTCGTTGCTCTTTCTAGTTGGGTGAATCTGCCCGCGGCTTTGCTGGTAGAGATTTTTAGTGAACAGACAAACACAGTAAGCCACTTATCGAACAATGAACTGACAATAATCTGACCCACCGTGTTGCTTATTTTCAGATTGTTTGTCATTTCATATGCCACATACCATTTCATATATTTTAACCCGATCGATTTGTGAATAATCCAGGTAAATACTGTCTTATTAAGAATTGGATTACAACATACAAGCATGGTAACAATTAAATGCAGCTAAGTGATTGATAGGAATGTTTAATAAAAGCATAATGACTTCCTCCATTTATCTAAGATTATTTGCTTTTATTTACTATGCCTTGTTACATTATTATGTTAAATATGAATAACATTCTCTAGGTAAAACCTGTTAGACTCAGCTTTTATGCACACACACTGATTACAAGCAAACAGGTCACAGGTGAGGATGTTACCTTTAGTAGCCATTCAAACCCATTTGTGTCAACTTCTGTGCATGTTATCAGGCCAAAATCACCAGGGTATGTGAACTTTTGATCAGGGTCATTTGGATGTTTTGGGTTGTCATTACGATTTAAAAGAGAAAACACAGTAGTTTGACAATAAATGGCTTCACCCAACCACTAGCCATGAGTGGAGAAAAAGTTTTGGTGTTATCATTAGTGTTGAGCATTCCGATACCGCAAGTATCGGGTATCGGCCGATATTTGCGGTATCGGAATTCCGATACCGAGTTCTGATATTTTTGCGATATCGGGAATTGGTATCGGAAAGAAGAATCATGTGTAAAATAAAGAATAAAAATAAAAAATATTGATATACTCACCCTCAGACGCGCCCTGGTTGTAACCGCTGCAACCGCCATGCTTCCCTTCCTAAGAATGAGCGCGTGAAGGACCTGCGATGATGTCACGGCTTGTGATTGGTCGCGTGAGCAGTCACATGAGCGGTCACGCGACCAATCAGATGCTGCGACATCATCGAAGGTCCTTCACGTGCTCATTCTTAGGAAGGGAAGCATGGCGGTTGCAGCGGATAAAACCAGGGCGCGTCCGAGGGTGAGTATATCAATATTTTTTATTTTTATTCTTTATTTTACACATGAATATGGATCCCAGGGCCTGAAGGAGAGTTTCCTCTCCTTCAGACCCTTGGAACCATTACAGGATACATTCCGATATTTGTGTCCCATTGACTTGTATTGGTATCGGATATCGGTATCGGCGATATCCGATATTTTTCGGATATCGGCCGATACAATCCGATACCGATACTTTCAAATATCGGAAGGTATCGCTCAACACTAGTTATCATTCATATTCTCTGAAAAAAGTCCAAGAAAGCAAAAAATTTTGCTGTGGTATGTAAACTTTTGAGCACAACTGCATCTGACTGAAGAGGAGAATCACCTTACATACCGACCTACGTTGATGTGCATTTTTATCGCATACCCACATTGGATTGCTATCCTTTTTGATTTTGATAGCACTAGACATCGATAAAATGCTTGCACTTTTCATGCACTTTTATGTATGTAAATAATCTATAATGGTAACGAGTGTCAACTTTTTGTATTTATCATGTACACAGATATTTCATGAAAAAGGCATTGCAAGGCCAAAACGTCAAATGAATATTATCCGTTTTTCTTTTTGGATGAACTTTATCCCACTTTCTGGATCTTTTTGATTAAAATATTCTTTACGAGTCATAGTCTTTAAGTGCCGAAATGTATCTATTTAGAGTACTTCATTGTTTACTTCTGAGCACCTTAAACAATAACGGTTGAGCACCTATTATCCTTTGTAAATATATGTGTGGTCAGTACAAAGGACTAGCACATGACTTATTCCATCCAAGGACCATACTGAGGACCAGGGGACATTCATTATGGGTGGAAGAAAGGTGATGCCCAACGACAAGAGCTATTAATGGCAGACATTATAACTGCTTTTAAAAAAGGGCTGGATGATTTTCTCAATACACATAGCATTGCGAGTTATAATCAATTTAGTGACAAAATGTATAATTGGCGGAGAAAGGTTGATCTTGATGGACAGTTCTTTTTTCTGTTTTCAACCTATGTAACTATATAACTATGAAATAGGTGAGGTGATGGTCACACCTCATCTATTCATCCTCTCTATTGACCTCTCAACAGATCACAGACATTGCCTAAAAACAGGAATCAATAACTCATCTCCACATCGTTGGTTCCTGTGGTTCATGTGACTGCTGAAAAACATATTTCCAAATGCTATTAAGCAAAGCAGAGCATCAGCTTAGACAAGCCACTGCCATAAACGTGTACAGAAATATAATTGACTTAAAATCAGAAAATACAAGCAATAATAAAAAAGTGTCAACCTGGTTTTAATTAGAAAATTAAAAACCTAGATGACATATTGTCTTTAACTTTGATGCCATGAATCATAATTGAATGTGCTTTATCGCAAGTGAACACTGTGCATGAAAGGTAAACCCTGCTTTGGAATGACATTTTACTTATTACAGTTTAGATCTACACAAAAAGTCACTATGTCAATTAATTATTTGCTTATCTTGTACCACATTTTAATTACATGATGTTTTATTGGAATTTTAGACAGGAAGTTAAATTTACACCTTTACTGAATGCCTGTCACCAAAGAACATCACATTGTAGAAGTTTGGATGACAGTTAACAGAACCCTGCTGTTAGATCAGATGTGGAGGCAAATCTAAATGTTAGGCAATCCAAAACTATAAATCTAAATATTTCTTCACATTTGAATTGTATTTTTAGTTAGAAAGTGAATTTTGCTTTACAATTCTCCACTCTTTTAGGCATGATTACAGAAGATCATGATTTAAGCCTCGTTCAGACATCAGTGAGTCAAGTACTTATTAAATTCTATTGGCCTGTTCATCAAGTGGTCCACAGAAAATCAGAGCGACATATCTGAGTCACCGATTGATAGTACCCATACAAGTCCATAAGTTCATGAAAATCTCCACTTTTATAGACTTACAATAAAACATACAAAACCATAGATAAAATGGATTTTACTGGAAAAATGTTAAGAAACTTTCTTTCTAGGTTAATGGCTTGCATAAAAGAGGCTAAATAGATAAAAGACCAAAAAATGCTCCTTTACACATAGGGCTATGATCACACGCAGTGCTTTTGCTGCTTTTTTGCATGTTTGCGTTGCTTTCAATTGTGAAAAAGCATTTAACAGGAAATGTATTGTTATCATGTTAATACCTTATCTGGCCATGTGGTGTGTGAGACATGATCAGACACATACTGTTTAATTTATGAAGGCGGGACTCTGAAAGTCACAAAAAAAAATTTCAGAGTCATCAAGCGGCCTTCAGTATTTGTAGAGGGCCACTAGGCGGACCTTTCTATTGTTAGAGGGCTAGAAGTCAGCCCTCTCTATTGTTAGGGGGCCTCTAGGTGGCCCTCATTATTGTCAGAAGGCCATCAGGCAGCCCTTAATCTAATTTTAGAGGGCCAGCAGCCAGCACTAAACAATTTTGGAAGGCTAGTAGAAATCTATGCTTTGCATAGCCATATATTGCTACTGCAATATAATTTATCTATCTGAGGTGGGCACATTTTATTTTTCGCATACAGCAAAACTTGAAACTTGGAGGGCCAGAAGGTGGCGATCACAATTTATAGAGGGCCAGCAGGTAGCTATTACTATTTTTAGAGGGCCAGCAAGTGTCTTGTGGACGGATGAGACCAAGATAGAGTTTTTTTGTAACGCACATCATTTTACTGTTTACTGTAAATAGTAGGTGGCCTAAAAATAAAAGAACACAGTAGTTACAGTCAAATATGGTGGAGGTTCAAAGATATTTTGGGGTTGTTTTGCTGCATGTAGCCCTGGGTGCCTTGAGTGCATGCAAGGCATCATGAAATGTGATCATTCCCAAAGGATTGTAGTGTAGCGATGTAGTGTCTGAATCAGAAAGCTGGGTTTGCGTCTTAGGCCCTGGGTCTTCCAGCAGGACAATGACCCAAACATACTTCAAGAAGCACCCAGAAATGGATTGAAACAAAGCACTGGAGTGTTCAGAAGTTGTAATTCCAGCTCCAGTAGCGTAAAGTCTCCCACCACTACCTCTTACATACAGATGCTACAGAGAAACTTTGAATGGACACATTACATTAATCTTGTCAGCTTTGATGAACTTCTGAGTACAGATCACCGTAAAAAAAATGAATCGGTCAATGAGTGCATAGAAAAAAGCAGCAGCAAGGCTTTTTTCCTATGACTAAAGGCACTAACTTGCCAGAAACGCATCAGCTTTCATTTTAATTTTTTATGTTTTGACTTCAATAAAATTTTTACTACTTGGATGGTCGTGCTGAACTCCACTTCCCCCCCCCCCCTTCCATTGCTTCTATTTGGCTGCCATCACTGGCTGGACAAGCACCCTCTGGGATCACACTAATTGGGACTCTTCATCATACGGCCTGGCAAGCTGAACTCACTCTCCATTTTGCGGTGCAAATTTTTTAATTCTTCAACTAGGGCCTTCTGGTACTGCAACATTTTATTAGACTGCTCCGCCACGGGAAGGATAGATGTAAAGTTTTCTTTGTAGTGTGGGTCTAGAAGGGTGACCAACCAGTAATTCGTGTTGACCAAAATGCGTTCAACACGAGGGTCACAGGAAAGGCAGCGGAACATGAAGTCAAGCATGTGTGCCAGACTGCCAACAGCCAAGACTTTTCTGTCCCAACCAAGAGGATGACTGTCTGCTGAAAAAAATTGGCAGGAATAATAGAACAGACAAATTTGCCTACCTCACTTGTAACTGTGCTGGAGCGACATAGGGATGCTATTTCTAAAAAAACAACTTTGGCTTTTTTTATTTTCATGTATTACTGGCACAGTATAACTGGGGTATAATATTTGTCTAAAAATTGTCAGGAATACTAGCATAGTAAAATTTGCCTACCTAACATGGACTTTTCACACTGCAGTATCAACATAGCGATGCTATTGAGATCCAACTAAGTCTGGCTGTATGGTTTTTATGCACAACTGGCACACTATAAATGCCATATATTATTTCACTGGAGTATTACTGTATCTGGAAAATTTGCATACCTCAGATGGACTGGTTATACTTCAAGAGCAATATACCGATGATATTGGGATCCAACCAACTGCTACAGTAAAAATGGTGTACAATATTTCTCTGCTCAGAACTATTTGCAGGATTAATAGCAAAAATATTATTAGCTCTGAGAAAGGCTTCTGATGTGAGTTGCAGCTGAAAGGAAGGAAGTGCAATTAGCCCTATCCTGTCCTACCCTATCTATTCACCACAATCAGTGCTGCTAACAGCAGTATTAATATTGCTTATAATTAGCCCTAAGAAAGGCTGTTGTAGTTGAAAGAAATAAAAATGTGGTTGAATCCCTGCCTAACACGCAGCTGCAATTCTGTCCCTCTTTCAGCAGCACCTCTCCCTGCTCTGCCTGTTTCCGGGTTATAGTGTGCCGAGCATAGCGTCATGAGTCTTATATAATCAAACAAATAATGCAGCACTCTGTACCACCATAGCATACAAATATTAAACATGAGAATTGAATTGCATTACTGCACTAGAAATAAGAAAACTTGAGAACGCTTAGTGCATAAATTGGCCAATTCATGCATACCTGGAAGCCACGTTAAGACGATTCTCATTTCCAAGACCTAACTTAATGCCAATCCTCTCTTAGAATAAAGTCTTCATCTGTATGTGAAACTTAATGTGAATCCTCTCTTAGACTGAAATCTATATCTCGGTGGAGGGGTAGGGTCCTGCTGTGATTAAAAATGAGTCTTATAAAGTCCTGATGATGCTATGCAGCCAGTTAATGACAGTAATGCAACAACCAAGATGGCAACAACATTACTGTGACTGACAGGCAATCCCAGCATGTTTATTGGCTATTTTAAAAATGACAAACATGTGGGGCAGTGATTCGAGCATCTGCTCGAGCATTCAAAAAATACTCGCCGAGTAATCAAAAAATACTCGCCGAGTAATCAGCACCACAAGCAAACTGATGCTCAAGCAAGTAACAAGTAGTGACGAGCACGCTCTCATTACTAGTAACTAGCACTCGAGCATTTTAGTGCTCGCTCATCATTAATAGATAAAAGAAAGTATGACTACAGGGTCAGCCCACACAGTATTTGGATGTCTGATCCAGACCTGTCATCTGTCTGTTTGTATGTCTGATTCAAAAGAAGACCTTTTGACCTACTCTCACCAGGGCTTGCAACTCCCAATCCCAATGAAACTTTCCCAGTTAACAGCTGAAAGAACGCAGGATGCTCTTTGTTCTGCATTAATCTCAGTGCTGCCATCGAAATTACTGCCATTACTGCCTTATGGGGCTCAGTGAACATAAGTAAAGAGTGGGGGCCCCCTCTTTGGCTTCTGCTCACCGGGTCCCAGGGTATCGAGTACCAGCACACTGCCATCGGCAGAGTACAAGAGTACATCTCTGTGCAGGGAGGCTGGGAGCTCTCACAGACGTGACGGCAGTGCAGCTTCAAGTGAGTCCCTCTGCCTCCTCTATGACGCACTGCTAATGGCACATACGCGATGACATCATCGTGTATGCGCCGCCCTGTAAGAGCACCAAAATGCAGGTCCAGAAGTGGAGCTGCACAGGATCGTGTGAGAGGTACTGTAAGTATAGAAAATGTTTTTTTTAATAGAATTAATTAAATGTTCTTGGGGGACAGCAAGTGATGCATTAGTAGTGGGGGGGGGAGAGTGTCCACCAATGGACCTAGTGGGTAAGAGCACACGGAATGACCTAATAGTTACTAATAATATAGGACGAGCTCTGAGACGTGGGAACTCTGCTGACCGCAATCCCTAATCCTATCACACACACTAGAAATAGCCGTGGATTGCTCCTAACGCTCCCTATGCAACTCGACACAGCCTAAGAAACTAGCTAGCCCTAGAGATAGAAAAATAAAGCCTACCTTGCCTCAGAGAAATTCCCCAAAGGAAAAGGCAGCCCCCCACATATAATGACTGTGAGTAAAGATGAAAATTACAAACACAGAGATGAAATAGATTTAGCACAGTGAGGCCCGACATACTGAACAGACAGAGAATAGGAAAGGTAACTTTGCGGTCAGCACAAAACCCTACAAAAAGACCACGCAGAGGGCGCAGAAAGACCCTCCGCACCGACTCACGGTGCGGAGGCGCTCCCTCTGCGTCCCAGAGCTTCCAGCAAGCAAGACAAAAATCAAAATAGCAAGCTGGACAGAAAAACAGCAAACCAGAGAAAAACAAGCAGCAACTTAGCTTCAGCTGAGAAGACAGGTCACAAGAACGATCCAGGAGAGAGCTAGACCAATACTGGAACATTGACAGGTGGCATGGAGCAATGATCTAAGTGGAGTTAAATAGAGCAGCCAGCTAACGAATTAGCCTCGTCATCTGTAGAAGAAAACTCAGAAGCCGCAGCTCCACTCACAACCACCAGAGGAAGCCCATGGACAGAACCAGCCGAAGTACCATTCATGACCACAGGAGGGAGCTTGACAACAGAATTCACAACAGTACCCCCCCCCTTGAGGAGGGGTCACCGAACCCTCACCAGAGCCCCCAGGCCGACCAGGACGAGCCAAATGAAAGGCACGAACCAGATCGGCAACATGAACATCGGAGGCAAAGACCCAGGAATTATCTTCCTGACCATAACCCTTCCACTTGACCAGGTACTGGAGTTTCCGTCTCGAAATACGAGAATCCAAAATCTTCTCCACCACATACTCCAACTCCCCCTCAACCAACACCGGGGCAGGAGGATCAACGGATGGAACCACAGGCGCCACGTATCTCCGCAACAATGACCTATGGAATACATTATGGATGGCAAAAGAAGCTGGAAGGGTCAAACGAAACGACACAGGATTGAGAACCTCAGAAATCTTATACGGACCAATGAAACGAGGCTTAAACTTAGGAGAGGAAACCTTCATAGGAACATAACGAGACGACAACCAAACCAAATCCCCAACACGAAGTAAGGGACCCACACAGCGCCGGCGGTTAGCGAAACATTGAGCCTTCTCCTGGGACAATGTCAAATTGTCCACCACATGAGTCCAAATCCACTGCAACCTATCCACCACAGTATCTACACCAGGACAGTCCGAAGACTCAACCTGCCCTGAAGAGAAACGAGGATGGAAACCAGAATTGCAGAAAAACGGCGAAACCAAAGTAGCCGAGCTGGCCCGATTATTAAGGGCAAACTCAGCCAAAGGCAAAAAGGACACCCAATCATCCTGATCAGCAGAAACAAAGCATCTCAGATATGTTTCCAAAGTCTGATTAGTTTGTTCGGTTTGGCCATTTGTCTGAGGATGGAAAGCCGAGGAAAAAGACAAATCAATGCCCATCCTAGCACAAAAGGCTCGCCAAAACCTCGAAACAAACTGGGAACCTCTGTCCGAAACGATGTTCTCCGGAATGCCATGTAAACGAACCACATGCTGGAAAAACAATGGCACCAAATCAGAGGAGGAAGGCAATTTAGACAAGGGTACCAAATGGACCATCTTAGAGAAGCGATCACAAACCACCCAAATGACCGACATCTTTTGAGAGACAGGGAGATCCGAAATAAAATCCATAGAGATATGCGTCCAGGGCCTCTTCGGGACCGGCAAGGGCAAAAGCAACCCACTGGCACGAGAACAGCAGGGCTTAGCCCGAGCACATGTCCCACAGGACTGCACAAAAGAACGCACATCCCGCGACAAAGACGGCCACCAAAAGGATCTAGCCACCAAATCACTAGTACCAAAGATTCCAGGATGACCAGCCAACACCGAACAATGAACCTCAGAGATAACTCTACTAGTCCATTTATCAGGGACAAACAGTTTCTCCGCTGGGCAACGGTCAGGTCTATCAGCCTGAAATTTTTGCAGCACCCGCCGCAAATCAGGGGAGATGGCAGACAAAATTACCCCCTCTTTGAGAATACCCGCCGGCTCAGGAACACCCGGAGAGTCGGGCACAAAACTCCTTGACAGGGCATCAGCCTTCACATTCTTAGAGCCTGGAAGGTACGAAACCACAAAATCAAAATGGGAGAAAAATAGCGACCAACAAGCCTGTCTAGGATTCAACCGTTTGGCAGACTCGAGATAAGTCAAATTCTTGTGATCCGTCAAGACCACCATGCGATGCTTGGCTCCTTCAAGCCAATGACGCCACTCCTCGAATGCCCACTTCATGGCCAACAACTCTCGATTGCCAACATCATAATTGCGCTCAGCAGGCGAAAACTTTCTAGAAAAGAGTGCACATGGTTTCATCACCGAGCCATCAGAACTTTTTTGCGACAAAACAGCCCCTGCTTCAATCTCAGAAGCATCAACCTCGACCTGAAACGGAAGCGAAACATCTGGCTGGCACAACACAGGGGCAGAAGAAAAACAATGCTTCAACTCCTGAAAAGCTTCCACAGCCGCAGAAGACCAATTGACCACATCAGCACCCTTCTTGGTCAAATCAGTCAACGGTTTAGCAACACTAGAAGAATTACTGATGAAGCGACGATAAAAATTAGCAAAGCCCAGGAACTTTTGCAGACTCTTCACAGATGTCGGCTGAGTCCAATCATAAATCGCCTGGACTTTAACAGGGTCCATCTCGATAGTAGAAGGGGAAAAATGAAACCCAAAAATGAAACCTTCTGAACTCCAAAAAGACACTTTGACCCCTTCACAAACAAAGAATTTGCACGAAGGACCTGGAACACCATTCTGACCTGCTTCACGTGAGACTCCCAATCATCCGAGAAGACCAAAATATCATCCAAATATACAATCAGGAATTTATCCAGGTACTCTCGGAAGATGTCATGCATAAAGGACTGAAATACTGATGGAGCATTGGAAAGCTCGAATGGCATATCCAGGTACTCAAAATGACCCTCGGGCGTATTAAATGCTGTTTTCCATTCATCGCCCTGTTTAATACGCACAAGATTATACGCACCACGAAGATCTATCTTGGTGAACCAACTAGCCCCCTTAATCCGAGCAAATAAATCCGACAGCAGCGGCAAAGGGTACTGAAATTTAACTGTGATCTTATTAAAAAGGCGGTAATCAATACAAGGTCTCAAAGAACCATCCTTCTTGGCCACAAAAAAGAACCCTGCTCCCAATGGTGACGACGACGGGCGAATGTGACCCTTCTCCAAGGATTCCTTTACATAACTCCGCATAGCGGCGTGCTCTGGCACAGATAAATTAAACAGACGGCCCTTAGGAAACTTACTACCAGGAATCAAATTGATAGCACAATCGCAATCCCTATGAGGAGGTATGGCACTGGATTTGGGCTCATCAAATACATCCCGGTAATCCGACAAAAACTCCGGGACTTCAGAAGGGGTGGATGACGAAATAGACAAAAATGGAACATCACCAAGTACCCCCTGACAACCCCAGCTGGACACAGACATAGATTTCCAATCCAATACTGGATTATGGACCTGTAGCCATGGCAACCCCAAAACGACCACATCATGCAGATTATGCAACACCAAAAAGCGAATATCCTCCTGATGTGCAGGAGCCATGCACATGGTCAATTGGGTCCAGTACTGAGGCTTATTCTTGGCCAAAGGCGTAGCATCAATTCCTCTCAATGGAATAGGATACTGCAAGGGCTCTAAGAAAAAACCACAGCGCCTAGCAAACTCCAAGTCCATCAAATTCAGGGCAGCGCCTGAATCCACAAACGCCATAACAGAATAGGATGACAAAGAGCAAATCAGAGTAACGGACAAAGGAAATTTCGACTGTACCATACCAATGGTAGCAGACCTAGCGAACCGCTTAGTGCGCTTAGGACAATTGGAGATAGCATGAGTGGATTCACCACAGTAAAAACACAGCCCATTCCGACGTCTGTGTTCTTGCCTTTCAGCTCTGGTCAAAGTTCTATCACACTGCATAGGCTCAGGCCTATGCTCAGAGAACACCGCCAGATGGTGCACAGCTTTGCGCTCACGCATGCGCCGATCGATCTGAATGGCCAAAGACATAGACTCATTCAGACCAGCAGGCGTGGGAAATCCCACCATGACATCCTTAAGGGCTTCAGAAAGACCCTTTCTGAAAATTGCTGCCAGGGCACATTCATTCCACTGAGTAAGCACAGACCACTTTCTAAACTTCTGACAGTACACCTCCGCTTCATCCTGACCCTGACACAAAGCCAGCAAGATTTTCTCTGCCTGATCCACTGAATTTGGTTCATCATAAAGCAATCCAAGCGCCAGAAAAAAACGCATCAACATCACGCAATGCCGGATCTCCTGGCGCAAGGGAAAATGCCCAGTCTTGAGGGTCACCACGCAACAAAGAAATAATGATTTTTACTTGTTGAGCAGGGTCACCAGAGGAGCGGGGTTTCAAAGCTAGAAACAGTTTACAATTATTTTTGAAATTCAAGAACCTAGATCTATCCCCAGAAAATAAGTCAGGAATAGGAATTCTAGGCTCTAACATAGGATTCTGAACCACAAAATCTTGAATGTTTTGTACCCTTGCAGTGAGATGATCCACACAAGAGGACAGACCTTGAATGTCCATACCTACACCTGTGTCCTGAACCACCCAAAGGTCTAGGGGAAAAGAGAAAAAAAACACAGTGCAAAGAAAAAAAAATGGTCTCAGAAGTTCTCTTATCCCTCTATTGAGATGCATTAATACTTTGGGTCACCTGTACTGTTATGACCTGGTGGTAAGGACACCAATGGACCTAGTGGGTAAGAGCACACGGAATGACCTAATAGTTACTAATAATATAGGACGAGCTCTGAGACGTGGGAACTCTGCTGACCGCAATCCCTAATTCTATCACACACACTAGAAATAGCCGTGGATTGCTCCTAACGCTCCCTATGCAACTCGACACAGCCTAAGAAACTAGCTAGCCCTAGAGATAGAAAAATAAAGCCTACCTTGCCTCAGAGAAATTCCCCAAAGGAAAAGGCAGCCCCCCACATATAATGACTGTGAGTAAAGATGAAAATTACAAACACAGAGATGAAATAGATTTAGCACAGTGAGGCCCGACTTACTGAACAGACAGAGGATAGGAAAGGTAACTTTGCGGTCAGCACAAAACCCTACAAAAAGACCACGCAGAGGGCGCAGAAAGACCCTCCGCACCGACTCACGGTGCGGAGGCGCTCCCTCTGCGTCCCAGAGCTTCCAGCAAGCAAGACAAAAATCAAAATAGCAAGCTGGACAGAAAAACAGCAAACCAGAGAAAAACAAGCAGCAACTTAGCTTCAGCTGAGAAGACAGGTCACAAGAACGATCCAGGAGAGAGCTAGACCAATACTGGAACATTGACAGGTGGCATGGAGCAATGATTTAAGTGGAGTTAAATAGAGCAGCCAGCTAACGAATTAACCTCGTCACCTGTAGAAGGAAACTCAGAAGCCGCAGCTCCACTCACAACCACCAGAGGAAGCCCATGGACAGAACCAGCCGAAGTACCATTCATGACCACAGGAGGGAGCTTGACAACAGAATTCACAACAGGAGAGCAAATGCTGAATTGGGAGTGAGGGTGGGGAGAGCAAATGATGAATTGGTAATGGAGGGGTGGGGAGAGCAATTGCTAAATTCGGAGTGGGGGATGGGAAGAGCAAATGCTGAAGTGAGAGTGGGGGTGGGGCAGCAAGTGCTGAATTGGAAGTGAGGGTGAGGAGGGCAAATGCTGAATTGGGAGTGGGGGCAGGGAGTGCAAATGCAGAAGGGGGAGTAGGGGAGGGCAAATGCTAAAGTGGGGATGGGGAGGGCAAAAGATGAATTAGAAGTGGGGAGGCCAAATTCTGAAGTGGGGGTAGGGGAGGGCAAATGCTAAAGTGGTGATGGGGAGTGTCATGATCCCAATGGCAGGGGATCACAAAAGGACAAGCACAAAAACAAAACAAGCTCTAGGGTGATGGAACCTGAGCTGACCGCGATCCTGAACCTAAACACACAACTAGCAGTAGCCGGGGAACGTGCCTACGATGATTCCTAGACGTCTCGCGCCAGCCGAAGGATTAACTTCCCCTATTAGAAGAAACACAGACCTCACTTGCCTCCAGAGAAACACCCCACAGAAATAGCAGCCCCCCACATGTAATAACGGTGAAATGAGAGGAAAGCACAAACGTAGTTATGAAAATAGAATCAGCAAAAATGAGGCCCGCTAAAGCTAGATAGCAGAGGATACAAAAGTGAACTGCGCGGTCAGCGAAAAACCCTTCAAAAAACCATCCTGAAATTACTTGAACTCATGTGCCAACTCATGGAACATGAGGAGTAATTTCAGCCCACTAGAGCAACCAGCAGCAAGGAATCACATATCAGCAAGCTGGACTAAGACAAAAATAAAGCAAAACGTGGAACAGGAAAATCAAAACTTAGCTTGTCCTGAAGATAACAGACGCAGGGAGCAGAGGTAAAAAGACACGCTGATTACATTGATAGCCGGCGAGGAAATGACAAAAAGGCCAGGTTAAATAGGAAACTCCCATAACCTGATGGAACAGGTGGACACCAGAGACCGCAGAGAACACAAGTCACCCAGTACCATCAGTAACCACCAGAGGGAGCCCAAAAACAGAACTCACAACAGTACCCCCCCTTTGAGGAGGGGTCACCGAACCCTCACGAGAACCACCAGGGCGACCAGGATGAGCCCTATGAAAAGCACGGACCAAATCGGCAGCATGAACATCAGAGGCAATCACCCAAGAATAATCCTCCTGACCATAACCCTTCCACTTGACCAAATACTGGAGTTTCCGTCTGGAAACACGAGAATCCAAGATCTTCTCCACAACATACTCCAATTCACCCTCCACCAGCACCGGAGCAGGAGGCTCAAGCGAAGGAACAACAGGTACCTCATACTTCCGCATCAACGACCGATGGAACACATTATGAATAGCAAACGATGCCGTGAGATCCAAATGAAACGACACAGGGTTAAGAATTTCCAAGATCCTATAGGGACCGATGAACCGAGGCTTGAACTTAGGAGAAGAGACCTTCATAGGAAGAAAACGAGAAGACAACCACACCAAGTCCCCAACAAGAAGTCGAGGACCCACGCGGCGACGGCGATTAGCAAACTGCTGAGCCCTCTCCTGGGACAACTTCAAATTGTCCACCACATGACTCCAAATCCGATGCAACCTATCCACCACCATGTCCACTCCAGGACAATCAGAAGGCTCCACCTGACCAGAGGAAAAACGAGGATGAAACCCCGAATTACAAAAGAAAGGAGAAACCAAGGTAGCAGAACTAGCCCGATTATTAAGGGCAAACTCGGCAAGCGGCAAAAAGGAAACCCAGTCATCTTGATCAGCAGAAACAAAACACCTTAAATAAGTTTCTAAAGTCTGATTAGTTCGTTCCGTCTGGCCATTCGTCTGGGGATGGAATGCAGACGAAAAGGACAAATCAATGCCCATCTTAGCACAGAACGTCCGCCAAAATCTAGACACAAACTGGGATCCCCTGTCAGAAACGATGTTCTCCGGAATGCCATGCAAACGGACCACGTTTTGAAAAAACAAAGGGACCAACTCAGAGGAGGAAGGTAACTTAGGCAAGGGTACCAGATGAACCATCTTAGAAAAGCGGTCACACACAACCCATATGACGGACATTTTTTGAGAGACAGGGAGATCCGAAATAAAGTCCATGGAAATGTGCGTCCAAGGCCTCTTCGGGATAGGCAAAGGTGACAACAATCCACTGGCCCGAGAACAGCAAGGCTTAGCCCGAGCGCAAACTCCACAAGACTGCACGAAAGAACGCACATCCCTCGACAAGGAAGGCCACCAAAAAGACCTGGCCACCAAGTCTCTAGTACCAAATATTCCAGGATGACCTGCCAACACAGAAGAATGGACCTCGGAGATGACTCTACTGGTCCAATTATCCGGAACAAACAGTCTTTCCGGCGGACAACGATCAGGTTTATCCGCCTGAAACTCCTGCAAAGCACGTCGCAAGTCTGGGGAGACAGCCGACAAAATCACCCCATCCCTAAGGATACCAGTGGGCTCAGAATTTCCAGGGGAGTCAGGCACAAAACTCCAAGAAAGAGCATCCGCCTTCACATTCTTTGAACCTGGCAGGTATGAAACCACAAAATTGAAACGGGAGAAAAACAGTGACCAACGAGCCTGTGTAGGATTCAGACGCTTGGCAGACTCAAGGTACATCAAATTTTTGTGATCAGTCAAGACCAGCACACGATGTCTAGCACCCTCAAGCCAATGACGCCACTCCTCAAATGCCCACTTCATGGCCAAAAGCTCCCGATTACCAACATCATAATTCCGTTCAGCGGGCGAAAATTTTCTAGAAAAGAACGCACATGGCTTCATCACTGAGCCATCGGAGCTTCTCTGTGACAAAACCGCCCCCGCTCCGATCTCGGAAGCATCAACCTCAACCTGAAAAGGAAGCGACGTATCTGGCTGACGCAACACAGGAGCAGAAGAAAACCGGCGCTTAAGTTCCTGAAAGGCCTCCACAGCCGCAGGAGACCAATCAGTAACATCAGCACCCTTCTTAGTCAAATCCGTCAAAGTCTTAACAACACTAGAAAAATTAGTTATGAAGCGACGATAAAAATTAGCAAAGCCCAAGAACTTCTGTAGACTCTTAAGAGATGTAGGCTGCGTCCAGTCACAAATAGCCTGAACCTTGACGGGATCCATCTTAATAGTAGAAGGGGAAAAAATATACCCCAAAAAGGAAATCTTCTGGATTCCAAAGAGACATTTAGAACCCTTTACAAACAAAGAATTGGCCCGCAGGACCTGAAACACCTTCCTGACCTGCTGAACATGAGACTCCCAGTCATCAGAAAAAAACAAAACATCATCCAAATACACGATAATAAATTTATTCAGATATTCACGGAAAATATCGTGCATAAAAGACTGGAAGACAGAAGGAGCATTAGAAAGTCCAAAAGGCATCACCAAATACTCGAAATGGCCCTCAGGCGTATTAAATGCGGTTTTCCACTCATCACCCTGCCTTATCCGCACAAGATTATACGCACCCCGAAGATCAATCTTAGTGAACCATTTAGCCCCCTTAATGCGAGCGAACAAATCAGTCAACAATGGCAAAGGATACTGATATTTGACTGTAATCTTATTCAAAAGACGATAATCTATGCAAGGCCTCAAGGAACCATCTTTTTTGGCCACGAAAAAAAAACCTGCTCCCAAAGGGGACGAAGATGGACGGATATGTCCCTTTTCCAAGGACTCCTTAACATAATTCCGCATAGCAGTATGCTCTGGCACTGACAGATTGAACAAACGACCTTTAGGGAATTTACTGCCAGGAATCAAATCTATAGCACAATCGCAATCCCTGTGAGGAGGAAGCGAACTGAGCTTAGGCTCCTCAAAAACCTCCCGATAATCAGACAAAAATACCGGAACCTCAGAAGGAGTAGATGAAGCGATAGAAATCGGAGATGCATCATCATGAACCCCCTGACATCCCCAGCTTAACACAGACATTGTTTTCCAGTCTAGGACTGGGTTATGAGTTTGTAACCATGGCAGACCAAGCACTAAGACATCATGTAAATTATACAGTACCAGGAAGCGAATCACCTCCTGATGAACGGGAGTCATACGCATGGTCACTTGTGTCCAGTACTGAGGTTTATTCATAGCCAAAGGTGTAGAGTCAATTCCTTTCAAAGGAATAGGAACTTCCAGAGGTTCCAGACTAAACCCACAGCGATTGGCAAATGACCAATCCATAAGACTCAGGGCAGGCCTGAATCCACATAGGCATCAACGGAAATGGATGATAATGAACAAATCAGAGTCACAGACAGAATGAACTTAGACTGTAAAGTACCAATGGCAACAGACTTATCAACCTTTTTTGTGCGTTTAGAGCATGCTGATATAACATGAGCTGAATCACCACAATAAAAACACAATCCATTTTTCCGCCTATAATTTTGCCGTTCACTTCTGGACTGAATTCTATCACATTGCATTATCTCAGGTGCCTGTTCAGAAGACACCGCCAAATGGTGCACAGGTTTGCGCTCCCGTAAACGCTGATCAATCTGAATAGCCATAGTCATGGACTCATTCAGACCTGTAGGCGCCGGAACCCCACCATAACATCTTTAATGGCCTCAGAAAGGCCATCTCTAAATTTTGCAGCCAGAGCGCACTCATTCCACTGAGTAAGCACCGACCATTTCCGAAATTTCTGACAATATATTTCTGCTTCATCTTGCCCCTGAGAGAGAGCCAATAAAGCTTTTTCAGCCTGAGTCTCTAGGTTAGGTTCCTCATAGAGCAAACCCAATGCCAGAAAAAACGCATCCACATTGAGCAACGCAGGATCCCCTGGTGCCAATGCAAATGCCCAATTCTGAGGGTCACCCCGCAGGAAAGATATAACAATCTTGACCTGCTGAGCAGGGTCTCCAGAGGAGCGAGATTTCAAAGAAAGAAACAACTTGCAATTGTTCCTAAAATTCAGAAAACTAGATCTATCTCCAGAAAAAAACTCTGGGATAGGAATTCTAGGTTCAGACATAGGCGTATGTACAACAAAATCTTGTATATTTTGAACCTTAGCAGCAAGATTATTCAGGCTGGAAGCCAAACTCTGGACGTCCATGATAAACAGCTGAGGTCAGAGCCATTCAAGGATTAAGAGGAGGAAAAAAAAAAAAAACCAAGCTGCAATTAAGGCTAGGCAGCAAACACTGAGGAGGGGAAAACAAAAAAAAAAAAAAACTTCCTCAGACTACTTTTCCTCCTACTTCAGCCAAAACGATGACCAATTTTTTAGGGCCGGCTATACTGTCATGATCCCAATGGCAGGGGATCACAAAAGGACAAGCACAAAAACAAAACAAGCTCTAGGGTGATGGAACCTGAGCTGACCGCGATCCTGAACCTAAACACACATCTAGCAGTAGCCGGGGAACGTGCCTACGATGATTCCTAGACGTCTCGCGCCAGCCGAAGGATTAACTTCCCCTATTAGAAGAAACACAGACCTCACTTGCCTCCAGAGAAACACCCCACAGAAATAGCAGCCCCCCACATGTAATAACGGTGAAATGAGAGGAAAGCACAAACGTAGTTATGAAAATAGAATCAGCAAAAATGAGGCCCGCTAAAGCTAGATAGCAGAGGATACAAAAGTGAACTGCGCGGTCAGCGAAAAACCCTTCAAAAAACCATCCTGAAATTACTTGAACTCATGTGCCAACTCATGGAACATGAGGAGTAATTTCAGCCCACTAGAGCAACCAGCAGCAAGGAATCACATATCAGCAAGCTGGACTAAGACAAAAATAAAGCAAAACGTGGAACAGGAAAATCAAAACTTAGCTTGTCCTGAAGATAACAGACGCAGGGAGCAGAGGTAAAAAGACACGCTGATTACATTGATAGCCGGCGAGGAAATGACAAAAAGGCCAGGTTAAATAGGAAACTCCCATAACCTGATGGAACAGGTGGACACCAGAGACCGCAGAGAACACAAGTCACCCAGTACCATCAGTAACCACCAGAGGGAGCCCAAAAACAGAACTCACAACAGGGGAGGGCAAAATATGAATTAGGAGTGGGGAGGCCAAATTCTGAAGCAGGAGGTGGGGAGGCCAAATTCTGAAGTGGGGGTTAGGATGGGGAGAACAAATGATGAATTGAGAGTGTGGGTGGCGAGTGCAAAAGCTGAACTGGGAGTGTGGATGACTAGAGCAAATGATGAATTGAGGGTGTGGGGAGCAAATGATGAACTGCGAGTAGACAGTGGAGAGAGCAGATGCTGAACTTGGAGTGGAGGTGGGGAGAGCAAATGATGAATTAGGAATGGGGGGTGGGGAGAGCAAATGATCAATTGGGAATGGGGGAAGCAAATGATGAAGTAGGGTAGGGAGAGAGCAAATGATGAAGTGGGGGTGGGGAGAGCAAATGGCAAATTGGGAGTGGGCAAAACAATTCATGAATTGGGAGTGGGGTGAGAGCAAATGACGAATTAGGAGTGGGGAGAGATAATGATGAATTGGGAGATCTTACTTTGAAGAGCAAATGATGAATTGAGGGTAGACCACAGCAAATGATGAATTGAAGGTGGGGAGAACAAAATGATAATGAATTGTGTGTGGGGCAGTGTAAATGATGATGAATAGAGGGTGAGGGTGGAAGAGAGCATATGACATAAGGAATTGGGGCAGAGGGTTGCATGTAAATGTAATGAATCAGGGGAGCGGGAGGCACAGAATGGGGGCATTGAGAATGCAGGAGTGTGACTGTTAATGAATTGAGGAAAAGAGTACTGATGTTAACTAATTTATATATTTATTGGTTGGGGAAAGTGGCTATTTATAGTTAGTAGGGGCACAGTGGTGGATTACAATTTATATTTTGAATGGTGGGTTGCAAATTAACTATATATTAATGGCGTGTATCTGTATTCAGCGGCGTAGTGTAGAAGTTGGGGAATGTGCTCTGGAAACGAGGCACTAGGTAACTGTGTTATTTTATGTAGAGATGAGTTCTAGCTGGAAGAAGTGACTGGCGATCTGACCTGGATGAAGGAGAAACGCGAAGATGAAAGACTTTAACTAAAGATGTCACCGGTGAGTAAGTGTGTTTTCTGCACTCTGACACTAAATACAATGTACATAGCATATGTGTATAATGTCACTGATGATACCCGTACTTTGACACAATATACACAGCTCCTGTGTATAATGTCACTTGTGATCATTGTATTACCTGTACACTATATACAGGGCTCCTGTATGTAGGGTCACTGGTAATTACTTTATGACCTGTACACTGACACTATATACAGAGCTCCTGTGTATAATGTCACTGGCGATCACTGTATTACCTGTACACTGACACTGAACTATAAACAGAGCTCCCGTGTATAAGTTCACCGGGGAGCCCTGTATTACCTGTACACTATATACAGGGCTCCGATGTGTAATGTCACAGGTAATTACTGCATTACCTGTACACTGACGCTATATAAAGAGCTCCTGTGTATAATGTCACTGATGATCATTGTATTACCTGCACACTTACACTATACACTCCATACTATGAGAAGAACCCCTAAGTATAATGGCACTTATGATAATATTAATATTGTGATTTTTTTAATTGATGATCAGTATTGTAGTATTTGTTCACTATGTGGTGGCAATATGTAAGGTGGCCAGAGTGGTAGTCATAGGGCAGGGCTGCTATTCCAGCACACCCTGGCACTCTGCAAAGAAAACACCGTGTCCTAACTGTTCTGTGATTTGTGTGCAATGTAAGTCACTCAGTTTTAGATTGGAGTTCTCCTCAGGTTGTATGGTCCTGGTTCCAGATGTCATCACTCACTGACTGACAGAGTCCAAGTCCATTTTTAACAAAACAACTTTATTCAGCAAGTTCAGTACAGTTACACACATCGCACAGTAATTCTCACTGATCATAGATCCTTTCCTCTGTGTTGTCCCTTGCTCTCCTTGCAATTTTTGATCTGGTAACATACCCTCCAGTACTGGAGCTTCCTGATTAGCCAGACAAGTTCTTGCCTGGGATCCTCGCCCATTTTCCCCTCTAAGGGCAAAATAAAGGAAACCTTTTCCAGACCGTAGGTTTCAGACGTTCCGAGTGACGTTTCCCACTGAAGCACGCCCCACTTTTCAGTTTTTGAAATTCCACAAAAATTTTAAATAACCAATAAATTTCATTCAACTTCACAATTGTGTTCCACTTGTTGTTGATTCTTCACCAAAAATTTACATTTGGTATCTTTATGTTCGAAGCATGATGTCACGCCGTTGATGGTGATAAAGGGGCAGGATGGTGTACTGGGACCCGCACCTGTCCCTGCCACTATAAAGGTGCCCTGGCTTTCCCTTATCTCAGGGGTGCCTATAATGGTTAGGAGGCCTGAGCCGCCAGCATATCCCTGTCTCCTATGCAGGTCCTATCAGTGGCCCCTTCTCCCCCCCAGGGAGGAGGACTGCACCAGTGTATAAATATGACAAGTAAACATGGTATGCAGACAAGGTAACTAAAATCTCAAACTCACCAAATGCTCACACAGCCACAGAGGAAACACAGAGAAGGGAAGAGGGGGGAAAAAACTAGGAAGGAAAACAGGTTTAACATGAAACCAAAACAGCAGACAACAATCTCTGTAGATAAACCTCCAAGCTCCTAATACCACGCTACTTCCCACTTCAAGCCAGGCAGCAGAACTGATCACTGACAACAGTTGTAGTCAAAGCTGAGTCTATATAGGAGAGGAGATTACAAAAACCAATTCAGCTGAGAGACCAAGCTCTCAGCAACTTCAGAAACTAGGTTTAACTCCTGCCCTGCTGGCACAAGACAGCCAGGTCAGAATTCAGGAGAAGAGCTTCTGTTCATCGTGTCTGAATGAGGCCCAGAGTGCTGCGGTTCTCTGGAACCTCTCTGTCGCGGTAGCCCCGTGACACATGATAGGTGGGAAAAGGTTGAAAAGTTCCAGGGAGCCGAATACTTTCGCAAGGCACTGTATGCGGCATTATTGGTCATTTTAAAAATGTATGTGACACATTCCTTTAAAGAAAAATAAATAAAAATATACCTAAAAAGGGCATTGGATATTTTAAGAGATATTTAATAAGCTAGAGTAGAGCTCTGACAAAAAAGTGGTGGTGGCAGCTTGAAAAATCCTTGGTCCAAAACAAAATCTGCTGGCTATGTGTGTGATCTGATGTTCAGTGGGAACTGTTAATGTACAATTGGTGAGGACATGGTGCAGAAGTGGAGTTTTTCCAAGGGAGGGTGGTGGAAAGTTTTAGAGGTGTAGGCGGAGCTGGGTGGGTCAGCTGAGTCTCAAAGGGGCCCGAAAATGTTGCCAGTATGGCACCCTGAAAAGTGGCAACCCTGATCTCGGCTGCTACATTGACGTGTTTACTACCAGGCTGCTTTAGTGATTTTCATTCAGTTTCAGATAGCTCATTGACACGTTGAACTAATACATCTTTAGGATTTTGGAACTGTTATGGCTCTCCTGGTTAGTTGTATTTGTTAAGCCATAGTTCTGGTTTAACAGCTTGAACCAGAGACATTTGTCTTCAAAATACAGTGCAGCTGCACAAGTTGGACAGCAGAGCTGGATTAAGTCGGCACCTGGAGCGTATGGAACAGTGGGACTGGAAATTCAGTCAGTACCTTCGTACAGCTGAGCCGAGTATTCAGACTGGCATTTTGGAACATCAGAATGAAGTACATAGACTTGCACCTTGATACAGCTAAGCCAAATGTGTAAACAGCACATTAGAACAGCACACTGGAGTATGTAGACAGTACCTTGATGCAGCAGTGCTGAGTGTGCAGTCCGCACCTTGAAACAGCAGAGCTGGGTGACCTGAGACTAGTTAGCTAGCAAGTCTCCTTTGGTGAATGTATACTGTAGAAGAGTACAGTAAAATAACAGAACTGGGTTTGAATAGTGGCTTATGAGACATTGTAGTCAGAGTATCAGCGTATCCTATGTGATGTACAGAGAAGATTCTCATTGTATCGTATCTAAAGTATATAGCAGGGTCCTGAGTGATGTATACAGCAGCCCAGTGTATCCTATGTAATGTATACAGTACTCTCAGTGTATCCTGAGTGATGTATAAAGCAGTCTAGGTGTATCCTGAGTGATATATACAGAAGTCTCAGTGTATCCTATGTGATATTTACAGTACTCTCAGTGTTTCCTATGTGATGTATACAGCAGCCTCAGTATATACTATGTGATGTAAACAGTAGAGTTTTGTTGTATCCAATGCATTGCAGCTTCAGCGTAACTCACTATCCTCTTACATATGTAAGACAGAAATAATTGTGCAGATCTATGAAAATATCTGTCAGAAAAAGAACAAAATGAGAGTGCAGATTGCAAAATGAAAGCTGCTCTATGATTGATTGTTATGAGCAGCAAAGCTAGTTTTTCCGTTAGACAGTTTGATAAGTCTTCTTCACCCACATTCTTAGTTGCATGGGAGGACTTTCAGAGGGACAAGGACAGTGGAGCCGGGAGTGGAGGGTGATAACATCCACCTGTAGTTCACAGGAAGTTAGAAAATGACTTCCTGTCAGCATATTAGCAGGTGTTATGGGCTGTTTTTCAAATTGGTGATCACATGACCCAACTTCCTACAAATGAAGAGAAGGAAATAAACAGATGTAACTCAGGTGAAATGCGATAAATTCAATTAAACAGTGACAATATGGATGGCGAGTAAGCATTAGAAATACTAGTAAAAAATGCAGTAATTAGTAACATGATAAGCAGCAGACATAGGAGCTATCTGTATAGATGCAGGTGATTACTATGTAACCACTGTGTATGGGGCAGGCTCAGCACCTGAGCTCTATTCATACACCTACATGCGAAATCAGGCTCGGACTGGCCGACAGGGTAACAGGGGAATCTCCCGGTGGGCCCCTGTGTAGATCTGGGCCCCCAACCCCACTGTATGGAGAATGCAAATCCAAGAAAAACGCAGTCATAAGTCCCAATATATAGAAATATACAAACTCTATTCAATTATAACAGGTGCACAGTAAAAAGTGGGAAAACCACCCGTGCCATCAACAGCACGCACAAATGGACAGGAGACAATGCACACTAACCCATGTATTGGATAACATAACCACATCAATACACAGCATGTATACAGATCAAAAGAAACACGTAACAGCGATCCATAGCAGTGTCAAAGTATATACATACCGGTAGTACAATGGTGAGTACGTGTGCGCATCAAAGACCCGTCCCCCCCAACGCACGTTTCGGCGAATGCCTTTCTGAAGGGGTGACTGGTGAACAAACTGACTTAAAATATATACTCACAGGACCGGAAATGATTGGAACAATGCCCATGACTCACGGTGACTGTCCCGCTCGGCCCCATGTGATCACAGGGCAGCGGCACCGCGGTATCACAGGCCGGAGGTGATGTATATGTTGTGGGAATGAAGAAGCTGAGCCGCCATCTTGGTATAGACAGAGGAGGACATGCGCAGATGTAGCTATGTGGTCATAGACTACAAATGGGCAGTACTTGGCATAATTCGCTTGATTCACTCAGTACAGAAAAAAGCAGCATCTCATCATTCATTAACCACGCTACGCAGTTTATTATTATATAGAGAAATAGGTAAATTTGTGAACGAAGGTAGTATAATATTTGCATGCAGGTGCAAAATGGGCCCCTCCAAGGTCAATGTTACTGGTGGGCTCTTGTCACCCCAGCCCAACACTGTGCGAAATGGATAGACGTTGACTCTGAAGATAAACCCCCTGCAACCAGAGGCAAAGCTAATGGGGGTTTCTAAGTAGCATTCAAAAGTAATCTTAGATATCTGTTACATAAGAAGTCACTCATTTTATAAATGATTCATGCTAGGTAAAAAGGGCCATTACAGATCTTCGTTGGGGTCATAAGCTTCAAATGATCTTTCTGGTAGCGGCAGCTAAATCAGGACATGATGTGCAATGTGAAGTTTTTTCAGTTGTTTCCCCTCAGCAGATTCAGCACCATATCTGTCCTACTTCTGATTCATACAGCTATAGAAGTCCCTCCCATATGGTTCTGTGCTTAATACCTTGTGGTCTGGGTCTTTGGAGAATATGCCTAGATATTTAACAGTTTTCTGACATGGAAAATAGTCAAATGGCATAATAAAAGTAATGTGCGAGCATAGTCATGTTTGCTATGGAGCCAATCTACTGCCTGCTGGAGTGGGTGGGGAAGCGAGCGTACAGATAAATCATCATGACACATTTTCAGGAAATTTAATTGTATACTTATTTGCAAATAATGTGTCAATTTGTGTGAACTTCTGCTTCATTTAGTGATAAAAGGAGTGTTCATCTGGAAACACAGACTTTCCTGTGTGACACATGATGTGTGGGTGACTAGAAAGGAAACCTTCAATAATTCCTTTATCAAGACACAACTAGAAAGACGAATTATCATCTCACAAAATTTCTTTAAAAATCATCATTCAATCGTGCGGTAAATCTATACGAGGGTTTGCAAAGTACGTGGAGCTTTT
Source organism: Ranitomeya imitator (assembly GCF_032444005.1). Lineage (NCBI taxonomy): Eukaryota > Metazoa > Chordata > Amphibia > Anura > Dendrobatidae > Ranitomeya > Ranitomeya imitator. The sequence goes on from NC_091283.1 coordinate 742,570,774, forward strand.
ATTTCTTAATAACACATGAAGACAATTTTTACAGGAGGAGAAATAATTGTGAGAAGAGCTTCTATTTGCTTATTAAAAATAAGAAGCATGAAAATTTAAGTTGCGTAAATTTCCTCAGAAATATGGTGGCATAAGACCAGGGCCAGACTGGCCATCGGGCACTTCTGGCAAATGCCAGAAGGGCCGGTGCCAGGAGTGGGCCGCTGCCGCTATCAGCGGCGCCAGGGCCGACTCCTCCCACCAGCGCCGACTCACCCCCCTCCCGATCGCCCGCCCCACCCAACCCCACCCCACATTCAACTATACTGGCGCAGCAGATACAGCTGTAATTATATGTGTGTGTGTGTTGCTTCCATGTGCCTGTATGACGTCCCTACAATGCCTGGGCATGCTCCTGATGAGGCAGCGGATGGTCTTCTGAGGGATCTCCTCCCAGACCTGGACTAAAGCATCCGCCAACTCCTGGACAGTCTGTGGTGCAACATGACGTTGGTGGATGGTGCGAGACATGATGTCCCAGATGTGTTCAATCGGATTCAGGTCTGGGGAAGGGCGGGCCAGTCCATAACATCAATGCCTTCGCCTTGCAGGAACTGCTGACACACTCCAGCCACATGAGGTCTGGCATTGTCCTGCATTAGGATTAGTGTTGAGCCACCTCCCTAGTGTTCGGGTTCGGTTCGTCGAACAGGGAGGTGTTCGCTGAACTGTTCGTCGAACGTTCGACGAACACCGTCGAACCCCATTGAAACCAATGGCAGGCAAAGACATACAAACACATGGAAAACACATAGAAAACACCTTAAAAGGTGTCCAAAAGCTGACAAACTGCTCAGAAGACACAACAAACACATGGAAAAGTCACAACTACATATAGTCATGCGAAAAGAAAAGAGGTGGAGGAGTAAAAGGAGGAGGAGACACAGATATACAGTAGGCATGTCATGCCCTTCTAAAATCAAGAAAGGCTGGAGTAAAAATCTAAACTCACTCTACCAACACCCAGACGTCTTGACAAAAAAAATAAAAAAATAAATATCTTTAGGTAGAATGGCGGTGGGTCCATTCAGAACACTTTCCTTAGAAGACGTAGTGGTACCCCCGTTGGGAGTTGTGCCAAAAAATGAACCCAATACATTCGGACTAATTCACCATTTGTCATATCCAAGGAGCAGGTCAGTAAAAGACAACATGGACGCGGAACCAAGTACAGTACTATGTACTGTACCTCCTTTGACGAGGCAATCAGGCGGGTCAAGAAGTTGGTAAGGGGCACCCTAATGGCAAAAACAGACATTGAGGGGGAGTTCCGGTTACTACCTGTACCTCCTAATAGTGTCCTCCCATTGGGCTGCTTCTGTGAAGGAGCATACTACATAGATCGCTGTTTGCCCATGGGGTGCTCCATATCCTGCTCACTATTTGAGGCGTTTAGTTGGGCTAGATGCCGTTAAAAAATAGTACTTAGGTAAACAGGCGGTGTAGCTTGCTTCATGGGTGGGGTACGCTGCTGAGTTGCACCAAATTCTACTAGGCCCAAAAGGATTTCCTGTGCTAGATGCTGTTACAAAATAGTAGTTAGGTAAACAGGCGGTGTAGCTTGCTTCATGGGTGGGGTACGCTGCTGAGTAGCAGAAATTGCTACTAGGCCCAAAAGGATTTCCTGAGCCAGATGCCGTTAAAAAATAGTAGTTAGGTAAACAGGCGGTGTAGCTTGCTTCATGGGTGGGGTACGCAGCTGAGTTGCACCAAATTCTACTAGGCCCAAAAGGATTTCCTGGGCTAGATGCCGTTAAAAATAGTACTTAGGTAAACAGGAGGTGGGTGGCTGGGTTACTCTGCTGACTAGCAGACACTGAAGCTTTGGAGCAGACCTCTGAATCCCAGGTCATAGTATGAGTAAACAACTCTGCAGACGGCCCCACCCACGTGGAATTGACGATGGCAACGTCATGTAAAACCCAGCAAGAGGACTAAATAAAGAGTCTCCATTTTTTCCAAAAAATCGGCCACAGACACCACTTAAGTGGCATCAATTTCGCCAGAGTTTTTTAAAACAGTTGGTGAGGTGATTTTCAAAAATCATCAAGCTTTTAGTCTCCCCAAGATGACACAGGGGTAGAAAAGTCCTTGCGGATCCAGGATTTGTTCATCTTCATGAACGTTAGTCTGTCTACATTGTCACTGGACAGCCGCTTGCGCTTAGAAAACTGAACAACTCTTCAGAGTGTCCAAGTGTAGGATTAGCTGTCTCAGAGCACTTGGCATGGTTGGAGGAAGGAGGATCAGGGTGAGGAATATCCTGGCCACACTCACAGCTACTCAGACTTGACTGTGTGGAAGACAAGGTGGTGGTGGTGGCTAAGTGACTGGAAGCATTATCCGCTATCCAACCAACAACAGTTTCACACTGGTCTGGCTTCAATAGTGGTGTGCTGCGGTCCCCTAGAAAGTGGGACAGGAAGGTCGAGAGAGAACATGTGGGTCTTTGTTGTTGCCCACTTTCACCTTGCCCCCGACCTCGTCCTCTGGATGCACCATCAGCATCACGTCCACTTCCCCATCCCTTGCCCCTTGCCTTAACCATTTTAAATGGACTACTGAACTATTTCAAATGCTCAACACAAATGTCTTTATTAGTAGTGAAATAATATCTGATTAGTATGCCTACAAATCTACGATTTTTCAAACCCAAACACCAGGCAGGCCTCAGCCTGACCTAACAGACTGTATTCAATTTTTGGGGCCTTTTTTTAAGTTAATTTATACAAAATAGTGCTGTATATAATTTGAGTATAAGACAGCCAAAAAATAAGTACACCGGCCTACAATGCCCAAACTTGGAGTTGAGATATATGAGGGCTCTCACAGAAATACCACACTGGCAAATCTGTGGCCTGTTTATATTATTGTATGCTCAATAGTGCTGTATATAATTTCAGTAACACACAGCAAAAAAAGTGGTCCTCCTGAATCGCCCCCAGACACAGGGCCACGCGTTTCGGTACAGGGCCTCTCTGGTTCGGTTCTGAGGCTGTCACGGTGGCTAGACCCGGTCCGCAACCCTGCTAAGGGGCATCCAATAAAGGTGATGCAGTCTGTCAGGGGTTCGTGACGCCACCTGTGGTGTTCGGTCAGGGTGACCGACGCTGCTGTGGGGTCCGCTGGGGTGATGGAATGGCAGCTGGATGGTATACCTTCCCACAGGTGAAGTATGTCCCCAGGGCTTCCCAGTAAGGTAGATGGTGATGGTGTGAGGTGCAGGCAATAACGAGGACACAAGGTTGCAGTCTCTTTACCTCTTTACTGAAGGCTTCAGGATCCTCAGTCCAGAGCACGTTCAACCGGGCTATCAGAGACCGGCTGGTCCGATGGGCACATCCAGAGTTTCCTTCGCAGATGGAAATCGTTGCCTACCAATAGCGCCTGTGTGTTGTAGTCCTACCCTGCTGAGCATTCGGAATAGTCCTCACAACTGCTGTTCTCGTTCGTTCGTTCTCTACAGCTTTCTTTCTCTCTCTCATTCTTTGGTTCCAGATGTTACTAGTTTCTAACATCCCCCAGATATGTTTTGGCTAGGACGCCACCCGTTTGACAGGAAGGCTTGGAGGTCTTCCGGGACCCTAGAGACGCCCCTCTCCCAATGTTGCCCCCTATGTCTTCGTAGGTGTAGAAGGTAGACAGCCAACCTATGATTAACTGTCCAGCGGAATTTGAAGTAAGGCCTGAAGTCAGTTACTCCTACGGTGATCCGGCCACCGACTACGCGCCTCAGTAAGATGTTGCCTCTCTTTCTCGACATGACTCTTACTGGCTCTCCTTTGTGCTGATCTCGTTTACACTGTGTTAGGGCTAGCGGAACACACCAAATAATAAGACTGATAGTGTACAGTGCGTTCGTAGCCCGGGGTCCACCGTGCAGAGATGGAACCTGCTGCTGAGTAATGACGGACTATATGGCGGTACTCATAAGTATACTCGCGTGGGTTAAACTTCACCCAACGTGAAGAAAGCGATCCTGTTGCGTCACAGGATCGCGGTACCGCACATAGAAGGCGAGCAAGCAGTCAGCGAACTTAACCCCAACTAGGATTGAAGTCCGATTAGACCACTTGCTGACACAACACCGCAACAGGGTGTGTTAGGAAACTCTTATAATTAGAGCACCGAAGTGCGAACTGTGCCGTGCTGGCAGGCACCACTAAGCACCCAGACGTGGGTCAGGAAGCGCACTACTGGCGCGTGGCGCCGCACTGGCGGTCACAGCAATAGACGCTGATACGTGTGTGACACGTTGAGTGATTTGTCGGGCGCTAGATAGCAGCCATACTCCATACGCGAACAGTCATACAATAGGGTAGGGGTATTTAATGAACGACTTGCACTCACAACAAACACACGTATTCAATTGTACACTAGCGCATGGCCGTGCGGTCATGCGCAGTTTATATAATTGCAGGACAGGAAGTGGCCACAGAAACTTTGCCCTTCCAGGGCCTGCCAAGAGGACCAATGGAATGCGCTGCAGAGCCAGAGCACATGACCCTCGATCTCCAACGGGAGATCTTGCTCTGGGCATGCTCAGTGTGCGCAAACAAGGACTTAGTCCCAGGGAAGTCCGCTCGCCGCTGACCAGCACTGACTTTAATGGCAGGAGCTGAAGAAGCAGCAGTAACTCTCTGTACAGAGTGAGAGCGAGCAAGACACTGGGAGCGACGTTCCTGCTGAGCAGACTCCACTGCGGCTGGAGGAGAATGGGAGACCGCAGCGGAGACGGATCGAGATTCCCCCTGTGCAGCAGCGGAAACTCGACTCCTAACACACTGTTCCACAATATCCTTCCCTTCGTGTCTCTCTCCTGGATACCGCCGCAAGGTAGTGCAGGCGCAGTTCCGTTACGTTCTGTTCTGTTCGCTAGGCACCTGCAAGGTTCCCACGCCTGACAGGGACCCCCCTGTGTCTTCTCCCTGCAACACCCCCTGCCACGGGATGTTGCCTGGTTCCAACCCAGTCAGCTTCTGACTAACTTCCTCCCAGCCCCTAGTTTTAACAGTGTGAGGAGTGGCCCAATAAATAAAGCCTTTTTCTCCCCCTAGTGGCTGGAGTGTGAAGTGTAATGTGTTCTGGTGATACCTGGTCAGGAGAACTCTTTAGTGCCATCAGACGTACCGCTGCTCCCCTTAGCGGCAGAGCGCTATACTGCAACGACCAGGTCTCTGGGGCGCTGCACTCCGGCCTACAATGACCAAACTTGGAGCACACAGATATATGAGGGTTCTCACGGAAATACCACACTGGCAAATATGTGGCCTGTTTATATAATTGTATGCTAATTAGTGCTGTATATAATTTCAGTAACACACAGCAAAAAAAAGTGGTCCTCCGGCCTACAATGACCAAACTTGGAGCATACAGATATATGAGAGCTCTCATGGAAATACCACACTGGCAAATATGTGGCCTGTTTTTATTATTGTATGGTAAATAGTGCTGTATATGATTTCAGTAACACACAGCAAAAAAAGTGGTCCTCCGGCCTACAATGACCAAACTTGGAGCACGCAGATATATGACGGCTGTCACGGAAATAGCACACTGGCAAATCTGTGGCCTTAGAATTTTTTTCTATGCTGAATAGTGCTGTATAGAATTTGAGTATCAGACAGCCCAAAAATAAGTACACCGGCCTACAATGCCCAAACTTGGAGTACAGAGATATAGGAGGCCTTTTTCGGTGAAGTTAAAACATCCGGAAAAAAAAAGAAAAAAAGTGGCACAAGGGGAGCACACACAACTATGCTACGTGTGCCTGACAAACTATGATTTTTCAACAGCCTCCTCAGTCTGACAGAACAGACTGTATTTTTTTTTTTTTGGGGGGGGGGGTGAATTTTTGGAAAAAAAATAGGTTTATAGTAAATAAGCTGCAGCAGCATTAGGCAGTTATGGAGCTTTGGGAAGGATGCAGTGGGAGCAATGGATGCACATACAGTGCCTGCAGCCCTTGCACTGATGTGGATATGCCGTGCCGTGCCTGCCTAGCGCTGCAATATCGGGACCCATGAATTAGCCATAAAAAGGACTTTTGGTTTCTGAGGAGTTGTGGATGTTAGAGTTGCAGACCTACACTAAGGCCGGGGTCACACTAGACCATAATACAGACGAGTGCAATGCGCTAAAAAATCGCATTGCGCTCGTCCCAATGTTAATCTATGGGGCAGCTCCCATCATCCGATATTTTCTCGGCCGTATTCAGGATCCGAGTGAAATCGCAGCATGCTGCGATTGTCAGCGTATCTCGGCCGAGAATCGCCAAGGTAAGTCTATGGGGGTGAGAAAAAATAGCACAGCACACGGACCATCAGTGTGACTTGTGAGAAATTCTCAGGCATTGGGCAGGTGACAGGAAAGGCTCAGCCATTATTTGCTCATTTTGCAAGTGTGTGAAAAAATCTCACCATACGGATGCCATACGGATGTCACACGGATGTTAAACGGATCATTTGATGCGAGAAAATCGCATCCTCGCACTGCACACGGATCACTGTTTTGGTAACATTTGTGCAATTCTCGTCCGTCAAAAACGGACCGTTTTTTTATACGTTGTGTGTGTCCCCAGCCTAACTCTAAAAACCACGATTCTGACCCTATCTCGGCAGCAGCTCTCCCTACTCTTGCTGAAACAGGAACAGAATGCGGCGAGCAGGGCGGTGCCTGGTCTCTTATACTCGGGATGATGCTGTGCGGCTCAGCCAATCACTGCACGACCACAACAAAGATGGCTGCAGTGTTTCATGGCTTGGCAGACAATCCCTGCACCATGATTGGGTATCTAAAGTCCACCAAAAACGCTGGGTGGAGACAACAGCTACTGCCGAATAATCCCGGAAATGCTTGCTGCTCGGCAAGTACCCCAAGTGCCCCGATACTCGGGCAAGTAACGAGCAGTGGCGAGCAAGTTCGCTCATCACTAGCTGCACTACCTGAGCCACTTGTGTGGGTTGTAGAGTCTGTCTCATGCTACCACGAGTGTGAAAGCACAACCAACATTCAAAAGTGACCAAAACATCAGCCAGAAAGCATTGGTACTGAGATGTGGACCTGCAGAACCACTCCTTTATTGAATGTGTCTTGATAATTGCCAATAATTTCTATCTGTTGTCTATTCCATTTGCACACCACCATGTGAAATCGATTGTCAATCAGTGTTGCTTCCTAAGTGGACAGTTTGATTTCACAGAAGTTTGATTTACTTGGAGTTCTATTCTGTTGCTAAAGTGTTCCCTTTATTTTTTTGAGCAGTGCATATATATATATATATATATATATATATATATATATATATATACACATATATGATATATTGTGATAAAGTTACTGGTAAGGTAATAGAGGGGATATATGTGTCGCTGCGCTTAATGGCATCAGTGATATGAAACCAGAATATTTTCCTCCAGCACACTAAATGTTGTGGGGGTTAAGTTAAAGTTGCATAATCGGCTGGTTTCATGTGGACCTTCATAGAGCGGGTGGGAGGAGGTCCACTTTATCTCCATCTGCACAGCTGCCAGGCCCTCTGTGATGTCATGACCATGTGGTCAATCACATAATGGAAAGAGCCACATGGTCTGGGGTTTAAGTAAATGGGCTCTACAGGCAGACTGGGTTCAGCAAGACTAGAGAGAGTGTTGCTCTAGAGCAGGGTGCCACCCGCAACGTATGGACTGTGTTGCAGAATTTTTGTTTTTTCTTTGTTGTTTTCCTGTTTTAGCCAGAAACGCTGAGTTTATTTTCCCTCGTATTGGTTCATCCCACTTAACTTTGTTCCTATTTTTCTACCTCCGTATACCACCATGTGTGTTCAACTACCACTATATATATATATATATATATATATATATACCGTATATACTCGAGTATAAGCCAAGATTTTCAGCCCAAATTTTTGGGCTGAAAGTGCCCCTCTCGGCTTATACTCGAGTCACGGTCTGTGACAAGGTCGGTGGGTGAGGGGGAGAGAGGATTGTCGCATACTCACCTTGTCCCGGCGCTCCTGACGCTCCCCCTGCCTGTCACACTGTCTTCGGGTGCAGCAGCTCTTCCCCTGTACAGCGGTCATGTGGGACCGCTCATTAAACTTATGAATATGGACTCCACTCCCATAGGGGTGGAGCCGCATATTCATTCCTCTAATGAGCGGTGCCAGTGACCGCTGACAGGAAGAGCTGCGGCACCCGAAGACAGTGTGACAGGCAGGGGGAGCGTCAGGAGTGTCGGGACTAGGTGAGTATTTTATATCCACCTGTCCACGTTCCAGCCGCCGGGCGCCGCTCCGTCTTCCCGTCCACTTGCACTGACTGTTCAGGTCAAAGGGCGCGATGACATACTAGTGTGCGCGGCTCCCTCTGCCTGAACAGTCAGTGCGGAGAGACGCCGAGACGGGATGCTGAGGAGCTGCAAGCAAGAGAAGTGAGTATGTGTTTTTTTTTATTATTGCAGCAGCAGCGTTATATATGGCACAGATTTATGTGGAGCATCTATGGGGCCATAATGAACGGTGCAGAGCATATATGGCACAGCTTTATAAGGAGCATCTCTAGGGCCATAATGAACGGTGCAGAGCATATATGGCACAGCTTTATAAGGAGCATCTATGGGCCCATAATGAACAGTGCAGAGCATATATGGCACAGCTTTATAAGGAGCATCTATGGAGCCATAATGAACGGTGCAGAGCATATATAGCACAGCTTTATAAGGAGCATCTATGGGGCCATAATGAACGGTGCAGGGCATATATGGCACAGCTTTATAAGGAGCATCTATGGGGCCATAATGAACGGTGCAGAGCATTATATATGGTGCAGCTTTATAAGGAGCATCTATGGGGCCACAATGAACGGTGCAGAGCATATATGGCACAGCTTTATATGGAGCATCTATGTCTCATAATGAACGGTGCAGAGCATTCTATATGGCACAGCTACAGTTAGGGCCAGAAATATTTGGACAGTGACACAAGTTTTGTTATTTTAGCTGTTTACAAAAACATGTTCAGAAATAAAATTATATATGTAATATGGGCTGAAAGTGCACACTCCCAGCTGCAATATGATAGTTTCCACATCCAAATCGGAGAAAGGGTTTAGGAATCATAGCTCTGTAATGCATAGCGTCCTCTTTTTCAAGGGACCAAAAGTAATTGGACAATGGACTCTAAGGGCTGCAATTAACTCTGAAGGCGTCTCCCTCGTTAACCTGTAATCAATGAAGTAGTTAAAAGGTCAGGGGTGGATTCCAGGTGTGTGGTTTTGCATTTGGAAGCTGTTGCTGTGAGCAGACAACATGCGGTCAAAGGAACTCTCAATTGAGGTGAATCAGAACATCCTGAGGCTGAAAAAAAAGAAAAAATCCATCAGAGAGATAGCAGACATGCTTGGAGTAGCAAAATCAACAGTTGGGTACATTCTGAGAAAAAAGGAATTGACTGGTGAGCTTGGGAACTCAAAAAGGCCTGGGCGTCCACGGATGACAACAGTGGTGCATGATCGCCGCATACTTAATTTGGTGAAGAAGAACCCGTTCACAACATCAACTGAAGTCCAGAACACTCTCAGTGAAGTAGGTGTATCTGTCTCTAAGTCAACAGTAAAGAGAAAACTCCATGACAGTAAATACAAAGGGTTCACATCTAGATGCAAACCATTCATCAATACCAAAAATAGACAGGCCAGAGTTAAATTTGCAGAAAAACACCTCAAGAAGCCAACTCAGTTCTGGAAAAGTATTCTATGGACAGATGAGACAAAGATCAACCTGTACCAGAATGATGGGAAGAAAAAAGTTTGGAGAAGAAAGGGAACTGCACATGATGCAAGGCACACCACATCCTCTGTAAAACATGGTGGAGGCAACGTGATGGCATGGGCATGCATGGCTTTCAATGGCACTGGGTCACTTGTGTTTATTGATGACATAAGAGCAGACAAGAGTAGCCGGATGAATTCTGAAGTGTACCGGGATATACTTTCAGCCCAGATTCAGCCAAATGCTGCAAAGTTGATTGGACGGCGCTTCATAGTACAGATGGACAATGACCCCAAGCATACAGCCAAAGCTACCCAGGAGTTCATGAGTGCCAAAAAGTGGAACATTCTGCAATGGCCAAGTCAATCTCCAGATCTAAACCCAATTGAGCATGCATTTCACTTGCTCAAATCCAGACTTAAGACGGAAAGACCCACAAACAAGCAAGACCTGAAGGCTGCGGCTGTAAAGGCCTGGCAAAGCATTAAGAAGGAGGAAACCCAGCGTTTGGTGATGTCCATGGGTTCCAGACTTAAGGCAGTGATTGCCTCCAAAGGATTTACAACAAAATATTGAAAATAAAAATATTTTGTTTGGGTTATGTTTATTTGTCCAATTACTTTTGACCTCCTAAAATGTGGAGTGTTTGTAAAGAAATGTGTACAATTCCTACATTTTCTATCAGATATTTTTGTTCAACCCTTCAAATTAAACGTTACAATCTGCACTTGAATTCTGTTGTAGAGGTTTCATTTCAAATCCAATGTGGTGGCATGCAGAGCCCAACTCGCGAAAATTGTGTCACTGTCCAAATATTTCTGGCCCTAACTGTATATATGGATCATCTATGGGGCAATAATCAATGGTATGGAGCATTATATATGGCACAGCTTTATATGGTACCTCCTTTGGGGCAATAATGAACGGTATGGAGCATCTATTTTTATTTTTGAAATTCACCGGTAGCTGCTGCATTTTCCACCCTAGGCTTATACTCGAGTCAATAAGTTTTCCCAGTTTTTTTGTGGCAAAATTAGGGGGTCGGCTTATACTCGGGTCAGCTTATACTCGAGTATATACGGTGTATATATATACATATATATATATATATATATATATATATATATACACAACTCGGGCAAAAAATAAGAGTCAACTGCAAAATGTTCAGTTTGTCTGATTTTTCTCTTTATAGGTATATTTTTGAGTAAAATGCAAATTGTTCTTTTAGTTTATTCACTTCTGACAACGTCTCTGAATTTTCAAGCAATAAATTTTGTATTTTTTTTTCTGAAAAGGAGAAATGGTCAAAATATAAAAAAAACAATGCCTTTAGACCTCAAATGATGCAAAGAAAAGAAGTTCATAATAATTTAGAAACAACAATAATAATGTTTTAACTCAGATTTCAGAAATCAATATTTTGTGGAATAAGCATGATTTTTAATCACAGCATTCATGCCTCTTGGCATGCTAACCACCAGTTTTTCACCCTGCTTCTGGCGCAAAAATTTAAGCAGTTCTTCTTTGTTTGATGGCTTGTGATTATCCATCATCCTCTTGATTACATTCCAGAAGTTTTCAATGTGGTTCAGGTCTGGAGATTGGGCTGCCCATGACAGAGTTTTGATGTGGTTTTCTCTTAATTTTTGCCAGAGCTGTGTATATATATATATATATATATTTATATATATATATATATACTAGATGGTGGCCCGATTCTAAAGCATCGGGTATTCTAGAATATGCATGTCCACGTAGTATATTGCCCAGCCACGTAGTATATTGCCCAGTCACGTACTATATTGCCCAGCTACGTAGTATATTGCCCAGTGACGTAGTATATTGCCCAGCCACATAGTATATTGCCCAGCCACATAGTATATTGCCCAGTCACGTAGTATATTGCCCAGTCACGCAGTATATTGCCCAGTCACATAGTATATTGCCCAGCCACGTAGTATATTGCCCAGCCATGTAGTATATTGCCCAGTCACGTAGTATATTGCCCAGCCATGTAGTATATTGCCCAGCCACGTAGTATATTGCCCAGCCACGTAGTATATTGCCCAGTCACGTAGTATATTTCCCAGTCACGTAGTATATTGCCCAGCCACGTAGTATATTGCCCAGCCACCCAGTATATTGCCCAGTCTCGTAGTATATTGCCCAGCCACAAAGTATATTGCCCAGCCACGTAGTATATTGCCCAGCTATGTAGTATATTGCCCAGCCATGTATGTCACAGGTTAAAAAATAAAAAATAAACATATACTCTCATTCCGAAGGAGCCCTTGTAGTCATGTCGCCTGTGTGCGGTGCACTCGGCAGCTTCCGGTCCCAGGGTTAGTAGCGCAGGACCCGTGATGACGTCGTGGTCCCATGACCGTGACGTCATGGCAGGTCATTCTCATGCAGGCGCGCAGGACCTGTGATGAGGTCGCGGTCACATGACTGTGACGTCATGGCAGGTCCTTGTCGCATACCATCGTTGCCACGGGAACCTGCCGCTTGCATGGAGCGGTTACCGGAGCGTCGCGAGGAGCGGGAAAGGCGGCGGAAGGTGAGTATATAATGATTTTTTTAATTTTTTTATTATTTTTAACATTAGATCCTTTTACTATTGACGCTGCATAGGCAGCATCAATAGTGAAAACTTGGTCACACAGGGTTAATAGCGGCAGTAACGGAGTGAGTTACCCGCGAGATAAAGCAGTCCGTTGCCGCTGGCATTAACCCTGTGTGAGCGGTGAGTGCGGGGAGTATGGAGCGAGCGCCGGGCACTGACTACAGGGGAGTAGGGAGGGACTAATCGGACTGTGGCCGTCGCTGATTGGTCGCAGCAGCCATGACAGGCAGCTGGCGAGACCAATCAGCGACTTGGATTTCATGACAGACAGAGGCCGCGACCAATAAATATCCGTGACAGAAAGAAGGACAGACAGACAGAAAGACGGAAGCGATCCTTAAACAATTATATAGTAGATATATAGATATATATATATATATATACTAGATGGTTGCCCGATTCTAACGCATTGGGTATTCTAGAATATGTATGTCCACGTAGTATATTGCCAGCGACGTAGTATATTGCCCAGTCACGTAGTATATTGCCCAGCTACGTAGTATATTGCTCAGCCACGTAGTATATTGCCCAGCCACGTAGTAGATTGCTCAGCCACGTAGTATATTGCACAGTCACGTAGTATATTGCCCAGTGAAGTAGTATATTGCCCAGCGACGTAGTATACAACACAGAGCCACATAGTATATTGCCCAGTGATGTAGTATATTGCCCAGTGACGTAGTATACAGCACAGAGCCACATAGTATATTGCCCAGTAACGTAGTATACAGCACAGAGCCACACAGTATATTGCCCAGTGACGTAGTATATTGCCCAGTGACGTAGTATATTGCCCAGTGACATAGTATACAGCGCAAAGCCACATAGTATATTGCCCAGTAACGTAGTATATTGCCCAGTGACGTAGTATACAGCACGGAGGCACGTAGCATATTGCACAGCCCATGTAGTATATTGCCCAGCTATGTAGTATATTGCCCAGCCACATATGACACAGGTTAAAAAAATAAAAAGTAAACATACTCACCTTCCGCAGGCGCATTGTAGCACTGTCGCCTGTGTGCGGTGCAGGCGGCATCTTCCGGTCCTAGAGTGTGCTGACGTCGCGGTCACGTGACCGTGTCGCGGTCACATGACCGTGACGTCACGGCAGGTCCTTGTCGTGCAGGCGCACAGGACTTGTGATGACGTCGCGGTCACATGACCGTGACGTCATGGCAGGTCCTTCTGCCAGACCATCCGTGCGACCGGAACGTGTCGGTTGCATCGCGGGAAAGGCGGCGTAGGTGAGTATATAATCTTTTTTTTTTTTGTATTATTTTTAACATTCAATGTTTTTACTATTGGCGCTACATAGGCTGCGTCAATAGTAAAAAATTTGGTCACACAGGGTTATTAGCAGCGGTAACGGACTGCATTACACGGTGGCATAAGGCGGTCCGTTACCGCTGCCATTAACCCTGTGTGAGGGCAGACTGGAGGGGTGTATGCGGGCGCTGGGCAGTGAGTGCGGGGAGTAAGGAGCGGCCATTTTCTTCCGGACTGTGCGCGTAGCTGATTGGTCGCGGCAGCCATGACAGGCAGCTGCCGAGACCAATCAGCGAACGAATAACCGTTACAGAAGGACAGACAGACAGACGGAAGTACCCCTTAGACAATTATATAGTAGATTATATACTGTATGTACACACGTATGTACTAATACTTATTTTGACATGGAGCTTGACTTCCCTGCACTTGAGGGATCCAGAACAAAAGATCCTGGAAGATCACAGCAGAAACTAGTTGTGGAAATCTTGTGGCTGTGACAAAGTCTTTTGTGATGTACTTGCTTTCTCCTCAGCATGGTGGCTATTCAAGAGAGCAGTAAAAGGTCAAAATACTTGGCACACTGTTGACACAAATGGGCTTAATAATTACAAGTTTTAACAATTGTTAACTAGTTATTTAATAGTATTTACAGTAAAGCTTATACTGAATGTGCAGCAGCTGGAATAAGTGAATGCAAGTCATAGATGTTTTGTTAAGTGGGAACTGTGGACAGATACCACTCCAAGTCAATCCCTGGGTCTGCAGCATCTGGCTGGAGGGTCAAAAGCGCGGTACAGGAGGGCAAAGACAAGGCATGATCAAACAGTCCCAGGTTGGGCCAGTCAGCACAGGGTCAGTATGATTTGCTGGGGTCAGGAGCTGAGAGGTCAGGACAGGTATCTAGCTGGGTCAGTACCGAGACTCAAAATACAGGTTAGCATGCAAAGGTACAAATAGGGCTGAAACTAACATTCGGGGGAGGAATGGTGGGAGGAGCTGCCTTAAAGGGACACTGTCACCTGAATTTGGAGGGAACAATCTTCAGCCATGGAGGCGGGGTTTTTGTGTGTTTGATTCACCCTTTCCTTACCCGCTGGCTGCATGCTGGCTGCAATATTGGATTGAAGTTCATTCTCTGTCCTCCATAGTACACGCCTGCGCAAGGCAAGATTGCACCATGCGCAGGCGTGTACTACGGAGGACAGAGAATGAACTTCAATCCAATATTGCAGCCAGCATGCAGCCAGCGGGTAAGGAAAGGGTGAATCAAAAACACAAAAACCCCGCCTCCATGGCTGAAGATTGTTCCCTCCAAATTCAGGTGACAGTGTCCCTTTAAATAGAAATTGCTCACATGGGATTGGCTGGTGAGCCAGATCTCTGCAGGACACAGCAGGGTTAAATTCCTGCACAGACGAGCCATGCCCTCTAAGGCCAGATGGAAGCACCATGCTGTGGCAGCCGTGCAGAGGAGTGCAGGAGATAAGTTCAGCGGCACGGCCTGCTGCGCGGAGAAACCGCACAGTGAGTGGAGCGGTGCTGAGGATACATTTTAGTTGCTGCTGTGACATACATCTTTTATTGTTACTTTCTTTCCTGCTTGCTTTCAGGATATTAGGTTCAGGTTGGCTTGTTAGATTGTAGCAGATAAATATCTATACAAATCTTAAGTCAAAGGAGTTGTCACCTTTCAAAAATGTTTGCTACAGAGGCTTCAGAGCTGCTAAGCGGTATGAGGCAGTGCTCAACCTTTTTTGCTTCCCTTAATCTGAGTGGTATTTTGTGAAATGGACAAGCACTTTAAAGGAGCTGTAAACTACTTGGACAACCCATTCTGAATCCCTATGAGTTTACCCTTAGTAAAATAAAGCACTTATACTCACTTCCAGCGCTGAGCCATTACAGTGATATCAGCTTTTGCTCTCCCCTGGATCATGTGATATTGTTATGTCACGTGATCACTGTGGCCAGTCAGCACTAGCTTGACTCTCCACTCATTCAGACAAATCAAGACATGTGGAGGAAGTAAGAGATGGTGTTGCTCTCTCACTTCTTCCATATGTCAATTAAATTCGGATGTCCATAGCATAGGAGAGTAAACACAGAGCTGATTGGCCGCTGTGAATGCGTGACATAACAATGTCATGCGATCCCCTTGAGAGCCAGTGTTGACACTGCTGGAATTGTGCCAGCGCCAAAGGTGAGTAAAAGTGTTATTATTTTACTGGAGAGAAACATGGCTATTCAGAAGTACTTGTCTGAGTAGTGGACAACCCATTTAAGATCAGGAATTTTGCTGGCAAAATTCAGTTTGGGTGTTGAGTGGATGATCTTATGGAATCAGTATAGCTATAACCGAAATTCGTACCGTAAGCAATTGTCTTTGTATATTAACTAACAAATATAAAATGTTTTAATTAGTGATGGGCAAATGTGCTCGGATAACATCCTCGTGTGTTAATCGAATGACCCCGACATGCTCGATCGCTGTTTCACAGCGACAAAACATGCAGGGATTGCCTAACAAACATGCAATCCCTGCATGTGTCGCAGCTGTAAAACAACTGCGGGTCTCTGTTCATGTATTTTTGTGAGCATGCCATAGACACTAGGTTAGCATAATAGGTTGTTACTAGTTTTAATAATTACGTGATTAATGTAAAAACTCAGCAGTCATGTGAAGCATGGTTGTCTGTTTTTATTTAGTATAATTGTCTGTCAGTGTCATAGCACAGTTTGGGGATTCGTTCCGGTGACCTGTTGTTGTATGGTCAATGCCTCTGCTTGCTGAGCTATTGTCCTTTCTTCCCTGTCCATATGCTGAAGATTTCCATTGTATTTGTTTTCCTTTCTTGGTTTGCTCCTCTCCAAGTGTTTCTTATTTTACCGTTTTTGGTTTGCCCTATCACATTCTGGTTGGGATTTTATTTGTTTACCCTTCACTACACTTCCTTACTGGCTATACCTCTTGGTGGATATATGTTCAGGAATTACAGCTGTTCGGTAAAGGGGTTTACTTTGCTTGGTAAACGTCAATTGCTTTCCCTCAAACTCCTTTTCATTTTTCCACTGTTAGGTTGCTATGAGGTTATACTTATTCATTTATTTTTGGTTCTCCTTAACTTTCCCTCTCTACTCTTAAATGAATGTGTCTTACTTTCTCACCTTGGGTTTTCATATCTCTCTTCACACTTTCTTTATCCCTTGTTGGCAGTGTGTTGCATTCTCCCTCTTGTTCCTTAAGGTACCATCACATTAAGCGACGCTGCAGCGATATAGACAACGAGCCTATCCCTGCAGCGTCGCTGTTTAGGTCACTAGGAGACGTCAAACACCTGCAACAGCTGAATGATGCAGGAGCGATCCAGTGACGTACTTATCGTTCTCGCTGGTTGTTAGCTCCATGAAAAACCATTGCAGGCACCGTTGATTTTGCTGTCAAACATGACGAATCACGCCGACCTGATGACCAAATAAAGTTCCGGACTTCTAGCTCTGACCAGCGATGTCACAGCAGGATCCTGATCGCTGCTGCGTGTCAAACACAACGAGATCGCTATCCAGGACCCTGCAACGTCACGGATCGCTGTCGTTCTCGTTGGAAAGTTGTTCAGTGTGAAGGTACCTTTAGGTGGTATGAGAAACACTTCGACAGCTTTTTAGGGAGTTAGGTCGAAGGTGTTGTTTTTAGTTGTGTGGCCACGGTCTTTCTTAGTCAGTTGGGTGTAGGTGTGGCAGGTCCTGTGTGTGAGTGTATACTTGTTCATTTCAGTCAGTTAATTACTGATTGGGTTTGCTCCTGTCTTGTTTCCCCGTTTCTTTCACGCATTTAAGATTCAGCCAATTTTACATTTTTACACATTCTGCCCTGTTGCTCATTGATCCATGTCACACAAGGGAACTGACCGAGGATTTAAAAGAAGGCCGCAGCAATGAAGAAGAGGAAAGGCAGATAATCAGCTTCTCGCCCAACACTCCCCTTTTGTATTGGTAAAATGTTTGTTGACATCTTTGAAGATTTGACTTAGTATGGATGACTAAGCAATGTGTTAGTTAAACTGAATCAGAATTATCTTAGTTGTATAGAAGCGCTCTCATGAAATGTGTTATTTATTTAATATATACAGTATGTGTATGTAGTGTAGTTTGAGACTATCAGTATACTCACCTTCAGCTGTCGTCTCCGGGATCCAGTGCCATTCTGCTCATATTCACTGTGATGTCACCGCTCTTCAGACGCTCCGGATCACACTGCACTCCCCTTGACCCGGACGTGCCTTTTACAAAGAGTAAACACAATGCCCCTAAGGCTTACATTGTAAAAGGGACTTCCGGCTCATGCATAGAACATAGAATGACCTGGTAACGTCACTGTGAAAAAGAGCAGAACGTTGTTGTATACAAGAGAAGACAAGAGTAGGTAAGTATGTTAAGATACTCACATTGCACTAAATACACATGTACACAGATTTAGAAAAAAAACTTCGTGGTAGGACTTCTATAATAAACGCTGCATATGTTTGATCCCTAGTTGGTGTTTCTCAATAAGTATGATTGTTTGAATGCGAGTTGTGATTAATTAATGTTGTCCCGTGTGAGTGATACAAGGCTAATTTGGTTGCACAATTATGTACTCTTTTTGGATATTTATAGACACTTTTCTGTTTCCAGAAAATTGGTTCCTTGGACAGTACCCAGTAAATAGACCCAGGGGGACATTAATTTGCTCATAATAATACTGTGCTCAGTATTGTGAAACGTATTGAACTAATATCTAATAAAATGAGTATGTCACGGAGTTACTGCGACAGAGCAATGCCAGAAGACCGCAGCGTCTGATGGCTCCTGCTTCGCCGCTGAGAACAAGCACTTCTCCGATGTATTAAATGTGTTTGTTTTCTTTCAGCAGGATAGGGGTTAATCCTCCATGTGGAAATTCCTGCATTCAGCTGTGCTTGGTTAGCCACTCCTCTCTCCTATAAAAGCTAGGCCTTCTGGCCAGATCCTTGTCTGAGTTAGCGCTTGCTAGATAGTGTCTGGAGAGCTGGAGGAGTTTATTGTGTGACTGTTGCTTGGTTTGTACACTTGGAAATTCCTCATCCTTACCTGCCTTATTTTCTTCCCTCTTCCTTCACATCCTGATGAATACCTCTATTAGTGAGAGAATATTTGTGCGAGTGGAATTTTCTTTTACCCTTGTCTTTGTTCCCTTGTCTGTCGGGTTGGTGTACTGCGGTATAGGGTAGCGCCTCTCTTCCCCGGGTGGGGGAAAGGGACAGATGCAGGGCTGCAGCTAGGAGACAGGGCAAGGGCAGGGGCCCCGCATCCTCGCCATCTGACGTATCCCGGGGAACAGGGCAAGCTAGGGCGCCCCCTAGTGCTAGGGCCAGGAAAGGTGCCACTGGTTCCTGTTTACTTGCCAGTCCTATTGTGACAGAGTAACTTTTGAACACTTGACAATTTCACTCTGTAATTTACAATCAAAGGTTTATCTTTCAATAGATTAAACTTTTTTTTAGATTTATATTGTAAGGCCCAAAAGCATCTAACATGAAATTGTATTTTTACTCAATATATTAATTAAACAGGTATTATATCTACCAAGTTATGATATGTGGATGTCCAACTACCAGAACCACCATGAATCCTGAAAATAAAAGGGCTTAGCTTTGGTATAGAGAGCAAAACTTCATAGTTTTTCCTTATGCAATTGTGCTTACAGACACCTGCTATTTAGGGAACGGCAGTACAGCTCCTTCCAGAATAATTGGTGTCCTGTCAGTAGGATCCCCATAGTTTAGAACATAATAATGTATGTTTCCAATATGCCATCACTTTCTATAATGGGAAAAATGTTAGTGATGTCTATGTAAACTGTATGACCCTGTCCACAAGCTATATGACCTAATTGTTCTTGCCCAATGCAACTAGTTACATTTCCACTTTCTTTTTGCAAGGTATTAGACTAAAAGCAAGTGTTTCTGTTGAATGAGAAAAGCTTTATTTTTACTAAGTGCTCATTTTCTTAGTGATGATACACCATATCCGGTATATAATCAAGTGACATGACATTCATCCTACACAACAAGGCTCATTTCTGTGCCCCATGAGGGTCCTTAAAGCAAAGACTCCATGATTTTGTAGATACTGTATGTGTTTATTGAGTCACACTAATGGAAAATTGTAAATCAAGAGCATGGATTGTGAATACATAGAATACATTTTACAGACTGCCCTTTCTGCCACAGTGCATATAACATTAAGCATTCAGTGTTCATTGCCTTCTGTCTCTTTACATTTTCTAAACCCTCTTACTGACTTCTTTAAACTTTTCTTAATTTCCATTAAACAAAACCATCGCGAAAAGCTTTAGTTTACATCAACATACATAGGGAGGCCTGGCTGATTTATAGAGAGCACATTAGGATATGGCATCGATGTGACCTGTACCATTGGCTGATAAGTAGTCACACCTCATTGCACATTTCCTTATGAGGTTTAGTGGCCATTGGAACAGGTCATATCTTTAAATTGTCATACCTACTGGCTACAGATTTTTTTTCTTTTTTCGAAATCTACCACTTTACAGTTCTTCCGTTTCAGCATCAGCGAGTACGTTTAGTTCAATGTTGAAGTGTGCACCATCACCAGATCCCAACCAGCCGATGGGTGTCCTGTTGAAGGATGGTCTGTTGATGACATTAGGGTTGAAGGCAGTTTCAGGCTCTGGTTCCACGGGCCCAGCATCAAATTCAGGCATCTGAAACGTCATCAGTTTAGATGCTTTCTCATACCCTCCGAAGGGCATTGCTGTCCTACAAAGATGGATAACCATAATTGGTGAGATGAGAAGTACTAAATCTTTTTTTATTACCTACAATTTTATTCATTCTGCTCTTATTTAAAGGTACAATTATACTCTAAAGTACTTAATAATTATGCTCTTATTATCAGGAGCTTTAGGTTCACAATATTGATTATTTTGATGATTAGGGTAGTATCAGACTATCTCAAACATACCTTCCAATATGCTAAATTTAATAAATTAGGTAATGGATCTAAAATAAGATTTAGCCTCCTTTATATCCCTCTTGATGGTATTTTGTGTTATAATTGGACATTCTGTTCAAATGAACAAATAAACATAGATAAATGTGCCTACAAGATTGTGGAAAAAACACCGACTCAGATATTTAAAGTGCCCTATGGATTTTATTTTGCTTCTTTGAAATAAAGTCCAGGATATTTACATTTAGTGCTGTTTTTGAAGCATTGATTATCTATTATAATATTATATTTATTATACGTGAGACCTCAAAGAACTAAGATCTTGAGTTCAAATCCAACCAGTGTCAACATCTATGTAAAGCTTGTATGTTGTCTCCATTTACATGTGGATTTCCTCCCACATCCCAAAAATATTTCAATTGGTCAATATCTTCATATGAAATAGGCTCCAATGTGTGTATTTCATGGAGGGAATTTAGATTGTGAATCCAAAGTGATGACAGAAACTAATGTCCAATTTTTTAAAGGTGTCTGTCTTTGCGCAGATCTGGCTCTGTGGAAAATGTTATTGTTAATAACAGTAATAATAATAATATTAATAATGATAATAGTAAAAAAAATTATTTTCTTTCTTTCTTTCTTCCTTTTTTTTTTTTTTTTTATAAAAGATACTACTCCTAATAACTTTCCAGTAAGGTCACTTACTTAACCTTGATCATTTCAATAGATATGCTCCAATTACTCTTGAGCTGTTCTGAAAACAAGCAGAACTGTTGATGGTTAGCTACTAACCTGTTGAACGATTTGTAACCACAAAGTTCGGCCTTGCTACCAAAATCCAATAGATTAATGCTTAGTTTTGTTGCTTGCTGCGGGTCCACTCCCAAAGCTTTGTCCCAGGGAGAGAGGTAAGTCTTAATGACAGTGATCTGCTTTATACCGTCACCGCCAGGTTGACTAGACTGAGCATTGGAAACTATATATTAAGTGAAACAAGACAAAAAAATTTCAGCCATAAATTATTGTGTAATTAAAAAAATATTAACGATACGCTGTTTCTCAGACTAATTCATATATAGGTATAGTTGATATAAAAAGTTAGGTAACTTTGTGAATATACTGCATTTCTTAAGTTGTGTTAGCTACATCAGCAGGTGTAGCGAAGAGACACGTTCATAGTTCAACTTTTGGAAACAGTTGATAAACTTGTTGTCAGTTGCATGGCTAACATTTAGCTATCATAGTGAAGCTCTACTGCTGGCCGACCCATTTCATAAGATTGTATAAAACATGGAGTAAAGAATGCATTTCCTATAATGCAAATCATCTAAATATGCTCTAAGCAGTCAATGAATCTATATACTGTAATGATAAGTATACTGGTTAATGATGAGCATATCCATTCAATGCTAAACAAAGTCATTTCAAATTATTAAGAACTTGCTAAACACAGCAAATTTGAACAATTTATGATTTGCTTCATGTACAAGGCATGTACAGGTTCTTTACATAAGATATCCTCAAATCATGACCTGTTGAGAATCACATGGCATAGCCAATCAGGAGGGACTGTCATAAACTGTATAAAACAGAAGTAGGGAATGCAGCACCCATTTTAGGGTGAATATGGTTAATGAGAGGATGTCACAACTCATAGCTTAGCCATAGAGAAATGGGGAGAAAACAAGAATACAGATGGAACTATACAAAAAGTGTGTGTGATAATACAGCAATGAAGATTAGTGTCTGAAGATCAGGCTGTTTATTACCAATGGTCACCATCCTTTTATTCATAGCCAGTGATCACTTTGAAATGACTAAATTTGTATTTTGAGCTAAATAGCTTGAAAAGGGCCGTTTACATCCTAGGAGGCATCAGGGTGTTACAGGCATCTCTTCAGGGCAATTGGAGGCTTTACCATATTATTGATTCACAGTGAATCAATTTGCTGTGAATGGTAATTGGAAAAATAGACAAAGCTGGCGAATTAGAATGTCAAAAGATTTGCTCATCTCTGATATTGGATAATATGGACTTTACACCTGCATAAATGTGAATGCAGCTCTTGAGTTTGCTGTAGACTATAATTCAGGATCTATACAAGGTGACTAATAAGTATAATTTAAATTATTTTTATTGATTTTATACAGTTTGTGACATAATATTGTGTTAAACTTCCATTTGATAGAAAAATGACTGATGAAAATGGCAATGCTTTATTTGATAAATGACTATTTCTTATCCGTATGTATTGTTATGTTTCTATTTAGCAATAGCACATATATATGTTTGACAAAAGGGAACATTATACCGAAGTCCTCGATTCTTGCCTTAATGCCACACAGTCTGATATTTTCCATAATGGTATGCATGCCAATATAAGATAAAGTCTCATACTAAATGTCATGAAGACTTATTTTGAGAAATGCAGTCGCTGAGAGGATGATTTAGATGTCCTTACTTTCCTTTTTTTCAGGACTGGATTTCTCAGTTCTGTTATTAAGTTAAAGGCTAGGCAGGATAGATTGAACTTATAAAGTGATTTTATTTTTCAAATGTTTTCCAGTAGAGTACATTTACTTTTGAAACAATTACCTTGTCCTCCTGCACCATCAACGCCCACAGAGCCCCCTTGTCCTCCACTGCCACTGATGCCTTGCTGACCTCCTGCAACACCTTTGCTCCCTGGTTTTGGTGGAGGAACAGGTGGGTGTTGACCTCCAGGCCCATGTTGTCCTCCAGACAGACTAGACACAAATTGTCCGCTGCCTTGTATTAACCCATAACCACCTCCTCCAACGCCTGCTTGTCCGCCGACACCTAACTGTCCTCCAACAGATGGTATAAACTTCTGGAAGTGGTCCTACAGAAGACAGAAAGATAACCATTGACTGTTCACTCT
Organism: Ranitomeya imitator; assembly: GCF_032444005.1. Lineage (NCBI taxonomy): Eukaryota > Metazoa > Chordata > Amphibia > Anura > Dendrobatidae > Ranitomeya > Ranitomeya imitator. The sequence continues at coordinate 742,594,393 of NC_091283.1, forward strand.
TTAAACCATGCTTAACACCTATCTGTCATAGATCTGTTTTCACCCCAGTACTTAGAGAGGTATTAACTCATATTGAGTGTCGCTATATCACATTTTAACAAACTAAATACAATTATCTCACTTATATAAATTATGACCTTTCAGCTCGGCAGTACATAATGGTCATTGCAACATTTATTCATTCTGTAATCATTGAAGTAAAACCTCAGATTTAGTTATAGCTATTAGCAGTGTGTCACCCCCCCTACTCCACTGGTGTTACTGTGCCAGTCATTATTTGCACTTTCCCATAAGACCCATAAGACGGAAACCTAATGGGTTATCAAATTAGTTTGATTTATCATAAAGTGCCACTTCCAACAAGTTATGAGGAGCTCTACTTAGGTGTTGTCCAGCTGTTCAGGTGTTTTCACAAGAATGGGGCCTAATAGAGGCATGAAAAATGTTATTAAAGGTCTACTGACAATTCAACATTTATTAAAGTAGACTGGTAGTGATGCATTGTGAGAGTCCAAAGATTCTGTTTATATAAAAAGGTATTGTCCTGAAGATGCAAATATTTTCAAAAGAGCTCAGACGCATATAAAAAAGGAGATAATTGATACTTGTCCTGGCCAATCACCTGCAGCCCCCTTTTGATGCTTACCCAGAATCTGCTGATCTTAGCTTTCTGGTTTCATCTCGAAACACTTGAAATGCCAGCTCTGCCATTCACTGGTCAAAGGGGTGGCACAACTCAGCCAGTATATGGCAAAGTGGGCATGTCATACCATGTTTGGTATGTTTAAATGGGACCTGGAAGCAGAGGCTTTTGTGAGCCAGGTGTCTGCACAAGAAATGTAGGATATCAGTGAGAGTGAGTACTGATTCTTTTTTTTATGGTAAAGAGAACCTATCAACAGGTCCAAAGTCACCAGTTTTTGTTCTTTTATTCTCGTTGCTTCCTTGACTGTTGCATTTTTTTTAGGTCCACCAAATTATTTCAGAGATGCTGGTCTTTTTATCTTGTGCTAATTTTGTGGTCATTTCCAAACGGGCATTACTCACAGGGTAATTATGTAAAACTGCCTAAAGACACACCCTGAAGAATCTTGTGAGTGATATCCCCTCGGTAACAACCAATAAAAATTAGCACATGAAAAGACCCATATTTCAGAAACCATATGACATTAAAAGAACAATACTCATGGGAGCAAGAATAAAGCATAAACTGGCAATTTTGGATATGGTGACAAATCCTCTTTAAGCCCTTTTAAAAATATTTTTTATGTGCTGGACAACTGATGTATAGATATGTAACATAAAACTTTTCCTTGCTGTTTCTTTGTATTTATCTATGCTGTATTTTACACATTAATGAGGTTTACAGAATGCATTGCAATGTGGTTAGATTACTGCTTTATGTGTAAGTGACCCATAAACTAGTATTTTGTCACAGACAGCGTAAGTGCATGCGCTGCGGAGAAAATCTGTAAACCAGCTCCTGCAACAGCTGTTCCAAAAGCTAAATATAGAGAGAAATATAAGAAGTAAAAACCAGGAGACTCACTGGGATTATATAACCCCATGTGCTTGGAGGCTTAAACAGCAGTATAGACCTTACCCCCGAGATAAGAAAAAGGTTCACTGGGTGTGTAACCTGCACGCAGCACCAGCAATGATGTTAATATTCTGATTACACTAAGAATTGTTTATCTTCTAATATTCTGAATATTAATTTAATGTGATATTAGTGTGAAAAAAGAAAGAAAGTGAATTATAATAGCTTCCAATATTTCAAATAATTCTTACTGGTGGCATTTTAATACCAGTATTAAGATGTTAATGCCATTGGGCAACAAAACCAGAACATTTTTATAATGATCATTTACCACATGCATATGGCAGAGCCGCGTAGGTGCGCCAGTGTATCATGCTCCAGCGCATGCTCTGTAAGGGAATATTCTCTCATACCAGCAATTCTGACATCTGGTAGAGTATGACACTTTTTTCTGTAGGGTTCATATGGAAATGTCAAATCAGACATATACAGGTGTTCAGTCCTTTTATGCACTTCTACGATGCCCTGTTATGGCTTTGTACAATGCAAAGCCAATGGATGATTATGGCCTGATGCCGGTTTCATGTATCTTTGTATCACAGTCCGAGTATGAACTGCGATTTACACACCAACCGTAGGTTTCCTCACCTGAACCATGAGGTAGCTGAGTTCTGGTCAAGAGACCCACTGCCAGTCCACAAATCGCGGTACATATATGGACTGTCATACACAGATGTGTGAAACCGTTGTATAAATGAGACTGATAAGGGACAGTGCATCAGTTCCACTTAATAAACTGAGCAGTCAAACATAATTAGTCCCCACAGTTAGGAAATATTTGCACTTTTTTTCATATTTTAGAAATTGCTCTCATTTTCTGAAAACATGTTATAGTTCATGAAAAATAGTACAATGTAATATAACAACTGCCAGCAGTACTCATGCGCTCCATTCTGCACATAATCTAAGACGACTAATATCCTCCATAATACAAACCTCACATCTCCGTCTTCAAGACTTCTCTTGTGCTTCACCAGTGTTCTGGAATACACTACCCCAAATGATCCAACTAACATCTAGCTCTCTTTAGACAGGCCTGTCACCTCAACTCACTACCCTAACTCTCCCCTGCTCCCTCCTTCTAAATGTTAATCACAATCTGCTCCCTCCTATTCACCTGTCTCCACATCCTATGTGCACCCAACAGCACTTGGTAACTGCACTAGACAGATCCTGGGTGATGACCGGATCAGGCGGCTTCATATGAAAACCCCTATTTATTATAATGATGGCTGGACCATACATAACAAGCACTTTCTACCTATTTTGTCCCCTATTTGCTTACAAATTGTAAGCTTGCATGCAGGCCCCCATTCCTCCTGTAACTGTTGAACTATGGCTACGTTCACATTTGCGTTGTTGTGTGTTGCATCGGCGACGCAACGCATGCAAAAACGCATTGTTTTGTGACGCATGCGTCCATTTTTGGCTTGATTTTGGACGCAAAAAAAATGCAACTTGCTGCGTCCTCTGCGCCCTGACGCTTGCGCCAAAAGTGACGCATACGTCACAAAACGCAAGACAATGCATGTCCATGCGCCCCCATGTTAAATATAGGGGCGCATGATGCATGCGTTGCCACGGCTGCGCCCGACACAACGCTAATGTGAACGTAGCCTATGTGTTACTTTGTACTGCTTCTTTTGTCTGCATGTGTCCCCGCTTAATTGTAAAGTGCTAAGGAATATGTTGGCACTATAGAAATAAAATGTTATTATATATTAAGTAAATGCTTCTAAAATAACAATTCTGGTCCATTCCTTCTTATAACTCTGCATTGCATTGTTCCTCTCTAATAAATAATAAAACTGAATGTTACCGTTCTCTTTGTCAAATGGCTGTGTCCCTCTCAGCAAAGATTGGATAGTGTCAGAGTGTGTAGGAACATCCCTCTACTAGTAACGCCTAGTTGTCATTTAAGAAACAAAATGCTTAAGAGAAATTCTAGAGGAATGGCACAAATTATAATAAAGAAAGCTATAGAGTTGGTATTGCAATACAAGTATTTAATAAGCCAGGTGTTAGGAAAGCTGACCCCACTCCATTTTAATTAGATCTATACAGTTATTTCTTTTCGGCTTGGGATGATTGAGGAGGCCATATGTGTTTCTATTTCCACCATGCTGTTGAACTGTATCTTAAAGCATTGCAGAGCCTCTTCTAAATGTTACTGTCTCTCAGCAACAGATACCAGTAAAGTTAGTCAACTTTCAAGTAGCACCTTGTGGTCATGAACCAAAACTTAGTCTCTACGCAATACACATAAGTCATTACTGTTCAAAACAAAATGCCATTGCCTGATATGAATGAGTACTGTCACTAATGCCACATCTCAGTCTCATCAATTATTGCCAAGTATTGCTTTTCTTTTGCCAGACATGGGTCTAGGAATTACATTAAAATGTGGTCAAAAATAAAGACAAGTCCAGAAAAACTTTTAGAAGGCCAATGTAATCTTCCATTACAGAGAAATTAGTGTTTGAAATTGATATGTAAATGAGGATGTAGATCTGCAGCCTCAGTCACTGCAGCTCTATACCCTGCCCAGCACCACCTCCTCCTGTTTAACTGTCACCCTCTAAGCTGTGTGGCTTAAGGCATAGGAGACATCAGTCATGTAGAAGGAGGCGACACTAAGCTGGAGTGACAGAGGCTTGAGATCTACCTTAGTCCATCAGTCTCTTTGCATATAATTTGACATGTCGATTCTTAGTAATGGAGGAATGGCCTGGCATGTAAAGGTATTGCAGAACTTGACTTTGAAAGAGCTACATGCACGTATAAATAGTTTGGGGTATAAAATCCAGGTGACAGATTCCCTTTAATACAACAAAGTAACCACAAAATATTTGGTAACCAGTGTCTCCTGAGAAGGCATCATGGGACAGGTTCTTCTGGAAGTTTTTTCTTGATTATACAGCGGTATATAAAAGTTTGTGCACCCCTGGTCAAAATTATTATAATTATGAACAGTTAAGCTAGTTGAAGATAAAATGATCTCTAAAAGGCCTAAAGTTGAACAGGACACATTTCCTTTGTATCTTATGCAAAAAAAAAATGTCTTTTTTTTTTTCATTTTAAAAATTAGAAAAAAGGAAAATGGGCAGATGCAAAATTTTGGGCGCTTAGTACCTAGCAGCACTCCATTTTGAAAGCGTTACAGCTCGTAAAATTTTTTATAGCCATCCAAAAGTTTTTCAATTCTTGTTTGAGGGATTTTCATAGATTCTTCCTTGGAAAATTCTTCCAGTTCTGCGAGATTCCTAGGTCGTCTTGCCCTCATAGCCACAGATTTTCAATGATTTTCAGATCAGGGGACTGTAAGGACCATTGTAAAACCTTCAGCTTGCGCCTTTTGAGGTAGTCTATTGTGGATTTTGATGTTTGTTTAGGAACATTATCCATTTGTAGAAGTCATCCTCTTTTCTTTTCTTTTCTTCCGATGATTCTTCCATGAAAGCCATATTTGTGCAGGTGTCTCTGAATAGTAGGACAATGAACCACAACTCCAGAATCTGCCATATCTTTTTGAAGGTTGTTTGAGGTCAAACGGGAGTTTTGATTTGGCTCTCTTGCAATCCAACAAGCAACTCTCACTAAAGTTTTGCTTGGTCTTGCAGAGCTTATCTTGACCTCCACTGTTTCTGTTGACTGCCATTTCTTAATTACATTTCGAACTGAGGAAAGGGCAACTTGAAAACGCTTTGCTGTTTTGTTATAGCCTTCTCCTGCTTTGTGGACCTCCACCTTTTTCATTTTATAGTGCTAAGCAGTTGCTTAGAAGAATCCATGGCTCCTGTTTTTTGTCAAAAGGTTAGAGGAGGCTGGGTTTTATAAAGCTGGGAAATTTGCATCACCTTGCCTTTTCTTAACGATAATAGTGAACAAGCCATAACCCTAGCAGGTGAATTAAGGTATGAAACTTTGGTCAAAGATATCTGAGCACACAAACCTCCAAGGGTGCACAAACTTTTACATTGGCCCATTTTCCTTTTTGCAAGTTTTAAAATTAAATAAAGGACAATATTTTTGTTTTTCCTAAAATACAAAGGAAATGTGTCATCTTTAACTTTAGGCCTTTAAGAGATGATTTCATCTTCTACGTGCTGAAGTGTTCACAATAACAGTAATTTTGACCAGGGATGCCCAAACTTTTACATGCCACTATAGTGATAATATGCTTAAAAAAGCCTTACTTTGTAGAATTGCTGTCAGGGTGAACAGTCTATGAACTAAAAACTACTTGTACTTTTTAGGTGTTGTGTCAGCAAACTAAAGTAAGAAAGACAGAACATGAAGAAAAGTAGCATCTTTATGGGTTATGCGGCTGCTGTGCCCTAATCAACCTTGACCTTTCACACAGCTGGTAATGTGCAACCTATCTAGTGAATTCTAAGATACCACCTAAGAGTAGTTCTAGGCACAACTGAACATAACCATTTCCAATCCAAGTTCTCTAGATTAAGGTAAAATCTTTACAAAGATTGCACATACACTCACATCTATATTGAGAGTAATTTGTAGGAGTAGAACATGTGCCCCATTGTAAACAGCAATTTATTCACTCAGATTGGTTGTAGACTCTTAGGAGGTGAAGTATTGTGTAAGGGGATTGTCTCCACATTTTACCAGTCAACACACTCCAGGGGTCTCCACCATCTTTCTCCCAGCGCAAAAGTCCTCTCTGTCTGATTAACACAGTTCAGGATTTTCCAGAACCTTCAAAAACAGACGTCCTCCATGTTGTTGACTTAAAAGAATGTCCGGTCTTGGGTCAAAAGTCTAAAGTCAGTCTATGAGCCTGCAAACATGTGAATCCTCACATTATATGCACTGCGCTTTCTGAGTATTCTCCGGTGCCGATAGCGGGTGATCATGTAACCGCAAGTATATGATTTAACTTATTCTGCCTAACTCAATAAATTTGCATTGAACGAGGCCTTGCCCATTATGCATGTGTCTCAGATATTACCTACGCAGATCCTGCATTATTTAACTATGTATGGTTAATTCCTTTTTTTCGGGAATTGTTAATATGCCAGATGTTAGTCTTTGGGTTTGTACCAGTCCACCTTTCTACATACAGTACAGACCAAAAGTGTGGACACACCTTCTCATTTAAAGATGTTTCTATATTTTCATGACTATGAAAATTGTACATTCACACTGAAGGCATCAAAACTATGAATTAACACATGTGGAATTATATGCTTATCAAAAAAGTGTGAAACAACTGAAATGATGTCTTATATTCTAAGTTCTTCAAAGTAGCCACCTTTTGCTTTGATGACTGCTTTGCACACTCTTGGCATTCTCTTGACGATCTTCAAGAGGTAGTCACAGGGAATGGTTTTCACTTCACAGGTGTGCCCTGTCAGGTTTAATAAGTGGGATGTCTTGCCTTATAAATGGGGTTGGGACCATCAGTTGTGTTGTGCAGAAGTCTGGTGGATACACAGCTGATAGTCCTACTGAATAGACTGTTAGAAGTTGTATTAAGCCAAGAAAAAAGCAGCTAAGCAAAGAAAAACGAGTGACCATCATTACTTTAAGAAATGAAGGTCAGTCAGTCCGAAAAATTAGTAAAACTTTGAAAGTGTTCCCAAGTGCAGTGGCAAAAACCATCAAGTGCTACAAAGAAACTGGCTCACATGAGGACTGCCACAGGAAAGGAAGACCAAGAGTCACCTCTGCTTCTGAGGATAAGTTTATCCGAGTCACCACCCTCAGAAATTGCAGGTTAACAGCAGCTCAGATTAGAGACCAGGTCAATGCCACACAGAGTTCTAGCAGCAGACACATCTCTACAACAACTGTTAAAAGGAGACTTTGAGCAGCAGGCCTTCATGGTAAAATAGCTGCTAGGAAACCCCTGCTAAGGACAGGCAACAAGCAGAAGAGACTTGTTTGGGCTAAAGAACACACGGAATGGACATTAGACCATTGGAAATCTGTGCTTTGGTCTGATGAGTCCAAATTTGAGATCTTTGGTTCCAACCACCATGTCTTTGTGTGATGCAGAAAAGGTGAATGGATGGACTCTACATGCCTGGTTCCCACCGTGAAGCATGGAGGAGGAGGCGTGATGGTGTAGGGGTGCTTTGCTGGTGACACTGTTGGGGATTTATTTAAAATTGAAGGCATACTGAACCAGCATGGCTAGCACAGCATCTTGCAGCGGCATGCTATTCCATCCGTTTGCGTTTAGTTGGACCATCATTTATTTTTCAACAGGACAATGACCCCAAACACACCTCCAGGCTGTGTAAGGGCTATTTGACCAAGAAGGAGAGTGATGGGATGCTACGCCAGATAACCTGGCCTCCACAGTCACCAGACCTGAACTCAATCAAGATGGTTTGGGGTGCTAAGCATCTCTGGGAACTCCTTCAAGATTGTTGGAAGACCATTCCCAGTGACTACCTCTTGAAGCTCATCAAGAGAATGCCAAGAGTGTGCAAAGCAGTCATCAAAGCAAAAGGTGGCTACTTTGAAGAACCTAGAATATAAGACATAATTTCAGTTGTTTCACACTTTTTTGTTAAGTGTATAATTCCACATGTGTTAACTCATAGTTTTGATGCCTTCAGTGTGAATGTACAATTTTCATAGTCATGAAAATACAGAAAAATCTTTAAATGAGGTGTGTCCAAACTTTTGGTCTGTACTGTATATATATGTACAGTGGGGGAAATAAATATTTGATCCCTTGCTGATTTTGGAAGTTTGCCCACTGACAAAGACAGGAACAGTCTCTAATTTTAAGGGTAGGTTAATTTTAACATTGAGAGATAGAATATCAAAAATAACATCCAGAAAATCACATTGTATAAATTATATAAATTTATTTGCATTTTGCAGTGAGAAATAAATATTTGATCCCTCTGGCAAACAAGGCCAAATGTATGGATGAGGGGCTGTGGTCAGATGAGGCCAAAACTGAACTTTTTGGCCACCAAGATAAATGATATTTCTGCCATCAAACACCGCTAATCACTCCAAGAACACTATTCCCATAGTGAAACATGGTGGTAGCAGCATCATGCTGTGGAGATGTTTTTCAACAGCTGGGAAAGGAGAAATGGTCCAAGTCGAGGGAACGACAGATGGTAGAAATATAGGGATATTCTTGAGCAAAAACTGTTTCTGTCTGTCATTTGAAACTGGGACAGATGTTTACCTTCCAAAAAGACAATGACCCAAGCATACTGCTAAAGCAACACTCAAACGGTTTAAGGGGAAATGTGTAAATGTTTTGGAGTGACCAAGTCAAAGCCCTTACCTAAATCCAACTGAGAATCCGTGGTCAGACTTGAAGATGCTGTTCATCAGAGGAAATCATCAAAACTTGAAGGAGCTGGAGCAGTTTTACCTTGGGGAATGGGCAAAAATCCCAGTGGCAAGATGTGGAAAGCTCATAGAGACTTATCCTAAGTGAATTGCAGCTGTAGTTGCCACACAAGATGGCTCTACAAAGTACTGACTTTAGGGGGGGTGAATAGTCATGCATACTGATGATTTCAGTTATTTTGCCCTATTTGTTTGCTTCACTAAAAAAAGAAAACAGAATGTTCACAGTTGTAGGCATGTATTTTACATGAACTGATGCAAACTCTCAATAAACAGTGAAATTCCAGATTGTGAGGTAGCAAAACATGGAATATGCCAAGGGGGTGAATACTTTTGCAAGACACTATGTGTATGTGTATAGTCATGGCCGAAAGTGTTGGCACTCTTAAAATTGTCCCAGATGATGAGGTATTTCTCCCAGAAAATCATTGCAATTACACAAGTTTTGTTACAAACAAGTTTATTTCCTTTGTGTGTATTGGAACAACACAAAAAACAGAGAAAAAAGGTAAATTGAACATAATTTCACACAAAGCCCTGAAAATGGGCCGGGCAAAGTTGTTGGCACCTTTCCAAAATTGTGGGTAAACAACTTTGTTTCAAGCATGTGATACGAATATGAAATATAAAAGTCCAACTTGAAACCAGATAAAAAGGGGAGAAGTTGTCTCATTCTTTGCATTGTGGATCTGTGTGCCTCAATAAGCATGGAGAACAGAAAAAGGAGAAGCGAACAGTCTGAGGACTTGAGAACCAAAATCGTTGAACAATATCAACAATATCAAGGGTACAAGTCCATCTCCAGAGATCTTGATGTTTCTTTGTCCATGGTGCACAACATATTTATTTAAGTTTATAACCTATGGCCCCGTAGCTAATCTCCCTGGATGTGAATGGCAGAGAAAAATTGATTTGAAGGTTGCAACACAGGATAGTCCAGATGGTGGACAAGCAGCCCCAATCAAGTTTCAAAAAAATTCAAGCTGTCCTGCAGGCTCAAGGTGAATCAGAGTCAAAGTGAACTATTTGTCGACATTTGAAAGAAATTAAATGCTATGGTAGTAGACCCAAGAGGATGCCACTGCTGACACAAAGACATAAAAAAGCTAGACTGCAGTTTTCCAAAATGTACATAAGCTAAAATCCTTCTGAGAAAGCATCTTGTGGACAAATGAGACTAAGATAGAGCTTTTTGGTAAAGCACATCATTATAATGTTTACCGAAAACTGAATGAGTCCTGCAAAGAAAAGAACACAGTACCTACAGTCAAATATAGTGGAGGTTCAAAGATGTTTTGAGGTTGATTTGCTTCCTCTGGCACTGGGTGCCTTGACGGTGTGCAAGGCATCATGAAATCTTAAGATTACCAACGGATTTTGGGACGCAATATAATGCCTAGTGTCAGAAAGCTGGGTTTGTATCTTAGGTCACGGGTCTTCTAGTAGGACAATGAACTCAGCCATAGTTCAAGAGACACCCAGATATGGATGGAATCAAAGCACTGGAGAGTTTTGAGGTGACAAGCAATGAGTCTGGATCTAAGTGCCATTGAACACCTGTGGATAGATCTTAAAATTGCTGTTAGGAAAAGGCACCCTTCAAATATGGGAGAACTGGTGCAGTTTGCAAAAGAAGAGCGGTCAAAAATTCCAGTTGAGAGCTTGTTGATAGTTGTAAGAAGTGATTGATTTCAGTTATTTATTCCAAAGAGTGTGTAGCCAAATATTACATTGGGGCTGCCAACAATTTTGTCCTGTCCATTTTGGTTTTTTTTTTGTGAAATTATTTCTAATTTGCCTCTTTTTCCTCAGATTTTTTGTGTCGTTCACATGAAGGAAATAAACATGTATAACAAAGCAACTGTAATTGCAATAATTTTCTAGGAGAATTACTTAATTTTCTGGAACAATGTCAATGGTGCCAAAACTTTCGGCCATGATGGCATATATATTATATATATCTACTATATAATGCTCTAATTCTGTTTGTTAGTCTGTAATGGAAATCCCCCGACAGACGCAGTCCGGCTGCGGGATTTGAACCACGCTTCGCTGATTGGTCGCGCCCGGCCGACCGCAACCAATCAGCCATATTGGCGCGGAATTTAACCCCCACTCATAGTGCGACGTAGTTCACTCACGTTTACTGAACAAGTTCTGTCAGTCACAGTGTGATGTAGTTCAGTCACGTTTACTGAACAAGTTCTGTCAGTCACAGTGCCACGTAGTTCACTCACGTTTACTGAACAAGTTCTGTCAGTCACAGTGCCACGCAGTTCAGTCACGTTTACTGAACAACTTCTGTCAGTCACAGTGCCACGTAGTTCAGTCATGTTTACTGAACAAGTTCTGTCTGTCACAGTGCCATGTAGTTCAGTCACGTTTACAGAACAAGTTCTGTCAGTCACAGTGTGATGTAGTTCAGTCACGTTTACAGAACAAGTTCTGTCAGTCACAGTGCCACGTAGTTCACTCACGTTTACTGAACAAGTTCTGTCAGTCACAGTGCCACGCAGTTCAGTCACGTTTACTGAACAACTTCTGTCAGTCACAGTGCCACGTAGTTCAGTCATGTTTACTGAACAAGTTCTGTCTGTCACAGTGCCATGTAGTTCAGTCATGTTTACAGAACAAGTTCTGTCAGTCACAGTGTGATGTAGTTCAGTCACGTTTACAGAACAAGTTCTGTCAGTCACAGAGCCACGTAGTTCAGTCATGTTTACTGAAAAGTTCTGTCAGTCACAGCACCACATAGTTCAGTCACGTTTACTGAACAAGTTCTGTCAGTCACAGTGCCACGTAGTTCAGTCATGTTTACTGAACAAGTTCTGTCTGTCACAGTGCCACGTAGTTCAGTCACGTTTACAGAACAAGTTCTGTCAGTCACAGTGTGATGTAGTTCAGTCACGTTTACAGAACAAGTTCTGTCAGTCACAGAGCCACGTAGTTCAGTCACATTTAATTAACAAGTTCTGTCAGTCACAGTGCGATATAGTTCACTCATGTTTACTGAATAAGTTCTGTCAGTCACAGTGTGACGTAGTTCACTCACATTTACTGAACAAGTTCTGTCAGTCACAGTGCCACGCAGTTCAGTCACGTTTACTGAACAACTTCTGTCAGTCACAGTGCCATGTAGTTCAGTCACGTTTACAGAACAAGTTCTGTCAGTCACAGTGTGATGTAGTTCAGTCACGTTTACAGAACAAGTTCTGTCAGTCACAGAGCCACATAGTTCAGTCATGTTTACTGAAAAGTTCTGTCAGTCACAGCACCACATAGTTCAGTCACGTTTACTGAACAAGTTCTGTCAGTCACAGTGCCACGTAGTTCAGTCATGTTTACTGAACAAGTTCTGTCTGTCACAGTGCCACGTAGTTCAGTCACGTTTACAGAACAAGTTCTGTCAGTCACAGTGTGATGTAGTTCAGTCACGTTTACAGAACAAGTTCTGTCAGTCACAGAGCCACGTAGTTCAGTCACGTTTAATTAACAAGTTCTGTCAGTCACAGTGCGATATAGTTCACTCATGTTTACTGAATAAGTTCTGTCAGTCACAGTGTGACGTAGTTCACTCACATTTACTGAACAAGTTCTGTCAGTCACAGTGCCACCTAGTTCAGTCACGTTTACTGAACACGTTCTGTCAGTCACTGTTCTGCCCATCTTAATGTGCAGAGAGTTAATTATCATGTTATTCAAGTTGTGGCCACTGGAGGTCATCAGTTGCCTACTTTTCATGTTGTTTACCAACCTTTCCCTCCTAAGAGCAATGTCTTATGGGTTAGTTCCGCCCGCATTCTTCTTGTGAAGACAAGCTTCAGTAGCCATTTTTCCTCAGATCTGCAGAGAGGCACACGTGCTCCTGTCTCGCTTACTTTCTTACCCCTGTCTTTACGGATCTCGGTACGTTTATAAAGGTTTAATGCATCTTATGTTTGTGTTAGTATTTAAGCCTTATGCAGCTCCTATAGTCAGATATAGTTAGGCAGATGTGCTTTGCAGCTTGCAGTTAGGTTAATGTATACTCTGCATGTAGATAGATGCATTCTTGTATAGAATAGGGCAGTGCTGTTAGAATTACTGTGTAATGCACTCTGTATAATTCTTGCTGTAATGTCCCAGTTATTTATGTGATTGCACCCTGTATGTGCTTATACTGAAATGCTGTTATTCTTTACAGTTTTTCACCAGTCATCCACTATGATCAGTCATCCACTATGATCAGTCATCCACTATGATTATTCACTGAACATCCACTTTGTACATCAACATCATTCACTATTCGATCATCTACTATGAATACTGTCCACCATTGTTGTTCAACGTTATAGTTTTGGTTATCATCACCCTAATAAATAAGACTTAAGCATCAACACAGTCTGTTTACTGGGATGTGGATGAAGGTTTAGCCGTATGTTGGAATCCACACAGCATCCTACGTGTAGGAAGACAGAACAGTGAAAAACGAGACAGCCAGTCGCAGGCGGTGATTGTAAAGTAAGAACAGATTAGCTGCCTTCAGTGAAACTGATAGCCGGTCGCAGGCTGTAGTTGTTCAGACTGTACGGACTGCTAACACCCACACTGCTCCGCATTCGGGTATCACAGCAGCCGCCATACAGCCGCGGGACTATACTGCAGCCCGCCAAGAGGAGCTACATCATTCCCGCCACGCGGAAGCTCACCGCACCTAGACTCAGTTTCCCGCCAAAACACTCAGCAGTACGCAGCTAAGCGCACAATGTCTCGAAACAGCACATCCTCACTCAAGACGAGGTCACGAGCAAGCTCTAACAGGTCATCATTAGCAGAGCTGGCTGCTGTCGCTCGTGCTGAAGCTGAAGCAGCCAAAGCGAGGTCCTCCTTTGCCGAGAAATAAATGAATCTAAAGCTGAGACAAGCAGAGCATGAGGCAGAAAAGGTACGTTTGCAGGCAGAACAAACTGCACGCCTGCAAGCAGAAAATGCACGTTTGCAGGCTGAAACCGCACGTTTGCGGGCAGAGCAAGAAGCAGAAGGTGCGCGCCTGCAAGTGTCTCTAGAAAGACTTATGGTAGACAAAGAGGCAGCAGCTGCAATAGCTAAGGCAGAGTACTTGGAAGCCATGAAGGATCCTGATTATGAGAGACGCAGCAACGTTCTTGGAACAGATCTAGAGCAGCAAGATCCAGCTCAGCGCGTCGCAGAGTACGTTCATCGACACTCCAGCATGGACAACACCCTCGACAGACTACAACGATCAGCCTACGCCGATTATCATCGATCCAACCCCGAACTTCACTACTACAAACAAGAAGACCTCCAACACAGAGGAGTCGACCACAGCTACCGTTCCACTGAGAAGAAGGTACAGCTCCCACCTCACCTTAAAGAGACATCTTTTTCACCAGAAAGGTACTATGCAGACTGTCCGAAGCCAAGAGCATCTCACAGGTATGGTGACGCACCACACACTAGACATGGCTATAACATACCGGCTCGTACGAACACTGATCAAGCCACCATAGACTTGGCAAAGTTCTTTGCCCGCCGAGAACTGGTAACAAAAGGACTTGTAAAGTTCACTGACAAAGCCGAAAACTACAGGTCGTGGCGAGCTTCGTTCCAGAACGCCATTCAGGGACTGGACCTTTCTAGTAGTGAGGAGTTAGATCTCCTGGTAAAGTGGCTTGGAACTGAATCGGGCGAGCATGCTAAAAGACTAAGAGACATTAACATAGAATACCCACACATAGGTTTACGTAAAGTGTGGGAAAGACTTGACGAATGCTATGGGTCCGTAGAAGTAATAGAGAATGCTTTATTCAAAAGAATTGATGATTTCCCTAAGATAGGGCCCAAGGGTTATCAAAGACTTAGAGAATTGAATAATTTATTGATAGAGTTACAGGTCGCCCAGAAGGAAGGTCACTTGGCTGGATTGGCATTCTTAGACACTGCTAGGGGTGTCAATCCAATAGTACAAAAACTTCCTTACAATCTTCAAGAAAGGTGGATTATACATGGTTCACGGTATAAACAAATTCATAACGTACCATTCCCTCCTTTTACTGTATTTGTTGAGTTTGTCACCCAGCAAGCCAAGATCAGAAATGACCCTAGTTTTGATTTCACTGTCATGTTCCACTACCCCTTGTGTCAAACCCAGTAAGACACCCGTGGCAGTCCATAAAACTGATATTGATTCCACAGGTCCTCCACACAAGACAACTAAGCCCCCTACGGAAGAGAGCAAACCTCAGGATGTCAGTAAGCAGTGCCCTCTACACAGGAAACCACATCCTCTACTAAAGTGTAGAGCCTTCAGGGAGAAGACTTTAGAGGATCGCAAAGGTTTCCTCAAGGAAAACAACATCTGCTTCAAATGCTGTGCTACGACCTCTCACTTCGCCAGGAACTGTGGAGCTAGCGTGAAATGTGCAGAATGCAGCAGCACGGATCACAATACAGCCTTGCATCCTGGACCACCTCCAGGAGTGTTGTCACAAGCAGAGGAGCACGATGAGAAACAGAAGAACACCGACGAAGACACCCCTGCGGTCACCTCTCAATGTACGGAGATCTGTAAGGGACTCAAGGGAGGAAGATCCTGCTCAAAAATCTGCCTTGTCCGAGTCTATCCAACAGGCCACAGAGACAAAGCGCTCAAGATATATGCAATCCTAGATGACCAAAGTAATAGGTCTTTAGCCAGGTCCATCTTCTTTGACAACTTCAGCATTGTAGGCCCCAGTTCTCCCTACTCCCTTAGGACATGTTCAGGTACCGTCGAGACGGCGGGGAGGAAAGCAACCGGATACAAAGTGGAGTCCATGGATGGCCAGACCTGTCTGTCACTACCGACCATCCTGGAGTGCAACCAGATTCCTGACAACAGGTCTAAGATACCTTCACCAGAGGTGGCAACGTATCACCCCCACCTGAAGCGTATAGCCCACCTGATACCTAAGTTGGAACCAGAAGCGCCAATAGCTTTACTTCTGGGAAGAGATATACTACGAGTCCACAAGACTAGAGAATATATCAACGGCTCACTGAATGCTCCATACGCGCAGAGGCAAGACCTTGGATGGGTCATTGTAGGAGATGTCTGTCTAGGAGGAGCACACAAGCCGGTCTCAGTCAACAGTATGCTTACCAGCACACTAGAAAATGGACGTCCATCTCTCTTCCAGCCGTGTCACAATAGTCTGCTGGCAAAGGAACTACCGAGCAGCACTCCCCTACCTTGCCCTTTCTCAGTTCCTATCAACGAAGACCACGCCTGTGAAGGTGAACAAGACCACATAGGATGTACAGTCTTCCACAGGACGAAGGAAGACAACAAGGTAGCGATGTCTATAGAAGACAAGATATTCCTGGACATCATGGACGAACAAATAGTCAAGGATACGGCGAATAGTTGGGTCGCACCTCTACCATTTCGACCTCAGAGGAGACGCCTACCCAACAACAAGGAATTGGTCTACAGCAGATTCATCTCCCTAAGACACAAGCTTCAGAAGTCACCTGAGACGAAGGAACATTTCTTTACCTTCATGGGAAAGATATTCCAGAACAACCATGCAGAGATTGCACCTGCACTTCGACACAGAGAGGAGTGTTGGTACCTGCCCATCTTCGGAGTGTACCATCCTAAGAAGCCAGGTCAGATTAGAGTGGTATTCGACTCAAGTGCCAAATGCGAAGACGTGTCATTGAATGATGTCTTACTGTCGGGCCCAGACCTCAACAACAGACTTCTGGAAGTATTACTCTGTTTCCGTAGAGATTCAGTGGCATTTATGGCTGACATACCACAGATGTTCCACTGTTTTCTCGTCAAAGAGGAACACAGAAACTACCTGAGGTTCTTCTGGTACCGTGACAACGACCCGGATGGAGACATCGCAGAGTACCGGATGCGGGTACACATCTTTGGGAACAGTCCTTCCCCAGCGGTCGCAATCTACGGCCTCCGACATTCTGCCAAAAAGGGTGAAGAAGAGTATGGCTCGGACGTCAGGTCCTTTGTGGAAAAGGATTTTTACGTGGATGACTGTTTGAAGTCCACACCGACAAGTGAGGCCGCAATCAGTCTTCTAAAGAGGACTCGTGACATGCTCGCTCAGTCTAACCTAAGGTTACACAAGATTTCTTCCAACAGCCGAGAGTTGATGGAAACCTTTCCCTCTGAAGTCTATTCCAGCGATCTAAAGGATTTAGACCTCAGCATCGACCCCCTTCCCATGCAACGGAGCCTTGGATTGCTGTGGGACCTGAAGACAGATACCTTCACCTTTCAGATCAGCAAGGATGAGAAACCCTTCACGCGCAGAGGAGTTCTTTCCTTCGTGAATAGTTTATACGACCCCTTGGGGTTCGTAGCTCCAGTAACCATCCAAGGAAAGCTGATGCTCAGAGATTTCACCCAAGACACTACTGATTGGGATGATCCACTTCCAGCGGGAAAGGCTGACCTGTGGGCAGAGTGGAGGAAGTCTCTTGAAGCCCTGACCAACCTTCGTGTGAAACGACCGTATGCTCCTGTGCCATCCACAGAGGTCAAAATGCAAACACTTTGTATTTTCTATGATGCATCAGTCAAAGCGATTGCAGCAGTAGCGTACCTCAAATCCACAGACGTAAGCGGACAATGCCATATCGGGTTCGTTATGAGACGGACGAAATTGGCGCCACTTCGGGAACACACGATACCCAGACTGGAACTTTGTGCTGCTGTCCTTGCAGTTGAGTTGGCTGAACTGATCTCGGATGCGATGAGTCTTAAGATCAAAGATGCAGAGTTCTACACCGATAGCAAGGTGGTACTGAGGTACATCTGTAACGAGACACGACGCTTCTACGTCTACGTCAGCAACCGGGTACTTCGGGTAAGAAGATCCACCGACCCTAATTAGTGGCAATACATACCTACTCACCACAATCCTGCGGACCACGCGACTAGATCCGTCGCTCCCAGTTATCTGAAGGACACTTCATGGTTCACAGGTCCTACCTCTTTGTACCGTTCGATGTCCCACATCAGCAGGCCTGAAACTTTCGAACTAGTGGGTCCAGACACAGACGAAGAGATCCGACCTCAAGTGTCTGCTCTACATACAGAGATTTCAAGTTGCCACCTCGAATCTCACCGGTTCAGCAGGTTCTCCACCTGGAAGTCACTCGTTCGAGCTATAGCTTGTCTATTTCATGTAACCCAGTCCTACAAGACAGCACTTTCTAGTGATTCTGGAGATCCATCCATCCTTACTCCTGCAATGTTACTCACACAGAAAACCTGTGTCCCGAAAGCTCCACTCGGAGAATTCAATGACAAAGACCTCTACAGACGACAATGGAGGCAAGTACAAAGCGTGTCCAACGTCTTCTGGAATAGATGGAGGAAAAAGTATCTCTCCACTCTGCAAACCAGGACAAAGTGGCAGAAAGACCGCCCAAACATTCAATCTGGCGATGTTGTACTCATCAAAGACAGTCAGTCACATCGGAACGAGTGGCCACTCGGCCTAGTCATTAAGACCCTGCCCAGTAAAGATGGGAAAGTGCGGAAAGTAGAGGTCAGAGTGTGCAAGCTTGGAGAAAACAAACTGTTCCTCAGACCCGTTAACGAGCTTGTATTATTATTTTCCCCAAAAGAACCTAATTGTGGCATCTGTTGACGCCAAGCGGGGAGTGTTCTGCCCATCTTAATGTGCAGAGAGTTAATTATCATGTTATTCAAGTTGTGGCCACTGGAGGTCATCAGTTGCCTACTTTTCATGTTGTTTACCAACCTTTCCCTCCTAAGAGCAATGTCTTATGGGTTAGTTCCGCCCACATTCTTCTTGTGAAGACAAGCTTCAGTAGCCATTTTTCCTCAGATCTGCAGAGAGGCACACGTGCTCCTGTCTCGCTTACTTTCTTACCCCTGTCCTAACGGATCTCGGTACGTTTATAAAGGTTTAATGCATCTTATGTTTGTGTTAGTATTTAAGCCTTATGCAGCTCCTATAGTCAGATATAGTTAGGCAGATGTGCTTTGCAGCTTGCAGTTAGGTTAATGTGTACTCTGCATGTAGATAGATGCATTCTTGTATAGAATAGGGCAGTGCTGTTAGAATTACGGTGTAATGCACTCTGTATAATTCTTTCTGTAATGTCCCAGTTATTTATGTGATTGCACCCTGTATGTGCTTATACTGAAATGCTGTTATTCTTTACAGTTTTTCACCAGTCATCCACTATGATCAGTCATCCACTATGATCAGTCATCCACTATGATTATTCACTGAACATCCACTTTGTACATCAACATCATTCACTATTCGATCATCTACTATGAATACTGTCCACCATTGTTGTTCAACGTTATAGTTTTGGTTATCATCACCCTAATAAATAAGACTTAAGCATCAACACAGTCTGTTTACTGGGATGTGGATGAAAGTTTAGCCGTATGTTGGAATCCACACAGCATCCTACGTGGAGGAAGACAGAACAGTCACAGTGCGACATAGTTCACTCACGTTTACTGAACACGTTCAGTCAGTCACAGTGCGACATAGTTCAGTCACGTTCACTGAACACGTTCTGTCAGTCACAGCGCGCTGAACAGATACTTCATCACTGTACACAATCATGATTTACGCTTCCTGTCTTCCAATGGGTCGTAAACAAAAATACACCAAGGAGGATGACAGAAAAGCAGCAGCAAGGCAACGACAACGTTGAGAGCAAGAGACACTTCAACAAACTGCCGCCAGACAAGCCCAGGATGCGGAATCTCACAGACAACGTCGCCAACAGGAGACACCACAACAAATTGCCATATGACAATGATAATGTATATATTTTACCTGGAAAATCCTGTGTATTTATTTGATTATTCTTAAATCTTCGTAAATAAACTACATACATATTCTAGAATACCCGATGCGTTAGAATCGGACCACCATCTAGTATATATATATATATTTACCGTATATACTCGAGTATAAGCCGAGATTTTCAGCCCTCGGCGGGTGAGGGGAAGAGGGCGCTGAGGCATACTCACCTAGTCCCGGCGATCCTGGCGCTCCCCCTGCCGTCCCACGGTCTTCGGTGCTGCAGCTCTTCAGCGGTCACGTGGGACTGCTCATTAGAGAAATGAATAGGCGGCTCCATCTCCCATAGGGGTGGAGCCGCCTATTAATTTCTCTAATCAGCGGTAACGGTGACCGCTGATAGAGGAAGAAGCTGCGGCACCGAAGACAGCTGTACGGGGGAAGGAGCCGGACGCCGGGACCAGGTGAGTATCGCATAGTCACCTGTCCACGTTCCAGCCGCCGGGCGCCGCTCCATCTTCCCGGCGTCTCTGCGCTCTGACTGTTCAGGTCAGAGGGCGCGATGATGCATATAGTGTGCGCGGCGCCCTCTGCCTGATCAGTCAGAGCGGAGAGACGCCGGGACCGGACGCTGGGAGCTGCAAGCAAGAGAGCTGAGTATGTGTTTTTTTTTTTTTTACTGCAGCAGCAGCAGCGACAATGGCACAGCTTTCTATGGGGAAATATGAACGGTGCAGAGCACTATATGGGGCACAGCTATAGGGCAATAATGAACGGTGCAGAGCACTATATGGGGCACAGCTATAGGGCAATAATGAACGGTGCAGAGCACTATATGGGGCACAGCTATAGGGCGATAATGAACGGTGCAGAGCACTATATGGGGCACAGCTATAGGGTGATAATGAACGGTGCAGAGCACTATATGGGGCACAGCTATAGGGCAATAATGAACGGTGCAGAGCACTATATGGGGCACAGTTATAGGGCAATAATGAACGGTGCAGAGCACTATATGGGGCACAGCTATAGGGCAATAATGAACGGTGCAGAGCACTATATGGGGCACAGCTATAGGGCAATAATGAACGGTGCAGAGCGCTATATGGGTCACAGTTATAGGGCAATAATGAACGGTGCAGAGCACTATATGGGGCACAGCTATAGGGCAATAATGAACGGTGCAGATCACTATATGGGGCACAGCTATAGGGCAATAATGAACGGTACAGAGCACTATATGGGGCACAGCTATAGGGCAATAATGAACGGTGCAGAGCACTATATGGGGCACAGCTATAGGGCAATAATGAACGGTGCAGAGCACTTTATGGGGCACAGCTATAGGGCAATAATGAACGGTGCAGAGCACTATATGGGGCACAGCTATAGGAAAATATGAACGGTGCAGAGCACTATATGGGGCACAGTTATAGGGCAATAATGAACGGTGCAGAGCACTATATGGGGCACAGCTATAGGGCAATAATGAACGGTGCAGAGCACTATATGGGGCACAGCTATAGGGCAATAATGAACGGTACAGAGCACTATATGGGGCACAGCTATAGGGCAATAATGAACGGTACAGAGCACTATATGAGGCACAGCTATAGGGCAATAATGAACGGTGCAGAGCACTATATGGGGCACAGCTATAGGGCAATAATGAACGGTGCAGAGCACTATATGGGGCACAGTTATAGGGCAATAATGAACGGTGCAGAGCACTATATGGGGCACAGTTATAGGGCAATAATGAACGGTGCAGAGCACTATATGGGGCACAGCTATAGGGAAATATGAACGGTGCAGAGCACTATATGGGGCACAGCTATAGGGCAATAATGAACGGTACAGAGCACTATATGGGGCACAGCTATAGGGCAATAATGAACGGTACAGAGCACTATATGGGGCACAGCTATAGGGCAATAATGAACGGCGCAGAGCACTATATGGCACAGCTATGGGGAAATAATGAACGGCGCAGAGCACTATATGGCACAGCTATGGGGAAATAATGATCTATTTTTATTATTGAAATTCACCAGTAAATGCTGCATTTCCACCCTAGGCTTATACTAGAGTCATTAAGTTTTCCCAGTTTTTTGTGGCAAAATTAGGGGGGTCGGCTTATACTCGGGTCGGCTTATACTCGAGTATATACGGTAATTTATATATATATTTATTTATATTTAATAACGGAGCTAAAGTGAATAGGTGTAGACGACGGCCGTTTCGTGCTGTGTAAGCACTTCTATGGGTCAGTTGACTGACCCGTAAAACGGCCGTCGTCTACACCTGCTGACTTTAGCTCCGTTACTCACTCTCCTGGCCATGGATTTTTAATGAAGATCAAATAAAGCAAATAAAGCAAGGAATTTTTAACAGATCGGTGAGTGCCTTCCTTTTACTTCTCATTTACACAAGTGGACTACAATGTCATTTTCCCACGAACACCCGAGATCATGAAGCACAGTATGTAACCGCATGGTTAAAAGACACACCTGATAATTAATAGCTTAGCAGCCTAACGGTGTTGGCAGTGCCATCTTCTGTCTCCTTTTCTATATTGAGATATATATATATATATATATATATATATACATATATATACATAGTGACAGTGTCACTGGAGCTGTATGTGAGGGAAGATAAGTGTCGTGAAGGTTGTTATCCTGCTTGATGTGAAACCTATAAGTTTCTATCCAGCATGTGCTGAGGGGTTAATCAGCAATTACAAAGGTTTGGGTTTTTTGTGAGTAGATGTAAGAGATGGGCAGAACGCCTACTCACCATATCTCCACCGCAAGGGTGTGGTTGGGGAAGTTTAAATGTCAAGCTGCTTTTTTGTTTTTTTCTTTGCTTTGTGTTAGGAGGAAGGAAGTCTCCAGGCCCAAGCTCTGGTGGGAGCTGAAGTGTGTTGTGTCCCAGAAGGAGCCATGTTCTGGAGGACTTTTGTATGAACTTTTTATTTTCATTTGTGATAGGAACGCTGTTTTGTGTTGCTATTTTGCTTTGTAGTTTATGAAGTAATAAACCATTCAGAGACTTTAATGCAAGTGTTCCTGTGTCTACCTTGGGGAGCAGCTGAGTGAGCCGACCTACCACAATTTATACATACTGTATATATTTCTCTTGAACAACTGTAGTCCTTCCTTTTGTTGTAAGTTTCTATTGTTTCAAGTCTCTTGTGTTATGTTGATTTCTTTTTGATTGCACTTTTAGTCTCATGAGGGTCAAAGTTACAGATAGAAACGTCACATTTGTTAAATTGCATTTCCTAATAAATCATGTTTTCCACTTGAATCATGCGACTGCCAGATAGGTTACCACTCCACTAGCAATGTAGAAACACTATCTGAACCCCGCATTCACAAAGTCATGTATATCCTTATTCATTGCTGCACTCATCTAGTTGGCACGTGACCGCATGCATGCAAATCACATATTTGCGGTCATACTCTCGGCTCCGGCACTTGAGAATCCCCACAGCATATGGTGCACATGCTGGTAGGATTCACAAGTCTGCAGTCACGTAGAGTGACTGGCCAGTCAACCCCCTTTATGAAAAGAGTCTCCTCTGTCTTTGCTGCTTCATCTTCTTGACTACTAGAACACGACAGGTAGCAGGTCCTTCTGTTTGTCTATGTAGTCAAAGCCATTTTCATCTCACTTTTTTGCACCACCTCAGTTTTACTCCTTACGGCAGTACTACACCAATATTCCCATCACCGAACCATCAGGCACTGCACAGGACTATGCTGATGCCCACCTACTTCCAATTAGAAGCCAGAAAACTATGTTTCTGGCAGCAAGGCAGTTACTAGATAGCTGGTGAGTCCTGACTTCTCTGTCAGGTTTAGCCATCTTATATCTGAAATGTATGAGCACCTCAATTATCATCTGCACTTCCATAATGCACTACTCCTTGGTATAAAGAAACCATTATAACTCTGAATTTAGTGCAGAATAAATGGTCATATAATTATGAAGCTGTACAAGAAAATTAAAGGATTTTCAAATATATTCAACATTTTATATAAATGTAAACTTTTGAATTCTATAAATGTTGTGTGAAGATGGTTTCTCATTGACTTTAGTGCATTTGTGCTTTGAAAATAATACAGTTAATAATTTCAAACCCTGTTATCATTGACATTCCATATACGGTACATTTGCTGAACCTTCAACTTTACCAGTGATTTTTCCAAAATTGCAGTTTGCAGCATTTTTTTTAATGTACTGTATTCTTTATGTCCAAACGGAAATGATCAAATATGGGACTATGTTACCACCTTGGGATAATAACAAGCCTCTCTGTTTATAATAACTAAAACATATCTTTTCATCAACTTACCAATGAGTTGTCAGAGAACACGTCAGGATTGTTCTCATAGATGAATTTTTCCACTCTCTTTTGACGCAGTTTAAACATCTTGGAGCCTTTATTGCTTAATAAAGATAGCTCCTCCAGCATGATATCCCTGGGAACGCTGATCTTCTTCCCTAAATTTAGCCTGGAGACATCCTGCTCTCCTTCTCCTGATGCTAAAATGATAATAGTAATATGTTAAGCAGTTTTGACATCTTAGATGTTAAAGCATTTATAAAGATTTTACCCAATGAATGCACTTAGCAGCACCCATGTAGGGTTGAGTTGTGCCGTGGACGGTAACTTCTATTAATGCCATTGTCTTCGGATGTACCATAAATGCTTGAATTATAGGTCATACAGTGATGTAAGTAATATCATCCACTCAAAAACCTAGGGAATTCAGCATAGCAGCCTTTCCAAAAAAATATGTTAAGAGTCGCAGAGGATGCAAGCTCCATGTGTCCTCCAGAGACTATTAGGATCAATGCATGTTCAAGAGTGACAGGTGAAGAGTTGAGTGCAACTGCTCTGATCATGGTCCTGCCCTAAATTAACTATTAATAGTGCATTTATTTAGTTTAGATAACAAAATACTGTAGGCACCCCTCAGCAATTCTACTAGCAAAGATATTTACATGGACAGACAAACAGATACTTGCTTTGTAGATTATCATCCATGTCTTGGATACAATTATAGTGGTATCATGCAGAACCCTATATTTCTCCCCAAATGCATTACATGTGGATGTCCAAAATTAGGCATCACTCACTATTAGAAGTTCTCAACCAAAGTCCATCATGGATGAAAGCTGAACATGTGTTACAGTTATGCTTTATCCTTGAAAGTAATGTCTGCAGAATTCCGCATGAGAAGCAGCTATCTACCAGACAGCAAGCTATACATACACAGAGAGTTGGTACAAATCAATTTTTTTGTCTCATTACATCGGCCAAGGCAGTGGTCTGCTGCCACTGGAAGGGAGAGGGGGTACTGCCTTTTACCTGACCTGTGCCACTTATTTTCAGCCGGCCTAGCTAATCACAGGAAGAGCTGCGAACGTCGTCAGGTAAGAGCCAGTACCCCCTCCCGATTTCAGCTGCCACAGACCACTGCCATGGTTGATGTGATGGGATATAATATAAATAAATACAGTATATAGCAATTCCTTTATATAATTAGATTCTGCGAAAAAAAACTAAAAATTTTTTTCTTTATATAGATAATGTACTGTCAACAGGGTGATGGTATTTAAAGCTGAGCTTCACAACTTAGGGTGCATGCCCATGATCTGGAATAGCAGCGTTTTGGATACAGATAACCTGCGCTGCATCCAAAAAGCTGTGTTCTAGGTTACAAGCACAGTGGATAGGATTTATAGAAATCCCATGTCCACTGTGCTTTTATTTGACGCTGCGGAAAGTCAGCAACAGTGGGGGTTTACGAGCCACATCATGTTAATTTCTGCAGCGGAGACTCTAATCTCCGGTGCGTAGTCTCACCCATAGCCATTCATTAGATGCGGTAAATCTTTGCGGTTCAATGAACACATGTGGATTTACCTGCATGATTAGAACACAGCGTTTTGGAAGCAGGGAAAATACGTTGTGCCCAAAATGCTGCTATATCCTGATCATGCGCACTTAGCCTTAAGAGTTTCTAGGGAAACACACTATTATAACAAACACACTATACTTCAATATTTGAGGCATGTATAGCTATGACTGTAAATTCAGTAGTCATTTAAAAAAATTGTGATATTGCATTGCTTTATCAGTGGTTTCCAAAAGACTGAATATAATAATAATTTTATTTATATAGTGCCAACATATTCCGCAGCGCTTTACATTATAGAGGGGACTTGTACAGACAATAGACATTACAGCATAACAATAAGCACAGTTCAAAACAGATATCAAGAGGAGTAAGGGCCCTGCTCGCAAGCTTACAAACTATGAGGAAAAAGGGAGACACGAGAGGTGGATGGTAACAATTGCTTTCGTTGTTCGGACCAGCCATAGTGTAAGGCTCAGGTGTTCATGTAAAGCTGCATAAACCAGTTAACAGCCTAAATATGTAACAGTTCAGACACAGAGGGCTAATTAAATGCATAAAGCATATGAGAACATGATGTGAAGAACCTGATTTTGGTTTAAGTTTTTTGAATGGACCACACAGGGATAGTTAGGTTAATGCGTTGAGGTGGTAGGCCAGTCTGAACAAATGCGTTTTTAGGGCATACTTAATACTGTGGGGATCGGGGATTAAATCATATTAACCTGGGTAGTGCATTCCAAAGAACTGGCGCAGCACGTGAAAAGTCTTGGAGACAGGAGTGGGAGGTTCTGATTATTGAGGATGTTAACCTCAGGTCATTAGCAGAATGAAGAGCACGGGTAGGGTGGTAGGCTGAGACCAGGGAGATGTAGGGTGGTGCTGAGCCATGGAGTGCTTTGTGGATGAGGGTAATAAGTGTGTACTGGATTCTGGAGTGGATGAACAACCAGTGTAATGACTAGCACAAGGTAGAGGCATCGGTATAATGATTGGTGAGGAATATGATCCTGGCTGCAGCATTCAGGACAGATTGGAACCGGGAGAGTTTGGTAAGAGGGAGGCCGATTAGTTGAGAGTTACAATAGTCCAGATGAGAATGAATAAGAGAAACAGTAAGAGTTTTTGCAGAGTCGAAAGTAAGAAAAGGGCGAATTCTAGAAATATTTTTGAGATGCAGATAAGAATAGCGAGCCAGTGATCAGATGTGGGGGTGAATGAAAGCTCGGAATCATGTATGATCCCAAGGCAGTGGGCATGTTGCTTGGGGGTAATGGTGGAACCACACACGGAGATGGCAATGTCAGGCAAAGGTAGGTTAGTAGAGGGAGAAAACACGAGGAGCTCAGTTTTTGACAGGTTCAGTTTCAGATAGAGGGAGGACATGATGTTAGAGACAGCGGTGAGACAATCACTGTTGTTTTCTAAAAAGGCAGGTGTGATATCAGGAGAAGAAGTGTATAAATGGGTGTTATCAGCATAGAGATGTGTTATGAATAGGTAATTCAGAACCACAATGGACCTTGAAGTTTAGAGCACAACAAGTGACCTGACAAAAACCACAAAACATAGGACGAGCTCTGAGACGTGGGAACTCTTCTGACCGCAATCCCTAAACCTATCAAACAACACTAGAGGTAGCCGTGGATTGCGCCTAACGCTCCCTATGCAACTCGGCACAGCCTGAGAAACTAGCTAGACCTGAAGATAGAAAAATAAGCCTACCTTGCCTCAGAGAAATTCCCCAAAGGAAAAGGCAGCCCCCCACATATAATGACTGTGAGTAAGATGAAAACACAAACACAGAGATGAAATAGATTTAGCAAAGTGAGGCCCGACTTACTGAATAGACCAAGGATAGGAAAGATAGCTTTGCGGTCAACACAAAAACCTACAAACAACCACGCAGAGGGGCAAAAAGACCCTCCGCACCGACTAACGGTACGGAGGTGCTCCCTCTGCGTCTCAGAGCTTCCAGCAAGCAAGCAAAACCAAAAACGCAAGCTGGACAGAAAATACAGCAACAAAAGGTAACACAAGCAGAACTTAGCTTATGCTGAGCAGACAGGCCACAGGAACGATCCAGGAGGAAGCAAGATCAATACTAGAACATTGACTGGAGGCCAGGATCAAAGCACTAGGTGGAGTTAAATAGAGCAGCACCTAACGACTTAACCTCATCACTTGAGGAAGGAAACTCAGAAGCCGCAGTACCACTCGTGACCACAGGAGGGAGCTTGATCACAGAACTCACAACAGAGATGGTACTGGAAACCAAATCTACTGATTGTTTATCCAATAGGGGCAGTATACAAAGAGAAGAGGAGGGGGCCTAGGACTGATCCTGGAGGAACCCCAACAGTAAGGGGAAGGTGAGAGGAGGAGGAACCAGCAAAAGATACAGTGAAAGAGCTGTCAGAAAGATAGGAGGAGAATCAGGAGAGAGTGGGTGTCCTTGAGGCCGCTTGAGTGTGGCATAGTGAGGAGGAGCTGATGATCCACAGTGTTGAATGCTGCGGAGAGATCCAAGAGAAGTTGCATGGAGTAGAGACCATTAGATTTAGCTGTTAGTAGATCATTAGAGACTTTAGTGAAGGCAGATTCGGTAGAGTGTAAAGAGCGGAAACTAGATTGAAGAGGGTCGAGAAGAGAGTTATCTGAGAGATAGCGGATAAGACGTAAGTGGACCAGGCGTTTGAGGAGTTTGGAGAAGAAGGGAAGATTAGAGACAGGTCTATAATTAGCGGCACAGTTTTGGTCGAGGGATGGTTTTTTAAGTAATAGATGTATGATGGCATGCTTAAATAAGAAGGGAAAGATACCAGAAGAGAGAGAGAGGTTGAATATTTTTGTTAGGTGAGAGGTGACAGCAAGGGAAAGGGACTGGAGGAGATGTGACGGAATGCGGTCATTGGTGCAAGTGGTCTGGCGAGAAGATGCAAGGAGCCTGATTACTTCTTCTTCTGTGACTGGTTCAAAGTCAGAGAGTGAGCTAAATGCAGTGGGGCAGGAAGGACAGTGCATGGTATGAGGGGATTGGGAGATAATTTCCTGTCGGATGTGGTCAATTTTTTTTTTAAGTAGTTGGCCAGATCGTCAGCGCGGAGATCCATGGTTGGGGCCTGCACTCTTGGGTTGAGTAGGGAATGAAAAGTGTCAAAGAGACGTTTAGGGTTTTTGGACAGTGAGGTGATGAGGGTGTTGAAATAGGTTTATTTGAATATAAACCCATTGCTTTATACCGACCAGTGAGAAAATTATAATACACAAATGAATCAATTAAATTCCTGATATATCTTAAAGCACTTTACATAATGCATTAAAGGCTTCTAAACACACTGATTTGATCGGGCCCAGCTGACCATTTAATGAGTATTAGGGCCTCTCAGCACTCTCCAACAGATGTCAGGATAGTGGATCTGGAAGTCTCACTTTAAATCAGGGCCGGGACAAAGTATTTTAGTGTCCTAGGCAGATGAAGACAATGGGCCCACCCCACCCCACCCCAGAGCAAAGGAATGGTTCAGAGACTAAAATAACAGGACCAGTAATGCACATCACCCCTTACCGTCCGATGGATTAGGGAGCAAACTCTGATGACCACTTCCACTAGAATTGTTGCCTTTTTCACACAAAAAATGTTATCAAAAGTAAAACAAAAGTGGTATACTTTAGGGATGTGACTTAACAGGGGGTGCAATTTCAAAATTAGATAAAGAATCAAAAAAATTTTCTGACTATTTACACAAAGCTGGAAAAAATAGTGGTATTCATCCCTGACATCTTATACTTTAAATGTAGAAGCCAAGGATAGTTATGGAGATTAATAAAGTATAACTATATAATAGGGGCTGTTTGGTGTCAATTAAAGTGTCCAGCATTTGACAAATACCCTAATGAAAATAAACAGACCATTATTAAAAATAAAGGGATACGTCTGATGGTTTTTATATTCATCAGGTGACAAATACAGCTTGCACAAAGCAGATAATGGTTCTGGTGATGCATTCCAGTTCTGGTGACATATTCATGCAGTGATGGTTGTTCTGATGCTATATTCATGTACTGATGATGATTCTGATGATATGTTCATTCATTGAACCATCATCAGAATATGAATATGAAGCCAAAATCATCAGTACATAATTAGAGCACCGGAGCCATCAATTTTAAATGGATATGGCACCAGAAACATCACCAGTAAATAAGTATATCACCAGAACCACCACCAGTACAGGAATGTAACCAGGCCCACCATCAATACATGAATGCATCACCAGAACCTTCCATTAGTACATGAATACATGACCAGAACCAAGTGTACTTGAATACAAGAACCAAGCTTAGTACAATGATCAATTGTAATATCACGTCAGCCCCATATACCCATTGTATTGCATGAACTTACAACCCCTCAACTCCCAGCATGTTCTTAATAATGGTAAAGCGATACTGGGAGTTGTTATTAACAGCCATCATCAGACTACAGACCATACAGGAATCATTGTACTGATGAAAATTAGTCAGTTTCACAAATAAACATTTATATCCAGGTACCTTATAGATTACATCTTCTCTGGAGTTGTCACTTTGTTTTCATCTTGTCTAGATGTCATAATGACTTTTTACATCCACAGCTGTTCTCTGCTGACCTCCCTCTTCTTCGGTCTTTTGCAGCTCATCCTAACACAGTGCCCTTAAAAAAAGTATGCAATTGACATGCCGTCTGCATAACAATATATGTCCATACTGTACCTTAAATAAGTCTCCTATGGTATATGACCTCCACACTGTCAACCATTATCAACTATAACCACCACACCGTCGGCCTTATGAACCACGGACTATACCATGGCTGTCCTTTTTGCAATTTTCCATTACACTTTATATATCTCCACACTATCCCCCCAACATACTAACCCATCTCCATATTATGCCTTCATTTCACACTGTCTCCTCTCCATATCCATTATTTGCCCTTTTTTCACATTATGCCCTCATACTGCCCACCGCCCTGCCTTCTTCACACTATAACCCCTCCTCAAACTGTCCCCCTTACACAGTATGATGGTCACCATAGACATACCTACTGTATGATGTCCAAACCACCCCCAGTATATAGCATTGTCACCACCACAGCCCCCCATATATAGCATGATGTCCAACCACAGACCCCCATAAATAGAATGATGTCCAAAACAGCCCGCATGTATACTATGAAGATACCCACAACACCCCATATTTATTATGGCCCACAAACAACACCCCAAACAGTCTGATATTCACTACATCCCCGTATCCAGTATGGTCACCACAGCCCCCAGTATAATGACCTCCACAGCCCCATATACAGTATGGTCACCACAGCTCCTCATATACTTTGTTTTATCCCTTCATAGCTACTCATTTCATGGTCCAAACACACATCCCCCGATTTCATGTCCCTCCATACCGCTTCTCATTTCATGCCCCACCACAGCCCTTGATTTTATTCCCCTCATCAGCACAGCACCTCCACTCATTTTATCCCCCATCTGTACAACTCCTCCCCTCATTTTATATTGTCATGCACACTAATATAAGATTTCAAATAAATAAATAAATTAAAAAATAGTCACATCACCTAATCCCGGATCTTTGTCCACCATCACCTCTGAGCAGCAGTGGGCTCTGAATGGGGTGATGACATCACTGCACCACTCCATCCAATGTCCCCTGCATGCACCTTCTCCAACAAGGAGAGGGCCGGAAGTGGCCTGCGTCTTGCTAGAGATCAACGGTGGAGCAGGGGCGATAACTAACCTTCTGTCCCGGGATGAGCACAATGCAAGTGCATTCGCGTCTGAGACATGAATGTAATTGAGAGCAGGAAGGGAGCAATGGCCTGGGTGCAGGACAGAGAGAGGGGTGAGCTGTGTCAGTGACTAACATCACACACCTCCATGTCTGTGCATCGACTGTCACTATGATGAATGTGTGCGGCCGCAAGAAGATGTCGGGCGACTGCAGGCATTAATATTTTGTTCAAAGTGTGCCCCTCGGTTAGGCAGCAGGTGTCCTGGGCAGGTGCCTACCCTGCCTACTCCTTGTCCCAGCTCTGCTTTAAACATGTTATACTTTTACTCTCAAGGAAGAAAAGTCTATAGCAGCAGCTTTCTCCCATTTCCCCATTATAAACAAATGAACGCTCTACAAAGCTGAAACCAGCAGGGAAAGAATCTTGCATAAAAAGATAAGTTCTTTGTATTTTATAGTTATCTGCAGCTGCAGAATTTGCGCAGAATGACAGGAGAATGACTGTACACTGTGTGCAGAATTATTAGGCAAGTTGTATTTTGAACACATGATACTTTTTATGCATGTTGTCCTACTCCAAGCTGTTCAGGCTTGAGAGCCAACTACCAATTAAGTAAATCAGGTGATGTGCATCTCTGTAATGAGGAGGGGTGTTATCTAATGACATCAAAACCCTATATAAGGTGTGCTTCATTATTAGGCAACTTCCTTTCTTTTGGCAAAATGGGTCAGAAGAGAGATTTGACGGGCTCTGAAAAGTCCAAAATTGTGAGATGTCTTGCAGAGGGATGCAGCAGTCTTGAAATTGCCAAACTTTTGAAGCGTGATGATCACCGAACAATCAAGCGTTTCATGGCAAACAGCCAACAGGGTCGCAAGAAGCGTGCTGGGCAAAAAAGGTGCAAAATAACTGCCCATGAATTGAGGAAAATCAAGCGTGAAGCTGCCAAGATGCCATTTGCCACCAGTTTTGACATATTTTAGAGCTGCAACGTTAATGGAGTAACAAAAAGCACAAGGTGTGCAATACTCAGTGACATGGCCAAGGTAAGGAAGACTGGAAAACAACCACCTCTGAACAAGAAACATAAGATAAAACATCAAGACTGGGCCAAGAAATATCTTAAGACTGACTTTTCAAAGGTTTTATGGACTGATGAAATGAGAATGACTCTTGATGGGCCAGATGGATGGGCCAGAGGCTGGATCAGTAAAGGGCAGAGAGCTCCACTCCGACTCAGATGCCAGCAAGGTGGAGGTGGGGTACTGGTATGGGCTGGTATCATCAAAGATGAACTTGTGGGACCTTTTTGGGATGAGGATGGAGTGAAGCTCAACTCCCAGACCTACTGCCAGTTTCTGGAAGAAAACTTCTTCAAGCAGTGGTACAGGAAGAAGTCGGTATCATTCAAGAAAAACATGATTTTCATGCTCCTTCACATGCTTCCAACTACTCCACAGCGTGGCTGGCCAGTAAAGGTCTCAAAGAAGAAAAATAATGACATAGCCCCCTTGTTCACCTGATCTGAACCCCATAGAGAACCTGTGGTCCCTCATAAAATGTGAGCTCTACAGGGAGGTAAAACAATACACCTCTCGGAACAGTGTCTGGGAGGCTGTGGAGGCTGCTGCACGCAATGTTGATCGAAAACAGATCAAGCAACTGACAATCTATGGATGGAAGGCTGTTGAGTGTCATCATAAAGAAAGGTGGCTATATTGGTCACTAATTTTGGGGGGTTTTGTTTTTGCATGTCAGACATGTTTATTTCTAAATTTTGTGCAGTAATATTGGTTTACCTGGTGAAAATAAACAAGTGAGATGGGAATATATTTGGTTTTTATTAAGTTGCCTAATAATTCTGCACAGTAGTACTTACTTGCACAAACAGATATCCTCCTAAGATAGCCAAATCTAAAAAAAAAAACACTCCAACTTCCAAAAATATTAAGCTTTGATATTTATGAGTCTTTTGGGTTGATTGAGAACACACTTATTTATCAATAATAAAAATAATCCTCTAAAATACAGCTTGCCTAATAATTGTGCAGACAGTGTATAAGTGTAACAAGGTGGAACGGGGTGGTAGTCATGACAAAGTCTCTCAAAGCAACAGTTCAGAAGCACCCGGCCCCTTGCACATAAAATGACAGTTCTAATCCCAGCCCTGGGTCACAGTGGGTTACCTCAGTCCTGCAGCTATTCTCCACAATAGGACGATGTCCTCCGGATGAACCACGCTTCACATTGTATAGGGCCCAACAGTGGCAACTTGTATTTTAGTAATAAAGGTGTAGAAATGAACAAGAGATGAATGATTCCTATTCTGTCCCTAGACACAGAAATGGCTGCAGCAGCAAAGTCCATATCCTGGAATCAGGACGCTTACAGTCCCTTTGGTGGGGCACCTATGTAGTATTGTGCACGTTTCACTGCCCATGGGTCCGGGGCAGCAGTTTCTGTCCCCCTCCTGTGGTATGGTGTGGCACCCCAGGAGTTCGGTTGCGACAGTGGCATTGCCTCCATCACAGGGGATGATGTCATGCCTGGAAGCAAGGAGGGGTCCCCTTACTAGGTAACACCAGCATACAACACATTCCTGACTCCAGACCAGAAGGGTTAGCTCTAGCACCCGGTTTCAGGGGAGCTTCTCTATAAGTTCTGGCCTGGAGAGGCAGATAGTTAGTCAGTAGTCTGAGAGGAGAGGAGGGAAGTCGAGGAGAACCTTGGGAGTGGAGCTGTAACCAAGCTCACCCCAGAACAGAGCGCTGACAAAACAGGATGCCAGAGTCCTTGGCTGTTTGGGTGCTGTACACCCTGACAGCTGAATCTGGAGGGCAGCGAACTGCAAGTTCCCTGGCCACACTGTACACAAGAGGGCACCACAGCAGATCAAGAGCCCGGGGCTGCCAGTGAAAAGACAGTGCTCGTGATAGGCTCATGCTGTCTGCCATACAGGTTAGAAGCAACACGCAGGAGAGGAACTTGAGCAGACCTTAAAGCAGCAAGGACCTAAGAGAACAGTGCAGAAGGAAGGCCTCCGAACCCACTTGGTTAGGTGGATCCTAAGTTACTTCCAGGCTGCCTGGACCCCATCATCACCTATTACCCATGCCCCGGACTGCACCTACAACTAACAAGTAAAGGTAAAGGAAACTTCAGTCCTTGTGTCCTCCAGTCATTTCCCACACCCTCAGTCCTGCACCCCAACGTCTACGATCCCTTACCAACTTTACTGGTGGCCCTGGGGCCTCGCTCCACCTATGGGGCACAGAACCATCCCAGCTACATCACCATCAGCCCCAGTGGTCCCCTTAAGCAGCGTCGGCCACTCATTGCCGAACACCACAGGTGGCGTCACGAACTAATCTCCCATAAACTTTATTCCCCTTTCAAATCACTTTTATTGGACACCCAGGGCCACAGACCGGGTCACTGCTGCTGTGACAATCCCCTTGAGGATCCTTCCGGCCCAGCCCAAGTACGCCACGGCTCTAGCGGGCGCTCCAATGGCATGCTCCCAATAGGGGAGCACATCCTGCCACAGCTTAGCCTGTCCGGACTCTGACCAGGAAGCAGGAGCTTCCCGCTCCCTTGAGGCTGCGAGTCCAGCCCCCTCAGTTAATTCTTTATTATCCATGAACTACTAATACATACATTGCAATGATAAAAAATTAAGACAGGTCAAACACAACACAGACATGACCATAATACATTTAGTGAACAGTGCAATACAATACACATTTATGCATAACCCACATACCAGGAAGGAGAGAGAGGAGGCAGATAAGGGTCTCCACCACCTCCTTACATAAATTTTGCTGCAGATCTAGTCATACTCATTGAATTTAAAGGGAACCTGTCAACAGATTTTGCCACTATAAGAAGCTGCCACTGCTATCAGGGCTTATCTACAGCATTCTATAATGCTGTAGATAAGCCCCCGGTCCGACCTGCAAGTGAAGAACACTAAAGGCCCCTTCACACTTAGCGACGCTGCAGCGATACCGACAACGATCCGGATCGCTGCAGCGTCGCTGTTTGGTCGCTGGAGAGCTGTCACACAGACCGCACTCCAGCGACCAACGATGCCGGTAACCAGGGTAAACATCGGGTAACTAAGCGCAGGGCCGCGCTTAGTAACCCGATGTTTACCCTGGATACCATGCTAAAAGTAAAAAAAAACAAACACTAGATACTTACCTAACGCTGTCTGTCCTCCAGCGCTGCGCTCTGCTTCTCTGCTCTCCTCCTGTACTGTCTGTGAGCCGGAAAGCAGAGCGGTGACGTCACCGCTCTGCTTTCCGGCTGACCGACGCTCACAGCCAGTACAGGAGGAGTGCAGAGCACAGCGCTGGAGAACAGACAGCGGTAGGTAAGTATGTAGTGTTTGTTTTTTTCACTTTTAGCATGGTAACCAGGGTAAACATCTGGTTACTAAGCGCGGCCCTGCGCTTAGTTACCCGATGTTTACCCTGGTTACCAGTGAAGACATCGCTGGATCGGTGTCACACACGCCGATCCAGCGATGTCAGCAGGAGTCCAGCGACGAAATAAAGTTCTGGACTTTATTCAGCGACCAACGATCTCCCAGCAGGGGCCTGATCGTTGGTCGCTGTCACACATAACGATTTCATTAACGATATCGTTGCTACGTCACAAATAGCAACGATATCGTTAACAATATCGTTATGTGTGAAGGTACCTTAAGTTATATTATACTCACCCGGGGGGCCGTCCTGTGCGGTTCGGTCCGATGGGTGTCGCAGGTCCGGCTCCAGTGCCACCCATCTTCTTGTGATGCCGCCCTTCTGCTTCTTCCTCGCTCCCTGGCATCAGCGCTCCTGCGCAAGCTTACTTCTCTGCCCTGTTGAGGGCAGAGTAAAGTATTGCAGTGTGCAGGCGATGGGCCTCTCTGACCTTTCCTAGCGCCTGCGCATTGCTGTACTTTACTCTGCCCTCAACAGGACAGAGAAGTATGCCTGCACAGGAGCGCGATGTCGGGGAGCGAGGAAGCAAAGGGAGTGTGGCGTCTCAAGAAGATGGGAGGCGCCGGACCGCCTTCCCAGGTGAGTATAGCAAAACTTATTTTTCTTCACTTGCAGGTCGGTCCAGGGGCTTATCTACAGCATTATAGAATGCTGTAGATAAGCCCTGAAAGGCAGTGGCCGCATCTTATAGTGGCAAAATCTGCTGACAGGTTCCCTTTAACCCCTTAGTGACAGAGCCAATTTGGTACTTAATGACCGAGCCAATTTTTACAATTCTGACCACTGTCACTTTATGAGGTTATAACTCTGGAACGCTTCAACGGATCCCACTGATTCTGAGATTGTTTTTTCATGACATATTGTACTTCATGTTAGTGGTAACATTTCTTCGATATTACTTGCGATTATTTATGAAACAAAACGGAAATATGGCGAAAATTTTTAAAATTTTGCCATTTTCAAACTTTGTATTTTTATGCCCTTAAATCAGAGAGATATGTCACAAAAAATAGTTAATAAATAACATTTCCCACATGTCTACTTTACATCAGCACAATTTTGGAAACAAAATTTTTTTCTGTTAGGGAGTTATAAGGGTTAAAAGTTGACCAGCAATTTCTCATTTTTACAACACCATTTTTTTTTAGGGACCACATCACATTTGAAGTCATTTTGAGGGGTCTATATGATAGAAAATAATGAAGCGTGACACCATTCTAAAAACTACACCCCTCAAGGTTCTCAAAACCACATTCAAGAAGTTTATTAACCCTTTACGTGCTTCACAGGAACTGAAACAATGTGGAAGGAAAAAATGAACATTTAACTTTTTTTTCCAACATCTTAATTCAGAACCATTTTTTTTTATTTTCAGATGTGTAAAAACAGAAATGTAACCATAAATTTTGTTATGCAATTTCTCCTGAATACGCCAATACCCTATATGTGGGGGTAAACCACTTTTTGGGCGCACCGCAGAACTTGGAAGTGAAGGAGCGCCGTTTGACTTTTTCAATGCAGAATTGGCTGGAATTGAGATCGGACGCCATGTCACGTTTAGAGAGCCCCTGATGTACCTAAACAGTGGAAACTCCCCACAAGTGACACCATTTTGGAAACTAGACCCCTTAAGGAACTTATCTAGATGTGTGGTGAGCACTTTGAACCCCCAAGTGCTTCACGGAAGTTTATAACGTAGAGCCATGAAAATAAAAAATCACTTTTGTTTACACAAAAATGATCTTTTTGCCCACAAATTCTTATTTTCACAGGGGTAACAGGAGAAATTAGACAACAAAAGTTGTGCGATTTCTCCTGAATACGTCGATACCCCATATGTGAGGGTAAACCACTGTTTGGGCGCACCGCAGAGCTTGGTAGGGAAGGAGTGCCGTTTTACTTTTTCAATGTAGAATTGTCTGGAATTGAGATCGGACGCCATGTCACGTTTAGAGAGCCCCTGATGTACCTAAACAGTGGAAACTCCCCACAAGTGACACTATTTTGGAAACTAGACCCCTTAAGGAACTTATCTAGATGTGTGGTGAGCACTTTGAACCCCCAAGTGCTTCACGGAAGTTTATAACGTAGAGCCGTGAAAATAAAAAATCACTTTTGTTTACACAAAAATGATCTTTTTGCCCACAAATTCTTATTTTCACAGGGGTAACAGGAGAAATTAGACAACAAAAGTTGTGCGATTTCTCCTGAATATGTCGATACCCCATATGTGAGGGTAAACCACTGTTTGGGCGCACCGCAGAGCTTGGTAGGGAAGGAGTGCCGTTTTACTTTTTCAATGTAGAATTGTCTGGAATTGACATCGAACGCCATGTTGCGTTTGCAGAGCCCCTGGTGTGCCTAAACAGTGGAAACCCCCCACAAGTGACACCATTTTGGAAACTAGACCCCTTAAGGAACTTATCTAGATGTGTGGTGAGCACTTTGAACCCCCATGTGCTTTACAGAAGTTTATAACGTAGAGCCGTGAAAATAAAAAATCGTATTTTTTCTACAAAAATGATCTTTTTGCCCCCAAATTTTTATTTTCACAAGGGTAACAGGAGAAATTAGACCACAAAAGTTGTTGTGCAATTTCTCCTGAGTACGTTGATACCCAATATGTGGGGGTAAACCACTGTTTGGGCGCACCGCAGAGCTTGGAAGAGAAGGAGTGCCGTTTTACTTTTTCAATGTAGAATTGTCTGGAATTGAGATCGGACGCCATGTCACGTTTGGAGAGCCCCTGATGTGCCTAAACAGTAGAAATCCCCCACAAGTGACCCCATTTTGGAAACTAAACCTCCCATGGAACTTATCTAGATGTGCGGTGAGAACTTTGAATGCCCAAGTGCTTCACAGAAGTTTAGAATGCAGAGTCGTGAAAATAAAAAATATTTTTTTTTCCACAAAAAAGATTTTTTAGCCCCCAAGTTTTTATTTTCACAAGGGTAACAAGAGAAATTGGACCCCAAAAGTTGTTGTCCAATTTGTCCTGAGTATGCTGATGTGCCATATGTGGGGGTAAAGCACTGTTTGGGCGCATGGCAGAGCTCGGAAGGGAAGGAGCGCCGTTTTGGAATGCAGACTTTGATAGAATGGTCTGTCGGCGTTATGTTGCGATTGCAGAGCCCCTGATGTACCTAAACAGTAGTAACCCCCCACAAGTGACCCCGTTTTGGAAACTAGACCCCCCAAGGAACTTATATAGATGTGTGGTGAGAACTTTGAATGCCCAAGTGCTTCACAGAAGTTTATAATGCAGAGTCATAAAAATAAAAAATATTTTTTTTTCCACAAAAAAGATTTAGTAGCCCCCAAGTTTTTATTTTCACAAGGGTAACAGGAGAAATTGGACCTCAGAATTTGTTGTCCAATTTATCCCGAGTACGCTGATGCCCCATATGTGGGGGTAACCCACTGTTTGGGCGTACGGCAGAGCTCAGAAGGGAGGGAGCACCATTTGACTTTTTGAGCGCAAAATTGGCTGTCGTGTTTGGAGACCCCCTGATGTACCTAAACAGTGGAAACCCCCCAATTCTAGCTCCAACCCTAACCCCAACACACCCCTAACCCTAATCCCAACCTGATCCATAATCCTAATCACTAACCCTAACGATAATCACAACCCTTACGTCAAAACAACCCTAATGTCAACCCTAACCATAACCCTAATCAAAACCCTAAATCCAACACACCCCTAATCCTAATCTCAACCCTAACCTCAAACCTAACCCTAATCCCAATACACCCCTAATCACAACCCTAACCTTAACCCTAATCCCAAACCTAACCCTAATCCCAAGCGTAACCCTAATGCCAACCCTAACCCTAATACCAACCCTAATCCAAACCCTAACCCTAATCCCAACTCTAACCCTAACTTTAGCCCCAACCCTAGCCCTAACTTTAGCCCCAACCCTAACCCTAGCCCTAAGGCTACTTTCACACTTGCGTCGTTTGGCATCCGTCGCAATCCGTTGTTTTGGACAAGAAACGGATCCTGCAAATGTGCCCGCAGGATGCGTTTTTTGCCCATAGACTTGTATTGCCGACGGATCGTGACGGATGGCCACACGTCGCGTCCGTCGTGCACTGGATCAGTGTTTTGGCGGACCGTCAGCACAAAAAAAACGTTCAATGTAACGTTTTTTTGTACGTCGCATCCGCCATTTCTGACCGCGCATGCGTGGCCGTAACTCCGCCCCCTCCTCCCCAGGACATAGATTGGGCAGCAGATGCGTTGAAAAACTACATCCGCTGCCCACGTTGTGCACAATTTTCACAACGTGCGTCGGTATGTCGGGCCGATGCATTGCGATGGCCCTGTACCGACGTAAGTGTGAAAGAAGCCTAACCCTAAATTTAGCGCCAACCCTAACTCTAAATTTAGCCCCAACCCTAACCCTAAATTTAGCCCCGACCCTAACCCTAAATTTAGCCCCAACCCTAACCCTAAATTTAGCCCTAACCATAGCCCTAATCCTAGCCCTAACCCTACCCCTAACCCTACTCCTAACCCTAGCCCTAACCCTAACCCTACCCCTAACCCTAGCCCTAACCCTACCCCTAACCCTAACCCTAGCCCTAACCCTAACCCTACCCCTAGCCCTAACCCTAGCCCTAACCCTACCCCTAACCCTAACCCTAGCCCTACCCCTAACCCTACCCCTAACCCTAACCCTAACCCTAACCCTAGCCCTACCCCTAACCCTATCCCTAGCCCTAACCCTAACCCTACCACTAACCCTAACCCTAACCCTAATTTTAGCCCCAACTGCTCTTCTCCTGCCGGCCGGCAGATGGAGACAGATGGCGGGCGCACTGCGCATGCGCCCGCCATTTTCTTTTCCCCAGAAGACGCCGGCGGCCAGGAGGAGCAGCAGGAGGACCCAGGGACACCGGTAAGTATAATAGGGTCCCCGAATCCCCCTATTTCTCTGTCCTCTGATGTGCGATCACATCAGAGGACAGAGAATTACACTTAGCTTTTTTTTTTTTTGCGGTCGCCGGTAAACAGTTAATTACCGGCGATCGCAAAACAGGGATCGGTAAAACCGACCCCGATCATGCTCTTTGGGGTCCCAAAGATTCTCCCGGGGCCGGCCGGGAGCCACGAGGAGCACCGGGGGAGATAGGTGAGTATCGGGGGGCGATCGGGGACCCCTTTTCTCCCCTTTTCTCTGTCCTCTGATGTGCGATCATATCGGAGGACAGAGAAATTAAAAAGAAATCACATTTTTTTTTTTTTTTGCGATCGCTGGTAAACGGTTAATTACCGGCGATCGCAAAAGCGGGGTGGGTAAAAAAAAAACCCGAATCATGTTCTCTGGGGTCTCGGCTACCCCCGGCAGCCGAGACCCCGGAGAAAATCTGACTCTGGGGGGCGCTATTTACTTTTTCCACAGCGCCGTTAATTAACGGCGCTGTGCTTTAAGTACCCTTAGCGGCCGCCGTTAAAAGGCGTATCGGCGGTCGCTAAGGGGTTAAAGAGAATCTGTCTCTTGATTTCACAATACAAACCGCATACATTCCTGCACAGATCCCTTGCACCTGATGCTACAAGTGTACTTACACATTGGAATGGCTCTATAATCCTTTATGAAAATCTAAAAGTTACCTGATTGATCAATCTTCTGTGCTTCTCTTCCCTGCTGCTCAGCACAGTCTGTAGCAGTCAGTCAGGTTGGATTGGTGGAGGCTCAAAACACTTGGATTCATGAGCATTCTCACTCATTAGCTATACTAGTAAAATGCTCATTTTAATATCATGATTATACAGCCATTCTGACATTGATGTTCAAAGTAAATATGCCAGCCTCATCAGGTTATTCACGGCAAAAATAACAGCAATTTACTTTTGTCACAGACATGGAATGATCTTGGAATCGAATACAAGTAGCTGTCAGTTAATGACAGTAGCAATTAAGGCTAGGTTCACATTAGCGTTTGAGTCCCGGGCGTATCATGCGCATGTGCAAACGCATGCAAAAATGCATGCAAATGCATGCTTGGACAGCGTTATTTATCTGCATTAGCTTACACATGTGAGTGCATGCATTTGTATGCGTTTTTTGCCTGCGTTTGGGTTTTTATGCGCATACGTTCGATATTTCCATGAGGGCGTGTCTCAATCAGTTCCTGGACATGTGCAGTCCGAAGTACGCAAGTGCATTAAACGCATGCGTGTGCAAGGACATGCGTACGCATGCGTTCCCATAGACAGTAATGCCTTTTTTTAATGCACTCATCCGCATGCGCATGCCTGCGTATATATGAGGAATTTTTGACACTTCCAAAAATGCAACAATGCAACATGTTGCTTTTGCCAGACCCCGCCACACACAGCGAAACGACGCATGCGTCCGCATCCACAGGCGAATGCCTGTAAACTCATGTCTCTGCGTACACCATGTTAAAGATATGTATGCAAAACGCATGCGGATGTATGCGGATGAAACGCTGCGTACACAGACACAAATGTAAAAGCATCCTAAGGCATTAATAGCAGTAATGGGAGCTAGCTTTATTTGCTGATTTTAGAGGCAAATGTCTGCTGTGTAATACAGTTAGCATTAATGATTTATGGAGCAGGTGCAGCTCCTGAAGCCCCTCCGCACACACCTCGACCTGCTCCCTAATTGGTATACCCATCATGGAGCATTAAGAGGTTAAAAAGTACATGTCACAAGATTTCACAATATAAGCAGCTTACATTATTATCTCTTAGACCTCATGAGACTGGGTATCTGAATGGCCAAATAATCCTTTTTGAAAGTCTAAATGTAATTTCCGC
Source organism: Ranitomeya imitator (assembly GCF_032444005.1). Lineage (NCBI taxonomy): Eukaryota > Metazoa > Chordata > Amphibia > Anura > Dendrobatidae > Ranitomeya > Ranitomeya imitator. The sequence continues at coordinate 742,637,167 of NC_091283.1, forward strand.
CCATCTAGTTTGATTGATTGCTCCTCAGTGTTCCTCCTCCATGCAGCTCAATACACACTGTAGCTGACTATTTGGCTGGGTGGGTGGTTGGAAACCACTTGGACTCATAAGCTCTCACTCTTTTTCTGAATTCATGAAATGCTCATTTTAATATCAAGATTATACAGCCATTCTGACTTGGATTAATAAAATAATTACAACAGCCTCATCAGTTCTATGAGATCTATTTAACAATGTATATGGATCGTATTTCACAATCCGATGACCAATCTGCTTTAGTTGTTCAAATCTGAAACAGTTGTTGACTTGCTGCAAAGTAAAAAATCTGCACCGCATTCAGATTTCTGCAGTGAAGGTACAGGTGCATCTCACAAAATTAGAGTATCATCAAAAAGTTAACTTATTTTAGTTCTTCAATACAAAAAGTGAAACTTAAATATTAGATAGATTCAATACAAACAGAGTGATCTATTTCACGTGTTTATTTCTGTTAATGTTGATGATTATGGTTTACAGCCAATGAAAACTCAAAAGTCATTATCTCTGTAAATTAGAATACTTCATAACACCAGCTTGAAAAAATTACTTTAAAATCCGAAATGTTGGCCTACTGAAATGTATGTTCAATAAATGCAGTCAATACTTGGTCGAGGCTCCTTTGGCATCAATTACTGCATCAATGCGGCATGGCATGGAGTCGATCAGCCTGTGGCACTACTGAGGTGTTATGGAAGCCCAGGTTGCTTTGATAGCAGCCTTCAGCTCGTCTGCATTGTTGGGTCTGGTGTCTCTGATCTTCCTCTTGACAATAGCCCATAGATTCTCTAAGGGGTTAAGATCAGGCGAGTTTGTTGGCCAATCAAGCACAGTGATACTGTTGTTTTTAAACCAGGTATTGGTACTTTTGGCAGTGTGGACATGTGCCAAGTCCTGCTGGAGAATGAAATTTCTAACTGCAGAAAACTTTTGGCAAAGGGAAGCATGAAGTGCTCTAAAATTTCCTGGTAGACAGCCGCGCTGACTTTGGTCTTGATGAAACACAGTGGACCTACACCAGCAGATGACATGGCTCCCCAAACCATCACTGATTGTGTAAACTTCACACTACACCTTAAGCAGCTTGGATTGTGGCCTCTCCACTCTTCCTCCAGACTCTGGGACCTTGATTTCCAAGGTCTATTGTGAAGTATCCACAATCAATGATGGTTTCGAGAGCCATGTCATCTGCTGGTGTAGGTCCACTGTGTTTTATCAAGACCAAAATCAACGCAGCCATCTGCCAGGAAATTTTAGAGCACTTCATGCTTCCCTCTGCCAACAAGCTTATTGGAGATTTCATTCTTCAGCAGGACTTGGCACCTGTCCACGCTGCCAAAAGTACCAATTCCTGGTTTAAAAACAACAGTATCACTGTGATTGATTTGCGAGCAAACTCACCTGATCTTGTCCCATAGATAATCTATGGGGTTTTGTCAAGAGGAAGATGAGAGACACCAGAACCAACAATGCAGATGAGCTGAAGGCTGCTATCAAAGCAACCTGGGCTTCCATAACACCTCAGCAGTGCCACAGGCTGATCGCCTCCATGCCATGCCGCATTGATGCATTTACTGAACATACATTTCCGTAGGCCAACATTTCGGATTTTATAGTAATTTTTTCAAGCTTGTGTTATAAAGTATTCTAATTTACTGAGATAATGACTTTTGGGTTTTCATTGGCTGTAAGCCACAATCATCAACATTAACAGAAATAAACACTTGAAATAGATCACTCTGTTTGTAATGACTTTATATACTGTAATATACGAGTTTCACTTTTGGTTTTAAAGAACTGAAATAAATAAACTTTTTGATGATATTCTAATTTTGTGAGATGCACCTGTGTTTATAATGCATAGAGAAGGTTGTTCAGCTTTCATCCATGTGATGCTATTGTATTCCCATACCTTATATCTTAAAAGCACCACATCTGGCATGTCTGATAGTAATATTCTAAGATCTTTTCACTCACATTGAAATAATAGACGCTCAGAAGGAAAGAGGAAAGGGAAGTTTTGGACTCTGATTCATGCTGCCCCTGGTTTGGACAGCAAGCCTGCATGAATCTCAGTACAGAGCACAGCTCTCCACCTGCACACTATCCAGAGCTCACGTACCCAATCAGTTTTAGTAAAAAAAAATATTTACTAAAAAGCACAAAAGGAAGAAAAATATTGTTCATTTAAATAAAAAAAAAAGTACATCTGCTTTGGATCTACTCACGGGTTATCTCCATGATGACCTTTGTTGCCTTTTTCCTCTTGTTTGGGGCTGGAGTTCCAGACAATGGCATTGCAGCAAAGACTTTATTAGGTTTTGTGTTTTTCTGTTAAAAAACCATACTTTATTATTAATTACAAAGAAAAAACTCAGTAATGCAATAATAAGTCAGATTGTTTGTCCTAAGCATTTACAAAGTTCAGATAAGTCTTTAAAGGCAATCTCTCAGTAGGAACAACCCTCCAAAGCCATTTATTTGGGCATGCAGGTCATAGAAAGTAGAATAAAATATATATATGGTACATTTACTTATGCGATCATTTGTCTTATTCCAGGGAAATACAAATTTGTCTTAATATGTAAATGAGCTGTTAAGATCTATGGGCCAGACATTGATCTGTATGAGAATCTGCCACCAGAAATTATTGTAAATGAAAGTGGGAGTTACCAGGGTGAGACATGTAGCTCAGGACAGCAGACTGTCAGTCATTAAATGTCTCACACTGGTAATTAAAATAAGCTGTGTATGCAGACTCTTGGGTATATATATGTGCAGATCATAGATCTTAACAGCTCATTTACATATTAAGAATAATGTGGATTTCTCTGGAATAAGACATCAGATCACAGATATCAAGGTATCATTTTATTCAGCTTTCTATGACCTGCATGCCATAAAGACGGCTTGTGAGGGTGATCCTACTGACAGATTCCCTTTTGTGAATTTTATGAAAACTACAGCAAGCAGCCCAGTAAGTGACACATAGCAGGAATCAAGATCTCTGCCTCTACAATTTGCTGCTCTCAGATTATATAGTGAAAACTTAGTGAAGAATTCCCTTTTAAAATACATATCATAAATTATATTCTTTCATATGGAAGCATATTTTATATAGTGTTACAAATATGTGTTATGATGACATATCGTGAATAAATACTGTAATTCAATGAATATGTTTTGTTTATGGGCTGTATCTCTATTGAATCTCAGCCCTATTCAAGTGAACTGGAAATGAAACCTGCAAACTTTTATTAGTAAAATCATTTAGCACTGTATGCCTAGGTGGGCCTTATTAGATTAATGTTGGTCTATGTGTTACTGTTGTGCATCGTCGGGTGCAAACTTTGAAAAGGGGCCTGGCATGCAGAAACAGAGGCACGCTGGCCAATGAATGCTATCAGAGTGATGAGAGTTCTCTCTGGCTGCCGTCTCTGTCCTCCGCATGGCGCGTCCCAATGAGTGTTCCATCTGTAACATAAGTGTTTATATATATACTGTATATGTGTGTGAGCATTAGTATGTATGTATGTGTGTGTGCAGATATTTGTTTTGGCTATGTATGATATGATACTGTAATTGTAAAGAGAAGAAGAATAAACCTGACTCTTTAAAAGGGTTATTCCCCCCAACATCCCCCAAGCCCCAGTGATCCTTAAAAGGGGATGTCCATTACTTGACAACCCCCTTCTCCTTCCCCATGTTTGGTCCCGATAAATTAAAAACACCTGCACTCACCTCCCATGTCAGCATTTGCATTCCTGGGGCTCTCTGGTTATTGTTATGATATTTGACCATGGTGACCAATCAGCGCTGGCGTCACTGTGTCCTCTTTTGGACATATAAGTAATCAAGAGATAGTCAGGGAGGTGGCTGCAGCTCACTCCCTCTTAATTACTTATACGTCCGAAGGAGGAGACACTGACGCCAGCGCTGATTGGGCACTGGGCTCACATGTCACTGGCACAGGCGGTGAGTACTGTAGTGTTTTTATTTTATCAGGGCCAAACATGGGGAATGAGAAGAGGTTGTCCTAGTATTAGAAAACACCTTTAAAACGGGGCTCTGTAGTCCCATCCTAAATGGAGCAGAGGGGTGCATGCTTTGCCTCTGCTCTATTCATTATCTATAGAACTGCTGGGTACTGCACTCAGCTATTTTCATCAGTCTTGTAGAAAATGAGTAGAGCAGAAGTTGAACATGCGCACCTCCATTCAGGACTCCACTACAGAGCTCTATTCTCAGGATCAGAAGTATTAGTGATGAGTAGTGTTGAGCATTCCGATACCGCAAGTATCGGGTATCGGCCGATACTTGCGGTATCGGAATTCCGATACCGAGATCCGATATTTTTGTGATATCGGGTATCGGTATCGGAAGTGTAAAATAAAGAATTAAAATAAAAAATATTGTTATATTCACCTCTCCGGCGGCCCCTGGACATCAGCGGGAGGATCCGGCGTCCGGCACGGCTTCTCTCTTCAAAATGCGCGCCTTCAGGACCTGTGGAATGACGTCCCGGCTTCTGATTGGTCGCGTGCCGCCCATGTGACCGCCACGCGACCAATCAGAAGCCGCGACGTCATTCCTCAGCTAAAGTCCTAGAATGAGCGCCTTCTAGGACCTGAGGAATGACGTCGCGGCTTCTGATTGGTCGCGTGGCGGTCACATGGGCGGCACGCGACCAATCAGAAGCCGGGACGTCATTCCACAGGTCCTGAAGGCGCGCATTTTGAAGAAAGAAGCCGTGCCGGACGCCGGATCCTCCCGCTGATGTCCAGGGGCCGCCGGAGAGGTGAATATAACAATATTTTTTATTTTAATTCTTTATTTTACACTTTAATATGGATCCCAGGGCCTGAAGGAGAGTTTCCTCTCCTTCAGACCCTGGGATCCATGAGGATACATTCCGATACTTGATGTCCCATTGACTTGTATTGGTATCGGATATCGGTATCGGCGATATCCGATATTTTTCGGGTATCGGCCGATACTATCCGATACCGATACTTTCAAGTATCGGACGGTATCGCTCAACACTAGTGATGAGTGAGTGTACTCATTGCTCAGGTTTTCCCGAGCACGCTCGGGTGGTCTCCGAGTATTTATGACTGCTCGGAGATTTAGTTTTCCTTGCCGCAGCTGCATGATTTACAGCTACTCACCAGCCTGAGTACATGTGGGCGTTGCCTGGCTGCTAGGGAATCCCCACGTGTAATCAAGCTGTCTATTAGCCACAAATCATGCAGCTGCGGCAAGGAAAACTAAATCTCTGAGCAGTCACAAATACTCGGAGACCACCCGAGCGTGCTCAGGAAAACCTGAGCAACGAGTACACTCGTCCACTACTACTAGGCATCCTAGCGTTTGGACACCCAGCAATTAGCAAGTTATCCCATCTCCCATGGATCGGGGATAACTTGATTATTGGAGGAATAACCCCTTAGGGTATGCTTCCACGTTCAGGAAACGGTGCGTTTTTGACGCTGCGTTGAGCCGCAGCATCAAAAACGCAGCATCCAGATGTTACAGCATAGTGGAGGGGATTTCATGAAATCCTGTCTCCACTATGCATTAAAAGACGCATGCGGCTTACCCGCGAAAACGCACATGCGGCGCGTCTTTTGAGAACGCAGCATGTCCTTACATTGCAGAAACAACGCAAGAACAGTGCAGGTGACCTGCCAGTGACCTCAGGTGCAGATTTGTTCAGGATTTAACCTGCATAAAATCCTGACCAAATCCTGATGCAATCCTGAACGTGGACACATACCCTTAAAGCACCACTCCAGAATTTTTTTTTATTTCAGAGCTGGAGTGGTGCCATTTTCATAAGGTTCCTGCACCTAATATTATAGTTTACAGTAATATCTTCAGCTGTTCCCAGTGCAGATCAGGTCCCGATCCGCTATCTTGTGACTGCAATTTCTGACTGATCGGAAGTCAGAGGAAACAGTAACAAGCACTCAATGTAAGTCAATGAGAGCCCGAACAAGGTTCTCATAGACTTACATTGAGTTGTGACTTCACAAACACTGGAGTAATCCAGCAGATCACAACCTGCAGAAGACTGACTGGAGCGGCACTGAGAACAGATGAAGATGGCGATGGGTAAGTATAAGACTAGAAGCAGGGAACTTAGATTAGTGGCACCACTCCAGCACTGCAATAAAAAAAAACACTGGAGTGGTGCTTTAAGGCTAAATGGCCTTTGTTTAGCATATACAGAAGGAGGCATATGTTAGAAAATTGCCTCCTATGGATTTCTTACAGTATAAAAAGTGCAGTCTACTACATTATTCCATACTTTTATTTGTAGTATACTATCAGATAACAGATAGACACATATACAGCTCTGGCAAAAATTAAGAGACCACCATATTAAAACCCTGTCATGGGCAGCCCAATCTCCAGACCTGAACCCCATTGAAAACCTCTGGAATATAATGAAGAGGATGATGAATCGTCACAAGCCATTATACAAAGAAGAACTGCTTACATTTTTGCGCCAGAAGCAGCGTGAAAGACTGGTGGAAAGCATGCCAAGACGCATGAAAGCTGTGATTAAAAATCATGGTTATTCCACAAAATATTGATTTCTGAACTCTTCCTGAGCTAAAACATTAGTATTGTTGTTTCTAAATAATTATGAGCTTGTTTTCTTTGCATTATTTGAGGTCTGCAAGTACTGTTTTTTTTAAAAATTTTGACCATTTTTCTTTGTCAGAAAAAAAATACAAAATGTATCGCTTGGAACTTCGGAGACATGTTATCAGAAGTTTATAGAATAAATGAACAATTTACATTTCACTCAAAAATATACATATAAAGAGAAAAATAAAAAAAAACTGAACATTTTACACAACTATATTTTTTGTACACCAGGTTCACAGAGATAAATGCCAAAGAAAAAATTGAAGTGACAACAGATACATTTTTAAAACTATATTAGTGTTTATTCAATTAAATAAAAAAACATAAAAAGATATTGAGGAACACAAGATAACTGGAAAGAATGGAGATTACAAAAAGGAAATTACATCAGACATAAAATTGGCAGTTTTCCTAAATACAGCAATGTTACGCAGCAAAAAAACTAGAACAATATTTATATATGATAAAGTGCATTGTTATACATATAATACAATAAAGTGCTTTCACTAATTTCATTAATTGGGGGCAGCACGGTGGCACAGTGGTTAGCACAGCAGCCTTGCAGCGCTGGGGTCCTGGGTTCTAATCCAACCCAGGACAACATCTGCAAAGAGTTTGTATGTTCTCTCCGTGTTTGCGTGGGTTTCCTCCAGGCACTCCGGTTTCCTCCCACATTCCAAAGACATACTGATAGGGAATTTAGATTGTGAGCCCCATCGGGGACAGTGATGATAATGTGTGCAAAACTGTAAAGCGCTGCGGAATATGTTAGCGCTATATAAAAATAAAGATTTATTATTTTTATTATTTATTATTAATCAATTCAATATTTCAGATTGCCACTAGAGGGTAGTATTGCTCACTAGGAGTCAAGCATCGCTATATTTATATAACATTAATATATTTTATTCTCTGCCATTAGAGCCAGTGTAATCTTTTGAAAGATTGAAGTTTTGTCCCTTGGATATGGACTTATTAATTATTTAAGGACTCTTTTTGTCTTGAATTAAACTGAATATTTTGCAGTGGTCTCTTAATTTTTGCCAGAGCTGTATATATTAGGCCAGTCCCACACGTCCAGATAATTCCAGTACCGGAAAAATCGGTACCGGAGTTATCCGTGTCCGTGTGTCCGTGTGTTCACGTGGCACATCAGTGTGGCACACGTGCGGCAGCCGTGTGCCGTCCGTGTGCCGACTGGGTACCACATGCACCGTGCAGGAGACAGCGCTACAGTTAAGCGCTGTCCCCTACTTTGGGTGCTGAATCCAGAATTCATTCCTTCTTCCCAGCAGCGTTCGCTGGAGAGAAGGAATGAAAAATCTTTTTTTTTTTGTTAAAATAAAGTTCCCGGTAATCTCCCCTCTCCCACCCCCTGTGCGCCCACCCGCTGGCATTAAAATACTTACCCAGCTCCCTCGGCGCTTCCTCTCAGCGTCGCAGCTCTTCCTGTATGAGCGGTCACGTGGTGCCGCTTATTACAGTAATGAATATGTGGCTCCACCCCACAAACACTGACATGTCTCCGTGTTTTGCACACGGACACACGGTCCGTGAAAACACGCTGACATGTGCAGAGACACATTGATTTTAATGTGTCTACGTGAGTCAGTGTCTCCGGTACGTGAGGAAACTGTCACCTCACGTACCGGAGCCACTGACGTGTGAAACCAGCCTTAAAGGGGGTTGTCTACCCCTGGTGAAGTTTTCGGCAAGTCCGTCAGCTTGCTGAATACTAGCGGTTAGTAATGCACACACTGTTAGGATTCGGCTCTGCCACTTCCATCAGTCATCACGTGACCACAAATATACCCTTTTACATGCTTTCTATTACTTGCAAACTAGAGTCGAGACGAATCCTAAGTTTGCTTGCTGAAGATTTCTTCAAGGTTAGAGATTATCAAAAATATTCGTAGGACCATAGTCTAGTGGCCATGTTGCTAGTCCATAGCTGCCAGGCCAGAGCACTGCAGACTTGCTCTGTCAGAATCTCCGATTAGTTGGCCTGATAGCAACTATGTCGTGCCTGATGTAGTATGCATCATGATATGGTTGTTATTAGGGGAAAGCGAGTGAGGATGGGGGGCACCGTTGTCCGATCTGCATAGGATACCAAAACACCTTTCCCACACCCTAGTCCCAGTACTAATGTACTGCAGGATGCAGAAGGCCCCCATGATAGAAGGTAGAGGCATGTATTAATTGAGCAGAACCTAAATTAGCTCAGTGGAAAATCTATTCACACAGATAAACATAGTCACAGTCCATAGAATTGCAAATCTGCTTTACTATGACCAAAACAAAGCCTATTATTACAAAGAAAATTAATGATCAAATACAGCTACAATTGATAGCGCCTCTCTAGGGAAAGTGCAACCAATCCAAAGCTGCTAGTAAACTATGTGTCAAAGTAAAGAATAAGTCATTGCCCACAAAAAGCTAAAGCATTTGACAACATTAAGTAAGTCAATCTGAAATAGCCATTGATGTGCACGTGTACAGTTTTTTGTAACTTCTTTTAACTACTTCAGGGTTTGGAAATCGTGAAATCATTCAAAGAAGTAACATATTCATTCTCTGAGCGGCTTCATTTGGAAGCTGCCAGGCTCTTTAGAGTTGAAAGTATAAGGAAAAAGATGCCGGTGAGGGAGCAAAACAGTGCCATAAAAAACAATGGCAAAACCACCAGCGATGCCGTTTCAGGAAAAGACCATTGACTAGGAAAACTTTGGCGGCTCAGCTGATAATTTAAAGATTTTGTTTGCACACACCCTTAGGCTACATTCACACATCCGTGTTAGTATTACCATCCAAGATAAATGGAACAATTTTTTATCAGGTGTCATTCTAGTTGTTTCCTTGTTGCTTTTGTATTTTTCTCATCCCTTTTTTTTCATTGAAGCAGGTTGACTGTCTGAACTTTTTTTCTCCATTGACTTTTAGTAATGGGTCAATTAAAAATAGATTAAACTTTGATGGGAAATTGAAGAAGAAAGTCTGTCTTCCTAGTTTCATCTGGGTCGCATGGATCTCCATAGACTTGATAGAGTCTCAATGATAGAGTCTGATCTGCAAAAATGGATGCAAATAGGATCTGATCTGAGCGTTATGGACTCGAGACATGGACCTGTTTTTAAAAATGATGTGTGTAAAGCTGAATGAAACTCTATGGGTCAGAGTGCTATGGAAGATAAAAACGGATGGTAACAAGTATCTGTTGATCTTATGTGGAAAGAAACTATGGTCCCTCCCCAAAGCATTAGCAAGAACAGGCCAAAGGGTTATAAAGCAAATTACAGTCATGTCTGACTTGGTTTGCAAAATCCATGACCAGTATGTAGGACACCATTGATCTGTGTAATAACGCTGTCTGTCTTCAGTGTATTACCTGACTGTGGCGGTAAAGTCTCTACATTTGCAGAATATTTTGAGCCAAGAATGGGATTGGCTCCTATCAGAACACAGGAGGGAAAATGTTCTGCTCTTGCTTAGGAAGGGTTTTCCAATCTGCTTCTTGACACAAAATACCCAGCTCCCACATGGAGCCACATTACTCTCACCTAAAAGTTGAACTCAAAAGAAACAATGGAGGAACTGTAACAAGATGGATACATTTAAAAAAATAACATTTATCTGGAATAATTTGTGAATAAACCTGGAAACAGAAGAGAAGACATTTTTATAAGAACCATGTATTATAATCATCAAGTGTTGAAATAATGTATATATGACTGCCCTCAGGGACACACATAGAGTCCGCACAGTTCCAAGGTCATTCTTAAGATGAGATCCCTGCTCAGGTGCTCTCCACCCATTACAATAGAGGATGATATGATCAATACCCCCTTAACAGCCACAAGAAACACAACAGAGAGAAGGTCGTTATTGTTTGGCCGAAAAGTTTGTATCATTTGTACTATTTCTTGGATTTATACCTATCTCGAACTACGTTTTAATTGAGTATTTTGGCGTGCTTGAAAAAAATGCTCGAGTCACCGCAGCTGTTCGACAGCCGCAACCCATACAGGAAATGCCTGTTGTTAGGACATCCCTTCATGTGTCGCAGTCGCTGCGACTCAAGCATCTTTTTCGAACATGCCAAAGATACTCTATTAACACACGACAATGCTCGGATAACACCTTATGCAAGCACGCTTGCGCTTCGCTATTCCTTTTCACATGTATACAAGCACAGCTAAGATGAATTTTCACATAGCCTTAGGCTAGGTTCACACTGCGTTAGCAGCAGCCCGTTCAGCACATACGCTAACGGGCTGCTGTAACGCAAGTGCCGGCGTTTGCATCGCGCTAGTGCAGATAGAGCATCTGCTAGCTCTATCTGCACTAGCAGTGACGGACCCGGAAACGCTGCAGCCCGCGTCTCGGGGTCCTTCACTCAATGACGGCACATCACTAGAGCACACCCATTGTGGGCGTGCGCTAGCGATGCGTCCGACATTGCAGTCTATGGCGGCATTAACGGACTATGTTACACCGCGTTATGCCGCGGTGTAACGTAGTCCGTTAAATGTACCACCATAACGCAATGTGAACCCAGCCTTAAACCTTCATGTACGTTTATATGCTCATAGGATTAACATTTGCTCTGTTCAAACCAACCTTTAAGTCTTACGAAGTCTGCAAATACAGTACAGTGTCATGCCCAGTTACAGGGCAGAGAAGCTCAGCAAACTGATGTATATTTTTGACAGAAAAGACCTCCTATATATTGTGTTTTCTCTGCTTAAATCCCTTCTATTTCTCTGCTTTCATATCCAGTGGAAAGTCGCTGTATGACTATATATACAGAGATACTGCAGTTGTCAATCACTTAGTAGGCCCACTTGATTCTTAAGCATAGAAAGAGGATGGATTTAAATAAATGAAATGCAAGATAAACTATACTCTTCCCTGTAACATACTGCTCACAGACTACAAACAGAGCATGACAAATTTTCTTTAAAGGGAAAAATGTCAGTCAATTAATGCTGCCCAAACCACGGGCAGCATGAATCTGAACCTGGCAGCACGATTGCAGTCTCGCATGTTTTTTTCAGAGGCATTTCAGAGCAAAAATAATTTAAAGATCTGACTGCGGACCATAGGCAGAAAGGACACTAGTCTATTCTGTGCGTGTGCCTACAACCTCCGGCCAGACCTTTAACTGATTTCTCTCAGAAACGCCAGATCGTCAGCAAAAAACATACCCGTCTGCATTCATGCTGCCATGCTCTGATTCGTGCTGCCCAAACCACGAATAAGCTGGCAGGTTGCCTTTAAAATAATAATAATAATAATAATTTTATTTATATAGCGCCAACATATTCCGCAGCGCTTTACAAATTATAGAGGGGACTTGTACAGACAATAGACATTACAGCATAACAGAGATCACAGTTCAAAATAGATACCAAGAGGAATGAGGGCCCTGCTCGCAAGCTTACAAACTATGAGGAAAAGGGGAGACACGAGAGGTGGATGGTAACAATTGCTTTAGTTATTCGGACCAGCCATAGTGTAAGGCTCGGGTGTTCATGTAAAGCTGCATGAACCAAAATAGGATTTATTTTGATAATTTTCTTTTTGAAATAGCATCTCTAGTCGTCAAACTAGCAAATACTTTTGTAATTTGGTGAAATTGTAGATAATCTTTTGGTAATGCCAGTGGCCTGCAACTCTAATACCACAATAGTCTGTACTACTGGTGGGTTACAAATAGTGTTGAGCGAGTGTACTCGTTGCTCGGGTTTTCCTGAGCACGCTCGGGTGGTCTCTGAGTATTTATGACTGCTCGGAGATTAAGTTTTGATCGCCTCAGCAGCGTGATTTACAGCTATTAGCCAGCTTGATTACATGTGGGGATTACCTACTGTAGCAATCGGGCAATCCCCACATTTACTTAGCCTGGCTAATAGCTGTAAATCATTCAGCTGCCGTGATGAAAACTAAATCTCTGAACACTAACAAATACTCGGAGGTCACCCAAGCGTGCTCCAGAAAACCCGAGCAATGAGTATACTCGCTCATCACTAGTTACAAACTGAAAACCACTGGTTTTAGCCAAATGTGTTCAGACAGGAAATTCAACAATTCAATAGGATTAATAGTAAACTATTAATCCTAAACTAAATCCTAAAGTAAACCAAAATGCCTTCTCAATGACTGTCTATGTTCCGAGAACAATCAATTACTGCTCATTTTGTGAGTATTGGAAGTGTGATCGGCCTGTCTATAAAAGCTTTTAAATGAGCGTTGATCAGCAAACAACAGTGTAAACCTACCCTTAGAGTATCACAGAGTGTCCCTTTGGTTCATACTATAGAGCAGACCTACACAACATATGGCCAGCGCAGCATGTGGCCCATGAAACGATGTTGTGCAGCTATTGTAGCTGTCCGGGGGCGTCTGCTCCTTCTTCCCATATTCAAATGTATTAGCGAACATCGGATGCGAATACATTTGAATGCTGCGGCACTGGGATTGAGGCAGAGAAAGCATCAGCTTGCAGCAGAGTGATGATGTAAACACCCTGATGACGTCATCACACTGCTGCCTGCGCCGGGGCCACACAGGCAGAGGAGACATCAGCCACTGGTAAGCGCTCCAAGAAGGAGACGAACATTAAATATCATGTTATTTTAAATGAGGGGCCCAGGAAAGGAAAGGGTAGTGTTTCTACGAGAGCACATAATGTGGTAATTTGGAACATTATGGGCATTTTTGGACATTATGGGGGACATTATAAGCCAATTTGGAACATTATGGGGGACATTGTGGAGAAATTCATACATTATGGAGCAATTTGGGACACTATAAGGCAATTTGGAACATTAAGGGGGTCATTATCAGGCAATTTGGGACAGTGGGTTGGGGATGACTTGGAAAGGGGCAGTTTGGAGGAGATATGAAAACGGGCAGTATGTGGGGGGACATTATGGAGAGGGGTTGTGTAAGGGATATTATGTGGGGAAGATATTATTATTTTGTAGAAGAGCAATGTTGGGTGATATTATCCAGAGAGGCAGGATATTTTGGAGAGGGGCAGTATAGGGAGATATCATAGAGATGGGCAGAGTGTAGGGGATTTTTGGGTGAAGGGCATTTGTGGGGTATTTTATAGAGGGGCAGCATGGGGAAGTATTTTTGAGAGCTGCAGTGTGGGAGATTATTTTGAAGATGAGCAGTGTGTGGATGGGGGTGTTTTGGAGAGGGTTGAGGGGGTATTTTAGAGAGACAGTATGGGTGGAATATTTTGGAAGGGGTCAGTGTGGGGGGATATTATAGAGAATTTCGGTATGTAAAAATTATTTTGTGCAGGAAGCACATTGAGGGGAAATTATTTAATCAGGGGAGATATTTTTCTTTATGAAGCAGTATAATAATGATTTTACTTTTAAGGGCATTGTGTCAGGATGTGCTCCTGAAGACAAAGAAGAGGCAAGCCTGGAGAAAAAAGCTTTGGGCATGGAATAAAGGAGTGAAATATATGGAGACAAAAAGATAGGAATAACTCCAACTAGAAAAGATATCACTTATAAGGTACCTGGATGTAAATGTTTTTTGTGATACTGACTACGTCTCATCAGTAGTGTTGAGCATTCCGATACTGCAAATATCGAATATCGGCCGATATTTGCTGTATCGGAATTCAGATACTGAGTTCCGATATTTTTGCGATATCGGATACCGGAATCGGAAGTTCCTATAGTGCAATGATGCACTATAGTGGAGTGTGGGTGGTGCGTGGGCGGAGACTGCGTGTGTGTGTACGGGCGGGGTCTGTGCGTGACCGTGGGGGGGTTTGTGCGTGTCTGCCGGAGGTCTGTGCATGTGTGCAGGGGCTCTGTGCATGTGTGCCGGGGCTCTGTGCGGCGTTCGGGGCTCTGTGCGTGTGTGCCGGGGCTCTGTGCGTGTGTGCCGGGGCTCTGTGTGTGTGTGCCGGGGCTCTGTGTGGCGTGCGGGGCTCTGTGCGGGCCTGCCGGGGCTCTGTGCGTGTGTGCCGTAGCTCTGTGCGGGCCTGCCGGGGCTCTGTGCGTGTGTGCCATGGCTCTGTGCGTGTGTGCCAGGGCTCTGTGCGGCATGCGGGGCTCTGTGCGGCGTGCCGGGGCTCTGTGCAGGTCTGCCGGGGCTCTGTGCGGCGTGCGGGGCTCTGTGCAGCAAGCCGGGGCTCTGTGCGGGCCTGCCAGGGCTCTGTGCGGCGTGCGGGGCTCTGTGTGGGCCTGCCGGGGCTCTGTGCAGCGTGCGGGGCTTTGTGCGTGTGTGTAGGCATCGTCCGATGGGACTACAAGTCCCATCGGACGATGCCTACTACAGTGACAGTGATTGACACATTAGCCAAAGATGGGACAGTAGTAGTCCCATCATCCGGCTAATGTGTTGAATGAAAAAAAAAAAACATACATGCTACATACATGCTGTTAGGGGTCAAGTTCCCACCTCTGCACAGGGGGAATCTCGGGCCATCTCTGCTGTAGTCTCCCATTCTTCTCCTGCTGCAGTGGAGCCTGCTCAGCGGAGACGTCAGTCCCAGCGTCTCGCTCAGTCTGACTCTGTACAAAGAGTTACTGCTGCTTTTCCTGCTTCTGCCATTGAAGTCAGTGCTGAGCAGCGGCGAGCAGACGCTTCTGGGACTAAGTCCTGCTTTTCTCGTTCTGAGCATGCCCAGAGTAAGATCTCTCAGTGGAGATCGAGGGTCACATGTTCAGATACTGCAGGTAAAGCCATTGGTCCTTCAGGAAGGTCCTGTAGGTGCTCAGGCTCTGTGGCAGCCTCTCATTGGTCCTTCTAGGTAGGTCCTGTACGTGCTGCAACTATTTAAGGCTCACATGGCCGCACGGCCATGCGCTAGTATCTTTCTATGTTATGTGCTTTGCGCCAGTGTGGTCATGTGGTCATGTAAGTTTGTGTTCCGGGACCCGGCTGAAATAAGCCCCTATAATGCTGGCATCTCCAGCGAGGAGATTGTGTGTGTATGTATTCAGGGACCTGGCTGAAATAAGCCCCTAGAATGCTGGCACCTCCGGCGAGGAGTTTTGTGTGATTGCATGACCACTGACTGCTCTCAGTTGGGTAGTTAGCCTGTGCCTCTGTGAAGTCTAACAGGGTGCAGTGCTTTGCTTTCACGGCTACTCTGTGAATTAACAGAGTTATTTCATACCGTCATATAGTTCTGCCGTTTGACGGCAAAAACCTGATGTGTGAAAGCAGCCAGATATATGGATAGATACATCTATGTATCTATAGATACATCTATCTATAAATATATCTATAGATAGATATATCCATAGATATATTAGGCCGATGTTTCTAAGGCTACTTTCACACTTGCGTTTTTAGCAATCCGTTTAGTCCTGTTACCAATTTTGAACTGCATTTAGCCTACTTTATTATTTGTCCCTACTAATTGTGTCTGCCACTCATTACAGTTTTCCTCCACTGAACAAAGCAATGCCGCCTGTTTAGTCCTGTTACCAATTTTGAACTGCATTTAGCCTACTTTATTATTTGGGCCTACTAACTGTGTCTGCCACTCATTACAGTTTCCTCCACTGAACAAAGCAATGCCGCCTGTTTAGTCCTGTTACCAATTTTGAACTGCATTTAGCCTACTTTATTATTTGGGCCTACTAACTGTGTCTGCCACTCATTACAGTTTCCTCCACTGAACAAAGCAATGCCGCCTGTTTAGTCCTGTTACCAATTTTGAACTGCATTTAGCCTGCTTTATTATTTCGGCTTACTAACTGTGTCTGCCACTCATTACAGTTTTCCTCCACTGAACAAAGCAATGCCGCCTGTTTAGTCCTGTTACCAATTTTGAACTGCATTTAGCCTACTTTATTATTTGGGCCTACTAACTGTGTCTGCCACTCATTACAGTTTTCCTCCACTGAACAAAGCAATGCCGCCTGTTTAGTCCTGTTACCAATTTTGAACTTTATTTAGCCTACTTTATTATTTGGGCCTATATCTGTGTTTCCTCCTCATCCTGCCCATTGCCCAGCCACTGCTAGATGAGTCTGCTGGTACATTGACCCAGACCACTACATTCCCCTTGCACTCTACACAGCCAGAATCTCACCCTGCTGAAAGTCAGGTTCCCCTTCTCGCATACTATTCAACCTTACACGGGGACAAAGAGGAAGGTGCAGATGAAAGTGCAGGTTCCTTCATCAGGTGGGGTGGCATACTCGTTGGCGACGTCACTGGCACAGGCCCCCTCATAGTACGCAAAAGTGTCTCTGCCAGTGGGAGGCACCACCCGCCGTCAAACACACTGCCGTACTTTGAGGGGCCCTGTGCCATTGCCAATGAGTGGGCCCCCCTGCTTGCTCAGGATCACAGCACTTGCAAAGTTGAAATACTTACCTCTCCCTGCTCCACCGCCGTGACGTATTCCGCGTTTCCTGGGCCCACGAAAATCTTGAGCCAGCCCTACCCCCCCACAACTTTAGCCAAATGACCCCCAGTTTTCAATGCCTAACTATTATAAAGTAAATTAAGATTGACAAGCTTAAGTAATAAGAATTGATGTTTTTGGCATTAAAATGGGCACTGCAGGTGTTTTCCTGTCCTCCACTCACTGCCGACTTTGATTCCCCATTGACTTGCATTGGGTTTCGTGTTTCAGTCGGTCCCCGACTTTTCGCAATAATCTGCCGATTTCACCCGACCCAACTTTTGACAAAGTCGGGTTTCGCGAAACCCGACTCTATCCGAAAAAAGTAAAAGTCGCTCAACTCTAGTTAGCACAACTACAATTGATTCAGTTGTTGTCCCTTGAACTAGCAGTTCAATCTTTGGTTACCCATTTACATTGGATAAAGATCGCACATAGGATGATTTGTATAAATGGTACCTCCATCAACATGCCAGACTAAACTGACCAATGAGTGGACATTCTTTAACTGAAATGTGCATGAAAAAGATGAACAACAAATGGGTGTGTCAAAGATTTGCGACCCAATTACACAAACTGTTCCATTAACATCTGCATATGAAAACTGCAGAAATAAAAAATAAACTAATTTAACTAATTTAAAACAAACACTTTTTAAGAACATGCAATATTAATCTACATTAAGCACTTCCCATTATACAATATACTAAAATCAATATTTAAAAAACATTGTACTATTTAAAAAGCTAAATATCTATTCCCTGAAGCAATGCCTGGCGCACTTCGAATGGAATCCCTGTAGACTACTGTAAATACAATTTCTAACATTTTTCATTTTTTATTTTCATCTACAGTATATTTCACTGTACAAACCTTTTACAGATCTTAAAACAGTGGGAGAAATGTATAAAGTAAAAAGTCACCCATTTTGGCAAACATCATTATTATGCAAACTGTACAACTTTCTTCCTTTTACTTTTCAAAAGTAAAGGCTGATACAGGCCACATTCTAATAAAAAAAGTACTATAATAACATGGAATAATAAAGAGAGAACTACAGTTGTATATTCATTAAAAAGATGGCACCTTAATAAATATGGCTCATCTTACTTTACCACTCATCAGTTTTATGGCATATAAAACACCTGTCTAAGTAAGTCTCCCCCAGTGACTTTAAGAGAGGCAAACATGCAGGGTATTTTAGATTAGCTCACGACTATATATACGTCATGCCTGGCACACACCTAGCTTAAAATGTCACAAGAAACCTCAGCTGGGCTTGCCTTGATGTTTGACATGTTTTATTACCGCATTAAAGAACATCACAGTTTCATGTGAAAGAATCTAAACAGCCGATATCACAAAGGTAAAGTTGACATTTGGAAAGTCACATTTTGTGGAGTAAATGGAAAAAAGAAAATTTGTATCATTATGATATAATTGTATCAAATCTGTGACAGTACAAAAAAATACCCAAATGGGTAATAGAAGACTCGTTCAAATAAAACTGATAAGTATGTTATATTTACGCTGTGACAAGAAAGTGTCAAGGACTGCTTGACCAATACCTAACACTAACTACCCTGCCAAGACCTCAAGGGAAGCCAGTAATATTATCCTGCCTAAATGTGAGCTGTGTGGCCATAAAAAGACTCATGCTAAATGTTACATTGTTACTAGTGTAGGGGAAGGCCAATTTACCTATGAGATAAAGCTGAATAATTAAAAAATCCAAAATTAGCAAGGACTTATAGAATAATCACCCTTAACTATAGGCACATGCGAACAAGAACGCAGGAAAAATAATATAAATTGTAATAAATAATTTTGGAAATGGGGATAGATTTTTAGCTCATTGACTTATTATTTTCTTATTGACCTTGGATGATATAAGTTCTTACAAATGTAACTTTTCAAAGTTAACCAGACACGTGCTAATTTTCCAGACAACTCAGTGTGCAAATCCAAAAGTTTTTGCGTTGTAAATATCTGGATATTTTCGGCATCGACTCCAAGCTGTGAAGGTACAAGAAGTTTCCAAAGGTCTAAGGTACAGAGGAGGGAGCCAGCCTAGTAAAAATCTCTGAAGGGTTCTTACGTTACCCATAGAGAATTTGGCTGCAGTCTATATTCATCTAGTTCTCGGGAGGTTAGCCCTGCTGTCTCAGCAGTATTCCCTTGTAGACATCTTCAATTACAGTACAAACATTTCATGACTTATAAATAAAAGTAATTATTGTATTACTATGTTATATTAAAGCAAAATGAATTACGATTTCTAATATTTTATAGAATTTGTTTCCTGTGCCCAAATTGCGGACATCGTCTTAAAAGTGATAATAATCCATACCTTGTATGAGAAATTGATAGGCCAATGTAGCAGTCTCCTATTATAGCTGTCGTGATCTGAATGTCCTTCTCTTGTTTGATTTTTTTCTTGGTTTCTTGGGGTTCTGTATGGGAGAGAGGAGCAGCAGTAAGAAGGACGTGTGTACTGGGGTGTCTGCACAGGACAAAGTGCTGATGCAAAGTGCAGTATATTTGACTCTTGGATGTTGCTTGCAGTGGCATCCTGGAGTTTATTAATAGTAAAAGAAGTAAGGGGGATCTCAGATGGCAAGAGCACAGAAGAGGAAAGGAAAAAAAAGGTGGGTCTCAGCAGTCCTGAGGTCCATGAAGTCTTAGTTTATACTGTGACGTAAATCAGCAATTAATATTTTATTCTCTGGGGGATTAATAAAATGGTTTAAGAATAAGAAGTGAGCAAAGAAAAATTATATGATGTCAGTGTACCTATTTACTGGATTTAAATTACGCCAATAGTTCTGCACGGCTAAGTGACTTAAAAGCAATGTCCCAAGATCGCAACTTATCACCTATCCACAGGATAGATGGTAAGTGTTCGAGCCTTGGGAAACACACCATTCACAACAATTTGAGTCCTGATTTCCCAGTTAAAATGGAGTGAGGGTCAAGCATGCATACTGCCTCTCTTTTCATCGTTTATGGAACTTATGAAGATAGCTGAGTGTTGCTTCCAGATGTCTATGTCAGTCCCATAGCAGTAGTGCACATGCTTGAACCTCACTCCATTCAAACTGGTCATATAAAGAAGAAATTGGACAATACAAGTTATGTACATTTGGCAATACCACACGTCCTTAAATAAGATGCCTCATTATTAGCCCCTATACACCTTAAAGTCAGGTGTTTAACTTATTATATTAATCTCTAAGCCAGAGTGACCAACTTTTACGGCTAAATGCACCAATTTTTAATAAATCAATTTCCAATTTATTTTTTAGCTTAAGGCCATTGGCTACTACAGATTGATATAAAATTGTACTGACAGAATAAAGTCAGGCTAACGTGTGGGTAGAGATAAGCAGAGGATCAAGTTCAAATAGAATTTCCTAAAAATTGCCATCTGATATCAAACACTATGTGATTCGATTAGCAAGGATTGCCAAAAAAAAGAAAAAACCTGCTGCCAATTCACACAGTTCTGAAGAGTTAGTCAGCATGCTAATGGCATCAGGCATGGCCACACAAGCCTCCCCATAGTGCGTTGCAGCAATTACTCTGAGCTAGGGCACATATCAAGGTTGTAACAAGGTGGAGGGCAAGGGGCATTGGGCATTTCACACAGAGAGACACTTGTCATGTACAGATATTGATAATTATGTGTTGGACAAAACCTGAGAACCCGACAGGGCTGACAAGTAGGTAAGCTTATTAGAGGAGAAAGTTGCTGGAATCAGCGATACATAGCACAGGTGACCTGCATCAAAAAGATATTCCTGGGTTAAATTAGCTGCACAATCTGTTTGTGTAGGAGGTCCTACGCTGCCTGAAAGGTCTAGTCGTGGTGGTGGCAAGTCTTACGTGTAGGGTTCTTGTGTGTGTGAGATCTTCTGCAAGTTGCTGGCAGATGATACTTCAGCACTCTGCAGCCTCTGTAAGTGGAAAATAATCCATTGACGTCTCGACTAGGAACTGCGGCTCTCTATCTATCAGCACATGAAACAACATCACCTGCTCATTTTACAAAAGTCAAATCGGCTAGCAATTTGAGCAAGCCTCAAGTTGCCCTCCTCCCCTTCTCACCACGTTCATCTTCCTGTCAGTTAAGTCACACCCTTTAGTAGACTTGGTTGGTGTCATCATTACCACCATTATTATTGTCATCTTGCTCTACCGTGTGTCATACTACTTGTGGACCCTTTCTCCTTCTCTGTTGCAGTGGAAAATATCCATCCTCACATGTTTGATGAGAAAAAAAACATATGCGCCTAGTCACCCACTGGTTTTTCAAGTAAACTTGCAACTTGTCAAGTCAATTGTGGTGCAATCACTGCCTTAAAAGCTAGTGGATTCTGCTGTCTTTCGAGAAATGATGGCGTGCTCTCAGCCTCACTGGAAGATACCCAACCACCATTATTTCTCAGAGAAAGGAGCGCCTGCTATCTGTTATAGTGTGCAGGAGAATGTAGTCCGCTCTCTGGACTCTTTGCTATAGATACCTGGAGCAGCATCTATGGCCAGGGATAATATTTAAGGAGATGGGCATACTGCCCATGTTCCCCCTTAAAGAACAAATGTAACATTTTATTATGTCATGTGAACTGTGACGTGAGTTGATAGTGTTGATATTGTGCTCTGTCTGACAGCAGGGACAGTAAGAATCATGATTTGGACTAATCTAGAGTGATGGTGTCTAAGATGAAAGGACAGAGATAGTTTCCTGTCAGAACGTCAGACAGGGCCATTGTGCGTGAAAAGTAGACCTAAGGTCTGATCAGTCAGCAGAGCTCTGTGGTTTTGGGTGTCCCTAATGTGATAGGAGACCGTGACAGAGGATAATGAGATCCTAGTGGAGAGAATAACCAAAAGGCAGAGAGATCATTTCAGAGATTGGTCCTGGGAGTACGGCCTTGAGTTTAAAATTCAGAGAGGTAATGGGCCAAGACAGGACAGAGTATGAGAGACAAAGAGAGTGCCCCAGTCTGGAGTTCCAGAGCATCAGTAACAGAGAAGCTAAGTACCGGCCATATTGGCAACCTAGTTTCTTTGGGGGGAAAGAAAATGCGAAACCGCTGGTTGAGAATAGGACTCTTGCTAACTGGTAGAAACAATTGTAGACAACAGTGCACAGTGTTGAACAAATAGGAACACCTGTGCCCATGCAGGGATTTAATTAAAGACAATCCAGTGCAAGAAAATCAATAACCCATATAGAGAAAAGATTGCACATAAAGGACCAAAAAGTATTATAAAATAATTTTTATTAAACAACTTATTGTTGAAAAGTTATATCTATTACAATGTTGTGGGATGATAAGACAATGAAAACTACCAATAATAAAACCACAGATCAGAGGCAAAGAGTTATATAGTAAAATAAAATACTGACACCAAAACATCATTATCATATTATGCCAATAAAGAATTAATTAGAGCCACTAAAAGAAGTCACCAAAAGAAAATCATCAGTGTCATCAAAAGAAAGTGGGATCTAGTCGGGTAACTAAAGAATAATAGTAAACCATAATTACCTCAGACCTGCGGTGCCACGACTGTTTCAGCTTGTGTGCCTACTTCCGGGGGAGAAGTATAGTAGAGAGGAACAGTAGAGATAAAGAATAAACAAGTAAAGAGAAAGGAACATGGACTGTGAGCAAAGATAATCTGTAATGTAAAGAAAACATTCATAAAATTGTATTCTTGCCATCTACTCTATATTTTTCCCACAAAATTATCATTGAGTAAAAGGTTTATTTTTGATGGGTGATCTCCATCATTGAATTCTTCAACATCTGGTCCTGGCCTGCCAATGTCATTGGAAACATGCAGCCTTAAAGGGCATATCGCCCCACACAGCACAAGTCCACACACCCAGCCAGGACCCCTGCTTTCATGTAACATGCCTGGGCGTAACAGATGAGCACCTTACCATTTACCACCCTGCACCACACTAAAAATGCACAAGTTTCACAGCCCATTGGGGAATGTTTTCAATGCCATCAGTGTACCACCACATCTACAACAGGTGGTGTGGCCTCTCCAACTGGGAGCTATTTCCGTTTCCACCACAAGGCATCGGTTATGTGTCAACTCTTACACCTTCTCCAATCCATGCTTGAAATCTTGGGGAGAAAAGTCTCACAGCGAACGAGTTGCTCTGAAGTTGTTACTCTCTTACATATTTTGCTGTGAGAGTAACAAAGTCACCGGGCACTGTAACAGGCTTACCCCCTGAGACTGTACGAGTGTCCGGGGACGTGATGGGAAAGCCAGGAACTCCTGCTGTGACATGAGATGCTGTTATGAGCATGGCTGCAGGTGAACAGGACCTGCAGCATGTGACCACCGTAGGAGTAGTTGGAGGCGGGGCTAGGTCCTGAACTCCCAGGGATGATGGCAGGAGTCGGGGAAGCCGAAAGAAGTGTCAGGCGAGCCTAGGTCAGATCAGAGGACAGTGCGGTAGCCAAGGGGAGAGACTAATAGTGTGGTAAGAGACAAGCCGGTGTCAGAAGCCAGAGAGAGACATGAGGTACCAGTACAACTAACGAGCAGGAGGTCAGGGAACAAAGCAGAGATCAAAACCAGGAGTATCACGAGAACTACCGAATCAGGAGACAAATGCAAAAGTGGGGAACAGTCCGGGTCATACACAAGCACGCAAACAGGAATAAGCAATACACACAGGTATTCACAGGGTCAGCTGCTCAGCTGAGATTGGATGTATAACTGACAATGGGCACAGCACAGGGGCGGGTAAATGTAGCCCTCCCCAACCCAAAGAGAGGCCAAATAAATTAATCCTAGAATTACTGCCAAAGAAATCCTGGGCCACTGGACCCCCAGGCTTCTCAGGAAGCCTGGCATGAAACGCCCAGACAAGACGGTCACCATGTACAGAATGGGCCAGGACCCATTACCGATCCTCCAGACCATACCTCCTCCAGTGTAGCAAATACTGCAAAGTATGGCGCACCCACTGGGAATCTACGATGCGTCCCACCTCGTACTCCATGTGACCCTCCACCAATACTAGGGGAACAGTGGACGAAGAATTTTCCTCAACAGTTCCCAAAGGTTTCAACAGGGACTTGTGGAACACGGTAGAAATTTTTAACGAAGCTGGTAGAAACAATCTACAGGCCACCAGATTAATAATGTCTACAACCTAATATGGACCAATTAATTTCGGACCCAACTTAGCAGAGGGAACTTTAAGCCTTATATTACAAGTGGACAACCACACCTTCTCTCCAACCTGGAACTTAGGACCTGACACCTTTTCTTGTCAGCAAAAAACTTGTACCTCCCCTGAGCCTTGGAGATGTTATGACGAACCTCAGCCCACAGGACCTTCAAACGCTGCACAGTACCCTCAGCCCCAGGACAACCACAGTCCAAGCATTAAAACTCCCCAATATGAGGATTAAACCCATAACAAGGAAGGAGGACATACCAGTGGATTGACTCACACAGCTGTTGAAAGCAAACTCAGCCAAAGGCAAAACATCACACCAATCATCCTGCCTGGTGGAGGCCAAACACCGCAGAATGTGCTCCAGGGACTGATTAGTGCGTTCGGTCTGCCAATTACTCTCAAGGTGATAGGCAGAAGAAAAGGACAATGTAATGTCCAATTTTTTACAAAATGCCCTCCAGAAAGTGGCCACAAACTGCACATCTCTGTCAGACACCACATTCATCGGCACACCATGCAGACAGACCACATGTTGCACAAAAAGCCTCGACAAGGTTTCTGCTGAAGGCAACGCAGATAAGGGTACAAAATGGGCTTGTTTCGAAAATCTGTCCACCACCACCCACACAACAGTGTTACCACTGGAAGAAGGGAGATTGGTGATAAAATCCATGGACAGATGAGTCTATCAGGAACTAGTAGAGGCACCAATTCCCCAGCCGGCTGGCTATGAGAGCTCTTAGAACGGGCACAAACCCCACATGTTGAAACAAATTTTTTTACATCAGTAACCAGTGAGGGCCACCAAAAATCCCTTGTCATTGTCTCCCGGGTGGCCGAAATCCCCAGATGGGCACTTAACACGGACTCATGGAACTTCTGAAGGAGTCTAAGATGAAATTGCTCCGGGACAAACAATCTGCCAATTGGCTTTGAACTGTGAGCAAGAGACTGGGCCTCAAAATTCTCTCACACCAACACAGATGAGATATCGGCCACAACCACCCCAGGTTGAATAATGGAGGATGGAGGTTTGGGAGGGGACACTGGATCAAAGCTACAGGATAATGCATCAGCCTTAACATTTTTTGATCCCAGCGAAAAGTAATGGAAAATTGAAACCGGGAAAAAAAAGGCGGCCACCGGGCCTGCCTGGGGGTCAGTCTTTTGGCAGATTCGATGTAAGCAAAGTTTTTATGATCAGTGACTGACCACAGTAGTAGGATGAACCGCACCCTCCAAAAAAACCTCCATTCTTCAAAAGCCAACTTGACTGCAAGAAGTTCTCTATTGCTCACATCATAATTTCTCTCTGCTGAAGAGAACTTTTTGGAAAATAAGTCACATGGTTTGAGGTTAGTCAGAGTGGCAGGTCACTGAGACAACACTGCCCCCACCCCCACCTTGGAAATGTCAACCTCCATAACAAAGGGTTCAGATAGATTCGGTTGAACCAATACCGGGGCGGTCATAAAACACTTTTTCAACACCAAATAAGATTTTACGGCAGACGTTGACCAGTTCTTTACATCTGCACCCTTTAACGTGAGATCAGTAAAAGGCCTAACTACCTGCGAAAAACCCTTGATGAACTTTTGATAGTAGTTTGCAAACCCCAAGAAGCATTGCAAACCCAATCACTAGTAGCCTGCACCTTCTTGGGATCCATGCAAAACCCCTCATTGGAAACAATCAAACCCAAAAATGATTACTCCTGTACAAAAAATGAACATTTTTCCAATTTTGCAAAAAGTTGGTTTTCCCTGAGTCTCTGAAGGACAGTACGCAAATGTTGTAAATGGGTTCGACTGTCAGGGGAGTAAACCAAGATGTCGTCAAGGTAAACAACCACAAAGCAACTGATCAATATCAGCAAACACAACATTAATAAAATTTTGAAAAATGGCCGGGGCGTTTGTTAGCCCGAAGGGCATAACCAGATTCTTAAAAATACCTTCTAAGGTGAGAAACGCTGTCTTCCATTCACCCTTATCAAATTATAGGCTCCCCACAAATCCAACTTAGAAAACCATTTGGCCCCAGACAATTGGTTACATAAGTCAGGAATGAGAGGTATTCACGGGGTCAGCTGCTCAGCCGAGTTCGGATGTATAACTGACAACGGGCACAGCATAGGGGCGGGTAAATATAGTCCTCCCCAACCCTAAGAGAGGCCACATAAATTAACCCTAGAAGTACTGCGAAAGAAATTCCGAACAAACCATGACAACAGTGCCGCTACACTAGCTCAGCTAGTCACACGGTGGTGACAACTGGGGCTATCTTTTTGATGTGTCATTATTCTCATTAAATTCTAATGTCCTGAAACTGCTGTGAAAATTGTAGATTTCAAACTTTACTAATCACCAGTCCTTACACACATATTTGTATACATGAAATCATGGCCGAAATTGCTTCAAATTATGAAGTATTTCTCCCACAAAATTATTGCAATTGCTCATGTTTTGTTATACACATGTTTATTTCCTTCGTTTGTATCGGAACAACACAAAAAACACAGAAAAAAGCAAACTGGATATAATTTCACATACAATCCCAGAAATGGTCCGGACAAAATTGTTGGCACCCTTCACTTAATATTTGGTTGCACACCCTTTGGATTAGACAAATGCAATCAATCGCTGCCTGTAACAACCAACAAGCTTCTTGCAACTCTCAACTGGAATTTTGGACCCCTCTTCTGTTGTCAACTTCTCC
Organism: Ranitomeya imitator; assembly: GCF_032444005.1. NCBI lineage: Eukaryota > Metazoa > Chordata > Amphibia > Anura > Dendrobatidae > Ranitomeya > Ranitomeya imitator. Next base: position 742,664,196 of record NC_091283.1, read on the forward strand.
CGGACATATTTGTGCCTGCTCCCAACAGTAAGTTTAACCCCTTAATCCCATATGACGTACTATCCCGTCAAGGTGACCTGGGACTTAATTCCCAGTGACGGGATAGTACGTCATATGCGATTGGCGGGAGCATGGCCGATCGCGGCCGGGTGTCAGCTGACTATCGCAGCTGACATCCAACACTATATGCCAGGAGCAGTCACAGACCTCCCCCGGCACATTAACCCCCAGCACACTGCGATCAAACATGATCGCAGTGTTCCGGCGGTACAGGGAAGCATCGCGCAGGGAGGGGGCTCCCTGCGGGCTTCCCTGAGATGATCGGTACAAGGCAATGTGCTCACTTTGTACCGAGCGTCTCCTCCCTGCAGGCCCCGGCTCCAAAATGGCCACGGGCTACTTCTGGGTCCTGCAGGGAGGTGGCTTATCAGAGCAGACGTTGGTAAGCCAGGAGCAGTGCACATCAGATCGCTGATCTGACACAGTGTTCTGCAAAGTGTCAGATCAGCGATCTGTCACTATACAGTGATGTCCCTCCTGGGACAAAGTAAAAAAGTTTTAAAAATTTTTTTTTAAATGTGTAAAAAAAAATAAAAAATTCCTAACTAAAGAGAAAAAAAATATTGTTCCCATAAATGTTAGGGTTGGCGGAATGCACCGAGTATATATATATGTATAAATAGGTGCGTTCGCAACCCGGGGTCCACCGTGCAGGAGAGGAACCTGCTGCTGGAAAATGGCTGCGCTATATGGCGGTATAAGCGAACTCTGTTAACTCCACAGAGTCGCTAGAAATAAGATGCTGTGCCCTGTTAGCGTCACAGAGGAACACAGCTAACTGCTGAGCTGGAGGCAGTCAGTGGTCACGCACCCAGAAAAGCATATAAACAGTCCTCACTGGAGGAGCCGGTATTCTAGGGGCTTATTTCAGCCGGGTCCCTGAACACACACATACAGGCGCAACCACAATTAACAAGCTCATGACATGAGGTGATACTAGCGCATGGCCGTGCGGCCATGCGAACCTTTTATAGCTGCAGCATGTACAGGACATTCCAAGAAGGACCAATGGAAGGCTGCCACAGAAATTGATCAGGTACAGGGCCTTCCTGGAGGACCAATGGAAGTCGCTGCAGTACCTGAGCATGTGACCCTAGACCTCCACTGAGAGATCTTACCCTGGGCATGCTCAGTGTGTGCAAAGCAGGACTTAGTCCCAGAAAAGCCTGCTCTCCGCAGACCAGTGCAGGGTACAATAGCAGAGCCTGAAAAGGCAGCAGTAACCCTTTGCACAGTATCAGGTTGAGTGAGACGCTGGGACCGACGTCTCCGCTGAGCAGGCTCCACTGCGGCTGATCCAGAATGGGAGACTGCAGCAGACACGGCTCGAGATTCCCCCTGTGCAGCGGCGGGAACTCGACTCCTAACATTACCCCCCCTCCTAAGGCCCCCCCCTCCTTGGGCCTCACTACGCTCAAAGGCTTCAACTAGGAGCGGAGCGCGAATGTGTTCCACAGGTTCCCAGGTTCTGTCCACTGGGCCGTGACCCTTCCAGTCCACCAGATATTTCTTGCCACATACCCCCTTGCACCCCACGATATCATTCACCTCAAAGTCATCCGTGGATCAACCCGATGTCCTGGCAGTTGACTCGGAAAACTGGGACATATATACAGGCTTTAAGAGAGAAATGTGAAAGGTGCGGTGATACCAAGATGCGGAGGAATAGCCAAACGGTAGACCACAGGGTTGACCTGTTCCAGAACCTTGAAAGGGCCTATGTAGCGAGGTGCAAATTTAGTGGACTCAACTCGCAGCTTGATGTTAGGGCCGGAGAGCCACACTAAGTTGCCAGGAGCAAAGGTCGGAGCAGGGCGCCGGTGTGCATCAGCAGAAACCCTCATTCTCTCCTTGGAGGCCCGGATGGCATCCTGTGTGCGGTCCCAAATGTCACGTGCCTCCACCGCCCAGTGTGCCACCCTAGAATCGGTGGATGACACGGGCATGGGCACAGGAACACGCGGATGATGGCCGTAATTAAGGAGAAAAGGAGTCTGCCTGGTAGAGTCGGCAACGGCGTTGTTCAAAGCAAATTCCGCCCAAGGTAGCAAAGATGCCCAGTCATCCTGCCTGGCGGAGACAAAATGGCGTAAGTACAGTATGTGACCAGAATCTGGTTGGCCCTCTCTACCAACCCATTCATCTCGGGATGATAAGCAGAAGAGAGATTCAGCTCAATGCTGAGTAAACGACAGAGTTCTCTCCAGAACCGAGACGCAAACTGAGGACCTTGGTCACTGACAATTTTGTCAGGCATGCCATGTAGACGGAAAACATGTTTGACGAACAACGCCGCTAAAGCCCGTGCAGAAGGTATCCGTGGAAGCGGAATCAAGTGCACCATCTTAGAAAAATGGTCTGTGACTACCCAGATAACTTTACAGCTACGAGACTTGGGTAAGCCTACCACGAAGTCCATCCCGACCATCTCCCAGAGCCTGTCTGCCACCGGCAGGGAGTAAAGTTGCCCAGCAGGCCATTGCCGAGGAGACCGATTCTTGGTGCAGGAGACACACGCCCGAATACAGTCCCCGACGTCACGGGCCATATGCGGCCACCAGTACGTCCTCGCCAAGAGCTCACATGTCCTCTTGATCCCAAAATGTCCACCCACCCTGGACGAGTGAGCCCAAGAGAGAACCTCTGGTTGCAAATTAGATGGAACGAAAGTCTTGCCTGGGGGCACAGACTCTAGCAAAACCGGAGCCACAGTTCTCAAGCTATCTGAAGAGACAATAAGCCGAGGCTCCTCTTCCTCCTCCTCTGATGACACTACAGAGCGAGAGAGAGAGTCTAGGCACGAAGGTTCTTCTCCCCGGAAAGAAAATGGAGGGTGAAATGGAACCGGGAGAAGAACAGGGACCATCTAGCCTGACGAGAATTTAGCCACTGGGCTGTCTGTAAATATACCAAGTTCTTGTGGTCTGTGAACACCTGGAAGGGAAAGCGAGCTCCCTCCAGAAGATGTCTCCACTCTGAGAAAGCCAACTTCATAGCTAGCAACTCCCTGTCCCCGATGGAATAATTCCTCTCCGCTGGTGAAAAGGTCTTAGAGAAGAAGAAGCAAGGATGCTTCCGACCTTGAGCATCCTTTTGGAAGAGGACTGCTCCAGCACCAATGGATGAGGCATCCACCTCCATAATAAATGGCTTATCTACATTGGGGCGATGTAGGATGGGAGCGCTAGCGAAGTGTGACTTAATCGAGAGAATTGCCTTGGAGACCTCCTCCGACCACAACTTGGGATTTGCCCCCGTCTTGGTGAGGGCAACCAAGGGAGCCACCAAAGTTGAGAAGTGGGGAATGAACTGGCGATAGTAATTGATGAACCCCATAAAGCGCTGCACCACTTTAAGAGAATGGGGTTCCTGCCAGTCCATCACAGCCTGTAGCTTGGCAGGATCCATAGCCATTCCCTGGGCAGAGATGATATAACCAAGGAAAGGCAAGGACTCCTGTTCAAACACACACTTCTCCAACTTGGCATAGAGGGAGTCAGCCTGTAAGAGGTCGAAGACCTTGCAAACATCTCTCTGGTGGGAGTCTATATCTGGAGAGTAGATGAGAATGTCATCCAGATAAACTACGACCGAGGTAGTAAGCATATCCCGGAAGATGTCATTTACAAAGTCTTGGAAAACGGCTGGGGCATTACAGAGCCTGAAGGGCATCACCAGATATTCATAGTGCCCATCCCTGGTGTTAAAAGCTGTCTTCCATTCGTCCCCCTCACGGATGCGTATCAGGTTGTAAGCACCCCACAGATCTAATTTAGTAAAAACCCTTGCTCCCTGTAGCCTATCAAAAAGCTCAGATATCAGGGGTAGTGGGTACTTATTCTTAACGGTGATGGCGTTAAGACCCCTGTAGTCTATGCATGGATGCCGTTCTCCACTCTTCTGTACGAAGAAGAACCCAGCCCCTGCAGGTGACACTGACTTCCTAATGAATCCTCTTGCCAGATTCTCTCGGATATACTGTGACATTGCCTCCGTCTCCGGGAGAGACAATGGATAGACTCGACCCCGGGGAGGCTCAGCACCAGGCAAGAGGTCAATAGGACAGTCATAGGGGCGGTGAGGCGGAAGGGTCTCCGCAGCCCTTTTGGAGAACACGTCCGCATAGGGCCAATATTGCTTGGGGAGAGAGGATAAATCTGCGGGTACCTCAGTTGTAGCAACCTGAACGCTTTCCCTACATCTACCCCCACAAGATTCACCCCATCCTAAAATTCTGCCTGTGGACCACTCAATATGAGGAGAGTGATACCGTAGCCAAGGCATCCCTAACAGGATCTCATCAATTCCCTCAGGAATGACGAGCAGAGATATTATCTCCTGATGAGATGGCGACATGGACAGAGTGAAAGGGATGGTCTGGTGTGTTATCTGTGAGGGCAGTGTCGACCCATTCACCACTCGTACAGTTACTGGTTGAGCTAGCATTACCAGAGGAATTGCGTGACGTTGGGGCGAAGGCAGAAGACATAAAATTGCCCTCCGCCCCAGAATACATGCAGAGCTCTACCGAGTGAGTGAATGAGCCTATTGTAATTGTCCCCTTAAAGGACAATTTGGAGGCAAACGTCGCCGTGTCTAGTGTACCTCCACCTACTACCACTAGACACTGACATTTCCTCGACCACTGTGAACATCTGGTGGCAAGATGTCCAGACTGCTGGCAAACATGGCAGACCTTGTGTGCAGGAGCGGTCCAGGACTTAGATCCTGCTCGTGACACTTCCATGGCCTCATGTGACTCAGGGACCTGGACTGGAGATTCCAAAGGTTTGGCGAAGGTGGGAGCCAGGCGAAACCTCTGCCTACACTGGGCCCACTCTAACCTCCGCTCGTGAAAACGGAGGTCAATACGGGTAGACACAGCTATTAACTCCTCCAGTGTGGCAGGAATCTCCCTTGATCAAGAGCAAAAAAAGAAAAAAGAACCACTCTTAAAGACTGCACACCACAATATATACTTGAATATATAAGCAGGTAAACTTTTATTGACAAACCAATAAAAACATCTAAAACCAATGAAGTACAAAACTCCCCATAATAATCCCTATAAATAGCAATAGCTGAAAAAAAGAGCACGCATATGAACAATATGAAGGTAAATATATCACATTTAACACTGAATCATAATAATAAATCAGTATAATAATTAAGATACCAGATATGGCTCAAATATGCCCTATATACAGTGGGGCAAAAAAGGATTTAGTCAGTGAGCAATAGTGCAAGTTCCACCACTTAAAAAGATGAGAGGCGTCTATAATTTACATCATAGGTAGACCTCAACTATGGGAGACAAACTGAGAAAAAAAAATCCAGAAAATCACATTGACTGCTTTTTTATCATTTTTTTTGCATATTATGGTGGAAAATAAGTATTTGGTCAGAAACAAACAATCAAGATTTCTGGCTCTCACAGACCTGTAACTTCTTCTTTAAGAGTCTCCTCTTTCCTCCACTCATTACCTGTAGTAATGGCACCTGTTTAAACTTGTTATCAGTATAAAAAGACACCTGTGCACACCCTCAAACAGTCTGACTCCAAACTCCACTATGGTGAAGACCAAAGAGCTGTCAAAGGACACCAGAAACAAAATTGTAGCCCTGCACCAGGCTGGGAAGACTGAATCTGCAATAGCCAACCAGCTTGGAGTGCAGAAATCAACAGCGGGAGCAATAATTAGAAAATGGAAGACATACAAGACAACTGATAATCTCCCTCGATCTTGGGCTCCACGCAAAATCCCACCCTGTGGGGTCAGAATGATCACAAGAACGGTGAGCAAAAATCCCAGAACCACGCGGGGGGGACCTAGTGAATGAACTGCAGAGAGCTGGGACCAATGTAACAAGGCCTACCATAAGTAACACACTACGCCACCATGGACTCAGATCCTGCAGTGCCAGACGTGTCCCACTGCTTAAGCCAGTACATGTCCGGGCCCGTCTGAAGTTTGCTAGAGAGCATTTGGATGATCCAGAGGAGTTTTGGGAGAATGTCCTATGGTCTGATGAAACCAAACTGGAACTGTTTGGTAGAAACACAACTTGTCGTGTTTGGAGGAAAAATAATACTGAGTTGCATCCATCAAACACCATACCTACTGTAAAGCATGGTGGTGGAAACATCATGCTTTGGGGCTGTTTATCTGCAAAGGGGCCAGGACGACTGATCCGGGTACATGAATGAATGAATGGGGCCATGTATTGTGAGATTTTGAGTGCAAACCTCCTTCCATCAGCAAGGGCATTGAAGATGAAACGTGGCTGGGTCTTTCAACATGACAATGATCCAAAGCACACCTCCAGGGCAACGAAGGAGTGGCTTCGTAAGAAGCATTTCAAGGTCCTGGAGTGGCCTAGCCAGTCTCCAGATCTCAACCCTATAGAAAACCTTTGGAGGAAGTTGAAAGTCCGTGTTGCCAAGCGAAAAGCCAAAAACATCACTGCTCTAGAGGAGATCTGCATGGAGGAATGGGCCAACATACCAACAACAGTGTGTGGCAACCTTGTGAAGACTTACAGAAAACGTTTGACCTCTGTCATTGCCAACAAAGGATATATTACAAAGTATTGAGATGAAATTTTGTTTCTGACCAAATACTTATTTTCCACCATAATATGCAAATAAAATGTTAAAAAAACAGACAATGTGATTTTCTGGATTTTTTTTTCTCAGTTTGTCTCCCATAGTTGAGGTCTACCTATGATGTAAATTACAGACACCTCTCATCTTTTTAAGTGGTGGAACTTGCACTATTGCTGACTGACTAAATACTTTTTTGCCCCACTGTATATATAAAGCCTCTTGAATATTCACAAACCTCCAATATAAGGAGTATGAACGATGCCCGTAAAAGCCCAAATGAACAAAACGCTATGTCCACAAAGGCTAATTAGCCCCCAAAAAAACAACAAACAAACAAAAAAAAACAAAAAAAAACCAAAAGTACAACCGGTACCTGTATGCCTGCAAATCTGATGGACCACTTATATATGAAGCAGCGGTGAACAGCCAAGAATCCATACAAATGTATGCAGATGTGCTTAATGTCCCGTATGTGGGACTATAATAGCCGCATATCAATAAGTTATGCAAAGGTCCCAGGTCCAGCCAAAAAGATAGTACAAGGCAGATGAAGAAATGCCACCAAACGGGCAATGTGTAAAGAGGCAGGGATAAATATGGGGAAAGAATAAGGGTATATATATATATATATGTATAAATAGGTGCGTTCGCAACCCGGGGTCCACCGTGCAGGAGAGGAACCTGCTGCTGGCAAATGGCGGCGCTATATGGCGGTATAAGCGAACTCTGTTAACTTCACAGAGTCGCTAGAAATAAGATGCTGTGCCCTGTTAGCGTCACAGGGGAACACAACTAACTGCTGAGCTGGAGGCAGTCAGTGGTCACGCACCCAGAAAAGCATACAAACAGTCCTCACCGGAGGAGCCGGTATTCTAGGGGCTTATTTCATCCGGGTCCCTGAATACATTCATGCAATACTCCTCACCGGAGCTGCCGGTATTCTAGGGGCTTATTTCAGCCGGGTCCCTGAACACACACATACAGGTGCAACCACAATTAACAAGCTCATGGCATGAGGTGATACTAGCACATGGCCGTGCGGCCATGCGAACCTTTTATAGCTGCAGCATGTACAGGACCTTCCAAGAAGGACCAATGGAAGGCTGCCACAGAGCTTGATCAGGTACAGGGCCTTCCTGGAGGACCAATGGAAGTCGCTGCAGTACCTGAGCATGTGACCCTAGACCTTTACTGAGAGATCTTACCCTGGGCATGCTCAGTGTGTGCAAAGCAGGACTTAGTCCCGTGACGACCCGACCTATAAAACTGGCCCACTAGTTAACCCCTTCAGTGAACACCGTAAAAAAAAAAAAATAGGCAAAAAACAACGCTTAATTATCATACCGCCGAACAAAAAGTGGAATAACACGCGATCAAAAAGACGGATATAAATAACTATGGTACCGCTGAAAACATCATCTTGTCCCGCAAAAAACGAGTTGCAATACAGCATGATCAGCAAAAAAAATAAAAAAGTTATACTCCTCAGAATAAAGCGATGCAAAAATAATTATTTTTTCTATAAAATAGTTTTTATTGTATAAAAGCACCAAAACATAGAAAAAATCTAAATGAGATATTGCTGTAATCGTACTGACCCGAAGAATAAAACTGCTTTATCCATTTTACCAAACGTGAAATGGTATAAGCGCAACCCCAAAAGAAATTCATGAACAGCTAGTTTTTGGTAATTCTGCCTCACAAAAATCGGAATAAAAAGCGATCAAAAAATGTCACGTGCCCGAAAATGTTACCAATAAAAACGTCAACTCATCCCGCAAAAAAACAAGAGCTCACATAACTCTGTGGACTCAAATATGGAAAAATTATAGCTCTCAAAATGTGGTAACGCAAAAAAATATTTTTTGCAACATAAAGCGTCTTTCAGTGTGTGACGGCTGCCAATCATAAAAATCTGCTAAATAACACGCTATAAAAGTAAATCAAACCATCCCTTCATCACCCCCTTAGTTAGGGAAAATTTTAAAAAATGTATTTATTTCCATTTTCCCATTAGGGTCAGGGTTAGGGCTAAGGTTAGGGTTAGGGCTAGGGTTAGGGCTAGGGTTAGGGCTAGGGCTAGGGTTAGGGCTAGGGTTAGGGCTAGAGTTAGGGTTAGGGTTAGTGTTAGGGCTAGGTTTAGGGCTAGGGTTAGGGTTAGGGCTAGGGTTAGGGTTGGGGCTAGGGTAAAGGCTACAGTTAGGGTTGGGGCTAAAGTTAGGGTTAGGGTTGGGGCTAAAGTTAGGGTTTGGATTACATTTACAGTTGGGAATAGGGTTGGGATTAGGGTTAGGGGTGTGTCTGGGTTAGAGGTGTGGTTAGGGTTACCGTTGGGATTAGGGTTAGGGGTGTGTTGGATTAAGGTATTAGTTATAATTGGGGGGTTTCCACTGTTTAGGCACATCAGGGGCTCTCCAAACGCGATATGGCGTCCGATCTCCCCACATATTGGGTATCAGCGTACTCAGGACAAATTGGACAACAACACTAAGGGTCCAATTTCTCCTGTTACCCTTGGAAAAATACAAAACTGGGGGCTATAAAATAATTTTTGTGGAAAAAAAAATGTATTTGCAAGGCTCTGCTTTATAAACTGTAGTGAAACACTTGGGGGTTCAAAGCTCTCACAACACATCTAGATGAGTTCCTTAGGGGGTCTACTTTCCAAAATGGTGTCACTTGTGGGGGGTTTCTACTGTTTAGGTACATTAGGGGCTCTGCAAACGCAATGTAACGCCTGCAGACCATTCCATCTAAGTCTGCATTCCAAATGTCGCTCCTTCCCTTCCGAGCCCTCCCATGCGCCCAAACGGTGGTTCCCCCCCACATATGGGGTATCAGCGTACTCCGGACAAATTGGACAACAACGTTTGGGGTCCAATTTCTCCTGTTACCATCGGGAAAATATAAAACTGGGGGATAAAAAAATTATTTTTGTGGGAAAAAATTTTTGTTTTATTTTTACGGCTCTGCATTAAAAAACTTCTGTGAAGCCCTTGGTGGGTCAAAGTGCTCACCACACATCCAGATAAGTTCCTTAGGGGGTCTACTTTCTAAAATGGTGTCACTTGTGGGGGTTTCAATGTTTAGGCACATCAGTGGCTCTCCAAATGCAACATGGTGTCGCATCTCAATTCCTGTCAATTTTGCATTGTGAAGTTAAACGGCGCTCCATCCCTTCCGAGCTCTCCCATGCGCCCAAACAGTGGTTTACCCCCACATATGGGGTATCAGCGTACTCAGGACATATTGTACAACAACTTTTGCAGTCCAAATTCTTCTCTTACCCTTGGGAAAATAAAAAATTGGGGGCGAAAAGATAATTTTTGTGAAAAAAATATGATTTTTTATTTTTACGGTTCTGCATTATAAACTTCTGTGAAGCACTTGGTGGGTCAAAGTGCTCACCACACCTTGAGATAAGTTCCTTAGGGGGTCTACTTTCCAAAATGGTGTCACTTGTGGGGGGTTTCAATGTTTAGGCACATCAGTGGCTCTCCAAACGCAACATGTCCCATCTCAATTCCTGTCAATTTTGCATTGAAAAGTCAAATTGCCCTCCTTCGCTTCCGAGCTCTGTCATGCGCCCAAACAGTGGTTTACCCCCACATATAGGGTATTGGCGTACTCAGGTCAAATTGTACAACAACTTTTGGGGTCCATTTTCTCCGGTTACCCTTGGTAAAATAAAACAAATTGGAGCTGAAATAAATTTTTTGTGAAAAAAAAGTTAAATGTTCATTTTTATTTAAACATTCCAAAAATTACTGTGAAACACCTGAAGGGTTAATAAACTTCTTGAATGTGAGTTTTGAGCACCTTGAGGGGTGCAGTTTTTAGAATGGTGTCACACTTGGGTATTTTCTATCATATAGACCCCTCAAAATGACTTCAAATGAGATGTGGTCCCTAAAAACAATGGTGTTGTAAAAATGAGAAATTGCTGGTCAACTTTTAACCCTTATGACTCCCTAACAAAAAAAAATTTTGGTTCCAAAATTGTGCTGATGTAAAGTAGACACGTGGGAAATGTTACTTATTAAGTATTTTGTGTGACATATCTCTGTGATTTAATTGCATAAAAATTCAAAGTTGGAAAATTGCGAAATTTTCAAAATTTTCACCAAATATCCGTTTTTTTTTTCACAAATAAACGCAGGTAATATCAAAGAAATTTTACCACTATCATGAAGTACAATATGTCACAAGAAAACAATGTCAGAATCACTGGGATCCGTTGAAGCGTTCCAGAGTTATAACCTCATAAAGTGGTCAGAATTGTAAAAATTGGCCTGGTTATTGACGGGCAAACCACCCTTGGGGGTAAAGGGGTTAAATGTGAGATGGTCCCTAAAAAAAATTGTTTTGTAAATTTTGTTGCTAAAATGGGAAATCGCTGGTCAACTTTTAAACTAACTTTTAACCCTTATAACTTCCTAACAAAAAAATGTTGTTTCCAAAATTGTGCTGATGTAAAGTAGACATGTGGGAAATGTTATTTATTAACTATTTTTGTGACACATCTCTCTGATTGAAGGGCATAACAATTAAAAGTTTGAAAACTGCAAAATTTTTTCAAATTTTTGCCATATTTCTGTTTTTTCATAAATAAGCGCAAGTAATATCAAATGAATTACTGCTATCGTAAAGTACAATATGTCACGAAAAAACATTCTCAGAATCAGCGGGATCCGTTAAAGGGCCTCTGTCACCCCCTCCAGCCGTTATAAACTAAAAGAGCCACCTTGTGCAGCAGTAATGCTGCATTCTAACAAGGTGGCTCTTTTAGTTTTTGGTGCATTTATTCCCAAAATAAAGCGTTTTATAACTTCTCCAAAATGCCTGTCTTTAGACAGGGAGGCAGGTCTTAACCCCCCTGCTTGAAACGCCACACTGCCGTCACTCAAATCTTCAGGGGCGCCGGGTACCGCCCCCTCCGCGCTTTTTTTCCCATGAAATCCGGCGCCTGCGCTGTTTAGTACTGGCTGGTGCAGGCCGTCTGACGTCACATCCAGTCTTGCAGACTGCGCCTGCACCAGCTCTTTTAGTTTATAACGGCTGGAGGGGGTGACAGTAGCCCTTTAAAACGTTCCAGAGTGACAGTGGTCAGAATTGTAAAAATTGGCCTGGTCATTAAGCTGCAAATTGGCTCTGTCACTAAGGCCGGCGTCACACTAGCGAGTTTTACGGACGTATGAGCGCAGAAAATACGTCCGTAAAACTCGCAAAACAAACGTCCCAATTATTCTCTATGCCCCTGCTCCTATCTGCCGTATTTTACTGATCAGTATTATACGGCTTTCTACGGCCGTAGAAAATCGCAGCATGCTGCGTTTGTCACCGTACTGCGCAAGAAATACGCCAATGAAAGTCTATGGAAGCCCCAAAAATACGGATCACACACGGACCAGCAGTGTGACTTGCGAGAAATACGCAGCGGTGTTAGAGAGAAAAGCCGGTAATTCATTGCGGTGTACAGTAAAATCACACTGACAGCTTACAGAAGAATCGGTAGAATAAATGTGTACACATAGAATAGGTATATATATATATATATATATATATATATGTCAGTGAGACACATATATGTATATATATTAATATTTCATACAGCGCTAGATAGCTTTAAAGCCGGTAATTCAATTACCGGCTTTTGCTACCTCCTTCCTAAACCTGACATGATTTGAGACATGGTTTACATACAGTAAACCATGTCATATCCCCCTTTTTTTTGCATATTCCACACTACTAATGTTAGTAGTGTGTATATGCAAAATTTGGCCGTTCTATCTACTAAATTAAAGGGTTAAATGGCGTAAAAAATTGGCGTGGGCTCCCGCGCAATTTTCTCCGCCAGAGTAGTAAAGCCAGTGACTGAGGGCAGATATTAATAGCCTGGAGAGGGTCCATGGTTATTGGCCCCCCCTGGCTAAAAACATCTGCCCCCAGCCACCCCAGAAAAGGCACATCTGGAAGATGCGCCTATTCTGGAACTTGGCCACTCTCTTCCCATTCCCGGGTAGCGGTGGGATATGGGGTAATGAAGGGTTAATGCCACCTTGCTATTGTAAGGTGACATTAAGCCAAATTAATAATGGAGAGGTGTCAATTATGACACCTATCCATTATTAATCCAATACTAGTAAAGGGTTAAAAAAAAATCACAAACACATTATTAAAAATTATTTTAATGAAATAAAAACAAAGGTTGTTGTAATATTTTATTCAACGCCCAATCCAATCACTGAAGACCCTCGTTCTGTAACAAAAATAACATAATAAACCAACAATATCCATACCTTCCGCAGATCTGTAAAGTCCAACGATGTAAATCCATCTGAAGGGGTTAAAATATTTTGCAGCCACGAGCTTTGCTAATGCAACGTTGTTCGTGGCTGCAAAACCCCGGGGAATGAAGGTAAAGTATGTCAATGACCTATATTTACCTTCATTTGCGGTGAGGCGCCCTCTGCTGGTTGTTCCTAGATCGTGGGAACTTTCCTAGAAAGCTCCCAGGCTCAAGTTCATATGAGGACAACCAGCAGAGGGCGTCTCACCGCAAATGAAGGTAAATATAGGTCATTAACATACTTTACCTTCATTCCCCGGGGTTTTGCAGCCACGAACAACGTTGCATTAGCAAAGCTCGTGGCTGCAAAATATTTTAACCCCTTCAGATGGATTGACATCGTTGGACTTTACAGATCTGCGGAAGGTAAGAATATTGTTGGTTTATTATGTTATTTTTGTTACAGAACGAGGGTCTTCAGTGATTGGATTGGGTGTTGAATAAAATATTTGTTTTTATTTCATTAAAATAATTTTTAATAATGTGTTTGTGTATTTTTTTAACCCTTTACTGGTATTGGATTAATAATGGATAGGTGTCATAATTGACGCCTCTCCATTATTAATTTGGCTTAATGTCACCTTACAATAGCAAGGTGGCATTAACCCTTCATTACCCCATATCCCACCGCTTTCTGGGGTGGCTGGGGGCAGGTGTTTTTAGCCGGGGGGGGGGGGGACAATAACCATGGACCCTCTCCAGGCTATTAATATCTGCCCTCAGTCACTGGCTTTACTACTCTGGCGGAGAAAATTGCGCGGGAGCCCACGCCAATTTTTTCCGCCATTTAACCCTTTAATTTAGTAGATAGAACGGACAAATTTTGCATATACACACTACTAACATTAGTAGTGTGGAATATGCAAAAAAAAAGGGGGATATGACATGGTTTACTGTATGTAAACCATGTCTCATATCATGTCGGGTTTAGGAAGGAGATAGCAAAAGCCGGTAATTGAATTACCGGCTTTAAAGCTATCTCGCGCTGGAAGAAATATTAATATATATATGTGTCTACTGACATATATATATATATATATATATATATAGACAGTATATATATATATATATTTTTTTTTTGTGACGCATGGATCCCTTCTATAGCGGTATGTTGGTTTTGCAAGCCTGCGAGAAAAACACGCAGTACGGATGACATACGGATTACATACGGAGGATGCCATGCGCAAAAAATGCTGACACACCCTGCCTATGGAGGAGCTGTGGACCACTATTTTGGGGACTTTTCAGCGTATTACGGCCGTAATATACGGACCGTATTGTTTTACGCTGTGTGTGATGCCGGCCTAAGGGGTTAATTAGATGTTTTCACTGTTTACTAACATGTCTTTCATCCTGAGTACAGGTCCTGTCCATTGTGTGCTGCCTACTGATTTCAGGAAATTAAAATTGCAGTAAGCAAATTTTATTAAGTTTTCAGTCCTTTGTATGTCATTTCTAAGATATATGCTCATCTGTACATTTTCAAAATCAAAAGGTTATCCTATAGAATATTTTTTTTTATCCCACCACCCCCCCCCCCCCCCATCTATGATTTGATCCTTTCTAACTTTGTAAAAGATGTAGAGAGCAAGATTATAGAATGTGACCTGATATATGATTTTCTATTGCCATCTAGTGGAAATATTGTAATATTACACAATGACAAAAGAACAATCCTGAGGCTCTGTGCACACGTTCAGGATTTCTTGCAGAAATTTCCTGAGAAAAACCTGAAATTTTCTGCAAGAAATCTGCATGCGTTTTTTGCGTGTTTTTCATGGAAAAAAACGCATCATGTGCACAAAAATTGCGGAATTCATTCTAAATGATGGGATGCATAATGTATGCTGTTTTTTGCAGTTTTATAGCAAAAAAAATGCGAAAAAAATGCGAAAAATCAGCAACGTGTGCACACAGCCTGAATGTTACGTTGTATAATTGAAAGAAATAGAAGCATTGTACATTACAAAAGGGAGCAAAGTACTTTAGCCATCCTACAAAACCAAGAACTGCTCTACATAACCTGTAAAGAGCCTCCTAAGGCTCCTGTCACAGTAGCAGTATTTGGTCAGTATTTTACATCAGTATTTGTAGCCAAAACCAGGAGTGGAACAATCAGAGGAAAAGTATAACAGAAACATATTCACCACTTCTGTATTTATCACCCACTCCTGGTTTTGGCTTACAAATACTGATGTAAAATACTGACCAAATACTGCTAGTGTGACGGCAGCCTAAGAGAGATAGTACAGAGTAATGAGCAAGCAGGTAGTTCCTTAACCCCATAAAGGACACTTTCGAGGGATGGGGGGGGGGGGGGGCTCTTTGTTTTTTCATTACTGTGAGTCATTGCTGTTTAGTTTTCAGCTGACATAGCCACATAAAAGCTTATATTTTGTTTGTGTTTTTTTGCTTTTTTCATAAGACTAGTTGCATGTTGTGTTACATATAATGTATTCAAAATCTTTTTTTGGGTGGGAGAAGGGGGCAACTAGATCTGAAGCAGATAACCATAATTGCATCAAAATGACAGAAAGTAGCCCAGTAAGTGACACATCACTGGAAACAGGAACTCTGCCCCTACATTATGCTATTCAGGTGAGGTTAGCAAAAACATGCTGACATATTCACTTTAAGTAGAACTTTGCATATGAATTGTGCACTTTTTGTGTTTTTACTAAGATTCATAAAATGGTCATTTAAAGACCTGGGCTTGTTCTTCAATTGGAGTCAACCCATCTATTTGTACTTATAGATAAGTTGTCATTTAAGTTCGTAAAAGGAAGGTCTTATCTGGACGCACCTTCTCCATGCCCATAAGAACATCCATCTAGCTATCACGGACAATCAGGAGGAAGCATATTGTATTCAGCTAGTGCTCATGCCTGCACAGAATGGAAACCTACACACGTGGTCAAAATTGTTGGTCCCCATCGTTTAATGACAGAAAAACCCACAATGGTCACAGAAATAACTTGAAGCTGGCAAAAGTAGTAATACATTTTAAAAAACGATGTAAATGAACAAATGAAAGTCAGACATTGCTTTTCAACCGTGGTTACACGGAATTAAAAAAAAAATAAAACTAATGAAATAGGCCTGGACAGAAATGATGGTACCCTTAATTTAATATGTTGTTGCACAACCTTTTGAGGCAATCACTGCAATCAAACGATACCTGCAATTGTCAATGAGACTTCTGCACCTCTCGACAGGTATTTTGGTCCACTGCCAAGAGCAAACTGCTCCAATTGTCTCGTGTTTGAAGGTTGCCTTTCCAGACGGCATGTTTCAGCTCTTTCCAAACTATAAAGCTCAGCACAAATGTTGCTGTAACACATTCAGCTATTGGTGATTTGATTAGGGGTGTACACTGCTATTACTATAGTTACACATAGAGACTAGAGATGAGCGAACATCATCGATTCCCTCCTTATTCGGCAAGCTATAGTGAAGTGCCCTTCAGGGCCGTGGGGATACTCAGTACCGGGCCGGTTCTTAAAGGGATGTGGTCACGGCAGCAGTGACCCGGTCCATGGCCCTAGGCGTCCAATAAAAGAGTCAATGAATTGAAAGGGGAAATAAAGTTGAAATAAAGTTGATAGGGGTATTGTTCATGACGCCACCTGTGGTAATCGGCAATGAGTAGCCAACGCTGCTTAAAGGGACCGCTGGGGCCAGTGGTGTTGCAGATGAGTAGGTTCGGCTCCCCACAGGTGGAGTTGGGCCCCAGGGATACCAGAACAGTTTATGAGGGATGGTGGATGTTGGAGTGCAGGAATGAGGGTGCAGGAAATGATTGGAGGACACAAGGACTGTAGTTTCTTTACCTTTAATTGCAGGTGCAGTCCGGGGCACTGGTGACAGGTGATCATGGAGGTCCAGGCAGCCTGGAAGCATTTCAGGATCCACCTAGCCAGGTGGATTTGGCAGCCTTCCCTCTGCGATACTTCCTAGGTCATTGGTGCCTTAAGCTCTCCACAAGTCCCTATTGCAGTCTGTCCATGAAATAGAGCATTGCCTGCATGGCAGGCAGCTTGAGCCTGTTCCAGGTGTCACTCCCTCGTGGTGACTCCGTGCTCTAGTATGCTGCTGTACCTCAGGGTGTCAGCTGGGCTAGGAGAATTGCAATCTCCTGCCCTCCGGATTCAGTTGCTGGGCCTGCAACCACGGACTCCAGTATTTTGCGCTCAGTCCTGGGGTGAGCTCAGTCGCAGCTCCAATCCCTCAGGCTCTCCTCTCACTTCTTTCCTCTTCCTCAGACTAGCACTCGCTGACTAACAGTAACTAACTCCACCTCCAGACCAGAACTTATAGGGAATCTCCCCTGAAATCAGGTGTTACAGCTCCCCCTTCTGGTCTGGAGTAGGAAAGGTGTTGCATGCTGTGTTACCTGCTAAGGGGATCCCTTCTTGCTTCCAGGCATGACATCACCGCCCTGGGAGGGAGGCAATGCCACTGTGGCAACCGGACTCCTGGGGTGCCACATTAGCGCTTACTGAAGAAGCTGCAGTGGGAACCCGGATACCTGGAGCGCTCCCGGTAATCAGGTGTCCGGCACCGCCGCTGCATGTGTCGTGGCTGTGTGACAGTCACAACACATGCATGGAGAGCCTGTGTGTTGTGACTGTCACACAGCCGGGACACATGCAGAAGCGGCGCCAGACACCTTATCGGGGGAGCACTCCAGGTATCCAGGTTACCGCTGTAGTCTCTTTAGTAAGCACTATAGCTTTCCGAATAAGGAGAGAGCCAACGATGTTCACTCATATCTAATAGAGGCATAGAGAGACATACATATAGGGATAGCAGGCTATTTTAGCAAGGTCCAGACAGCAAGAGTGAACAGTAGTGTTGAGCGATACCGTCCGATACTTGAAAGTATTGGTATCGGATAGTATCGGCCGATACCCGAAAAGTATCGGATATCGCCGATACCGATACCAATACAAGTCAATGGGACACCAAGTATCGGAAGGTATCCTGATGGTTCCCAGGGTCTGAAGGAGAGGAAACTCTCCTTCAGGCCCTGGGATCCATATTAATGTGTAAAATAAAGAATTAAAATAAAAAATATTGATATAATTACCTCTCCGGAGGCCCCTGGACATCACCGCTGGTAACCGGCAGCCTTCTTTGCTTAAAATGAGCGCGTTTAGGAACTGAGAATGACGTCGCGGCTTCTGATTGGTCGCGTGCCGCTCATGTGACCGCCACGCGACCAATGAGAAGCCGCGACGTCATTCTCAGGTCCTAAATTCCTAGAATGAGGAGTTTAGGACCTGAGAATGACGTCGCGGCTTCTGATTGGTCGCGTGGCGGTCACATGAGCGGCACGCGACCAATCAGAAGCCGTGACGTCATGGAAGTCCCTAAACGCGCTCATTTTAAACAAAGAAGGCTGCCGGTTACCAGCGGTGATGTCCAGGGGCCTCCGGAGAGGTGAGTATCAATATTTTTTATTTTAATTCTTTATTTTACACATTAATATGGATCCGATACCGATTCCCGATACCACAAAAGTATCGGAACTCGGTATCGGAATTCCGATACCGCAAGTATCGGCCGATACCCGATACTTGCGGTATCGGAATGCTCAACACTAGTGAACAGTGATTAGGAGGCCTGCTCTGAAAACTGCAGTGATGGTGATCTTGCAAGATTTATAACAGCATCTCTTCAAAAGCTGAGAGGGAGGGGAAGGGACGTGAGTAACAAATGGCCGTATAGAAATTAATGGGTTGGAGAGAGATGGTTGTGATATTAGGAGTTAACTCCTTTCCTGGAATGTAACTACTGTACACTCTCAGCTAAGGGCTAGGCAAGCACTAGTGGCTGAGCTCCATGGAAATCAGCTGTACACTCGGTATATAACCGGCAGTCAGCCGATCACTTTATTTAAGCAATTAACTGGGAAGATTCCATCTTAAACGTCACGGGGACCAGATCTCTTGCTACCTAATGAAACATTTTTTAGAATATTGAAACACATAAAAATATATGAATCTTAGCCCATCCCGCTCGTATTTCGGTTCCTATATCTGGGTCATGCATTTGTTGCCTCCACTTTTTTTAAATAGGTGTCAGATGCACATTTAATAAGTCATCTACCATTAGATGTGCATCTAGACACATACCGTATATAAAAAAAAGATTGTGGGAGATTGGAAGACCTACAAACCCAGTCGTTTGACTTGGCCAAGATAGAGTATTTAACCTGTTCATACTGGAAAAACTGATTTGTGTGTAAGTGGTAGTTGTCAATCGGCTCCTCTTTAATTACTCATCTCAGGTCCCAGTATAAAATAAATATATGTGTATATATGTATCAGTCTGTAATTGTTAGTTTGCTTACTGTAAGTGATATCTGTAATTTATATGTAACCCCTTCTCATGTACAGCACCATGGAATCAATGGTGCTATATAAATAAATAATAATAATTCATCAAAAAGTTTATTTTTCCATTCCCTGTTGGATTCCAGGCAATACGTTTCTAGAGACTCAAATAGATAGATTATATTTTTTAATATTTTTCAGGTTGCTATAGCATCTCTTTGAGGAAAGTTTTGTGTGTGAAGTAGAGCCACCAGATTCCATGGCTGGGTGTAGTCACAGTCCAAATCATATACAGAACTATAAATCCAGTCTATCAGTTGTCAAGAAAGGCAAACTATATTATCATTTCTAATCTTAGGTAGATTAACTCTTTCACAGATTTTAGTGGCCAACAATTGTTCTAACTGATACACGATCTATATCCTCTCTATAAAAAAGTCTAAAGGTACCTTCACACATAACGATATTGTTAATGATATCGTTGCTTTTTGTGACGTAGCAACGATATCGTTAATGAAATCGTTATGTGTGACAGCGACCAACGATCAGGCCCCTGCTGGGAGATCGTTGGTCGCTGAAGAAAGTCCAGAACTTTATTTCGTCGCTGGACTCCTGCTGACATCGCTGGATCGGCGTGTGTGACACCGATCCAGCGATGTCTTCACTGGTAACCAGGGTAAACATCGGGTAACTAAGCGCAGGGCCGCGCTTAGTAACCCGATGTTTACCCTGGTTACCATCCTAAAAGTAAAAAAAAACAAACAGTACATACTTACCTAACGCTGTCTGTCCTCCAGCGCTGTGCTCTGCTCTCCTCCTGTACTGGCTGTGAGCGTCGGTCAGCCGGAAAGCAGAGCGGTGACGTCACTGCTCTGCTTTCCGGCCGCTGTGCTCACACAGACAGTACAGGAGGAGTGCAGAGCACAGCGCTGGAGGACAGACAGCGTTAGGTAAGTATGTACTGTTTGTTTGTTTTTTACTTTTAGGATGGTAACCAGGGTAAACATTGGGTTACTAAGCGCGGCCCTGCGCTTAGTTACCCGATGTTTACCCTGGTTACCGGCATCGTTGGTCGCTGGAGAGCGGTCTGTGTGACAGCTCTCCAGTGACCAAACAGCGACGCTGCAGCGATCCGGATCGTTGACGGTATCGCTGCAGCGTCGCTTAATGTGAAGGGGCCTTAAGAAAGCTTTGTTCAAAGAGATATCAGTATTTTTTAGTGAGAGGGGTAAAATCAGAAAATTTCCATTAGTTTAGAATCATCATTTTAAGCATGCGCCCTCGGCCCATAAGAAAAAAGGAACATCATGCAACCTGTTTAGTTGAGTTATTTTCATAAAAAGGGGAGAAATTTGGTTTATAAGGAGAAGGGAGTATTCCCTATTTTTATACATAGATATGTTATATGAGAACTTAGGATCAAAATGTTGCAATATGAGCTTTTCATGTCAGTTAGCTTATCAGATACAGCCAAAAGTAATTGTTTACATTTGGAGGTATTCATTTCGGATCCAGAAAATTCCACAAATGAATGTAGGAGTTTCAGAATCCTAGGGCTCTTTTCCTGGAAATTAGGCAGAAATAAAAGTATAGCAACCGCAATAAGGCCTCCTGAATCACTTCTTATTAAATGGTAATGTTGAAAGGTGTGGGGGTTAGACAATAATGATTCATGAGCAATGTTGAGAAGTAGTGGCAAAAGTGGCAACCCTGTCTAGTACATCTCAGTAAAAAGAAGGGAGCAGAAAGAAAGCTTGAAATGTAGATTTGTGCTTTTGAATGAGTATAGCGTTCGGTTATAGGAAGAGACAAGGGCGGACACCGACAGCTTGGAGCCCCTGTGTGAAATGTGTCTGGCCCCCCTTTCTTATAGCGACAAGGCTACCGATATATACATGTGTATATATATATATATATCTTTCAGAGTCTCCTTTTATTATGTATATTGCAGTCCCTTATTACACAGTGCCCTCTCTTGTTATGTACAACTAGCTATTGAACCCGTTCTACGCCCGGGTGGCGAGCATTTATATTGGTATATGGTCTCCATCCTGGTATGTGCTGCTCCATCCTGCGTCCCCATCCTGTCATGAGCTGCTCCATCCTGCGTCCCCATCCTGTCTTGTGCTGCACCCATCCTGCGCCCCCATCCTGCCATGTGTTGCACCCATCTTGCGCCCCCATTCTGCCATGTGTTGCACCCATCCTGCGCCCCCATTCTGTCATGTGCTGCTCCCATCCTGCGCCCCCATTGTGACCTGTGCTGCTCCCATCTTGCGCCCCCATTCTGACATGTTCTGCATCCATCCTGCGCCTTCATTCTGTCATTTGCTGCTCCCATCCTGGCCCCCATCCTGTCATGTGCTGCTCCCATCCTGTGCCCCCGTTCTGTCATGTGCTGCTCCCATCCTGCGCCCCTGTTCTGTCATGTGCTGCTCCCATCCTGTGCCCCTGTTCTGTCATGTGCTGCTCCCATCCTGCGCCTGTTCTGTCATGTGCTGCTTCCATCCTGCACCCCCGTTCTGTCATGTGCTGCCCTATTCTGTCATGTGCTGCTCCCATCCTGCGCCCCTGTTCTGTCATGTGCTGCTCCCATCCTGCACCCCCGTTCTGTCATGTGCTGCTCCCATCCTGCGCCACCATTCTTTAATTTGCTTCTCCCATCCATATGCCCCATACGGTGCTCCATTATGGTTGATGGCCCCCATAAGATGCTCCATAGTATATTCCCCCGTACACTGCTCCATTATGGTTTATGGCCCCCATAAGATGCTCCATAGTGTATGCCCCCGTACACTGCTCCATAAAGGTTTATGGCCCCCATAAGATGCTCCATAGTGTATGCCCCCGTACACTGCTCCATAAAGGTTTATGGCCCCCATAAGACGCTCCAGTGTGTATGCCCCCGTACACTGCTCCTAAAGGTTTATGGCCCCCATAAGACGCTCCAGTGTGTATGGCCCCATACACTGCTCCATAAAGGTTTATGGCCCCCATAAGATGCCCCAGTGTGTATACCCCCGTACACTGCTCCATAAAGGTTTATGGCCCCCATAAGATGCTCCATAGTGTATGCCCCCGTACACTGCTCCATAAAGGTTTATGGCCCCCATAAGATGCTCCATAGTGTATGCCCCTGTACACTGCTCCATAAAGGTTTATGGCCCCCATAAGACGCTCCAGTGTGTATGCCCCCGTACACTGCTCCATAAAGGTTTATGGCCCCCATAAGACGCTCCAGTGTGTATGCCCCCATACACTGCTCCATAAAGGTTTATGGCCCCCATAAGATGCTCCAGTGTGTATGCCCCGTACACTGCTCCATAAAGGTTTATGGCCCCCATAAGACGCTCCAGTGTGTATGCCCCCGTACACTGCTCCATAAAGGTTTATGGCCCCCATAAGACGCTCCAGTGTGTATGCCCCCGTACACTGCTCCATAAAGGTTTATGGCCCCCATAAGACGCTCCAGTGTGTATGCCCCCGTACACTGCTCCATTATGGTTTATAGCCCCCATAAGATGCTCCATAATATATGCCCCCGTACACTGCTCCATTATGGTTGATGGCCCCCATAAGATGCTCCATTGTATATGGCCTGTATGCTGCTGCGATATATATAAAAAAAAAAAATACCATACTCACCTATCGTCGCTGGGCGCCGAGTGCTGGGGGGCATGAGCAGGCGGGGACACCGGCGCGCTGTGGGGGTCAGGTGCCGGTATTGCCGCTAGCTCAGGCCCCCCAGCACTTGCTATATTCACCTGTCCCCCGTTCCAGCGCTGCGCGCCGCCATCTTCCGGCTCCTCTGGCTGTGACTGGTCAGTCAGAGGGCGGTGCCGGCGCGCATTAAGCACGCCATCGTGCCCTCTGAACTGTGACCGTCACAGCAGAGGACCGGGACACGGAGCCGCACGCAGCGCTGGAACGGGGGACAGGTGAATATACTCACCCTCCTGGCGCGTCCACGGTCCCTGCCTCTCCGGTGGAGATTGCGGTGTGCGTTCAGTGTTTACGCATACTGCGATCTCCTGGGAGCGTCACTTTGTGGGGGACAGACTTCGCCGGCGCTTGCGCTTGCGCAGTCTATAAAGGCTTCGGACAGAGTGACGCTCCCAGCGTTATATTATAGATGTGCAATTACAGCTGATCGAGCATGAGCATAGGAAAGCTTCTTTTCTAATGGAGGAGCTGATGGACTGGTCATCTGGTCTGCTCCATCAGCGACATTTTATAATCTAACAAGAGAAGACTCTATGTAATTAAAGAGGGTGCTGTGCATGACAACATTAACAAGAATACACTATGTAAGGGACGTGCTATATACTGTATAGCAAGGCATAATGCTATATAATAACAGGGTATGCTACATAACAAGGGACGACACCATATATAACTAGAGAGGATGGTACCTAATAAGGGACGGTGTTATATATAATAAAAGAGGAAACTATGTAACTAAGTATGGCACTATACATAATAAGTGAGTACACTATATACTAAGGGACTGTGCTATACATAATAAGTGAGTACACTGTATACTAAGAGACTGTTAGACATAATAAGTAAGTATACTATACATAATAAGTGAGTACACTATATACTAAGGGGCTGTGCTATACATATACAAGGCTACATTCATGTATGCCTGTGCAGTGTCGGTCTGTTATCCGCTTTTACAGACACATTGAGCATGTCCTATTGTGATCCTCAAAATTGAATCAGAACAGGACATTCTCTGACCCTCAGGGATCTCATTCTTAGATCCGTGATTTTCATGGATGTGTGACTTGACCTATAAGACTCTAGAGTCTGAGTTAAAAAAAAATCTGGCAGCACACTGACATTTCACACAAATGTGAGAATGCAGCCTAAGGGATTTTACAGATAACATTATCACTCCAAGTTAAGGTACCTTCACACTAAACGACGCTGCAGCGATACCGACAACGATCCGGATCGCTGCAGCGTCGCTGTTTGGTCGCTGGAGAGCTGTCACACAGACAGCTCTCCAGCGACCAACGATGCCGGTAACCAGGGTAAACATCGGGTTACTAAGCGCAGGGCCGCGCTTAGTAACCCGATGTTTACTCTGGTTACCATCCTAAAAGTAAAAAAAACAAACGCTTCATACTTATCTTCAGCTGTCTGTCCCCGGCGCTGGGCTTCTCTGTACTGGCTGTGAGCACAGCAGCCGGAAAGCAGAGCGGTGACGTCACCGCTCTGCTTTCCGGCCGCTGTGCTCACAGTGAGTGCAGGAAAGCACAGCGCCGGAGGACAGACAGCGGAAGGTAAGTATGAAGAGTTTGTTTTTTTTACTTTTAGGATGGTAACCAGGGTAAACATCGGGTTACTAAGCGCGGCCCTGAGCTTAGTAACCCGATGTTTACCCTGGTTACCAGCGAAGACATCGCTGAATCGGTGTCACACACGCCGATTCAGCGATGTCAGCGGGAGAGCCAGCGACCAAATAAAGTTCTGGCCTTCTAGCCCCGACCAATGACATCACAGCAGGATTCTGATCGCTGCTGCGTGTCAAACTGAACGATATCGCTAGCGAGGACGCTGCAACGTCACGGATCGCTAGCGATATCGTTTAGTGTGAAGGTACCTTTACACAGTGCAGATACAGAATATCTACATCCAGGCACTTACTGCTGATGTCTCATCTGATTAGAGCACTCGCTCCTGTTTGTTCTCCATCTGATCAGACCATCATGTCGACATCTCCCACCCGCAACTCCTTTTGTCACGATGATCACTGCAACCCTGAAATAACAAGGTAACATATATTGTATACATAAATGTGTCTCCCCCCTGAATACAGAAATGTACCCCACTATTACCGTAATATACTATTAGCCATGCACCAATCAAAATATAAAATGATAAGCAGCACTGTGCCCCCCCCCCCGTTAACTATAATTTCTGCTGCCCAGTAAGGCTACGTTCACATTAGCGTTGCGCCGCCGTGCGTCGGCGACGCAACGCGCGACGCACGCTAAAACGCGCGCGTTTTGCGACGCGTGCGTCGTTTTCCGACGAAAATCGGACGCACAGAAAATGCTACATGTAGCGTTTTCTTGCGTCCGACGCTAGCCTCGGAAACGACGCACGTGGCGAAAAACGCCACCAAAACGACGCACGCGTCCCCTATGTTAAACATAGGGGTGCGTCGCCGCTGCGGCGCCGCTGCGTTGCCGCTGCGTCGCCGGCGCAACAGCGACGCACATTGGCGGAACGCCAATGTGAACGTAGCCTAATATAAATTATTCAGTCTGTGACTCTCCCCAATTATTTTTAAGACTATATGCACATGGAAAATGTGTAACATTTTACAGCACATGCAAAGTGAATGAGATCCCTGAAGTCTCATGTATATATCTCTTTTTTTCCTTGTAGTTTAAAATCTGTATAATGTCAATTCTTGCAGCAAGTTTCACCCATACTAATGAATGAAGGAAAATACGCAACAAAAGCATGCCAAAAACATGGCAAAAAATATGTTTTACACAGCGTTCTTCCTGCCAACACATTAAGATATGTAACAGAATTTTCTTGGGCAAATCCTAAACTTGTGCACATACCCTTTGTTCCTGTCCTGTGTCCCCTCATTCATTATAAGCACTTGATAAATTAATAATGAATTTGGGGGTGGGAGAAGACCTTATCAGGTACTGAACATTTTCCGCCACCTTCCAATTCATTACAAGTCCCTGACAGCGTCTTCTCCCACCTTTCAGTTCATTATAAAGTGTCCTATGCACCTTACCCCCTCCGCTCCCCAATAAATGTATAGTCCCTGATGGCATCACAAGAAATTGTGAGATGAGGGAGGATGCTATCAGTGACTTAGCATCCTCCTCCACCACCCAATTCATTTTACATCCGTATCTAACATCCTCCTCTCCCTGTTCATAAGTCCATTATAAGTAAAACCCCTTCCTCCCATCCCAATCCCCCACCCCCCATTGTCCTTTCCCCAACTACATCATTGTCCGCTCCGCCACCTCCATCATTTTCCTCTCTCGCACCTCCAACTTTCTCCTCATCCTCACCCCCATCATTGTCCTCTCCGCAATGCCATCATTGTCCTCCCCTAACCTCCAGCATTGTCCTCCCCACCTCCATCATTATCCTCTCCCCCACCCCCTCATTGTCCTCTCCCCCTCCTCCATCATTGTCCTCCCCCACCTCGATCATTGTCCTCCCCCCACCTCCATCATTTCCTTCTTCCCCACCTCCATCATTGTCCTCCTCATCTCTATCATTGGCCTCTCCACCATCCACATCATTGTTCTCTTCTCCCACTCTGCCCCTGATTGTCCTGGACCTCTCCCCAGTGTATTGTTTATAAACCACCACTCACCTCTTCTTCTGTTCCCCTGCAGCATTGCCACCAGCAGCACCTTTGTCTCTGATACAGGATACAGATCTTGAAAAATTAAAGCCTTATGTTTCTTGGAAAATGACAACATAAGCATTTTTTTTTCTTTTTACAAATGTCTGAATTTTTTTCATCACTTAAATACGAAAAAGATTATACAAGTTTGGTATCTGTGTACCCATACGGACCTGGAGAGTTTTACCATATAATCAGCATTGTAAGTAAAAAATCCAAAAAACAATTGTGGAATTGCACTTTTTTTTCCAACTTCAATGCACACAGATTTTTTTTTTTACCATTTTCCAGTACACTATATGGTAGAATGGAAGGTGGCATTCAAAAGTACAATTGTTGCGCAAAAAAAAAAAAAGCCCTCACATGGCTATGTAGGGGGGTGATGCTGTTATGGACAGTAAGGAACACGCTACCACTTTAAGAGACAGCACCCCCTTGTCTGATGTGATGGAATGTTCTGCTCCCCTGCAATAGTGTGTGGTTGAATATATGGACTCTTAGTGGCATACATATGTGAAGACACAGTCATGGCCGAAAGTGTTGGCACTCTTGAAATTGATCCAGAAAATGAACTGTTTCTCCTAGAAAATAATTGCAATTACACATGTTTTGTTTTACAAATGTACATTTCCTTTGTGTGTAATGGAACAACACAATAAAACAGAGACAAAAAGGCAAATTGGACATATCTTCACACAAAACTTCAAAAATGGAATGGACAAAACTGCTGGCACTTTGTCAAAATTGTGGGTAAACAATTTTTTTTCAAGAATATGATGCTCATTCAAACTCACCTGTGGCAGAAACAGGTGTGGGCAATATGAAAATCATGCAGAAACCAGATAAAAAGGGGAGAAGTTGCCTCAATCTTTGCATTGTGTGTCTGTGTGTTCCACACTAAGCATGGAGAACAGAAAGAGGAGAAAAGAACTGTCTGAGGACTTGAAAACAAAAAAAAAAATTGTTGAGCAATATAAAAAATCTCAACGTTACAAGTCCATTTCCTGAGATCTTGATGTTCCTTGTCCATGGAGCGCAACATAATCAAAAAGTTTACAACCCATGTGGTTGTGGAACCACTGTGCCACGGTCTAGGGAGAGCCTGGATGGGTGTAACTAAGTAACCAACTAGTTCTTCACTAGAGCCCCTAATGATGTGGTTAGACTTGACCCCAGATGGATGCCAGGTGCCAATTCAGGACAGACCCCGGAGCTGATAGCTAATGTTGCTAAGGGACTTTCCTTTATGAGGCAGGGAGCTTCTGTGCCCTAAGCACACTCCCAGGAGACCTGCATGCCCTGCATAGGTCCTGGACAGAAGCAGACGCTGTGGAGTACGGAGCAACATGGGAGAGAAAATGAACTTGCCGGTGTCCCTGCTGAGAGGAGGAAGGGAACTCAAGGGGTGCTGTTTTAACAGTACCCTGCATGCACCCGGAGCCACGGAAAACCCAGGATAAGTGGATGATACAGACTAGGGAGCATATAGAAGGCGATCTTCTCAGTGTGCAGCATTCCTATCTGGAGCTCTACTTGCTCGGTGACCACCAGAATGAATTTGGATAGTGCCCTCTCATCAACAGATGACACCAACAACGGATTCTGGAGTCATCAAATGGGGATCTCGTAAAGATCTACCATTGCTTGCTACATGGAATTCCCTGCCGCAACAGAATCCAGGTGCGCCATCTTGACAAACCAACTTCATAGGCTCAAGCGGTGCTGCAGTTGTGGAAGGCTGAAGAATGAGCGGCCTTTGGATGGACAAGGCGGTTTTCTTTCATGCATTGTCTCCCGGAAGCGCTCCTGGAACCGGAGGTTAACCCCTTAATCCCATTGGACGTACTATCCCGTCGAGGTGACCTGGGACTTAATTTGCTCCGAGGGTCTCCTACCTCCTCCTCCCTGCAGGCCCCGGATCCAAAATGGCCACAGGGGGGCCTTCTGAGTCCTGCAGGGAGGTGGCTTTCAAGCGCCTGCTTAGAGCAGGCGCTGGGAAACCTCCCTGCAGTGCCTATCAGATCACTGATCTGACTCACTGCTTTGCAAATTGTTCCCTCCCCCCCCCCCCCCCCCGGGACAAAGTAAAAAAAAAAATTTACATGTGTAAAAAAAATTTTAAAAAAATTCCTAAATAAAGAAAAATATGTATCTTGCTCCAATAAATACATTTCTTTATCTAAATAAAAAAACAATAAAAGTACATATGTTTAGTTTCGCTGCGCCCCTAACGACCCGACCTATAAAACTGTCCCACTAGTTAACCCCTTCAGTGAACACCATAAGGAAAAAAAAAAACGAGGCAAAAAACAACGCTTTATTATCATACTGCCAAAAAAAAAGTGGAATAACAAGCGATCAAAAAGACTGATATAAATAACCATGGTACCGCTGAAAATGTCATCTTGTCCCACAAAAAACAAGCCACCATACAGCATCATCAGCGAAAAAATAAAAAAGTTATAGCCCTCAGAATAAAGCGATGCAAAAATAATAATTTTTTATATAAAATAGTTTTTATCATATAAATGCGCCAAAACATAAAAAATGATATA
This sequence comes from Ranitomeya imitator, assembly GCF_032444005.1. Taxonomy (NCBI): domain Eukaryota; kingdom Metazoa; phylum Chordata; class Amphibia; order Anura; family Dendrobatidae; genus Ranitomeya; species Ranitomeya imitator. The sequence goes on from NC_091283.1 coordinate 742,693,507, forward strand.
AATGAGGTATCGCTGTAATCATACTGACCCAAAGAATAAAACTGCTTTATCAATGTTACCAAATGTGTAACAATATAAACCCCCCAAAAGAAATTCATGAATAGCTGATATTTGGTCGTTCTACCTCACAAAAATCGGAATAAAAAGCGATCAAAAAATGTCACGTGCCCGAAAATGGTACCAAAAAAAACATTATCTAGTTACGCAAAAAAAATAAGACCTCACATGACTCTGTGGACCAAAATATAGAAAAATTATAGCTCTCAAAAAGGAGAAGCAAAAACTATTTTTTGCAATAAAAAGCGTCTTTTAGTGTGTGATGGCTGCCAATCATAAAAATCCGCTAAAAAACCCGCTATAAAAATAAATCAAACCCCCTTCATCACTCCATTAGTTGGTGAAAAATAATACAATTTTAAAAAATGTATTTATTTCCATTTTCCCATTAGCGTTAGGGTTAGGGTTGGGGCTAAAGTTAGGGTTAGGGTTGGGGCTAAAGTTAGGGTTAGGGTTGGGGCTAAAATTAGGGTTAGGGTTGGGGCTACAGTTAGGGTTCGGGTTGGGGTTAAAGTTAGGGGTAGGATTGGGGCTAGAGTTAGGGTTAGGGTTGGGGCTAAAGTTAGGGTTAGGGTTGGGGCTAAAGTTAGGGTTTGGACATTTACGGTTGGAATTAGGGTTGGGATTAGGGTTAGGGGTGTGGTTAGGGTTATGGTTGGGATTAGGGTTAGGGGTGTGTTGGAGTTAGGGGTGTGGTAATGGTTGAGATTAGGGTTAAGGGTGTGTTGGGGTTAGGGGTGTTATTGGGATTAGGGCTAGAGGCATGTACGGGTTAGGGGTGGGGTTAGGGTTATGGTAAGAGTTGGGACTAGGGTTAGGGGTGTGTTTGGGTTTCAGTTAGAATTCGGGAGTTTCCACTGTTTAGGTACATCAAGGGCTCTCCAAACGCGACATGGCGTCCGATCTCAATTCCAGCCAATTCTGCGTTGAAAAAGTAAAACAGTGCTCCTTCCCTTCCGAGCTTTCCCGTGCGCCCAAACAGGGGTTTACCACAATATATGGGGTATCAGCGTACTCAGGAAAAATTTGAAAACAACTTTTGGGGTCCAATTTCTCCTGTTACTCTTGGGAAAAAACAAAACCGGGGGCTAAAAAATAATTTTTGTGGAAAAATAAAGATTTTTTATTTTCACGGCTCTGCGTTATAAACTATAGTGAAACACTTGGGGGTTCAAAGTTCTCACAACACATCTAGATAAGTTCCTTGGGGGGTCTAGTTTCCAATATGGGGTCACTTGTGGGGGGTTTCTACTGTTTCGGTACATCAGGGGCTCTGCAAATACAACGTGACGCCTGCAGACCAATCCATCTAAGTCTACATTCCAAACGGCGCTCCTTCCCTTCCGAGCTCTGCCATGCGTCCAAATGATGGTTCTCCCATACATCAGCGTACTCAGGACAAATTAGAAAACAACTTTTGGCATCCAATTTCTTCAGGTACTCTTGGGAAAATAAAAAAATGGGGGCGAAAAGTTAATTTTTGTGAAAAAATATGATTTTTTATTTTTACACCTCTGCATTATAAACTTCTGTGAAGCACTTGGTGTGTCAAAGTGCACACCACACATCTAGCTAAGTTCATTAGGGGGTCTACTTCCCAAAATGGTGTCACTTGTGGCGGGTTTCACTGTTTAGGCACATCATGGGCTCTCCAAACACGACATGGCATCCGATATCAATTCTAGTCAACTTTGCATTGAAAAGTCAAATGGCGATCCTTCTCTTCCGAGCTCTTCCATGCGCCCAAATAGTGGTTAACCCCCACATATGAGGTATCGGCATACTCAGGACAAATTGTACAACAACTTTTGGGGGCCAATTTCTCCTATTACCCTTGGTAAAATAAAACAAATTGGAGCTGAAGTAATTTTTTTGTGAAAAAAAGTTAAATGTTCATTTTTTTTTAAACATTCCAAAAATTCCTGTGAAACACCTGAAGGGTTAATAAACTTCTTGAATGAGGTTTTGAGCACCTTGAGGGGAGCAGTTTTTAGAATGGTGTCACACTTGGTTATTTTCTATCATATAGACTACTCAAAGTGACTTCAAATGTGATGTGGTCCCTAAAAAAAATGGTGTTGTAAAAATGAGAAATTGCTGGTCAACTTTTAACCCTTATAACCCCTAACAAAAAAAAATTTTAGTTCCAAAATTGTGCTGATGTAAAGTAGACCTGTGGGAAATGTTACTTATTAAGTATTTTGTGTGACATATCTCTGTGATTTAAGGGCATAAAAATTCAAAGTTGGAAAATTGCAAAATTTTCAAAATTTTTGCCAAATTTCCGTTTTTTCACAAATAAACGCAAGTAATATCAAATACATTTTACCACTGTCATGAAGTACAATATGTCATGATAAAACAGTGTCAGAATTATCAGGATCTGTTGAAGCGTTCCAGAGTTATAACCTCATAAGCGGACAGTAGTCAGAATTGTTAAAATTGGCCCGGTCATTAACGTGCAAACCACCCTTGGGGGTAAAGGGGTTAATTCAGATGGACAGGGAAACTAGATTGTCTAAAGTAGTGTGAATGTCTTGACCCGCTAGCTCATCACTGATCCTTTCAGACAATCCTTCCCAGAATATGGCTATCAGTTTCTTGCTGTTGCAGTATGCAAATTGCCTCTCCTGAGAAAAAAGAGGACTTAAACTCTATAGCGCCACCTGTTGGAAGTAGCGATCCTACAAGTCACAATCAACCCTGTTGGCCCTCGTCAGTGTGAAACATGAGAACTAATTTGGCTAGGTAAGAGGCTCTGGACTGGGGTTTAAGGGGTATCGTTTCTCCTTATAGGGAGTGACATACCATCTCTGGCTTGTCAAGGTAAGGAGGCTTATTCGCCGTGCAATGCTCCTCTGGGAAATATAATATGCAAATTGCCTCTTCTGAGAAAAAAGAGGACTTAAACTCTATAGCGCTACCTGTTGGAAGTAGCGGTCCTACAAGTCACAGTCAACCCTTTAACGAGTCGTGCAATATGACTTAGGATAAAATCCAAATCAGTATCTCAATTCGCAGACACGGTGTTTTGGGCTGTTGCAGTCGAGTTAAGAAGCAAGGGGGCGGAACTGGATGGCATATTGGCCTACAGACAGACTGGACTGGCGCAGTCTGAGGAAAAATGAGGTAGCAGAGGTAGCCTGGCCTGAGTCATCAAATATGCAAATGGAATCCAGGTGTCATGCCGCTGCTGCCGCCGCCTCTCCCCACTGCAGCTCGCCAGGTGCGCGCGCGTCGCATTCAGCTCTGCGCGTGCGCACATCTGATTCCTCTGTTGGCGCTCTTTCCTGTCCTCTCTGTCATCCTGGAGGACTGTAACCCGGAAGTAGCTCCCACGCTGCTATGTAAACTGCTTCCTGCTGCCAATCTGTGCCTGATGTTCATTTGTGTTTACAAGTGCTTCTGGTCGCCTGTGGTCTCTGTGCGTTCCTAGCTCTCTGATCTTGGGTCTCCTCCTCTCCCTGCAGTGCCTGCCTGTTTCCTTTGTTCCTGCCGTGTTCCTTCAGTTCCTTTTCCTCTGCGGTACCTGCCCGGCTCCTATATCCTTTGCTTGCTCTCATCAGCCTCAGTGTCTCCATATTGTCCTGCCAGCCTCCGTATCTCCGTAGCATTCCCTTCTTCTCCCTCGTCTCAGTAGTTCCTTTCTGTTCCCTCTGTCCCTTTTTGCCTACAGTGTAACCGTCTATCTCAGTCGATCCTCCAGCTTCCGTGGCGATAGTCCCTTACGGGCCTGCCCCTAACTCTCCCTGTATAGGGGGCGGTACACCTGGTCAGCTCGTCCAAGAGGGGTTCGTCGTCACGGTCCAGAGGGTCCACTCTCCCTTTTCCCTGTTTGAATCTACATGCTCTAATAGGACTGTCACCCGAGTGCAGCCAGATTCTTACAGCAACACAGTAACATCAGGCCATGGACCCCGCTGGAGTCTCCGCCACTCTAAAAGAGTTACTCTTTTTGCGTGAAAACCAGACTAGGATCTTGTCGTTTTTAAAGAATACAGCCTTCTGATCCTGGTATTGCTCCTCAGTTGGTGGCCCTTCAGCAGGAGCTAGGTCTACAACGGGACACTCAGTCCCATATTTTGAATTTTATGGCCTCCATTAATGATCGGCTTCTCTCCCTCCAGAATGTGGCCTCTGTTTCCACTCCTGTCTCTGCGCCACAACCCTCGCCCCGACTTGCTCTACCTCCTCGGTATGGTGGAGATCCTAAAGCATGCCGCGGCTTTCTTAATCAATGCCAGTTGCATTTTGAATTGTCTCCGCTACTTTATCCTACCGACCGAGCTAAGGTTGCTTTTATAGTATCCCATTTGGAGGGTGAGGCTTTGGCGTGGGTTAATCCCCTCTGGGAGCATGATCATCCTTTGGTCTCCCAACTCAATCCGTTCCTGGATACCTTCCACAAGGTTTTTGATGAACCTGGTCATCTGGTCTCTACCACAGAGTCCCTCTTTAACTTTTACCAGGGTACTCTCTCAGTAGCCCAGTACGCCATCCGTTTCCGGACTCCGTCCTCAGACCCTGGGTGGAATAATGAGGCTTTGGTTGGAGCGTTTTGGCGTGGTTTGTCTTCACGGATTAAGGATGAGCTTGTGGGACGGGACACTCCCACCTCTTTGGATGATCTTATCTCCTTGGCCATACGCATTGATCTGCGCTTTCAGGAGCGCACTCGTGAGCTTGCCAGAGAGAAGAGACCTCTTCGCCAGACCACTGTTGCTCGAGGGACTTCTTTTTCTCAAGCAGCCCCGGTGGCCTCTTCATCTTCTCCTGAACCCATGCAGGTCGATCGCCTTAAGTCTTCTGAGCAACGCCGCAAGCAGAGACTCGCACAAGGTCTTTGTTTTTACTGCGGCAGTGCTTCTCATCTCTTACGCGCCTGTCCTCAGAAGCCGGGAAACGCCTCCGCCTAGGACAGGTAAGAGAGGCCTTCCTAGGTGGTTAAGATTCCTCTCCGCCTCTGGTTTTGTCTGTTATTCTACATTTAGGTTCCCGCCACTTTTCTCTGGAGGCTTATGTTGATTCAGGAGTGGCTGGGAACTTTGTTCAGCTCGAGGTTGTTAACAGGCTTGGGATACCTGTTAGACCCTTGGAGACTCCTAGACAAATAGCTTCCGTCGATGGTCAGCCTTTGCGGGAGACCGTCAACTTGGTTACGGAGGAAGTCGAACTTCAGATTGGAGCTCTTCATCGTGAGAAACTGGCCTTTTATGTTTTACCTTCTTTGTCTCATTCTTTCCTGTTGGGTCTTCCTTGGTTGAGAGATCACAAACCCACTCTGGACTGGCGTACTGGAAATGTTCTACGGTGGGGACAGTCTTGTCTGAACAGGTGCCTGCTTCCCGTCAAGCCTGCATCCTTCTAGTAACATAGTAACATAGTAACATAGTTAGTAAGGCCGAAAAAAGACATTTGTCCATCCAGTTCAGCCTATATTCCATCATAATAAATACCCAGATCTACGTCCTTCTACAGAACCTAATAATTGTATGATACAATATTGTTCTGCTCCAGGAAGACATCCAGGCCTCTCTTGAACCCCTCGACTGCGTTCGCCATCACCACCTCCTCAGGCAAGCAATTCCAGATTCTCACTGCCCTAACAGTAAAGAATCCTCTTCTATGTTGGTGGAAAAACCTTCTCTCCTCCAGACGCAAAGAATGCCCCCTTGTGCCCGTCACCTTCCTTGGTATAAACAGATCCTCAGCGAGATATTTGTATTGTCCCCTTATATACTTATACATGGTTATTAGATCGCCCCTCAGTCGTCTTTTTTCTAGACTAAATAATCCTAATTTCGCTAATCTATCTGGGTATTGTAGTTCTCCCATCCCCTTTATTAATTTTGTTGCCCTCCTTTGTACTCTCTCTAGTTCCATTATATCCTTCCTGAGCACCGGTGCCCAAAACTGGACACAGTACTCCATGTGCGGTCTAACTAGGGATTTGTACAGAGGCAGTATAATGCTCTCATCATGTGTATCCAGACCTCTTTTAATGCACCCCATGATCCTGTTTGCCTTGGCAGCTGCTGCCTGGCACTGGCTGCTCCAGGTAAGTTTATCATTAACTAGGATCCCCAAGTCCTTCTCCCTGTCAGATTTACCCAGTGGTTTCCCGTTCAGTGTGTAATGGTGATATTGATTCCCTCTTCCCATGTGTATAACCTTACATTTATCATTGTTAAACCTCATCTGCCACCTTTCAGCCCAAGTTTCCAACTTATCCAGATCCATCTGTAGCAGAATACTATCTTCTCTTGTATTAACTGCTTTACATAGTTTTGTATCATCTGCAAATATCGATATTTTACTGTGTAAACCTTCTACCAGATCATTAATGAATATGTTGAAGAGAACAGGTCCCAATACTGACCCCTGCGGTACCCCACTGGTCACAGCGACCCAGTTAGAGACTATACCATTTATAACCACCCTCTGCTTTCTATCACTAAGCCAGTTACTAACCCATTTACACACATTTTCCCCCAGACCAAGCATTCTCATTTTGTGTACCAACCTCTTGTGCGGCACGGTATCAAACGCTTTGGAAAAATCGAGATATACCACGTCCAATGACTCACCGTGGTCCAGTCTATAGCTTACCTCTTCATAAAAACTGATTAGATTGGTTTGACAGGAGCGATTTCTCATAAACCCATGCTGATATGGAGTTAAACAGTTATTCTCATTGAGATAATCCAGAATAACATCCCTCAGAAACCCTTCAAATATTTTACCAACAATAGAGGTTAGACTTACTGGCCTATAATTTCCAGGTTCACTTTTAGAGCCCTTTTTGAATATTGGCACCACATTTGCTATGCGCCAGTCCTGCGGAACAGACCCTGTCGCTATAGAGTCGCTAAAAATAAGAAATAATGGTTTATCTATTACATTACTTAGTTCTCTTAGTACTCGTGGGTGTATGCCATCCGGACCCGGAGATTTATCTATTTTAATCTTATTTAGCCGGTTTCGCACCTCTTCTTGGGTTAGATTGGTGACCCTTAATATAGGGTTTTCATTGTTTCTTGGGATTTCACCTAGCATTTCATTTTCCACCGTGAATACCGTGGAGAAGAAGGTGTTTAATATGTTAGCTTTTTCCTCGTCATCTACAACCATTCTTTCCTCACTATTTTTTAAGGGGCCTACATTTTCAGTTTTTATTCTTTTACTATTGATATAGTTGAAGAACAGTTTGGGATTAGTTTTACTCTCCTTAGCAATGTGCTTCTCTGTTTCCTTTTTGGCAGCTTTAATTAGTTTTTTAGATAAAGTATTTTTCTCCCTATAGTTTTTTAGAGCTTCAATGGTGCCATCCTGCTTTAGTAGTGCAAATGCTTTCTTTTTACTGTTAATTGCCTGTCTTACTTCTTTGTTTAGCCACATTGGGTTTTTCCTATTTCTAGTCCTTTTATTCCCACAAGGTATAAACCGCTTACACTGCCTATTTAGGATGTTCTTAAACATTTCCCATTTATTATCTGTATTCTCATTTCTGAGGATATTGTCCCAGTCTACCAGATTAAGGGCATCTCTAAGCTGTTCAAACTTTGCCTTCCTAAAGTTCAATGTTTTTGTGACTCCCTGACAAGTCCCCCTAGTGAAAGACAGGTGAAACTGCACAATATTGTGGTCGCTATTTCCTAGATGCCCGACCACCTGCAGATTTGTTATTCTGTCAGGTCTATTAGATAGTATTAGGTCTAAAAGTGCTGCTCCTCTGGTTGGATTCTGCACCAATTGTGAAAGATAATTTTTCTTGGTTATTAGCAGAAACCTGTTGCCTTTATGCGTTTCACAGGTTTCTGTTTCCCAGTTAATATCCGGGTAGTTAAAGTCCCCCATAACCAGGACCTCATTATGGGTTGCAGCTTCATCTATCTGCTTTAGAAGTAGACTTTCCATGCTTTCTGTTATATTTGGGGGTTTGTAACAGACCCCAATGAGAATTTTGTTACCATTTTTCCCATTTTTTTTTTTTTATTACCATTTTTTTTTTTTCTCTCGGTCTGCTTTGGAATCCATGGGAATTCCTCCAGCCTATTGCGCTTTCTCGGATGTCTTTAACAAGAAGGAAGCGGAGACATCTGCCGAAACGTGCGTCGGGGCGGACGGGGGTGGTATGTTCTTCTATCCCAGGCTATAATTCAACACGGTATGTATATATGTATTTCAGCGGTTCTCGTACCTTACACTTGTTGGGACTCAGTGCCCCTGATTATAGACGTAGGAACTGTTTTGATGTTTATTCATACATACTCCGTATTGTGATACACACTATGCGGGGTTATTTATCTATATATTATATGGGTGTTGTGATATAGAGCTGCCTTCCCCCGTCCCATGTTTCGTGCTGTGGATGTGCACGGTGATCGTTTTTCGCTGTTGTTTAGCACCTTATTTCTATCTTTATTATGCTTTTATTCAATAAAGTTTATATTCTGTATATTGGACCTTTTGACTGTTGTTTCTTTAGTGTGTTTTACACCTGTGTTGTAGTGTACTTGGACGATATCCTTGTGTTCTCTCCAGATCTGTCTACTCAAAGAAGAGATGTACGGCAAGTACTTCAGCGTTTGAGAGAGAATCGGCTGTACGCTAAACTGGAAAAATGTGTCTTCGAACAGTCATCTCTACCCTTCTTGGGTTTCATCATTTCTGACGCTGGTTTGTGTATGGATTTGGGAAACGTTTCTGCCGTGCTCAACTGGCCACGTCCTCTTGGAGTGAAAGCAATTCAGTGATTTCTCGGATTTGCTAACTACTATCGGCAGTTTATCCCTCACTTCTCCTCACTTTCAGCTCCAATCTCCTCCATGATTCGGAGGGTGCCAATCCTCATCAGTGGTCGTCTAAGGCCGAAGAGGCTTTCCGGTCCATCAAGCAAGCCTTTGCCTCCGCTCCTATTCTTCATCGTCCTGTGGCCAATAAACCCTTCATTCTTGAAGTAGATGCTTCTGCAATTGGAGCTGGAGCTGTGCTCTCGCAAAAATCCTCTTCTGGTCGTCTTGTACCCTGTGTTTTTTTCTCTAAGATCTTCTCCTCCTCAGAAAAAAATTATTCCATCGGTGATAAAGAACTTTTGGCAATCAGGTTGGCATTAGAGGAGTGGCAGTACCTCTTAGAGGGGGCTTTACATCATTTCATAATCTACACAGATCACAAGAATCTGGCGTATATTAGTTCTGCGCAAAGACTTAATCCTCGGCAGGCCAGGTGGGCCTTGTTTTTTGCCAGGTTTGACTTCGAACTTCGTTTCTTGCCAGGAAATAAAAACTCCAGAGCCGACGCTCTGTCTAGGTCATTCCAGGCGGTGGATAGGGAGGAAGAGCCTGCGCACATCATCGATCCTGCCAGAGTCATCACAGTTGCTCCAGTCTCTCTCACTTCTTTGCCTCCGGGTAAGACCTTTGTCGCTGAAGGAAACAGGAGACGTGTCTTTCTTTGGGGTCATGCTTCCAAACTGGCTGGACATGTTGGTTTCAAAAAAACCTTTTGTTTGATCTCTCGTTTTTACTCGTGGCCAACGTTGTCTAAGGATGTCCAAAGTTTTGTCGCCTCTTGTCCTTCCTGTGCCAAGAATAAGATTCCTAGGCAAATACCTTCCGGGCTTTTACATCCTTTGCCAGTACCTTCCACTCCGTGGCAACATTTATCTATGGATTTCATCACTGATCTGCCTCATTCTTCTGGTTGCACCGTCATTTTCGTGGTCATGGACTGTTTCTCCAAGATGGCTCATTTCATCGCTCTTCCAGGTTTACCTTCTGCTCCCGAATTGGCAAAGATTTTTGTTCACCATATTTTTCGTCTTCATGGTCTTCCTTTACATATTGTTTCTGACTGAGGTGTTCAATTCACCGCCCACTTCTGGAGATCCCTCTGCAAATCTATGAACATTTCGCTTGACTTTTCTTCAGCCTATCATCCGCAGTCCAATGGCCAGGTGGAACGTACTAATCAGACCTTGGTAACTTATCTCCGTCATTTTTCCAATTCTCATCAGAATGATTGGTCTGACTTACTGCCATGGGCTGAGTTTTCTTACAATAACCATCCCAGAGAAGCCACTAACAAATCTCCATTTTTTATCATCTACGGTCAACATCCTGGTCCTCCTCTTCCGGTTCCTCCTGTCTCTACTGTACCAGCAGCTGATTTTCTGTCTAGAGAGTTCTCCAGGGTCTGGCAGGAGACCAAGTCCGCCCTTGAGTTGGCTCAAGTTAGAATGAAGAGACATGCGGACAAAAGATGTCTCGATTCTCCTATATTCCATCCTGGGGACAAGGTTTGGGTTTCTTCTAAATTTATCCGTCTCAAAATCCCTTCACATAAGCTGGGTCCTCGCTATATTGGTCCATTCGAAGTTTTGTCTCGTATTAATGACGTTTCTTACAAACTTAAGTTGCCTGCCTCTCTGCGTATTTCTAATTCTTTTCATGTGTCTCTCCTTAAACCTGTAGTTTTTAATCAGTTTCATTCTTCTAACCTTTGCTCTCCTCCGCCTGTTTCCGAGGATGATGTCTTTGAAGTTAGGGACATTTTAGCCATGAAAAAACTTAGAGGGAGAACTTTGTTTTTGGTTGACTGGAAGGGTTTTGGTCCTGAGGAGAGATCCTGGGAGCCTCGAGAGAACATTCGAGCTCCTCTTATTTTGTCCCAGTTTCTTTCTAGTCTTAAAAAGGAGGGGCGTAAAGACGGGGGTGCTGTCATGCCGCTGCTGCCGCCGCCTCTCCCCACTGCAGCTCGCCGGGTGCGCGCACACGTTGCATTCAGCTCTGCGCGTGCGCACATCTGATTCCTCTGTTGGCGCTTTTTCCTGTCCTCTCTGTCATTCTGGAGGACTGTAACCCGGAAGTAGCTCCAACACTGCTATGTAAACTGCTTCCTGCTGCTCCTCTGTGCCTGATGTTCATTTGTGTTTACAAGTGCTTCTGGTCGCCTGTCGTCTCTGTGCGTTCCTAGCTCTCTGATCTTGGGTCTCCTCCTCTCCCTGCAGTGCCTGCCTGTTTCCTGTGTCCCTGCCGTGTTCCTTCAGTTCCTTTTCCTCTGCGGTACCTGCCCGGCTCCTATATCCTTTCCTTGCTCCCGTCAGCCTCAGTGTCTCCATATTGTCCTGCCAGCCTCCGTATCTCCGTAGCGTTCCCTTCTTCTCCCTCGTCTCAGTAGTTCCTTTCTGTTCCCTCTGTCCCTTTTTGCCTACAGTGTAACCGTCTATCTCAGTCGATCTTCCAGCTTCCGTGGCGATAGTCCCTCACAGGCCTGCCCCTAACTCTCCCTGTATAGGGGGTGGTCCACCTGGTCAGCTCGTCCGAGAGGGGTTCGTCGTCACGGTCCAGAGGGTCCACTCTCCCTTTTCCCTGTTTGAATCTACACGCTGAAATAGGACTGCACTCGGGTGACATCCGAGTGCAGCCAGATTCTTACAGCATCACACCAGGAAAGCTTGTAGATTCAAGATTATACCATCCCATCGCTCCCACAAGGGGTTGATTCATGCCAGACCTCTCCTATAAGATGGGACATTAGGAAGGCTACTTATAAATGATCGGAGGAGAACTGATGGGCCAGTAGTTCGAAGAGCATCGAGCACTGGTTGATAAACCCTTGGCATTGCTTCGGATCCCTGTCAAGATGTGATGGTGCAGACAGACAGGGTCCAGAACCTGGAGCATGACTTGCGGATTGAATAGTCACTGTTGAGGTTGCCGCGGCTTCAACCAAAGCTGTTGATTTCAGGGCATCCAGGTGGGTGTTCACAGCCCACAGATATTTTGCTTGTCTTTCTGATGGGTCATATCTGGAACAGGTCCAAGATTGGAGGGGTAAGAGAATCAGTGGGTTCCATGGCCTTAGCAAACTGTTATGCACGTGGTTGTGGAAACACTGTGCCACGGTCTGTGGAGCGCCTTTAGGGGCTACTGATGGTGTGGTTAGACTTGAACCCATATGAATGCCAGGTGCCGCTCCAGTACAGACCCTGGGAACACACCGGCATCCCTGCTGAGAGGAGAAAGGGGACTTATGCAGGGGCGCCAGCACTGTTTTAACACCATTTTTTATTGTATCAAATACTTATTTCATGCAATACAATGCAAATTAATTATGTAAAAATCATGCAATGTGATTTTTGGGATATTTTTATATTCTGTCTCTCACAGTTGTGAGTACCTATGATAAAAAAATTACAGACCTCTCCATTCTTTTAGGTGGGAAAACTTTCAAAAAATTGGAAGAGTATTAAATGCTTATTTTCTCCACTGTAGGTGGACAAAGAGGGTCATCTGCCGCCGAGACCGTGAATACTAAACACAGTGGCGTAGGAAGGGGGGTGCGTGGGGGGCGGTCCGCCCCGGGCGGCACAATGCGGGGGGCGGCCGGCACTGCAGGAGAAGAAAAAAAAAAAAAAAAGACGCCCCTTTAAATCTTCGGGCGGCGCCGTCCGCCGCCACGACCAGGGCCAGCTCCCCCCACCACCGGACCCCGCCCCCCGCTCTATACTCACCTCTCCTGGTTCCTGCGGCGCCGGCAGCTGCAGCGTCCTCTGACTCTGCGACGTCTCAGAGCAGAGGGCGCGATGACGTCACTACTGTGCGCGCCGCTCTGCCTCTCTGTCCTGAGCGTCGCAGAGCCGGAGAGACGCTGACTGCACCGGACCTGCGCTAGGAACGGGAGAGGTGAGGATTTTACTTTTTTTTTTTTTCTTTATGTCTGACTGTCTGGGGCTGGGGCAATGCTGGACACACTGGGGCAATACTGGAGACCATGGGGCAGATTGCTGGACACACTGGGGCAATACATGAGACCATGGGGCAGATTGCTGGACACACTGGGGCAATACATGAGACCATGGGGCAGATTGCTGGACACACTGGGGCAATACAGGAGACTATGGGGCAGATTGCTGGACACACTGGGGCAATACTGGAGACCATGGGGCAGATTGCTGGACACACTGGGGCAATACAGGAGACCATGTGGCAGAATGCTGGACACACTGGGGCAATACAGGAGACCATGGGGCAGATTGCTGGACACACTGGGGCAATACAGGAGACCATGGGGCAGATTGCTGGACACACTGGGGCAATACTGGAGACCATGGGGCAGAATGCTGGACACACTGGGGCAATACAGGAGACCATGTGGCAGAATGCTGGACACACTGGGGCAATACAGGAGACCATGGGGCAGATTGCTGGACACACTGGGGCAATACAGGAGACCATGTGGCAGAATGCTGGACACACTGGGGCAATACAGGAGACCATGTGGCAGAATGCTGGACACACTGGGGCAATACAGGAGACCATGTGGCAGAATGCTGGACACACTGGGGCAATACAGGAGACCATGTGGCAGAATGCTGGACACACTGGGGCAATACAGGAGACCATGGGGCAGATTGCTGGACACACTGGGGCAATACTGGAGACCATGGGGCAGAATGCTGGACACACTGGGGCAATACAGGAGACCATGGGGCAGATTGCTGGACACACTGGGGCAATACTGGAGACCCTGGGGCAGATTTCTGGACACTGAGGCAATGCTGGAGACCCTGGGGCAGACTTCTGGACACACTGGGGCAATGCTGGACACTGGGGCAGATTGCTGGACACACTGGGGGTAATATGCTGGACACACTGGGGCAATGCTGGACACTGGGGGTAATATGCTGGACACACTGGGGCAGACTGCTGGACACACTGGGGAAAGGCTGGACACTGGGGCAGATTGCTGGACACACTGGGGGCAGTGCTGGACATACTGGGGCAGATTGCTGGACACACTGGGGCAGATTGCTGGACAACATGGGGGTAATATGCTGGACACACTGGGGCAGATTGCTGGACAACATGGGGGTAATATGCTGGACACACTGGGGGCAGGACTTGAGGCATGGGCAGAATGTAGATACGGGGCATGATTGGAGACACGGGGCAGGATTGGATCATGGGGCAGGACGGATACGATGGAGGCTGGTGGGGCAGGATGTGGAGATCATATGGGGTAGAATGGATACTCATGAGGGCAGGATGCGAGAACATATGGCTGGAGCCAGGAATGAGAAACGGGGCCAGGGTGGGGAATATTATTACCATAGGGGCTAATTAAGGGATATTATTACTGCAGTGATGTATTTATTTTATTTTTTGAGTATACTGTTTTAAATGGGGGGGCGGTCCTGTTACTGTGCAGAGTGACACTATATCACCTTTTTTTCTTCATGTGATGTAATGTAGAAGTTGTGAAAAATTAAGTAATGTGTTCTGCAAGCGGAGCTCGAGATAACTGTGTTATTTCCTGCAGAAACGAGTCCTGGCTGGAAGGAATGATGGCGGTCTGTGCTGGATGAAAGATGAAGGACTTCACCTAGAGACGTCACTGGTGAGTCAGTGTGTTACCTATACACTGACACTATACACTGTATACTATATAGAGGTCCTGTGTATAATGTCACCAGTGATCTCTGTATTACCTCTACACAGACACTGCATACTAAGTACAGATCTCCTGTGAATACTGGCACTTATGGTGATAGTATTGTGGTTTTTTTTTTATTACTGATCAGTATTGTAGTATTCAGTCACTATGTGGTGGTAATATGTGGTCTGGAAATGGTGTTGTGGTATTTGTCCCTTGTATGTAGTATTATTCGGTCACTATGTGGCCTGGTCATGGTGTGGTGGTATTAAGTCACAGGTGTGGCATGTGGGGGTGACACCATTAGGCCCAGTTTAAGTTCTACAAAACAGGAAAACCGTTTTTGGTAACCTTTGTGTGTATTGAGCCGGGGGGGGGGGGGGGGGGCGCCAAACTCGGGAACAGCCCCGGGCGGCAAAAGCTCTAGCTACGCCTCTGACTAAACAGTGTGTTGTTAGCCGGATGTCATGATCCAGACCTGGTTATGAGTCCTGTTTTCCCTTTTCCCGGTCTGATCATGTCAGGGGTTAACTTTTCTCAGCCTCAGTCTGGTTTCAGGTTTTACTATTTATCTCTGTTGCGTCCTGCAGGCAGGCCGTGTCAGTTATAGTTCTGCCTACGGCGTGTGTAGCTGACTCTGGTATATCCGCTCCTGACTGTTACTGACCTCTCGGCTTGTCTCTGACTCTGTGTTCTGTCTTTTCCTTTGGTCCTGCGCTACTGACTATATAGAATCAGCTTGTTTGACCATTCGACTGTCACCTGTGGTAGCCTCACTGCTGCACTGCAGGTCAGCTCTGTTTAGGTGCAGACCTGCTTCTACTCTCTACTGCCATCTATTGAAGCCTGCACCTACCTGCATTGCAGCAGCCTGACACCGGGTGCTCAGGTTCGGTATATTGCAGATTGAATAGACAGATTGCTGAGTGGGGCTAGGGAAAACACAGTAGTCATGGTACACATTGGAAACAATGACAAGGTTAGAGATAGGTGGAAGGTCCTTAAAAATGATTACAGGGAACTAGGAGAGAAGCTAAAAGCCAGGACCTCCAAGTTGGTATTTCAAAAATACAGTGCCACAAGCATCACTAAACAAAACAGCGGGAGCTTAGGGAGATAAATAAGTGGTTTGGAAATCGGTGCAGGAAGGAAAGGTTTAGGTTCATGGAGAACTGTGCAGACTATTTTGTTGGCTACAGGCTCTATGGTAGGGACTTGCTGCACCACAATGGGTAGGGTGCAGCTATGCTGGGGGAAAAATATAGATGAAGCAAATGAATTGCAGGACTTGGTATAGTGATCATGTCATTAATTTGCAGCTGCCAGGCAAGTGAGGTGAGAATTGCCTTCTTAGGAAGGGGGCAATTTTCTGCACAGGACTTTTTCAATGTACATAAAAGAGTTGGTGTCTCATAGCAAAAATCAAAATATGCCCCCTATTATGTTTTCTGTATTTTTCACCTAACTGAATTGTTTGTTCTACCCTTTTTATTCTCTCTATATATCTCAATTTCACATTCTACTAAAGTAGTTACTTCTAATAATCTTGTTTTTTCAGTTATATCCTCTATATGTCCATGACACCCAGAAGCAAAGCTTGTTGAACAACTTGAGCCTTGAATCCACTAAATTATTGGATTTACAGCTTATTTAGAAATTATAAAGTTGTATCAGGAATAACTTACTTTCACCCTTGGGTGAAAGCTTCCTTTAGGAGGTTCCATTTCACATTAATTTATTTTTACTAAATGAGACAATGCAGCATGTTGCATAATTTTTCTGTTAATATTATTAAAATCCAAAGGGAGATCTAACATACACCATTATCATCATTGAGATCCTTCTGAGTTTGTATCACTCATAGGACTGACCCAGTTCGTGCAGGAGTTCTATTTTTTTCGCATAGCAGAGCTGAAAATCAGTTCTTCAAATACTATCGTGAACCTGGCCTTAATCACTAAATAACCAAGTAATTTTTGTAATTTTTCATCCTTGTATTCAAGGATCCATAACATTCCTATTTCTCCATTAATATAGATATGTGCAGCCTTCATTTGTCAGTACGATTTGCATTTTTAATACCAGCATTTGAAAGTACATGTAATATATTGATTAGCGTAAGAAGGTGTAGAAAATGCAAAAAAAAAACAAAGAAAAAGCAACAGTTATTGCCTCTTTGTGATTATTGAAGCCATGAAGCTAACAGTCTCTTTTATGACTCTGTAACCACCAAGACTGTTGCCTCCTGGAAGATTGTAACCAGCAATCTTGTTGTCTTATCATGAGCAAAGCTGTTGTTAAACTTATCTTTTGTGAGCACCTGCTTTCCTCTTGCCATCGCTGAGTGGGGGAAAAATCACGTCAAAGGCCAATATATCTTATATTATCTAAAGGGGCATATCACCAACCAAACACCCCTTACAAGGTTAATAACAATAATTACATAGAAGTAATTATTTATGCTTTGTTTGGGAAATATATATTACTAGATTGTGGCCCGATTCTAACGCATCGGGTATTCTAGAATATGCATGTCCCTGTAATATATGGACAATGATGATTCCAGAATTCGCGGCAGACTGTGCCCGTTGCTGATTGGTCGAGGCAACCTTTATGACATCATCGTCACCATGGCAACCATTATGACATCATCGTCGCTGTGCCCGTTGCTGATTGGTCGAGGCCTGGCGGCCTCGACCAATCAGAGACGCGGGATGTCTACGTCCTTTATGACATCATCGTCGCTGTGCCCGTTGCTGATTGGTCGAGGCCTGGCGGCCTCGACCAATCAGAGAGCAGGGATTTCCAGGACAGACAGACAGACAGAAAGACAGACAGACAGACAGAAAGACAGACAGACAGACGGAAAAACCCTTAGACAATTATATATATAGATATGTGCAGCCACATAGAGTCCTGTAAGTAAGGAGACCCCAAAATTAAAAAAATTAAACAAAAAATCAATTGTAATTCCTACTAGTTTCAATTTAAAAGACTGCACTGATTATCCCCATTTTTTTGGAATACAGTCCAACCAATAAATTATAAATATTAGTTCCTCCCTGTAGAATGATTTGTAGGAAAACTTAACTGCAATTGAAGTTCCAGACAACCTCTTAGACAATAAGCGCGATTCATTAGTTACAATTTATTGAAGTCACTTTTATGTTTTATCTTGTGGTATTTACTTTCATTTTTTGTGCCAGATTTTTCAAAATAGCAAACGTGGATCATTTGCTAAAAAGTCAAAAATGTATTTTATTTCTGTCTTTAACCAGATTTTGTGACTTTTTAACACCGCATGTCGCAAATCATCTAAAAAAATGCAAAAATGTGCCAAATTGAGAACTACTCCAGAAACCTTACACAGGGAATGAACTGAGATGGGCCAATAAAAGGGACATTTGGTAAAAGTCGCATTTCACGTGCCTGTCTGTAGCATCTGGATACGCAAAATGGAAAATGAAAAATAAAAAAGGCTTAAAAAGGGAAAGCAACTTAAAAAACTGGCACAAAATGTATAGAGAATAAGGTGCAAATATTACAGCTACCAAAAAAGAGGAAATTACTTAAGAAACATCAATGACTAATTGGCGCCAATGTATTTAGAGTTACAATTTTAAGTATTAATTCATATATATTCAATAAGAAAGTAGATAGTAACATACATAGTAACATAGTTAGTAAGGCCGAAAAAAGACATTTGTCCATCCAGTTCAGCCTATATTCCATCATAATAAATACCCAGATCTACGTCCTTCTACAGAACCTAATAATTGTATGATACAATATTGTTCTGCTCCAGGAAGACATCCAGGCCTCTCTTGAACCCCTCGACTGAGTTCGCCATCACCACCTCCTCAGGCAAGCAATTCCAGATTCTCACTGCCCTAACAGTAAAGAATCCTCTTCTATGTTGGTGGAAAAACCTTCTCTCCTCCAGACGCAAAGAATGCCCCCTTGTGCCCGTCACCTTCCTTGGTATAAACAGATCCTCAGCGAGATATTTGTATTGTCCCCTTATATACTTATACATGGTTATTAGATCGCCCCTCAGTCGTCTTTTTTCTAGACTAAATAATCCTAATTTCGCTAATCTATCTGGGTATTGTAGTTCTCCCATCCCCTTTATTAATTTTGTTGCCCTCCTTTGTACTCTCTCTAGTTCCATTATATCCTTCCTGAGCACCGGTGCCCAAAACTGGACACAGTACTCCATGTGCGGTCTAACTAGGGATTTGTACAGAGGCAGTATAATGCTCTCATCATGTGTATCCAGACCTCTTTTAATGCACCCCATGATCCTGTTTGCCTTGGCAGCTGCTGCCTGGCACTGGCTGCTCCAGGTAAGTTTATCATTAACTAGGATCCCCAAGTCCTTCTCCCTGTCAGATTTACCCAGTGGTTTCCCGTTCAGTGTGTAATGGTGATATTGATTCCCTCTTCCCATGTGTATAACCTTACATTTATCATTGTTAAACCTCATCTGCCACCTTTCAGCCCAAGTTTCCAACTTATCCAGATCCATCTGTAGCAGAATACTATCTTCTCTTGTATTAACTGCTTTACATAGTTTTGTATCATCTGCAAATATCGATATTTTACTGTGTAAACCTTCTACCAGATCATTAATGAATATGTTGAAGAGAACAGGTCCCAATACTGACCCCTGCGGTACCCCACTGGTCACAGCGACCCAGTTAGAGACTATACCATTTATAACCACCCTCTGCTTTCTATCACTAAGCCAGTTACTAACCCATTTACACACATTTTCCCCCAGACCAAGCATTCTCATTTTGTGTACCAACCTCTTGTGCGGCACGGTATCAAACGCTTTGGAAAAATCGAGATATACCACGTCCAATGACTCACCGTGGTCCAGTCTATAGCTTACCTCTTCATAAAAACTGATTAGATTGGTTTGACAGGAGCGATTTCTCATAAACCCATGCTGATATGGAGTTAAACAGTTATTCTCATTGAGATAATCCAGAATAACATCCCTCAGAAACCCTTCAAATATTTTACAAACAATAGAGGTTAGACTTACTGGCCTATAATTTCCAGGTTCACTTTTAGAGCCCTTTTTGAATATTGGCACCACATTTGCTATGCGCCAGTCCTGCGGAACAGACCCTGTCGCTATAGAGTCACTAAAAATAAGAAATAATGGTTTATCTATTACATTACTTAGTTCTCTTAGTACTCGTGGGTGTATGCCATCCGGACCCGGAGATTTATCTATTTTAATCTTATTTAGCCGGTTTCGCACCTCTTCTTGGGTTAGATTGGTGACCCTTAATATAGGGTTTTCATTGTTTCTTGGGATTTCACCTAGCATTTCATTTTCCACCGTGAATACCGTGGAGAAGAAGGTGTTTAATATGTTAGCTTTTTCCTCGTCATCTACAACCATTCTTTCCTCACTATTTTTTAAGGGGCCTACATTTTCAGTTTTTATTCTTTTACTATTGATATAGTTGAAGAACAGTTTGGGATTAGTTTTACTCTCCTTAGCAATGTGCTTCTCTGTTTCCTTTTTGGCAGCTTTAATTAGTTTTTTAGATAAAGTATTTTTCTCCCTATAGTTTTTTAGAGCTTCAATGGTGCCATCCTGCTTTAGTAGTGCAAATGCTTTCTTTTTACTGTTAATTGCCTGTCTTACTTCTTTGTTTAGCCACATTGGGTTTTTCCTATTTCTAGTCCTTTTATTCCCACAAGGTATAAACCGCTTACACTGCCTATTTAGGATGTTCTTAAACATTTCCCATTTATTATCTGTATTCTCATTTCTGAGGATATTGTCCCAGTCTACCAGATTAAGGGCATCTCTAAGCTGTTCAAACTTTGCCTTCCTAAAGTTCAATGTTTTTGTGACTCCCTGACAAGTCCCCCTAGTGAAAGACAGGTGAAACTGCACAATATTGTGGTCGCTATTTCCTAAATGCCCAACCACCTGCAGATTTGTTATTCTGTCAGGTCTATTAGATAGTATTAGGTCTAAAAGTGCTGCTCCTCTGGTTGGATTCTGCACCAATTGTGAAAGATAATTTTTCTTGGTTATTAGCAGAAACCTGTTGCCTTTATGGGTTTCACAGGTTTCTGTTTCCCAGTTAATATCCGGGTAGTTAAAGTCCCCCATAACCAGGACCTCATTATGGGTTGCAGCTTCATCTATCTGCTTTAGAAGTAGACTTTCCATGCTTTCTGTTATATTTGGGGGTTTGTAACAGACCCCAATGAGAATTTTGTTACCATTTTTCCCTCCATGAATTTCAACCCATATGGACTCGACATCCTCATTCCCTTCGCTAATATCCTCCCTTAAAGTGGACTTTAGACAAGACTTTACATAGAGACAAACCCCTCCTCCTCTCCGATTTTTACGATCCTTTCTAAACAGACTGTAACCCTGTAAGTTAACTGCCCAGTCATAGCTTTCATCTAACCATGTCTCGGTTATTCCCACTATGTCACTAGATCTTTTTCTCCTTTGAAAAGAAAGTTTATTGAATAACCTACAAATCAATAATCAGCAGAGCTAAAAAGCAAGTAGAAATCTAATGAAATATGTTAAAGTGGCTCTCCACTTTGGACAATCTCTATTTTGTTAGAAGAATCTACTGGCAGAAAATTAATCATAAGGAGTCGACTTCTACCATTGAGACACCAAATTGTTAGCTGTAAGGGTGAAGAAATTAAAACCTTCCAACCCACTCTATTACTTAAGAATTTTTTTACTGGGTATTTGAAAATGCATTTTGTAAACCAAAGACCCCTGTTAATGTTCTTATTTAAGTTACTTGTTCCAGAATTAAACAACTTCATATTGTCCAAGTTTTAAGATAATTATAGATATATACACTGTGTGCAGAATTATTAGGCAAGTTGTATTTTATAGGGTTATTTTTTATTATTGATCAACAACTATGTTCTCAATCAACCCAAAAGACTCATAAATATCAAAGCTTAATATTTTTGGAAGTTGGAGTGGTTTTTTTTTTAGATTTGGCAATTTTAGGAGGATATCTGTTTGTGCAGGTAACTATTACTATGCAGAATTATTAGGCAACTTAATAAATACCAAATATATTCCCATCTCACTTGTTTATTTTCACCAGATAAACCAATATAACTGCACAAAATTTAGAAATAAACATTTCTGACATGCAAAAACAAAACCCCAAAAAATTAGTGACCAATATAGCCACCTTTCTATATAATGACACTCAACAGCCTTCCATCCATAGATTCTGTCAGTTGCTTGATCTGTTTACGATCAAGATTGCGTGTAGCAGCCACCACAGCCTCCCAGACACTGTTCCGAGAGGTGTACTGTTTTCCCTCCCTGTAGATCTCACATTTTATGAGGGACCACAGGTTCTCTATGGGGTTCAGGTCAGGTGAACAAGGGGGCCATGTCATTATTTTTTCTTCTTTGAGACCTTTACTGACCAGCCACGCTGTGGAGTAGTTGGAGGCATTTGATGGAGCATTGTCCTGCATGAAAATCATGTTTTTCTTGAACGATACCGACTTCTTCCTGTACCACTGCTTGAAGAAGTTGTCTTCCAGAAACTGGCAGTAGGTCTGGGAGTTGAGCTTCACTCCATCCTCAACCTGAAAAAGTCCCACAAGTTCACCTTTGATGATACCAGCCCATACCAGTACCCCACCTCCAGCTTGCTGACCTCTGAATCGGAGTGGAGCTCTCTGCCCTTTACTGATCCAGCCTCTGGCCCATCAAGAGTCACTTTCATTTCGTCAGTCCATAAAACCTTTGAAAAGTCAGTCTTAAGATATTTCTTGGCCCAGTCTTGATGTTTTATCTTATGTTTCTTGTTCAGAGGTGGTTGTTTTCCAGTCTTCCTTACCTTGGCCATGTCACTGAGTATTGCACACCTTGTGCTTTTTGTTACTCCAGTAACGTTGCAGCTCTGAAATATGGAAAAACTGGTATCAAATGGCATCTTGGCAGCTTCACGCTTGATTTTCCTCAATTCATGGGCAGTTATTTTGCGCCTTTTTTGCCCAACATGCTTCTTGCGACCCTGTTGGCTATTTGCCATGAAACACTTGATTGTTCGGTGATCACGCTTCAAAAGTTTGGCAATTTCAAGACTGCTGCATCCCTCTGCAAGACATCTCACAATTTTGGACTTTTCAGAGCCCGTCAAATCTCTCTTCTGACCCATTTTGTCAAAGGAACGGAAGTTGCCTAATAATTAAGCACACCTTATATAGGGTTTTGATGTCATTAGACAACACCCCTCCTCATTACAGAGATTCACATCACCTGATTTACTTAATTGGTAGTTGGCTCTCAAGCCTGAACAGCTTGGAGTAGGACATGTATAAAAAGTATCATGTGATCAAAATACAACTTACCTAATAATTCTGCACACAGTGTACTTTCCAACAGTTTCTAATTTGCAAGGACAATCCCATGAACCAGACTCCAGAAGGAGCATGGCTTATCAAAATCACACCCAAAGTGGGAAGCTTAGAGGACATCCTGAGCAAGGATTAAACTTCACAATTATTATCCTCTAAATGTTGGTAAGTATGCTGGTAATAAAGTTCAGGTTCAGACTTATATCAAAACTCTCCACTGCAAGCCAAGAATTAAAATAGATCTGTAGTCTTACGTTCAATTTTTGTGCAGATTCAGAAAAATTCCCACGCTCGAGTTCATCTGAGGTTATGCCAGCAGGGGGCGCAGTGTTATGACCTGGTGGTTAGGAGCACCAGGAATGACCTGATAGTTAAACCTCAAACAGGACAAGCTGTGGGATGTGGGAGCTCTGCTGACCGCAATCCCTAATCCTATCACACACACAAGAAATAGCCGTGGAGTGCTCCTGACGCTCCCTAGGCGCCTCGTCACAGCCTAAGAACTAGCTAGCCCTAGAGAAAGAAAGTAAAGCCTACCTTGCCTCAGAGAAATTCCCCAAAGGAAAAGGCAGCCCCCCACATATATTAACTGTGAGTAAAGATGAAAGTCACAAACACAGAAATGAAACAGGTTTTAGCACAGGGAGGCCAGACTAACTAAATAGACAGAGGATAGGAAAGGTATCTTTGCGGTCAGCACAAAAACTACAAAAGACCACGCAGCGTGTGCAAAAAGACCCCCGCACCGACTCACGGTGCGGAGGCGCCACCCTGCATCCCAGAGCTTCCAGCTAGCAAGACAAAATAATGAAAGCAAGCTGGACTAGAAAACCATGAACAGAAAATAACAAACGGGGACTTAGCTTCTTGCAGGAAGAGACAGGTCTCAGAAAGATCCAAGAGTGAACTGAAGCAATGCAGAAACATTGACAGCTGGCATGGAGTAACGATCTAAGTGGAGTTAAATAGAGCAGCAAACCAAATGATAAACCCCGTCACCTGTGTAAGGAACCTCAGAAGCAGCAGCTCCACTCACAGCCACCAGAGGGAGCCTGTTATGAAGGGTAATTCAGTACCACAATGGACATAGAGGTCAGCGCACATACAGTGACCTGGCAATAACCCAAAAAACAAGAACGAGCTCTGAGACGTGGGAACTCTGTAGACCGCAATCCCTAATCCTCTCCAACCACACTAAAGGCAGCCGTGGATTGCGCCTAACGCTCCCTATGCAACTCGGCACGGCCTGAGAAACTAGCTAGCCTGAAGATAGAAAATAAGCCTACCTTGCCTCAGAGAAATACCCCAAAGGAAAAGGCAGCCCCCACATATAATGACTGTGACTTAAGATGAAAAGACAAACGTAGAGATGAAATAGATTTAGCAAAGTGAGGCCCAACTTTCTGAACAGAGCGAGGATAGGAAAGGTAACTTTGCGGTCAACACAAAACCCTACAAAAACCACGCAAAGGGGGCAAAAAGACCCTCCGTACCGAACTAACGGCACAGAGGTACACCCTCTGCGTCCCAGAGCTTCCAGCAAGGAGAAAAAAACAAATTGACAAGCTGGACAGAAAAAAACAGCAAACAAATAGCAAAGAGGAACTTAGCTATGCAAAGCAGCAAGCCACAGGAACGATCCAGGAGGAAACAGGTCCAATACTAGAACATTGACTGGAGGCCAGGATCAAAGCACTAGGTGGAGTTAAATAGAGCAGCACCTAACGACTTCACCACATCACCTGAGGAAGGAAACTCAGAAGCCGCAGTACCACTTTCCTCCTCCAACGGAAGCTCACAGAGAGAACCAGCCGAAGTACAACTTGTGACCACAGGAGGGAGCTCTGTCACAGAATTCACAACAGTATCCCCCCCTTGAGGAGGGGTCACCGAACCCTCACCAGAGCTCCCAGGACGACCAGGATGAGCCATATGAAAGGCACGAACAAGATCGGGAGCATGGACATCAGAGGCAAAGACCCAGGAATTATCTTCCTGAGCATAACCCTTCCACTTAACCAGATACTGGAGTTTCCGCCTTGAAACACGAGAATCCAAAATCTTCTCCACAATATACTCCAACTCCCCCTCCACCAAAACCGGGGCAGGAGGATCAACAGATGGAACCATAGGTGCCACGTATCTCCGCAACAATGACCTATGGAATACGTTATGTATGGAAAAAGAATCTGGAAGGGTCAGACGAAAAGACACAGGATTAAGATCCTCAGAAATCCTATACGGACCAATAAAACGAGGTTTAAATTTAGGAGAGGAAACCTTCATAGGAATATGACGAGAAGATAACCAAACCAAGTCCCCAACCCGAAGTCGAGGACCCACACAGCGTCTGCGATTAGCGAAACGTTGAGCCTTCTCCTGGGACAAAGTCAAATTGTCCACTACATGAGTCCAAATCTGCTGCAACCTGTCCACCACAGTATCCACACCAGGACAGTCCGAAGACTCAACCTGCCCTGAAGAGAAACGAGGATGGAACCCAGAGTTGCAGAAAAACGGTGAAACCAAGGTAGCCGAGCTGGCCCGATTATTAAGGGCGAACTCAGCCAAAGGCAAAAAGGACACCCAGTCATCCTGATCAGCAGAAACAAAGCATCTCAGATATGTTTCCAAGGTCTGATTGGTTCGTTTGGTCTGGCCATTAGTCTGAGGATGGAAAGCCGAGGAAAAAGACAAGTCAATGCCCATCCTACCACAAAAGGCTCGCCAAAACCTCGAAACAAACTGGGAACCTCTGTCAGAAACGATATTCTCTGGAATGCCATGTAAACGAACCACATGCTGGAAAAACAATGGCACCAAATCAGAGGAGGAAGGCAATTTAGACAAGGGTACCAAATGGACCATCTTAGAGAAGCGATCACAGACCACCCAAATGACTGACATCTTTTGAGAGACGGGAAGATCTGAAATAAAATGCATAGAGATATGTGTCCAAGGCCTCTTCGGGACCGGCAAGGGCAAAAGCAACCCACTGGCACGAGAACAGCAGGGCTTAGCTCGAGCACAAATCCCACAGGACTGCACAAAAGTACGCACATCCCGCGACAGAGATGGCCACCAAAAGGATCTAGCCACTAACTCACTGGTACCAAAGATTCCAGGATGACCAGCCAACACCGAACAATGAACCTCAGAGATAACTTTATTCGTCCACCTATCAGGGACAAACAGTTTCTCCGCTGGGCAACGATCAGGTTTATTAGCCTGAAATTTTTGCAGCACCCGCCGCAAATCAGGGGAGATGGCAGACACAATTACTCCCTCTTTGAGGATACCCGCCGGCTCAGATACACCCGGAGAGTCGGGCACAAAACTCCTAGACAGAGCATCCGCCTTCACATTTTTAGAGCCCGGAAGGTATGAAATCACAAAGTCAAATCAGGCAAAAAACAATGACCAACGAGCTTGTCTAGGATTCAACCGCTCGGCGGACTCGAGATAAGTCAAGTTCTTATGATCAGTCAAGACCACCACGCGATGCTTAGCTCCTTCAAGCCAATGACGCCACTCCTCGAATGCCCACTTCATGGCCAGCAACTCTCGATTGCCCACATCATAATTTCGCTCAGCAGGCGAAAACTTCCTGGAAAAGAAGGCGCATGGTTTCATCACCGAGCATTCAGAACTTCTCTGCGACAAAACAGCCCCTGCTCCAATCTCAGAAGCATCAACCTCGACCTGGAATGGAAGCGAAACATTTGGTTGACACAACACAGGGGCAGAAGAAAAACGACGCTTCAACTCTTGAAAAGCTTCCACCGCAGCAGAAGACCAATTGACCAAATCAGCACCTTTCTTGGTCAAATCGGTCAATGGTTTAGCAATACTAGAAAAATTGCAGATGAAGCGACGATAAAAATTAGCAAAGCCCAGGAACTTTTGCAGACTTTTCAGAGATGTCGGCTGAGTCCAATTATGGATGACTTGGACCTTAACAGGGTCTATCTCGATAATAGAAGGGGAAAAGATGAACCCCAAAAATGAAACCTTCTGAACACCAAAGAGACACTTTGATCCCTTCACAAACAAAGAATTAGCACGCAGGACCTGAAACACCGTTCTGACCTGCTTCACATGAGACTCCCAATCATCCGAGAAGATCAAAATGTCATCTAAGTACACAATCAGGAATTTATCCAGGTACTCTCGGAAGATGTCATGCATAAAGGACTGAAACACTGATGGAGCATTGGCAAGTCCGAATGGCATTACTAGATACTCAAAATGGCCCTCGGGCGTATTAAATGCAGTTTTCCACTCATCGCCTCGCTTAATACGCACAAGATTATACGCACCACGAAGATCTATCTTGGTGAACCAACTAGCCCCCTTAATCCGAGCAAACAAATCAGATAACAATGGCAAGGGGTACTGAAATTTAACCGTGATCTTATTTAGAAGGCGGTAATCTATACAAGGTCTTAGTGAACCATCCTTCTTGGCTACAAAAAAGAACCCTGCTCCTAATGGCGACGATGACGGGCGAATATGCCCCTTCTCCAAAGACTCCTTCACATAACTCCGCATAGCGGCGTGCTCAGGCACAGATAAATTAAACAGTCGACCTTTTGGGAATTTACTACCAGGAATCAAATCGATAGCACAATCACAATCCCTATGCGGGGGTAGGGTATCGGACTTGGGCTCATCAAATAAATCCCGGTAATCAGACAAGAACTCAGGAACCTCAGAAGGGGTGGATGACGAAATAGTCAGAAATGGGACATCACCATGTACCCCCTGACAACCCCAGCTGGACACAGACATGGATTTCCAATCTAATACTGGATTATGGACTTGTAGCCATGGCAACCCCAACACGACCACATCATGCAGATTATGCAACACCAGAAAGCGAATAACCTCCTGATGTGCAGGAGCCATGCACATGGTCAGCTGGGTCCAGTACTGAGGCTTATTCTTGGCCAAAGGCGTAGCATCAATTCCTCTCAATGGAATAGGACACTGCAAAGGCTCCAAGAAAAACCCACAACGCCTAGCATACTCCAAGTCCATCAAATTCAGAGCAGCGCCTGAGTCCACAAATGCCATGACAGAATACGATGACAAAGAGCAGATCAAGGTAACGGACAGAAGAAATTTTGACTGTACCATACCAATGGTGGCAGACCTAGCGAACCGCTTAGTGCGCTTAGGACAATCAGAGATAGCATGAGTGGAATCACCACAGTAGAAACACAGCCCATTCAGACGTCTGTGTTCTTGCCGTTCAACTCTGGTCAAAGTCCTATCGCACTGCATAGGCTCAGGTTTAAGCTCAGGTAATACCGCCAAATGGTGCACAGATTTACGCTTGCGCAAGCGTCGACCGATCTGAATGGCCAAAGACATAGACTCATTCAGACCAGCAGGCATAGGAAATCCCACCATGACATCCTTAAGGGCTTCAGAGAGACCTTTTCTGAAAATAGCTGCGAGCGCACCTTCATTCCACTGAGTGAGTACGGAACACTTTCTAAATTTCTGACAATATACCTCTATTTCATCCTGACCCTGACTGTTGTGGGTTCTGTTTTTGGGCTCCCTCTGGTGGTTACTGATGGTACTGGGTGACTTGTGTTCTCTGCGGTCTCTGGTGTCCACCTGTTCCATCAGGTTATGGGTGTTTCCTATTTAACCTGGCTTTTTTGTCATTTCCTTGCTGGCTATCAATGTAATCAGCGTGTCTTTTTACCTCTGCTCCCTGCGTCTGTTATCTTCAGGACAAGCTAAGTTTTGATTTTCCTGTTCCACGTTTTGCTTACTTTTTGTCTTAGTCCAGCTTGCAGATATGTGATTCCTTGCTGCTGGTTGCTCTAGTGGGCTGAAATTACTCCTCATGTTCCATGAGTTGGCACATGAGTTCAAGTAATTTCAGGATGGTTTTTTGAAGGGTTTTTCGCTGACCGCGCAGTTCACTTTTGTATCCTCTGCTATCTAGCTTTAGCGGGCCTCATTTTTACTGATACTCTTTTCATAACTGCGTATGTGCTTTCCTCTCATTTCACCGTTATTACATGTGGGGGGCTGCTATTTCTGTGGGGTGTTTCTCTGGAGGCAAGTGAGGTCTGTGTTTCTTCTTATAGGGGAAGTTAATCCTTCGGCTGGCGCGAGACGTCTAGGAATCATCGTAGGCACGTTCCCCGGCTACTGCTAGTTGTGTGTTTAGGTTCAGGATCGCGGTCAGCTCAGGTTCCATCACCCTAGAGCTTGTTTTGTTTTTGTGCTTGTCCTTTTGTGATCCCCTGCCATTGGGATCATGACAGTATAGCCGGCCAGAAAAAATTGGTCATCGTTTTGGCTGAAGTAGGAGGAAAAGTAGTCTGAGGAAGTTTTTTTTTTTTTTTTCTTTTTCCCCTCCTCAGTGTTTGCTGCCTAGCCTTAATTGCAGCTTGACTGCTTCTTTCCTCCTCTTAATCCTTGAATGGCTCTGACCTCAGCTGTTTATCATGGACGTCCAGAGTTTGGCTTCCAGCCTGAATAATCTTGCAGCTAAGGTTCAAAATATACAAGATTTTGTTGCACATACGCCTATGTCTGAACCTAGAATTCCTGTCCCAGAGTTTTTTTCTGGAGATAGATCTAGTTTTCTGAATTTTAGGAACAATTGCAAGTTGTTTCTTTCCTTGAAATCTCGCTCCTCTGGAGACCCTGCTCAGCAGGTCAAGATTGTTATATCTTTCCTGCGGGGTGACCCTCAGAATTGGGCATTTGCATTGGCACCAGGCGATCCTGCGTTGCTCAATGTGGATGCGTTTTTTCTGGCATTGGGTTTGCTCTATGAGGAACCTAACCTAGAGATTCAGGCTGAAAAAGCTTTATTGGCTCTCTCTCAGGGGCAAGATGAAGCAGAAATATATTGTCAGAAATTTCGGAAATGGTCGGTGCTTACTCAGTGGAATGAGTGCGCTCTGGCTGCAAAATTCAGAGATGGCCTTTCTGAGGCCATTAAAGATGTTATGGTGGGGTTCCCGGCGCCTACAGGTCTGAATGAGTCCATGACTATGGCTATTCAGATTGATCGGCGTTTACGGGAGCGCAAACCTGTGCACCATTTGGCGGTGTCTTCTGAACAGGCACCTGAGATAATGCAATGTGATAGAATTCAGTCCAGAAGTGAACGGCAAAATTATAGGCGGAAAAATGGATTGTGTTTTTATTGTGGTGATTCAGCTCATGTTATATCAGCATGCTCTAAACGCACAAAAAAGGTTGATAAGTCTGTTGCCATTGGTACTTTACAGTCTAAGTTCATTCTGTCTGTGACGCTGATTTGTTCATTATCATCCATTTCCGTCGATGCCTATGTGGATTCAGGCGCTGCCCTGAGTCTTATGGATTGGTCATTTGCCAATCACTGTGGGTTTAGTCTGGAACCTCTGGAAGTTCCTATTCCTTTGAAAGGAATTGACTCTACACCTTTGGCTATGAATAAACCTCAGTACTGGACACAAGTGACCATGCGTATGACTCCCGTTCATCAGGAGGTGATTCGCTTCCTGGTACTGTATAATTTACATGATGTCTTAGTGCTTGGTCTGCCATGGTTACAAACTCATAACCCAGTCCTGGACTGGAAAACAATGTCTGTGTTAAGCTGGGGATGTCAGGGGGTTCATGATGATGCATCTCCGATTTCTATCGCTTCATCTACTCCTTCTGAGGTTCCGGTATTTTTGTCTGATTATCGGGAGGTTTTTGAGGAGCCTAAGCTCAGTTCGCTTCCTCCTCACAGGGATTGCGATTGTGCTATAGATTTGATTCCTGGCAGTAAATTCCCTAAAGGTCGTTTGTTCAATCTGTCAGTGCCAGAGCATACTGCTATGCGGAATTATGTTATGGAGTCCTTGGAAAAGGGACATATCCGTCCATCTTCGTCCCCTTTGGGAGCAGGTTTTTTTTTTGTGGCCAAAAAAGATGATTCCTTGAGGCCTTGCATAGATTATCGTCTTTTGAATAAGATTACAGTCAAATATCAGTATCCTTTCCCATTGTTGACTGATTTGTTCGCTCGCATTAAGGGGGCTAAATGGTTCACTAAGATTGATCTTCGGGGTGCGTATAATCTTGTGCGGATAAGGCAGGGTGATGAGTGGAAAACCGCATTTAATACGCCTGAGGGCCATTTCGAGTATTTGGTGATGCCTTTTGGACTTTCTAATGCTCCTTCTGTCTTCCAGTCTTTTATGCACGATATTTTCCGTGAATATCTGGATAAATTTATTATCGTGTATTTGGATGATGTTTTGGTTTTTTCTGATGACTGGGAGTCTCATGTTCAGCAGGTCAGGAAGGTGTTTCAGGTCCTGCGGGCCAATTCTTTGTTTGTAAAGGGTTCTAAATGTCTCTTTGGAGTCCAGAAGATTTCTTTTTTGGGGTATATTTTTTCCACTTCTACTATTGAGATGGATCCCGTCAAGGTTCAGGCTATTTTTGACTGGACGCAGCCTACATCTCTTAAGAGTCTACAGAAGTTCTTGGGCTTTGCTAATTTTTATCGTCGCTTCATAACTAATTTTTCTAGTGTTGTTAAGCCTTTGACGGATTTGACTAAAAAGGGTGCTGATGTTACTGATTGGTCTCCTGCGGCTGTGGAGGCCTTTCAGGAACTTAAACGCCGGTTTTCTTCTGCTCCTGTGTTGCGTCAGCCAGATACGTCGCTTCCTTTTCAGGTTGAGGTTGATGCTTCCGAGATCGGAGCGGGGGCGGTTTTGTCACAGAGAAGCTCTGATGGCTCAGTGATGAAGCCATGTGCGTTCTTTTCTAGAAAATTTTCACCCGCTGAACGGAATTATGATGTTGGTAATCGGGAGCTTTTGGCCATGAAGTGGGCATTTGAGGAGTGGCGTCATTGGCTTGAGGGTGCTAGACATCGTGTGGTGGTCTTGACTGATCACAAAAATCTGATGTACCTTGAGTTTGCAAGCGTCTGAATCCTAGACAGGCTCGTTGGTCACGGTTTTTCTCCCGTTTCAATTTTGTGGTTTCCTACCTGCCAGGTTCAAAGAATGTGAAGGCGGATGCTCTTTCTAGGAGTTTTGTGCCTGACTCCCCTGGAAATTCTGAGCCCACTGGTATCCTTAGGGATGGGGTGATTTTGTCGGCTGTCTCCCCAGACTTGCGACGTGTTTTGCAGGAGTTTCAGGCGGATAAACCTGATCGTTGTCCGCCGGAAAGACTGTTTGTTCCGGATAATTGGACCAGTAGAGTCATCTCCGAGGTCCATTCTTCTGTGTTGGCAGGTCATCCTGGAGTATTTGGTACTAGAGACTTGGTGGCCAGGTCTTTTTGGTGGCCTTCCTTGTCGAGGAATGTGCGTTCTTTCGTGCAGTCTTGTGGAGTTTGCGCTCGGGCTAAGCCTTGCTGTTCTCGGGCCAGTGGATTGTTGTTACCTTTGCCTATCCCGAAGAGGCCTTGGACGCACATTTCCATGGACTTTATTTCGGATCTCCCTGTCTCTCAAAAAATGTCCGTCATATGGGTTGTGTGTGACCGCTTTTCTAAGATGGTTCATCTGGTACCCTTGCCTAAGTTACCTTCCTCCTCTGAGTTGGTCCCTCTGTTTTTTCAAAACGTGGTCCGTTTGCATGGCATTCCGGAGAACATCGTTTCTGACAGGGGATCCCAGTTTGTGTCTAGATTTTGGCGGACGTTCTGTGCTAAGATGGGCATTGATTTGTCCTTTTCGTCTGCATTCCATCCCCAGACGAATGGCCAGACGGAACGAACTAATCAGACTTTAGAAACTTATTTAAGGTGTTTTGTTTCTGCTGATCAAGATGACTGGGTTTCCTTTTTGCCGCTTGCCGAGTTTGCCCTAAATAATCGGGCTAGTTCTGCTACCTTGGTTTCTCCTTTCTTTTGTAATTCGGGGTTTCATCCTCGTTTTTCCTCTGGTCAGGTGGAGCCTTCTGATTGTCCTGGAGTGGACATGGTGGTGGATAGGTTGCATCGGATTTGGAGTCATGTGGTGGACAATTTGAAGTTGTCCCAGGAGAGGGCTCAGCAGTTTGCTAATCGCCGTCGCCGCGTGGGTCCTCGACTTCTTGTTGGGGACTTGGTGTGGTTGTCTTCTCGTTTTGTTCCTATGAAGGTCTCTTCTCCTAAGTTCAAGCCTCGGTTCATCGGTCCCTATAGGATCTTGGAAATTCTTAACCCTGTGTCGTTTCGTTTGGATCTCCCGGCATCGTTTGCTATTCATAATGTGTTCCATCGGTCGTTGTTGCGGAAGTATGAGGTACCTGTCGTTCCTTCGCTTGAGCCTCCTGCTCCGGTGCTGGTGGAGGGTGAATTGGAGTATGTTGTGGAGAAGATCTTGGATTCTCGTGTTTCCAGACGGAAACTCCAGTATTTGGTCAAGTGGAAGGGTTATGGTCAGGAGGATAATTCTTGGGTGATTGCCTCTGATGTTCATGCTGCCGATTTGGTCCGTGCTTTTCATAGGGCTCATCCTGGTCGCCCTGGTGGTTCTCGTGAGGGTTCGGTGACCCCTCCTCAAGGGGGGGGTACTGTTGTGGGTTCTGTTTTTGGGCTCCCTCTGGTGGTTACTGATGGTACTGGGTGACTTGTGTTCTCTGCGGTCTCTGGTGTCCACCTGTTCCATCAGGTTATGGGTGTTTCCTATTTAACCTGGCTTTTTTGTCATTTCCTCGCCGCTATCAATGTAATCAGCGTGTCTTTTTACCTCTGCTCCCTGCGTCTGTTATCTTCAGGACAAGCTAAGTTTTGATTTTCCTGTTCCACGTTTTGCTTACTTTTTGTCTTAGTCCAGCTTGCAGATATGTGATTCCTTGCTGCTGGTTGCTCTAGTGGGCTGAAATTACTCCTCATGTTCCATGAGTTGGCACATGAGTTCAAGTAATTTCAGGATGGTTTTTTGAAGGGTTTTTCGCTGACCGCGCAGTTCACTTTTGTATCCTCTGCTATCTAGCTTTAGCGGGCCTCATTTTTGCTGATTCTATTTTCATAACTACGTATGTGCTTTCCTCTCATTTCACAGTTATTACATGTGGGGGGCTGCTATTTCTGTGGGGTGTTTCTCTGGAGGCAAGTGAGGTCTGTGTTTCTTCTTATAGGGGAAGTTAATCCTTCGGCTGGCGCGAGACGTCTAGGAATCATCGTAGGCACGTTCCCCGGCTACTGCTAATTGTGTGCTTAGGTTCAGGATCGCGGTCAGCTCAGGTTCCATCACCCTAGAGCTTGTTTTGTTTTTGTGCTTGTCCTTTTGTGATCCCCTGCCATTGGGATCATGACACCTGACACAGAGCCAGCAAATTCTTCTCTGCCTGATCCACAGAATTAGGCTCATCGTACAGCAATCCGAGCGCCAGGAAAAATGCATCGATATTACTTAATGCAGGATCTCCTGACGCAAGAGAAAATGCCCAGGCCTGAGGGTCTCCACGCAAAAAAGAAATAACGATCCTAACTTGTTGAACTGGGTCACCAGAGGAGCGAGGTTTCAAAGCCAGAAATAGTTTACAATTATTTTTGAAACTCAGAAATTTAGTTCTATCTCCAAAAAACAAATCAGGAATAGGAATTCTCGGTTCTAACATAGAATTCTGAACCACAAAGTCTTGAATACTTTGTACTCTTGCCGTGAGCTGATCCACACATGAAGACAGACCTTTAATGTCCATTGCTACACCTGTGTCCTGAACCACCCAAATATCTAGGGGAAAAAAAAGGCAAAACACAGTGCAAAGAAAAAAAAATGGTCTCAGAACTTCTTTTTTCCCTCTATTGGGAATCATTAGTACTTTGGGGCCTCCAGTACTGTTATGAAAGGTAATTCAGTACCACAATGGACATAGAGGTCAGCGCACATACAGTGACCTGGCAATAACCCAAAAAACAAGAACGAGTTCTGAGACGTGGGAACTCTGTAGACCGCAATCCCTAATCCTCTCCAACCACACTAAAGGCAGCCGTGGATTGCGCCTAACGCTCCCTATGCAACTCGGCACGGCCTGAGAAACTAGCTAGCCTGAAGATAGAAAATAAGCCTACCTTGCCTCAGAGAAATACCCCAAAGGAAAAGGCAGCCCCCACATATAATGACTGTGAGTTAAGATGAAAAGACAAACGTAGAGATGAAATAGATTTAGCAAAGTGAGGCCCAACTTTCTGAACAGAGCGAAGATAGGAAAGGTAACTTTGCGGTCAACACAAAACCCTACAAAAACCACGCAAAGGGGGCAAAAAGACCCTCCGTACCGAACTAACGGCACGGAGGTACACCCTCTGCGTCCCAGAGCTTCCAGCAAGCAGAAAAAAACAAATTGACAAGCTGGACAGAAAAAAACAGCAAACAAATAGCAAAGAGGAACTTAGCTATGCAGAGCAGCAAGCCACAGGAACGATCCAGGAGGAAACAGGTCCAATACTAGAACATTGACTGGAGGCCAGGATCAAAGCACTAGGTGGAGTTAAATAGAGCAGCACCTAACGACTTCACCACATCACCTGAGGAAGGAAACTCAGAAGCCGCAGTACCACTTTCCTCCACCAACGGAAGCTCATAGAGAGAACCAGCCGAAGTACCACTTGTGACCACAGGAGGGAGCTCTGTCACAGAATTCACAACAGGAGCCCACGGACAGAACTCACCGAAGTACCTTTCACGACCACAGGAGGGAGCTCGACAACAGAATTCACAACAGTACCCCCCCTTGAGGAGGGGTCACCGAACCCTCACCAGAGCCCCCAGGCCGATCAGGATGAGCCAAATGAAAGGCACAAACTAGATCGGCAGCATGAACATCAGAGGCAAAAACCCAGGAATTATCCTCCTGACCATAACCCTTCCACTTGACCAGGTACTGGAGTTTCCGTTTTGAAACACGAGAATCCAAAATCTTCTCCACCACATACTCCAACTCCCCCTGAACCAACACCAGGGCAGGAGGATCAACGGAGGGAACCATAGGCGCCACATATCTTCGCAACAACGACCTATGGAACACATTATGGATGGCAAAAGAAGCTGGAAGGTCCAAACGAAATGACACAGGATTAAGAATTTCAGAAATCTTATATGGCCCAATGAAACGAGGCTTAAACTTAGGAGAGGAAACCTTCATAGGAACATGACGAGATGACAACCAAACCAAATCCCCAACCCGAAGTCGGGGACCAACACAGCGCCGGCGGTTAGCGAAACGTTGAGCCTACTCCTGGGACAATGTCAAATTGTCCACCACATGAGTCCAAATCTGCTGCAACCTGTCCACCACAGTATCCACACCAGGACAGTCCGAAGGCTCAACTTGCCCTGGAGAGAAACGAGGATGGAAACCAGAATTGCAGATAAAAGGAGAAACCAAAGTAGCCGAGCTGGCCCGATTATTAAGAGCGAACTCAGCCAAAGGCAAGAAGGACACCCAATCATCCTGATCAGCAGAAACAAAGCATCTCAGATATGTTTCCAAAGTCTGATTAGTTTGTTTGGTTTGGCCATTAGTCTGAGGATGGAAAGCCGAAGAAAAAGACAAATCAATGCCCATCTTAGCACAAAAGGACCGCCAAAACCTTGAAACAAACTGGGAACCTCTGTCCGAGACGATGTTCTCCAGAATGCCATGCAAACGAACCAAAAGCTGGAAAAACAATGGCACCAAATCAGAGGAGGAAAGTAATTTAGACAAGGGTACCAAATGGACCATCTTAGAGAAGCGATCACAAACCACCCAAATGACCGACATCCTTTGAGAAACAGGGAGATCAGAAATAAAATCCATGGAAATATGCGTCCAGGGCCTCTTCGGGACCGGCAAGGGCAAAAGCAACCCACTGGCACGAGAACAGCAGGGCTTAGCCCGAGCACAAGTCCCACAGGACTGCACAAAAGAACGCACATCCCGTGACAAAGAAGGCCACCAAAAGGATCTAGCCACCAAATCTCTGGTACCAAAGATTCTAGGATGACCAGCCAACACCGAACAATGAACCTCAGAGATAACTCTACTAGTCCATCTATCAGGGACAAACAGTTTATCCGTTGGACAACGGTCAGGTCTATCAGCCTGAAACTTCTGCAGCACGCGCCGCAAATCAGGGGAGATGGCAGACAAAATTACCCCCTCTTTAAGAATACCCGCCGGCTCCGGAACACCCAGAGAGTCAGGCACAAAACTCCTTGACAGGGCATCAGCCTTCACATTCTTAGATCCCAGAAGGTATGAAACCACAAAATCAAAACGGGAGAAAAAGAGCGACCATCGAGCCTGTCTAGGATTCAACCGTTTGGCAGACTCGAGATACGTCAAATTCTTGTGATCCGTCAAGACTACCACGCGATGTTTAGCTCCTTCAAGCCAATGTCGCCACTCCTTGAATGCCCACTTCATAGCCAACAACTCTCGATTGCCCACATCATAATTGCGCTCAGCAGGCGAGAATTTTCTAGAAAAGAAGGCACAAGGTTTCATCACCGAGCCATCAGAACTTCTTTGCGACAAAACAGCCCCTGCTCCAATCTCAGAAGCATCAACCTCGACCTGAAACGGGAGCGAAACATCTGGCTGGCACAGCACAGGGGCAGAAGAAAAACGACGCTTCAACTCCTGAAAAGCCTCTACAGCCGCAGAGGACCAATTGACCACATCAGCACCTTTCTTGGTCAAATCAGTCAACGGTTTAGCAACACTAGAAAAATTAGCGATGAAGCGACGGTAAAAATTAGCAAAGCCCAGGAACTTCTGTAGGCTCTTCACCAATGTCGGCTGAGTCCAATGGTAAATGGCCTGGACTTTAACAGGGTCCATCTCGATAGTAGAAGGGGAAAAAATGAACCCCAAAAATGAAACCTTCTGAACTCCAAAGAGACACTTTGACCCCTTCACAAACAAGGAATTAGCACGAAGGACCTGGAACACCATTCTGACCTGCTTCACATGAGACTCCCAATCATCCGAAAAGACCAAAATGTCATCCAAATATACAATCATGAATCTATCCAGGTACTCTCGGAAGATGTCATGCATAAAGGACTGAAACACAGATGGAGCATTAGAAAGCCCGAATGGCATAACCAGGTACTCAAAATGGCCCTCGGGCGTACTAA
This sequence comes from Ranitomeya imitator, assembly GCF_032444005.1. Lineage (NCBI taxonomy): Eukaryota > Metazoa > Chordata > Amphibia > Anura > Dendrobatidae > Ranitomeya > Ranitomeya imitator. The sequence goes on from NC_091283.1 coordinate 742,731,491, forward strand.
ATGCTGTTTTCCATTCATCGCCCTGTTTAATTCGCACAAGATTATACGCCCCACGAAGATCTATCTTGGTGAACCAACTACCCCCTTAATCCGAGCAAACAGATCAGACATCAGCGGCAAAGGATACTGAAATTTGACTGTGATCTTATTAAGAAGGCGGTAATCAATACAAGGTCTTAAAGAGCCATCCTTCTTGGCCACAAAAAAGAACCCTGCTCCCAATGGTGAAGACGATGGGCGAATATGACCCTTCTCCAAGGATTCCTTTATATAGCTCCGCATAGCAGCGTGCTCTGGCACAGATAAACAGTCGGCCCTTAGGAAACTTACTACCGGGAATCAAATTAATAGCACAATCGCAATCCCTATGAGGAGGTAGGGCACCGGATTTGGGCTCCTCAAATACATCCCGGTAATCTGATAAAAACTCAGGGACTTCAGAAGGAGTGGAGGGCAAAATTGACAACAATGGAACATCACCATGTACCCCTTGACAACCCCAGCCGGACACAGACATAGATTTCCAATCCAATACTGGATTATGGACCTGTAGCCATGGCAACCCCAAAACGACCACATCATGCAGATTATGCAACACCAAAAAGCGAATATCCTCCTGATGTGCAGGAGCCATGCACATGGTCAAATGAGTCCAGTACTGAGGCTTATTCTTGGCCAAAGGCGTAGCATCAATTCCTCTCAATGGAATAGGATACTGCAAGGGCTCCAAGAGAAAACCACAGCGCCTGGTAAACTCTAAGTCCATCAAATTCAGGGCAGCGCCTGAATCCACAAATGCCATAACAGAATAGGACGACAGAGAGCAAATCAGAGTAACGGACAAAAGAAATTTAGACTGTACTGTACCAATAGTGGCAGACCTAGCTAACCGCTTAGTGCGCTTAGGACAATCGGAGATAGCATGAGTGGATTCACCACAGTAAAAACACAGTCTATTCCGACGTCTGTGTTCTTGCCGTTCAGCTCTTGCCGTTCTATCACACTGCATAGGCTCAGGACTATTCTCAGAGAACACCGCCAAATGGTGCACAGCTTTGCGCTCACGCAAGCGCCGATCGATCTGAATGGCCAAGGACATAGACTCATTCAGACCAGCAGGCGTGGGAAATCCCACCATGACATCCTTAAGGGCTTTAGAAAGACCCTTTCTGAAAATTGCCGCCAGGGCACATTCATTCCACTGAGTAAGCACAGACCACTTTCTAAACTTCTGACAGTACACCTCCGCTTCATCCTGACCCTGACACAATGCCAGCAAGATTTTCTCTGCCTGATCCACGGAATTTGGTTCATCATAAAGCAATCCAAGCGCCAGAAAAAACGCATCAACATCACGCAATGCAGGATCTCCTGGCGCAAGGGAAAATGCCCAGTCTTGAGGGTCACCACGCAACAAAGAAATAATGATTTTTACTTGTTGAGCGGGGTCACCAGAGGAGCGGGGTTTCAAAGCTAGAAACAGTTTACAATTATTTTTGAAATTCAGAAACTTAGCTCTATTCCCAGAAAATAAATCAGGAATAGGAATTCTAGGCTCTAACATAGGATTTTGAACCACAAAATCTTGAATGTTTTGTACCCTTGCAGTGAGATGATCCACACAAGAGGACAGACCTTGAATGTCCATCTCTACACCTGTGTCCTGAACCACCCAAAGGTCTAGGGGAAAAGAAAGACAAAACACAGTGCAAAGAAAAAAAAATGGTCTCAGAGCTTCTCTTATCCCTCTATTGAGATGCATTAATACTTTGGGCCAGCTGGACTGTTATGACCTGGTGGTTAGGAGCACCAGGAATGACCTGATAGTTAAACTTCAAACAGGACAAGCTCTGGGATGTGGGAGCTCTGCTGACCGCAATCCCTAATCCTATCACACACACAAGAAATAGCCGTGGAACGCTCCTGACGCTCCCTAGGCGCCTCGTCACAGCCTAAGAACTAGCTAGCCCTAGAGAAAGAAAGTAAAGCCTACCTTGCCTCAGAGAAATTCCCCAAAGGAAAAGGCAGCCCCCCACATATATTAACTGTGAGTAAAGATGAAAGTCACTAACACAGAAATGAAACAGGTTTTAGCACAGGGAGGCCAGACTAACTAAATAGACAGAGGATAGGAAAGGTATCTTTGCGGTCAGCACAAAAACTACAAAAGACCACGCAGAGTGTGCAAAAAAGACCCCCGCACCGACTCATGGTGTGGAGGCGCCACCCTGCGTCCCAGAGCTTCCAGCTAGCAAGACAAAATAATGAAAGCAAGCTGGACTAGAAAACCATGAACAGAAAATAACAAACGGGGACTTAGCTTCTTGCAGGAAGAGACAGGTCTCAGAAAGATCCAAGAGCGAACTGAAGCAATGCAGAAACATTGACAGCTGGCATGGAGTAACGATCTAAGTGGAGTTAAATAGAGCAGCAAACCAAAGGATAAACCCCGTCACCTGTGTATGGAACCTCAGAAGCAGCAGCTCCACTCACAGCCACCAGAGGGAGCCCACGGACAGAACTCACCGAAGTACCATTCACGACCACTGGAGGGAGCTCGACAACAGAATTCACAACAGCGCAGCACCGCAAGTCTAGGTAGCTACGTTCCCCTGCTTTCCATTCATTCCCCATTTTTTACAGGCAGGGGCAGCTGCATTAGCAGGCTCCTGCTTGTAAAATTATTTAACCCCTTCAGATGGAATTACAGCTTGGGACAAGACTGAACAACGGAAGGTATGGGATATTGTTGTTTTTTTATTTTAACTTTGTTTCAGGTGACAAGGGTCTTCAATTGGATTGAGAGTATAATAAACTGTTACAACACCATGTGTCTTTATTTCAATAAAATACTTTTTTCATAATGCGCCTGTGTGTTTTATTAACCATTTACTATTATTGGATTAATAATGGATAGGTGTCTTATTGACGCCTCTCCATTATTAACCTGTCTTAATGTCACCTTTCAATAGCAAGGTGACATTAATCCTTTATTACCCCATATCCCACCGCTACACGGGAGTGGGAAGATAGTGGCCAAGTGCCAGAATAGGCACATCTTACAGATGTGCCTTTTCTGGTGTGGCTGGGGGCAGATGTTTTTAGCCAGGGGGGGCCAATAACCATGGTCCCTCTCTAGGCTATTAACCTTCCTCTAGTGTTAGCTTTCTGTTACTCTTTCTTATGTTAACGGGTCGGTTTTGACCCGTGTCTTAAATCACCCCTAGGATACCCTAAAAACAGTTATTTATGATCCAATTTGTTTCTTACCTCTTAGTTACCTTGTTAGGGTTTCTCATCCATGGAAGGATTGATTTTAATATTTTTGTTGTGGCCCCCTGGGCCTTTCATTTGAGAGCATACCCTTCATTTTCAATATAAAAATATTGTCAAATGAACCTCAAGAGAATAATATAAATTTTAAAAAGTTTGTTATATTACTTGACTATTACTGAAGGGTTTTAGAACACATTTTTTAAATGTAAAAAAAATATACATATATATATTTTATATTATTAACTCTAGTAACATCTATGGTGTTACGGGTCAATTTTGACCCATATCTAACTACTTTATGAAAAAGGCAAAAAACTGATTTTTTTTTAAATAGAACTTTAATATAAATAAAAGATGAAAATTATATTAACATTAATAGCAATAATAATAAAAAGTAGCTTTTCTAGGTCAAACAAACAAACAACAATCAATCAAGCAAATCAAATCAACAGAAATCAAGTACTAGTTTTTAGATGCATTAGTATTTAGATGCATGTGTGGCAAAAAGTGACACTTTTTGTGTGTTCTTTGCAGAGGTATTTTTTGCAGGCGAAGCACGATGTGTTTGTCTTTCTGTCCTTATTGCTAGGGCAGACCTGACACCTCTTTCTTTTAGAATCAGGTGGTTTCACTGGGGTTGTAGCTGTTGTGGTTGATGTTGAGGCAGGCCTGGTTGAGGAGGATGCTGGTGATGATGCTCTTTGTGTTGCTGTGGGTGTGGACGAAGCACTTGTTGAGCTCTGGAGTTGTCGGACCAAGGCTGCAGCGGCTGGGTCTCGGGGCACTCGTTAACTTTGGTCAATGTGCACATTGACAAGGGATCTTCCTAGTTCCTCAAGAAACATCCTCCGCTTGTTTGTTTTCTTTGAATTCCATCCTTGGTGAATGTGGGTCCACAACACAAATGAATTGCATGCTGACACATCAAGGATGTTGTAAAATACAACCATTGGCCATCTCCTAGTCATTCGCTGGCAAGTGTAGGTGGCAGTCAGCTTGTCCACTCCTCCTTTGTTTTTGTTATAGTCCAGGATGATTCTGGGCTTTTTGTCACTTCCTGATAACACAGCTGCATCTTTGTGAAGTGTGGACATCAGTACCACATTCCGTCGTTTTTTGGGGCAGTATGAAACAGCAGTGGTGGTGTCTGTAAAAACAAACTTTGAGGAAAGTGGAGCCCTGTCCTTCATCTGCAACAATTCAGCGGGCAGCTTAGGTGTGTTTTTTTTTCACTGTGCCCACCATGGTGATTTTCCTCCTGAGAAGTTCTTGTCCAAGGTCATAGTAAAAAAAATTGTCACAAGTAATGTTGTGACCCTGCAGTCCAGTAGTCATATCGAGGACTACACATTTTCCTTGTTTTTTTTCAGGGATGCCGCTTGCAGACTTGCCTGTGTAAATCTGTAGACTCCATGCATAGCTAGTTTTTGCATCACAGGCTTCCCAGATTTTTATGCCGTATTTGCCTGGCTTACTTGGCATGTATTGCCGGAAGGGGCATTTTCCGCGGAAAGGGAGAAAACGTTCATCTACTGTCACCTCTGGCCCTGGGTTGAGCATCAGTGGAAGGAGCTGCACCCATTTCTCCCCCCCTGATGGGAGCAAGTTTAGCAGATTTTGTTCTGGTGTCTCTATTGTCAAATCTGAGGACTCTTGATATCACTTGAAACTTTTGAAGTGACATTGTTGCCCGGAAAATATTCCTGCCTTTCGATGCGTCCCAGAGACTATCAGTGGCCTCATTGCAGGATTTGTACACTCCAGCAAGGAGAAGAACACCAATGTAGGCATCCAGGACATCATCATGAAGGTCATTCTACATGTTGCCGTGGACTTTTTTCCTTCAAGGTTTGTCATAGCAATAATGACTTCTTTTATTGACAATGGCATAAACAGATCAAAACATATCTTGATGTCACTTACTCTTGTCACAGCAAACCTTGTAATCCCAGGGGTCATTGTTATGACATTTGCAGCATCTGCCCTGCCATGTACATCTGGAGGTACTGAGCTCCAACTGATCTTGCCACTTTTGGATTTGAATCTTTCAGCGGGAGCAGCTTCAGCACCAGTGACCTCCTCATCAGACTGATCAGAACTGTCTGTGTCTTCCGGTTGATACTCCACATCATCTTCCTCCTCAAAAACCTGTTCATCTGTATCAGTTTGCTGCTGTGTGTCCTCTGATTCAATATCATCTAAGATATAATCCAGAATTTGGCTTACATCAAATCTTCTCCTCATTGTTGCATGTGTAAACTGGAGATGTATACTCTGCAAAGTACCAACTCTAAGCTGATTTGGCCATACATGCCTGGACATGTCCCTAATTCAAGTTGTTGGAGGTAGAGCTGGCTGTGGGCTGTTGTCTGTTTTTTGTTTATGAGTTTTGTTTATGAGTTTTGTTTGTGTTTATGAGTTCAGTTTTGGGACTTATTATTGTTTTTTTACTATTATATTACACCTGGGTCGAAATTGACCCCAACACAAATATTATAATTTTAATAAGAGCATTTTACAATTTAGTAAAATAATTTTATTTTATTGTATTTTGTTTAACAATAAGTTCCTGAAAAAGTCAAAAAGTCTTGATGCAATAAACAAATGTATGTAGAATTTGTATGCATTTAAAACCTAAAACAGGTCGGTCACGACCCTAACGCTAGAGGAAGGCTAATATCTGCCCTCAGTCACTGGCTTTACCATTCTGGTGGAGAAAATTGCGCGGGAGCCCACGCCATTTTTTTCCGTGATTTAACCCTTTATTTTAACAGCTAGAGTCCCCAAATTTTTCACATACACACTACTAACATTAGTAGTGAGGAATATGTAATAAAATAAGGGATATGAAATGGATTACTGTATGTAAACCATGTCTCATATCATGTCGGGTTTGTGTAGGAGATAGCAAAAGCCGGCAATGGAATTACCGGCTTTTCTGCTATCTAGCGCTATATAAAATATAAATACATAAATATATGTGTGTCTCACTGACATATATATATACAGTACAGACCAAAAGTTTGGACACACCTGCTCATTTAAAGATTTTCTGTATTTTCATGAATATGAAAATTGTACATTCACACTGAAGGCATCAAAACTATGAATTAACACATGTGGAATTATATACTTAACAAAAAAGTGTGAAACAACTAAAAATATGTCTTATATTCTAGGTTCTACAAAGTAGCCACCTTTTCCTTTGATGACTGCTTTACACACTCTTGGCATTCTCTTAATGAGCTTCAAGGGGTAGTCACAGGGAATGGTTTTCACTTCACAGGTGTGCCCTGTCAGGTTTAATAAGTGGGATTTATTGCCTTATAAATGGTGTTGGGACCATCAGTTGTGTTGTGCAGAAGTCTGGTGGATACACAGCTGATAGTCCTACTGAATAGACTGTTTGAATTTGTTTTATGGCAAGAAAAAAGCAGCTAAGTAAAGAAAAACGAGTGGCCATCATTACTTTAAGAAATGAAGGTCAGTCAGTCCGAAAAATTGGGAAAACTTTGAAAGTGTCCCCAAGTGCAGTTGCAAAAACCATCAAGCGCTACAAAGAAACTGGCTCACATGAGGACCGCCCCAGGAAAGGAAGACCAAGAGTCACTTCTGCTTCTGGGTCACCAGCCTCAGAAATCGCAGGTTAATAGCAGCTCAGATTAGAGACCAGGTCAATGCCACACAGAGTTCTAGCAGCAGACACATCTCTACAACAACTGTTAAGAGGAGACTTTGTGCAGCAGACCTTCATGGAAAAATAGATGCTAGGAAACCACTGCTAAGGACAGGCAAGAAGCAAAAGAGACTTGTTTGGGCTAAAGAACACAAGGCATGGACATTAGACCAGTGGAAATCTCTGCTTTGGTCTGATGAGTCCAAATTTGAGATCTTTGGTTCCAACCACCATGTCTTTGTGCGATGCAGAAAAGGTAAATGGATGGACTCTACATGCATGGTTCCTACCGTGAAGCATGGAGGAGGAGGTGTGATGGTGTGGGGGTGCTTTGCTGGTGACATTGTTGGGGATTTATTCAAAATTGAAGGCATACTGAAGCAGCATGGCTACCACAGCATCTTGCAGCGGCATGCTATTTTACCGGTTTTCGTTTAGTTGGACCATCATTTATTATTCAACAGGACAATGACCCCAAACACACCTCCAGGCTGTGTAAGGGCTATTTGACCAAGACCTCCAGTCACCAGACCTGAACCCAATCGAGATGGTATGGGATGAGCTGGACCGCAGAGTGAAGGCAAAAGGGCCAACAAGTGCTAAGCATCTCTGGGAACTCCTTCAAGATTGTTGGAAGACCATTCCCGGTGACTACCTCTTGAAGCTCATCAAGAGAATGCCAAGAGTGTGCAAAGCAGTCATCAAAGCAAAAGGTGGCTACTTTAAAGAACCTAGAATATAAGACACTAGATTGTGGCCCGATTCTAACGCATCGGGTATTCTAGAATATGCATGTCCCCGTAGTATATGGACAATGATGATTCCAGAATTCGCAGCAGATTGTGCCCGTCGCTGATTGGTCGAGGCAACCTTTATGACATCATCGTCGCCATGGCAACCATTATGACATCTACGTCGATACAGTGCCCGTCGCTGAATCAGAAACGTGGGATTTCTACGTCCTTTATGACATCATCGTCGCTGTGCCCGTCGCTGATTGGTCGAGGCCTGACGGCCTCAACCAATCAGAGACGCGGGATTTCCAGGACAGACAGACAGAAAGACAGACAGACAGACAGACGGAAAAACCCTTAGGCAATTATATATATAGATATTTTCAGTTGTTTCACACTTTTTTGTTAAGTCTATAATTGCACATATGTTGATTCATAGTTTTGATGCCTTCAGTGTGAATGTACCATTTTCATAGTCGTAAAAATGCAGAAAATCTTTAAATGAGAAGGTGTGTCGAAACTTTTGGACTGTACTGTGTATATATATATATATACATATATATATATATATATACATACACCTATACTATGTGTAGACATTTATTATAGCTATTCTATTCTAACCTGTCAGTGTGATTTTACTGTACACCGCACTGAATTACCGGCTTTTCTATAGAACACCGCTGCGTATTTCTCGCAAGTCACACTGTTGGTCCGTGTGTGATCCGTATTTTTCTCACCCCCATTGACTTTCATTGGCATATTTTTTGTGCAATACGCTGACAAACGCAGCATGCTGCGATTTTCTACGGCCGTACAATACCGTATAATACAGATGCGTAAAATACGGCAGATAGGAGCTGCCCCATAGAAAATCATTGGCCTGTGTGCAATGCATATTTTCTGCGCCTCTCATACGTCCATAAAACTCACTAGTGTGACGGCGGCCTTAGTGACAGAGACAATTTGGTACTTAAGAACCAAGCCAATTTTTGCAATTCTGACCACTGTCACTTTATGAGGTTATCACTCTGGAATGCTTAAACATATCCCACTGATTCTGAGGCTTTTTTTTCGTGACATATTGTACTTCATGATAGTGGTAACATTTATTTGATATAACGTGCATTTATTTATGAAAAAAATGGAAATTTGGCAAAAATTTTGAAATGGAGGTACCTGGGGGATCGAGGGACCACATTTCGCTCTCCTCTGATGTGCGATCACATCAGAGGAGAGAGAAATTAAATGGGAAATCGGACTTTTTTTTGCGGTCGCTGTTATTCCGTTAATAACAGTGATCACAACACTGGGGTCGGTAAAAACCGACCTGAATCATGTTCTCTGGGGACTCCGCTACCATCGGTAGCTGAGACCCCAGAGAAATTCCGACGCTGGGTGGAGCTATACACTTATTTCTCAGTGCTGTTAAAAAGCGGTGCTGAGGCATAAGTACCCTTAACTGCCACCGTTAAAAGGTGTATCGGTGGCCGTTAAAGGGTTAAATAACATTGATAATTACCAGTGTGAGACGTGTAACTAACCCAGAACAGTAGAACTGACATTTATCTTCTTATAAACACATTTTGCAGCTCTCTTAGCTCTGCTGTATTGTAACAAGAGGAACCTGCAAATGTGTCAGGTATAATCACACACAGCTCTGCAGTGAGATCAGGAGAGCAGGGAGCGGCCATTATGTAGGATGCTAGCAGGTGCGTAGGATGCAGTGACACACAGGAAACATAGCAAGGGTTAACATGTTCTTTATGTAAAATAGTGATGGAATAAGCAGGAGGTAAAGGAAATGACTTTGCAGATGGGGATAAGACATACAGCAGGCAACAAAGGGTTAACTTATCAGTCACTGTGCACTGGAGGAAGGTGGCTGGAAGATACCTCGGTGGTGCCGTAGGCGGTGCGAGATGTCTCGGATCCAGTCTCACAGAAAGGCGATCCACTGTCTCTTTACGGTGATGAATCCTCCGAGTCCTTTGGCATGTGGTCTCCTGGTACAGGCACAAGATGTTGAAGAAGTGTAGGTCCGCAGCACAGCAGATGTAGCAAACAGTTCAGTAGAAAAGGCCGCAGAAGAAGTACACAGTCCAGTGGTCACAGTCTCAGGAGCAGGCTGGTTCTCAGTTGACACCGTAGGGATATGGCTGATGCTATGCACTCTGCACTGGTCACGATACGGTGCAGATGTCTTTCTGGGCCATGGGTAGCATGTCTTAGCAGTTTTGCTAGCTGGGAGCAGTTTTGCAAGCTGGCATGGGTCCGGCGAGAGGGAGTCAACCGTCTCTCTGCTCACAAGCTCGTTCCCCACCAAGTGTCCCGTCTTCCCGCTTAGACTGCTATTTATGTTGGACCCACCCCCATCAGTCAGGTGTCCTGAACTGCTCCAGTCAGAATTCTCTTCCCCCTGAAACAATGGTGACAGTTCCGACAGTTCCTACCCAGACACGCAAGAGGGACCGTTAGCTTGGCTCTCCTCCCTACACTCCCCCACTCTTTTTCCTCGCCATTCCACAGACTAAACTCTTTGAGGAGTGTGTGACTGTCTTCTCTTTTTCTGTTCAGATTGTTGCCAGATGAAATTTTTTTGGTCATAGTTATTGGGGGTCTTGCCAGCTGTTGTTTGTTCGGAGCATCTCAGATGAGGAAAAGTAGTAGAGCTCTCTTGTGAGGCTGAATCCGGCTGTGGGGGAAGAGCCATGGGTGAGCCTGTATCCTCTGGTTCCAACCTCTCAGAGCTTAATCCTTCGCCCCTTCTTCATCCTCTTCTTCCACTGGCATATGGACCATCTCAGGAGCCTCAGGCTCCTCTTCTACTCAGACAGGATTCTTAGAGAGGCAGTGTAACGGGGTCTACTGTGCTGTAGTACCTCTTTCAGCACCCCCCGTGTTTCAGGAGGTCCACTCTGCTTTTGCTGGATTCTGAATGAAGGACGCTGGCTGGAATTCCTTGATTACGTGAGAGCATATAAAAGCTGACTGCTACTCCACATATTTCCAGTTTAAAAAGATCACACTTTATTCACAGCACACAGGATATATAACACAGATACACAGGGCAGGTGTTGTGAATTCTGTTGCTGAATTCACTCCTGTGGTCACAAGTGGTACTGCAGCTTCTGAGCTTCCTCCCTCAGGTGTTCTGGTGAGCTCGTTAACTGCTTCATTACTTAACTCCGCCTGATGCTGCTATCCTTGCTCCTTGTCAATGTTTCAGTGTTGGATCTGAGCTTCTCCTGATTGTTCCTGTGACCTGCTGCTCTGTATAGCTAAGTGCTTTTGTTTTTTTGTTGTTTTTTTTTCTGTCCAGCTTGTCTTTTGTTTGGCTGGAAGCTCTGAGACGCAAAGGGTGTACCGCCGTGCCGTTAGTTCGGCACGGTGGGTTTTTTTTTGCCCCCTTTGCGTGGTTTTGCTTTAGGGTTTTTTGTAGACTGCAAAGTTCGCTTTACTGTCCTCGCTCTGTCCTAGAATATCGGGCCCCACTTTGCTGAATCTATTTCATCCCTACGTTTTGTCTTTTCATCTTACTCACAGTCATTATATGTGGGGGGCTGCCTTTTCCTTTGGGGAATTTCTCTGGGGCAAGTCAGGCCTATTTTTCTATCTTCAGGCTAGCTAGTTTCTTAGGCTGTGCCGAGTTGCCTAGGTAGTTGTTAGGCGCAATCCACAGCCGCTTTTAGTTGTGTTTAGGATAGGATCAGGTGTGCAGTCTACAGAGTTTCCACGTCTCAGAGCTCGTTCTTGTATTTTTGGGTATTTGTCAGATCACTGTGTGCGCTCTGATCGCTAAGCACACTGTGTTTCTGGATTGCCTTCATAACACCTGTCATTAGCAAACATAACAGTACAAGGAGCCAAAACTAATGATTCTCAATAGAGGGAAAGAAAAAGTTCTGACATCATTTTTTTTTTTTTTTTTCTGCTCTGTGTTCATTTTTTTTTTTCCCCTAGACATTTGGGTGATTCTGGACACAGGTGTGGACATGGATATTCAGGGTCTGTGCTCTTCAATGGATAATCTCGTTATAAATGTACAAAAAATTCAAGATACTATTGATCAGAAATCTATGTTAGGACCAAGAATTCCTATTCCTGATTTGTTTTTTGGAGATAGAACTAAGTTTCTAAGTTTCAAAAATAATTGTAAGCTCTTTCTGGCCTTGAAACCTCATTCTTCTGGTAATCCTATTCAACAGGTTTTGATTATTATTTCTTTTTTGCGCGGCGACCCTCAAGACTGGGCATTTTCTCTTGCGCCAGGAGACCCTGCATTGAGTAGTGTCGATGCGTTTTTCCTGGCGCTCGGATTGCTGTACGATGAGCCTAATTCAGTGGATCAGGCTGAGAAAAATTTGCTGGCTTTGTGCCAGGGTCAGGATGATATAGAAGTATATTGTCAGAAATTTAGGAAATGGTCAGTACTCACTCAGTGGAATGAATCTGCGCTGGCAGCTTTGTTCAGAAAGGGTCTCTCTGAGGCTCTTAAGGATGTCATGGTGGGATTTCCTATGCCTGCTGGTTTGGAGGAGTCTTTGTCTTTGGCCATTCAGATCGGTCGACGCTTGCGCGAGCGTAAATCTGTGCACCATTTGGCGGTACTGCCTGAGGTTAAACCTGAGCCTATGCAGTGCGATAGGACTATGACTAGAGTTGAACGGCAGGAATACAGACGTCTGAATGGTCTGTGTTTCTACTGTGGTGATTCCACTCATGCTATTTCTGATTGTCCTAAGCGCACTAAGCGGTCCGCTAGGTCTGCCGTCATTGGTACTGTACAGTCCAAATTCCTTCTGTCCATTACCTTGATATGCTCTTTGTCGTCGTTTTCTGTCATGGCGTTTGTGGATTCGGGCGCTGCCCTGAATCTGATGGATTTGGATTATGCTAAACGTTGTGGGTTTTTCTTGGAGCCTTTGCGGTGTCCTATTCCATTGAGAGGAATTGATGCTACACCTTTGGCCAAGAATAAACCTCAATACTGGGCCCAGCTGACCATTTGCATGGCTCCTGCACATCAGGAAGTTATTCGCTTTCTGGTGTTGCATAATCTGCATGATGTGGTCGTGTTGGGGTTGCCATGGCTACAAACCCATAATCCAGTATTGGATTGGAATTCCATGTCGGTATCCAGCTGGGGTTGTCAGGGGGTACATGGTGATGTTCCATTTTTGACGATTTCGTCATCCACCCCTTCTGAGGTCCCAGAGTTCTTGTCTGATTATCAGGATGTATTTGAAGAGCCCAAGTCCGATGCTCTACCTCCGCATAGGGATTGTGATTGTGCTATCAATTTGATTCCTGGTAGTAAATTCCCTAAAGGTCGATTATTTAATTTATCCGTGCCCGAACACGCCGCTATGCGCAGTTATGTGAAGGAATCCCTGGAGAAGGGACATATTCGCCCATCGTCATCACCACTGGGAGCAGGGTTCTTCTTTGTAGCCAAGAAGGATGGTTCGCTGAGACCGTGTATTGATTACCGCCTTCTTAATAAGATCACTGTTAAATTTCAGTATCCCTTGCCATTGTTATCTGACTTGTTTGCTCGGATTAAGGGGGCTAGTTGGTTCACTAAGATAGATCTTCGTGGTGCGTATAATCTGGTGAGAATCAGGCAAGGAGATGAATGGAAAACTGCATTCAATACGCCCGAGGGTCATTTTGAGTATCTAGTGATGCCGTTCGGACTTGCCAATGCTCCATCTGTGTTTCAGTCTTTTATGCATGACATCTTCCGTGAGTATCTGGATAAATTCCTGATTGTTTACTTGGATGACATTTTGATCTTCTCAGATGATTGGGAGTCTCATGTGAAGCAGGTCAGAATGGTTTTTCAGGTCCTGCGTGCTAACTCTTTGTTTGTGAAGGGATCAAAGTGTCTCTTCGGTGTGCAGAAAGTTTCATTTTTGGGGTTCATCTTTACCCCTTCTACTATCGAGATGGATCCAGTTAAGGTCCAAGCCATCCAGGATTGGATTCAGCCGACATCTCTGAAAAGTCTGCAAAAGTTCCTGGGCTTTGCTAATTTTTATCGTCGCTTCATCTGTAATTTTTCTAGCATTGCCAAACCATTGACCGATTTGACCAAGAAGGGTGCTGATTTGGTTAATTGGTCTTCTGCTGCTGTGGAAGCTTTTCAGGAGTTGAAGCGTCGTTTTTGTTCTGCCCCTGTGTTGTGTCAGCCAGATGTTTCTCTTCCGTTCCAGGTCGAGGTTGATGCTTCTGAGATTGGAGCAGGGGCGGTTTTGTCACAGAGAGGTTCTGATTGCTCAGTGATGAAACCATGTGCTTTCTTTTCCAGGAAGTTTTCGCCCGCTGAGCGTAATTATGATGTGGGCAATCGAGAGTTGCTGGCCATGAAGTGGGCATTCGAGGAGTGGCGTCATTGGCTTGAAGGAGCTAAGCATCGCGTGGTGGTATTGACTGATCATAAGAACTTGACTTATCTCGAGTCTGCCAAGCGCTTGAATCCTAGACAGGCCCGTTGGTCGTTATTTTTTGCCCGCTTCGACTTTGTGATTTCGTACCTTCCGGGCTCTAAAAATGTGAAGGCGGATGCTCTGTCTAGGAGTTTTGTGCCCGACTCTCCGGGTTTATCTGAGCCAGCGGGTATCCTCAAGGAAGGAGTCATTGTGTCTGCCATCTCCCCTGATTTGCGGCGGGTGCTGCAAAAATTTCAGGCGAAGTTGTCCAGCAGAGAAACTGTTCGTCCCTGATAGGTGGACTAATAAACTTATCTCTGAACTTCATTGTTCGGTGTTGGCTGGTCATCCTGGAATCTTTGGTACCAGAGAGTTAGTGGCTAGATCCTTCTGGTGGCCATCTCTGTCACGGGATGTACGTACTTTTGTGCAGTCCTGTGGGATTTGTGCTAGGGCTAAGCCCTGCTGTTCTCGTGCCAGTGGGTTGCTTTTGCCCTTGCCGGTCCCAAAGAGGCCTTGGACACATATTTCAATGGATTTCATTTCTGACCTTCCCGTTTCTCAAAAGATGTCAGTGATTTGGGTGGTCTGTGATCGCTTTTCTAAAATGGTCCATCTGGTGCCCTTGGCTAAATTGCCTTCCTCCTCTGATTTGGTACCTTTGTTCTTTCAGCATGTGGTTCGGTTGCATGGCATTCCTGAGAATATTGTTTCTGACAGAGGTTCCCAGTTTGTTTCAAGGTTTTGGCGAGCCTTTTGTGGTAGGATGGGCATTGACCTATCCTTTTCCTCGGCTTTCCATCCTCAGACTAATGGCCAGACCGAACGAACCAATCAGACCTTGGAAACATATCTGAGATGTTTTGTTTCTGCAGACCAGGATGATTGGGTGTCCTTTTTGCCTTTGGCTGAGTTCGCCCTTAATAATCGGGCCAGCTCGGCTACCTTGGTTTCTCCATTTTTTTGCAATTCTGGGTTCCATCCTCGTTTCTCTTCAGGACAGGTTGAGTCTTCGGACTGTCCTGGTGTGGATTCTGTGGTGGATAGGTTGCAGCAGATCTGGACTCAGGTAGTGGACAATTTGATCTTGTCCCAGGAGAAAGCTCAACTTTTCGCTAATCGCAGACGCCGTGTGGGTCCCCGACTTCGTGTTGGGGATCTGGTTTGGTTATCTTCTCGTCATATTCCTATGAAGGTTTCCTCTCCTAAATTTAAACCTCGTTTTATTGGTCCGTATAGGATTTCTGAGGTTCTCAATCCTGTGTCTTTTCGTTTGACCCTCCCAGACTCCTTTTCCATACATAATGTATTCCATAGGTCGTTGTTGCGGAGATACGTGGCACCTATGGTTCCATCTGTTGAGCCTCCTGCCCCGGTTTTGGTGGAGGGGGAATTGGAGTATATTGTGGAGAAGATTTTGGATTCTCGTGTTTCTAGACGGAAACTCCAGTATCTGGTTAAATGGAAGGGTTATGCTCAGGAAGATAATTCCTGGGTTTTTGCCTCTGATGTTCATGCTTCCGATCTTGTTCGTGCCTTTCATGCGGCTCATCCTGGTCGGCCTGGGGGCTCTGGTGAGGGTTCGGTGACCCCTCCTCAAGGGGGGGGTACTGTTGTGAATTCTGTGGCTGAATTCACTCCTGTGGTCACAAGTGGTACTGCAGCTTCTGAGCTTCCTCCCTCAGGTGTTCTGGTGAGCTCGTTAACTGCTTCATTACTTAACTCCGACTGATGCTGCTATCCTTGCTCCTTGTCAATGTTTCAGTGTTGGATCTGAGCTTCTCCTGATTGTTCCTGTGACCTGCTGCTCTGTATAGCTAAGTGCTTTTGTTTTTTTGTTGTTTTTTTTTCTGTCCAGCTTGTCTTTTGTTTTGCTGGAAGCTCTGAGACGCAAAGGGTGTACCGCCGTGCCGTTAGTTCGGCACGGTGGGTTTTTTTTGCCCCCTTTGCGTGGTTTTGCTTTAGGGTTTTTTGTAGACTGCAAAGTTCGCTTTACTGTCCTCGCTCTGTCCTAGAATATCGGGCCCCACTTTGCTGAATCTATTTCATCCCTACGTTTTGTCTTTTCATCTTACTCACAGTCATTATATGTGGGGGGCTGCCTTTTCCTTTGGGGAATTTCTCTGGGGCAAGTCAGGCCTATTTTTCTATCTTCAGGCTAGCTAGTTTCTTAGGCTGTGCCGAGTTGCCTAGGTAGTTGTTAGGCGCAATCCACAGCCGCTTTTAGTTGTGTTTAGGATAGGATCAGGTGTGCAGTCTACAGAGTTTCCACGTCTCAGAGCTCGTTCTTGTATTTTTGGGTATTTGTCAGATCACTGTGTGCGCTCTGATCGCTAAGCACACTGTGTTTCTGGATTGCCTTCATAACACCTGTCATTAGCAAACATAACAGGCAGGCCAATAGAAAAAGTAGGCCAGACATACATTACAATAGCCACAGGGGGCCGGAGCCTGCTGATATTTACTGTGGGAATTACAAAGGTGGGGGAGGTCAGAAGGAGAATATCTTGTCCCCTCTGACTAGGGGCGCAGCCTGTGGACTGATGCATTTCACATGGAACCTATTATACATAATATATACTGCATAACATATTCTTGGTGCTGGGGGTTCTGTAACACGGCTCCCCTTTTCAGCGACGCGATCGGCATACACAGTCTGATCCTTAACGGATTGGTTTGGGGATGACCGAAGTTTATGGGGTTGGTACAAGTTCTGTTTGTCGACTTAGTCCATCGGAATTACCGTTTTGTTTGCCGGGTCTGTAGTGGATGGTGAAGTCCAGAGGTTGTAGGGCTAAACTCCACCGCAGTAATCTGGCGTTGTCTCCGGAAACCCGATTAAGCCAGACTAGGGGATTGTGGTCCGCTAGGAGGGAAAACTGTCGTCCATACAAATATGGTTGTAACTTTTTGAGTGCCCATACTATTGCCAGGCACTCCTTCTCAATGGCCGCATAGCTCACTTCACGGGGCAGTAGTTTCCGACTCAGGTAAGCTACCGGGTGTTCTTGGCCGTCCGGCCCGACTTGGCTTAGTACTGCCCCCAATCCAAACATAGAAGCGTCTGTGTGAAATGCATGCAGGGACTAAGAGATTCCGGAGCAACTTTGACCCTTGTGAAGCCTCATCTCGTCCGGGACCAAGAGAAGATGGACCGGACAGTGGCAGTCCATGTAGCAGGGGGAGCCATACATCGACTGCCCACTGCCAGGATTCACCTGAACTGGGGAGTTGGGGATGGCCTTGTTGAGGTCGGCTTGATGGAGGATTTGCCTGCAGAAGTTTTGCTGGGAAATGACTTGGGGCCCATGTTGTCTGCCTTCTCGGTTGCCCCTCTGGCTGAGACATATCCTGTGACCACCCGGAGACAAGCTCGAGCTGCAGAGGCGGAATCACACTCAGAGGAGGCCCAAGTAAGACATCCCAGTTCATTATCTTCCTGTTGAAGTTAAACCTGCTCATCCCGGGATCGTCCTAGTACACCTTCCTGGGCCGAGGTGTGTATTTGCTACAGCATTGCCATCATCATCCTGGTGGGTTTCAGAAACTTAGGGATTTCTTCATCTTCCAGCTCCGCATCTCTGTCCCACTCTGGATTAGTACTTCTCCTCCTAGACAGGGCATCAGCGCGAGTGTTTTCTGCTCCCCTCTAATATGCAATCTTGTAGCGAAACTTCGCAATTCTGGCCACCCATCGCTGCTCCAGAACCCCCAGTCTTGCATTCTCCAGGTGCGCTAGCGGGTTGTTGTCAGTGCACACTAATACTTCGGAGCCAGATAGATATTCGGCGAATCTCTCTGTCATAGCCCACACCAGTGCCAGGAGCTCCAACTTAAAGGAGCTGTAGTTGTCCGGATTGCGCTCAGAATCATGAAGGGACCGGCTAGCGTATGCGATCACCCTCTATTTCCCATCCTGCATCTGTGACAACACAGCTCCAAGTCCCAGCAGACTACCATCTGTGTTGAGAATAAACGTTTGTGAGAAATCTGCATAAGCCAAGACAGGCGCTTCTGTGAGTGCTCTTTTTAGATTCTGAAAGGCCTCTTCTTGGGACTCTGTCCAGCAGATTTTCCAGTTTTTTGCACCGGAAGGTAATTTTTTCAACAGCTCTTGAAAAGGCTTTGCTCGTCGAGCGAAGTTCTTCACAAAACACCTGTAATATCCGGTCAGTCCCAGGAACGCCCGCACATCCTTCACGGTCTCTGGAGTAGGCCAGTTTTGAATCAGTGATCTCTCTAGAGTGTTCCACTCCTTCAGCAGAAACGTCATGGCCCAAGTATTCTATTTGCGTGTGAAACAAATGGCACTTCTGGGGCTTCGCTTTTAGTCCGTGTCTCTGAAGGCGGGCCAGCACTTGTTCTAGGCGCTGTAGATGTTCCTCAAATGTAGCCACAAAGATTATAATGTCATCCAGGTAGATGAGAATCGATTCAAAGTTCAAATCTCCTAAGCACCTCTCCATGAGACGTTGAAAAGTTCTGGGAGCATTGGCTATGCCGAACAGCATACGGTTGAACCTGTACAGGCCCATAGGAAGAATGAAGGCAGTCTTTGCTCGATCTTGTTCAGACATGGGCACTTGCCAGTAGCCACTGGCGAGGTCCAGTGTAGAGAAGAACCTGGCTTTCCCTAGAGCAGACAGGAACTCTTCAATCCGAGTTAACAGGTAAGAGTCTCTCACAGTACAGACATTGAGCTTTTGATAATCCACACAAAAACGTAAGGTGCCGTCTTTCTTCCGCTCTAACACAATTGAGGCAACCCACGGACTCTGGCTCTCTCCAATCACGCTGGCCTGCAACATCTGGTTCAACATGCCCTTCAATTCCTGGTATAACTGTGGGGGAATTTGCCAGTAACGCTCTCTTACGGGCGTGGTGCTAACGGTAGGAATTTTGTGCGTGATGGCCGTGGTGCAGCCAAAATCATCTTTGTGACGAACAAAAACATCTTTATACCTCCCCAGTAGAGCTTCTATCTGTTGCACCTGAGTGAGTGTAGGTTCGGCCAGCGCAGCCCACATTTGTTCTATTATGGGCCGGCCCTCTTTGATGTAATGAGGTTCTAGCGCTTAATTGGAGTTTACTGACACAGTCAAGGTGTCTCCAGGTTGTATCTCCAGTTGTACTGTTTGGGGGCCACTATTTCTTCAGGTAGGTTCATTATTCGGGCCACCACACTTCTGGGAGCAACAGTAATGCCCTGTTCTCCTAAGTTAATGCACCGCATTAGAACAGTCCCCTCTCATACAATGGCTAATTTATGCGCCATTAGGAGTCCGTGGGTAACTACTCTGAAGAAGATGGTTCAATTTGGACCTCAAACCTTCTAAGGGGATGCAGGCACGAATGGGCAGGGACAGCCCTGGTTGTCCTGGTAGAAGAACAGTTTTGGTGGTGGGCGGGACGATTACCTTTCCTAACACTCCTCCCTTACAGCTAAACTCCTGTACATGTGCCACTTGTGCCAGTTGCTGAAGAATTCTTCTCTGTGGTGTATGTGGACCCCACTATTTTAGGGTCTCGTTAGAGGCTCCCTGATGAGAAGGCTTCCAA
Source organism: Ranitomeya imitator (assembly GCF_032444005.1). NCBI lineage: Eukaryota > Metazoa > Chordata > Amphibia > Anura > Dendrobatidae > Ranitomeya > Ranitomeya imitator. The sequence goes on from NC_091283.1 coordinate 742,751,170, forward strand.
ACACCTTCAGCACATTCATTCCCAAGGTGACAGTGGGTCCATTACTCACTTCTCCCTGTGTCAGTACCATGCCTTTCTGTCTTCCCAGGTCTTTCCCACAGATGGACACTTGCATCCATTCCACTCTGCGACTGGGATGGGCAGATGGTTGGCCATAATTAACTTTATCACAGGGCCCTATTCAGGCCGTTTCGGTCTGGGAAAATGTCACCGGAAATAAGCTTCTGGCATCGTTGTCACCTGCGAGCCAGTATCGATCAGGCATCGCACTGCACATCCGTCCATTTCTGCCCATACCAGGGGGCATATTGACACAAAATTTGTGGGACTTCCATTACTCTTCCTCACATGTTCTGGCTCCGAGCGGCGAGACGTCACTCTTCCTCGGCGGGTGCACTCCCATGCGATGTGTCCACTCTCTCCGCAGTTGTAACAAGTGATGAGCCTCTGCCAGCGAAACATTTGGGAGTTATGGCAGGGGTCTGAGCCGTCCATGCTCTCTGAAGAATTACTGATAGCCTCTGATTTCTTTTTTATGTTAGCCAGTTCCACTTTCACACTCACAAGTTCTCTCCTCATTTCTTCCACCCATTGGGGTTCAGCAATGGCAATTACAGACATCCCTGCGCTCGGACCTTCCCCACCGGGACTGTCACCCCCTGCTCCTGTTCACGCATGCGTGCCTCACTCCCTACTTCAGGGAAAGTCATTTGGAGGCTTACCGGTGGGCTGCACGTCTTAGCAGTTTTGATAGCCAGGAGTCAAGGCACAGCTAGCTGGCATGGGTCCGGCGAGAGGGAGTCAACCGTCTCTCTGCTCACAAGCTCATTCCCCAACAAGTGTCCCATCTTCCTGCTCAGACTGCTATTTATGTTGGACACGCCCCCATCAGTCAGGTGTCCTGAACTGCTTCGGTCAGAAATCTCTTCCCCCTGAAATAATGGTGACAGCCCCCACAGTTCCAGACCAAATGCGCAAAAGGGACTGTTTGCTTGGCTCTCCTCCCTACAATTACACATCATACTGGTAACCATTACATATCACACTGGTAACCATCACACACCACACTGATAACCATTACACATCACCCTGGTAACTCCCTCTTTCATTTACAATAATCTCTGGTGGCAGATTCTCATACAGATCAGTGTCCGGCCCATAGATCTAAACAGCTTATTTACATATAAAAAACGTGGATCTCTCTGGAATAAGACATCAGATCACAGATATCAAGGTATCATTATATTCAGCTTTCTATGACCTATATGCTAATAGGAGGGACGATTCTATTGAGAAGATTCCCTTTAAATAAATAATGACATGGTGTAATTTGTCATAGGTTGTTGTTTATCTGAGGTTGTAGGATGGTTGATCCTACTGAGAGTTGATCCTACTGACAGATTAACTTTAACAAAAACTAGGCCAAAATGCAGAAGCATTGTGTGAAAAATGAAGTACAACCCATGAATTGTCTTGCTATGTCCTGTGTAATGGCCATTTCTGACTGTGCAAGAAACATGGTCTGCACATACCACAGCTCCTACGCAGAGGAAGAAGCAAAAGAGAGGATACAGACATTACAGCTGGGAATTGCAGATTGTTTCTGTGAGGTAAAGCATTTGCTGCTCATTTTTTTACCTCACTGAAAGAATAATCAGCTGTGAGCCCCTGCTGTTCTGTCTGCATACTCTTTTTTGCTTCCTTCTTGCCAATGAGATGTGGTATGATCAGACCATGTTCCTGCATGGGAAGACACAACCATTACACAGTACACAGCAGGGGCACATTTATAAGAATATCTCAGCACAGGAACATTTTATTTAACATCCAATAGTGGAAATTATTATAATTCCAACATCCATTGATTAAAATGAACTTTGCCCATGGGAAAACACCTTTAAGTCAATTGAGTTCTCTGGGCATTTATGCACAGTTCCCTTAAAGAGTTTGTCCCAAGAACAATGTACATTTTAATCAATATATCTTGAATAATAAAGGTACCTTTACACTAAGCGAGGTCGCTAGCGAGATCGCTGCTGAGTCACAAGTTTTGTGACGCAACAGCGACCTCAGTAGCGATCTCGCTATGTTTGACACGTAGCAGCGACCAGGCCCCTGCTGTGAGATCGCTGGTCGTGTCGGAATGGCCTGGACCTTTTTTTGATCGTTGAGGTCCCGCTGGGTAGCACACATCGCTGTGTTTGACACCTTACCAACGACCTCGTTGACGACTCAGACACCGACACATAGGCGTGCATTTGCGTTGCCTTTTCCGCACACCTCCGCTCCGATTGGTGGTCGCTACTGCGTTCTGATTGGCGGTCATGCCTTCAACAGAAGGCGACATAGTAGCGCTTCCATCCTAGGTGTCAGAAGAACCGTTGAAGAATAGATAAATCGAAGAGGAGTCGCAGGCCGGAGAACTCTACAACGATCTGCAAACCACCACGCGGTCAGGAACAAAGGACGGAAGGGCTATTGTGTCGCCTCATAAGGCAAGGCCACCACCATTTAGAATGCAGTAGCGACTACCAATCGGAACTGAATGGGCGCGGAAAAGGCAATGCAAATGCACACCTGTGTGACTACAACGTCACACAGGACGTCCCTCATCGAGGTCTGAATCGTCATAATAGCTGCCATGTGACAGGGTCACAACGACCAACGACATCGTTGTACAGGTCGCTACAGGTTGCCGCATCGCTGCTGCGTCGTTGGGAAGATCTCACTGTTTGACATCTCACCAGCGACCACATAGCGACGCAGCAACGATCTCTGACAGGTCGTATTGTTGTCGGGATCGCTTTAGCGTCGCTAAGTGTGACGGGGCCTTAAGTTCCACAATAATTATAAGAAAAGCTTATAAATGTGCCCCTGCTGTGTTCTACTGTATGTAATGGCTGTGTCTGACCGTGCAGGATCATGATCTGATCATACCACATCTCCTGGTCTGGGGAGAATGCAGAGAGTATAAAGATAGCACAGCATGGGTTCCCATGCAGGCTCGGACTGGCCCACCGGGGAACCGGAGGATCCTCCGGTGTGCCCTGGCTCTGACACCTGCTGGCAGGGCCTCCCCCCGCTCCAGGCCCCCCTCCCCCGCCGCCACCCGCCTTGAATACTCACCCTGCTCCAGCGATGGTCTCAGCGTCTGCACTGCAGCTCGTCCTGAACGAGCTGTCACGTGACACCGCTCATTAAGATCATGAATATGCGCATATTCATGATCTTAATGAACGGTGTCACATGACCACTCAAGCAGGAAGAAGGTGCTGCGCCGGCGCCGCCGCCTGGAGTCGGGACAGAGCGCGAGGGATGTCGGCACGGCCGTGCAGTGGGACAGGTGAGTATGAGGGACGGGGGGACGGGGGGGATGAAGGAGGACATAAGCCGGCGCGCCGAGCAGGAGCAGGAGCAGGAGCGGGTGCGGGTGCGGAGAGATAAGCCTGCATACAGGGGGGAATATAAGGCATGCAGGGGGGAATATAAGCCATGCATACAGGGGAAAATATGAGCCAGGCAGGGGGGAATATAAGCCATGCATACAGGGGGGAATATAAGCCATGCAGGGGGGAATATAAGCCATGCATACAGGGGGGAATATAAGCCATGCATACAGGGGGAATATGAGCCATGCATACAGGGGGAATATGAGCCATGCATACAGGGGGGAATATGAGCCATGCATACAGGGGCGGAATATAAGCCATGCATACAGGGGGGGGAATATGAGCCATGCATACAGGGGGGGGAATATGAGCCATGCATACAGGGGGGAATATGAGCCATGCATACAGGTGGGGGAATATAAGCCATGCATACGGGGGCGGACTATGAGCCATGCATACAGGGGGGAATTGTTGTGAATTCTGTGGCAGAGCTCCCTCCTGTGGTCACAAGTGGTACTTCGGCTGGTTCTCTCTGTGAGCTTCCGTTGGTGGAGGAAAGTGGTACTGCGGCTTCTGAGTTTTATTCCTCAGGTGATGTGGTGAAGTCGTTAGGTGCTGCTCTATTTAACTCCACCTAGTGCTTTGATCCTGGCCTCCAGTCAATGTTTTAGGATTGGACCTGTTTCCTCCTGGATCGTTCCTGTGGCCTGCTGCTCTGCATAGCTAAGTTCCTCTTTGCTATTTGTTTGCTGTTTTTTTCTGTCCAGCTTGTCAATTTGTTTTTTACTGCTTGCTGGAAGCTCTGGGACGCAGAGGGTGTACCTCCGTGCCGTTAGTTCGGTACAGAGGGTCTTTTTGCCCCCTTTGCGTGGTTTTTGTAGGGTTTTGTGTTGACCACAAAGTTACCTTTCCTATCCTCGCTCTGTTCAGAAAGTTGGGCCTCACTTTGCTAAATCTATTTCATCTCTACGTTTGTCTTTTCATCTTTACTCACAGTCATTATATGTGGGGGCTGCCTTTTCCTTTGGGGTATTTCTCTGAGGCAAGGTAGGCTTATTTTCTATCTTCAGGCTAGCTAGTTTCTCAGGCTGTGCCGAGTTGCATAGGGAGCGTTAGGCGCAATCCACGGCTGCCTTTAGTGTGGTTTGGAGAGGATTAGGGATTGCGGTCAACAGAGTTCCCACGTCTCAGAGCTCATTCTTGTTTTTTGGGTTATTGCCAGGTCACTGTATGTGCGCTGACCTCTATGTCCATTGTGGTACTGAATTACCTTTCATAACAGTACTGGAGGCCTAAAGTACTAATGATTCTCAATAGAGGGAAAAAAGAAGTTCTCAGACCATTTTTTTTTCTTTGCACTGTGTTTTGCCTTTTTTTTTTCCCCTAGACATTTGGGTGGTTCAGGACACAGGTGTAGCAATGGACATTAAAGGTCTGTCTTCATGTGTGGATCAGCTCACGGCAAGAGTACAAAGTATTCAAGACTTTGTGGTTCAGAATTCTATGTTAGAACCGAGAATCCCTATTCCTGATTTGTTTTTTGGAGATAGAACTAAATTTCTGAGTTTCAAAAATAATTGTAAACTATTTCTGGCTTTGAAACCTCGATCCTCTGGTGACCCAGTTCAACAAGTTAGGATCGTTATTTCTTTTTTGCGTGGCGATCCTCAGGACTGGGCATTTTCCCTTGCGCCAGGGGATCCTGCATTAAGTAATATCGATGCATTTTTCCTGGTGCTCGGATTGCTGTACGATGAGCCTAATTCTGTGGATCAGGCAGAGAAGAATTTGCTGGCTCTGTGTCAGGGTCAGGATGAAATAGAGGTATATTGTCAGAAATTTAGAAAGTGGTCCGTACTCACTCAGTGGAATGAAGGTGCGCTCGCAGCTATTTTCAGAAAAGGTCTCTCTGAAGCCCTTAAGGATGTCATGGTGGGATTTCCTATGCCTGCTGGTCTGAATGAGTTTATGTCTTTGGCCATTCAGATCGGTCGACGCTTGCGCGAGCGTAAATCTGTGCACCATTTGGCGGTATTACCTGAGCTTAAACCTGAGCCTATGCAGTGCGATAGGACTCTGACCAGAGTTGAACGGCAAGAACACAAACGTCTGAATGGGCTGTGTTTCTACTGTGGTGATTCCACTCATGCTATCTCTGATTGTCCTAAGCGCACTAAGCGGTTCGATAGGTCTGCCACCATTGGTATGGTACAGTCAAAATTTCTTCTGTCTGTTACCTTGATCTGCTCTTTGTCATCATATTCTGTCATGGCATTTGTGGACTCAGGCGCTGCTCTGAATTTAATGGACTTGGAGTATGCTAGGCGTTGTGGGTTTTTCTTGGAGCCCTTGCAGTGTCCTATTCCATTGAGAGGAATTGATGCTACGCCTTTGGCCAAGAATAAGCCTCAGTACTGGACCCAGCTGACCATGTGCATGGCTCCTGCACATCAGGAGGTTATTCACTTTTTGGTGTTGCATAATCTGCATGATGTGGTCGTGTTGGGGTTGCCATGGCTACAAGTCCATAATCCAGTTTTAGATTGGAAATCCATGTCTGTGTCCAGCTGGGGTTGTCAGGGGGTACATGGTGATGTCCCATTTCTGACTATTTCGTCATCCACCCCTTCTGAGGTTCCTGAGTTCTTGTCTGATTACCGGGATTTATTTGATGAGCCCAAGTCCGATACCCTACCTCCGCATAGGGATTGTGATTGTGCTATCGATTTGATTCCTGGTAGTAAATTCCCAAAAGGTGGACTGTTTAATTTATCTGTGCCTGAGCACGCCGCTATGCGGAGTTATGTGAAGGAGTCTTTGGAGAAGGGGCATATTCGCCCGTCATCGTCGCCATTAGGAGCAGGGTTCTTTTTTGTAGCCAAGAAGGATGGTTCACTGAGACCTTGTATAGATTACCGCCTTCTAAATAAGATCACGGTTAAATTTCAGTACCCCTTGCCATTGCTATCTGATTTGTTTGCTCGGATTAAGGGGGCTAGTTGGTTCACCAAGATAGATCTTCGTGGTGCGTATAATCTTGTGCGTATTAAGCGAGGCGATGAGTGGAAAACTGCATTTAATACGCCCGAGGGCCATTTTGAGTATCTAGTAATGCCATTCGGACTTGCCAATGCTCCATCAGTGTTTCAGTTCTTTATGCATGACATCTTCCGAGAGTACTTGGATAAATTCCTGATTGTGTACTTAGATGACATTTTGATCTTCTCGGATGATTGGGAGTCTCATGTGAAGCAGGTCAGAACGGTGTTTCAGGTCCTGCGTGCTAATTCTTTGTTTGTGAAGGGATCAAAGTGTCTCTTTGGTGTTCAGAAGGTTTCATTTTTGGGGTTCATCTTTTTCCCTTCTACTATCGAGATGGATCCTGTTAAGGTCCAAGCCATCCATAATTGGACTCAGCCGACATCTCTGAAAAGTCTGCAAAAGTTCCTGGGCTTTGCTAATTTTTATCGTCGCTTCATCTGCAATTTTTCTAGTATTGCTAAGCCATTGACCGATTTGACCAAGAAAGGTGCTGATTTGGTCAATTGGTCTTCTGCTGCGGTGGAAGCTTTTCAAGAGTTGAAGCGTCGTTTTTCTTCTGCCCCTGTGTTGTGTCAACCAGATGTTTCGCTTCCGTTCCAGGTCGAGGTTGATGCTTCTGAGATTGGAGCAGGGGCTGTTTTGTCGCAGAGAAGTTCTGATTGCTCGGTGATGAAACCATGCGCCTTCTTTTCCAGGAAGTTTTCGCCCGCTGAGCGTAATTATGATGTGGGCAATCGAGAGTTGCTGGCCATGAAGTGGGCATTCGAGGAGTGGCGTCATTGGCTTGAAGGAGCTAAGCATCGCGTGGTGGTATTGACTGATCATAAGAACTTGACTTATCTCGAGTCTGCCAAGCGCTTGAATCCTAGACAAGCTCGTTGGTCGTTGTTTTTTGCCCGATTTGACTTTGTGATTTCATACCTTCCGGGCTCTAAAAATGTGAAGGCGGATGCTCTGTCTAGGAGTTTTGTGGCCGACTCTTCGGATGTATCTGAGCCGGCGGGTATCCTCAAAGAGGGAGTAATTGTGTCTGCCATCTCCCCTGATTTGCGGCGGGTGCTGCAAAAATTTCAGGCTAATAAACCTGATCGTTGCGCAGCGGAGAAACTGTTTGTCCCTGATAGGTGGACGAATAAAGTTATCTCTGAGGTTCATTGTTCGGTGTTGGCTGGTCATCCTGGAATCTTTGGTACCAGAGAGTTAGTGGCTAGATCTTTTTGGTGGCCATCTCTGTCGCGGGATGTGCGTACTTTTGTGCAGTCCTGTGGGATTTGTGCTCGGGCTAAGCCCTGCTGTTCTCGTGCCAGTGGGTTGCTTTTGCCCTTGCCGGTCCCGAAGAGGCCTTGGACACATATCTCTATAGATTTTATTTCAGATCTTCCCGTCTCTCAAAAGATGTCAGTCATTTGGGTGGTCTGTGATCGCTTCTCTAAGATGGTCCATTTGGTACCCTTGTCTAAATTGCCTTCCTCCTCTGATTTGGTGCCATTGTTTTTCCAGCATGTGGTTCGTTTACATGGCATTCCAGAGAATATCGTTTCTGACAGAGGTTCCCAGTTTGTTTCGAGGTTTTGGCGAGCTTTTTGTGGTAGGATGGGCATTGACTTGTCTTTTTCCTCGGCTTTCCATCCTCAGACTAATGGCCAGACCGAACGAACCAATCAGACCTTGGAAACATATCTGAGATGCTTTGTTTCTGCTTATCAGGATGACTGGGTGTCCTTTTTGCCTTTGGCTGAGTTCGCCCTTAATAATCGGGCCAGCTCGGCTACCTTGGTTTCACCGTTTTTCTGCAACTCTGGGTTCCATCCTCGTTTCTCTTCAGGGCAGGTTGAGTCTTCGGACTGTCCTGGTGTGGATACTGTGGTGGACAGGTTGCAGCAGATTTGGACTCATGTAGTGGACAATTTGACTTTGTCCCAGGAGAAGGCTCAACGTTTCGCTAATCGCAGACGCTGTGTGGGTCCCCGACTTCGGGTTGGGGACTTGGTTTGGTTATCTTCTCGTCATATTCCTATGAAGGTTTCCTCTCCTAAGTTTAAACCTCGTTTTATTGGTCCGTATAGGATTTCTGAGGTTCTTAATCCTGTGTCTTTTCGTCTGACCCTTCCAGATTCTTTTTCCATACATAACGTATTCCATAGGTCATTGTTGCGGAGATACGTGGCACCTATGGTTCCATCTGTTGATCCTCCTGCCCCGGTTTTGGTGGAGGGGGAGTTGGAGTATATTGTGGAGAAGATTTGGGATTCTCGTGTTTCAAGGCGGAAACTCCAGTATCTGGTTAAGTGGAAGGGTTATGCTCAGGAAGATAATTCCTGGGTCATTGCCTCTGATGTCCATGCTCCCGATCTTTTTCGTGCCTTTCATATGGCTCATCCTGGTCGTCCTGGGAGCTCTGGTGAGGGTTCGGTGACCCCTCCTCAAGGGGGGGTACTGTTGTGAATTCTGTGGCAGAGCTCCCTCCTGTGGTCACAAGTTCTACTTCGGCTGGTTCTCTCTGTGAGCTTCCGTTGGTGGAGGAAAGTGGTACTGCGGCTTCTGAGTTTCCTTCCTCAGGTGATGTGGTGAAGTCGTTAGGTGCTGCTCTATTTAACTCCACCTAGTGCTTTGATCCTGGCCTCCAGTCAATGTTCTAGTATTGGACCTGTTTCCTCCTGGATCGTTCCTGTGGCCTGCTGCTCTGCATAGCTAAGTTCCTCTTTGCTATTTGTTTGCTGTTTTTTTCTGTCCAGCTTGTCAATTTGTTTTTTACTGCTTGCTGGAAGTCCTGGGACGCAGAGGGTGTACCTCCGTGCCGTTAGTTCGGTACGGAGGGTCTTTTTGCCCCCTTTGCGTGGTTTTTGTAGGGTTTTGTGTTGACCGCAAAGTTACCTTTCCTATCCTCGCTCTGTTCAGAAAGTTGGGCCTCACTTTGCTAAATCTATTTCATCTCTACGTTTGTCTTTTCATCTTTACTCACAGTCATTATATGTGGGGGCTACCTTTTCCTTTGGGGTATTTCTCTGAGGCAAGGTAGGCTTATTTTCTATCTTCAGGCTAGCTAGTTTCTCAGGCTGTGCCGAGTTGCATAGGGAGCGTTAGGCGCAATCCACGGCTGCCTTTAGTGTGGTTTGGAGAGGATTAGGGATTGCGGTCAACAGAGTTCCCACGTCTCAGAGCTCATTCTTGTTTTTTGGGTTATTGCCAGGTCACTGTATGTGCGCTGACCTCTATGTCCATTGTGGTACTGAATTACCTTTCATAACAGGGAATATGAGCCATGCATACAGGGGGGAATATGAGCCATGCATACAGGGGCGGAATATGAGCCATGCATACAGGGGGGAATATAAGCCATGCATACTGGGGGGAATATGAGCCATGCATACAGGGGGAATATGAGCCATGCATACAGGGGTGGAATATGAGCCATGCATACAGGGGGAATATGAGCCATGCATACAGGGGTGGAATATGAGCCATGCATACAGGGGGGATTATAAGCCATGCATACAGGAGGGGGAATATAAGCCATGCATACAGGGGTGGAATATGAGCCATGCATACAGGGGGAATATGAGCCATGCATACAGGGGGGGAATATGAGCCATGCATACAGGGGCGGAATATGAGCCATGCATACAGGGGGGAATATGAGCCATGCATACCGGGGGGAATATGAGCCATGCATACAGGGGGAATATGAGCCATGCATACAGGGGTGGAATATGAGCCATGCATACAGGGGGGAATATGAGCCATGCATACAGGAGGGGGAATATAAGCCATGCATACAGGGGGAATATAAGCCATGCATACAGGGGGGAATATAAGCCATACATACAGGGGGAATATAAGCCATGCATACAGAGGGGAATATAAGCCATGCATACAGGGGGAATATAAGCCATGCATACAGGGGGGAATATAAGCCATGCATACAGGGGGGAATATAAGCCATGCATACAGGGGGAATATAAGCCATGCATACAGGGGTGGAATATGAGCCATGCATACAGGGGGGAATATGAGCCATGCATACAGGGGGGAATATGAGCCGTGCATACCGGGGGGAATATGAGCCATGCATACAGGGGGGAATATAAGCCATGCATACAGGGGTGGAATATGAGCCATGCATACAGGGGGGAATATGAGCCGTGCACACAGGGGGGAATATAAGCCATGCATACAGGGGGAATATAAGCCATGCATACAGGGGGGAATATAAGCCATGCATACAGGGGGAATATAAGCCATGCATACAGGGGGGAATATAAGCCATGCATACAGGGGGAATATAAGCCATGCATACAGGGGGGAATATGAGCCATGCATACAGGGGGGAATATGAGCCATGCATACAGGGGGGAATATGAGCCATGCATACAGGGGTGGAATATGAGCCATGCATACAGGGGGGAATATGAGCCATGCATACAGGGGGGGAATATGAGCCATGCATACAGGGGGGAATATGAGCCATGCATACAGGGGGAATATGAGCCATGCATACAGGGGGAATATGAGCCATGCATACAGGGGGAATATGAGCCATGCATACAGGGGGAATATGAGCCGTGTATACAGGGGGGAATATGAGCCGTGCATACAGGGGTGGAATATGAGCCATGCATACAGGGGGGAATATGAGCCATGCATACAGTAGGGAATATGAGCCGTGCATACCGGGGGGAATATGAGCCATGCATACAGGGGGAATATGAGCCTTGCATACAGGGGTGGAATATGAGCCATGCATACAGGGGGGAATATGAGCCATGCATACAGGGGTGGAATATGAGCCATGCATACAGGGGGGAATATGAGCCATGCATACAGGGGTGGAATATGAGCCATGCATACAGGGGGGAATATAAGCCATGCATACAGGGGTGGAATATGAGCCGTGCATACAGGGGGGAATATGAGCCGTGCACACAGGGGGGAATATGAGCCATGCATACAGGGGGGAATATGAGCCGTGCATACAGGGGGGAATATGAGCCATGCATACAGGGGTGGAATATGAGCCATGCATACAGGGGGGAATATGAGCCATGCATACAGGGGGGAATATGAGCCATGCATACCGGGGGGAATATGAGCCATGCATACAGGGGCGGACTATGAGCCGTGCATACAGGGGGGAATATGAGCCGTGCATACAGGGGGGAATATGAGCCGTGCATACAGGGGGGAATATGAGCCATGCATACAGGGGTGGAATATGAGCCATGCATACAGGGGGAATATGAGCCGTGCATACAGGGGGGAATATGAGCCGTGCATACCGGGGGGAATATGAGCCATGCATACAGGGGGAATATGAGCCATGCATACAGGGGTGGAATATGAGCCATGCATACAGGGGTGGAATATGAGCCATGCATACAGGGGGGAATATGAGCCATGCATACAGGGGTGGAATATAAGCCATGCATACAGGGGGGAATATAAGCCATGCATACAGGGGTGGAATATGAGCCATGCATACAGGGGGGAATATGAGCCATGCATACAGGGGCGGACTATGAGCCATGCATACAGGGGGGAATATAAGCCATGCATACAGGGGCGGACTATGAGCCATGCATACAGGGGCGGACTATGAGCCATGCATACAGGGGCGGAATATGAGCCTTGCATACAGGGGGGAATATAAGCCATGCATACAGGGGGGAATATAAGCCATGCATACAGGGGGGAATATAAGCCATGCATACAGAGGGGAATATAAGCCATGCATACAGGGGCGGAATATGAGCCAATCATACAGGGGGGGGGATATGAGCCATGCATAGTGGGGGGGGGGAATATGAGCCATGCATACATGGGGAGATATGAGTCATGAATACAGGAGGGGGTAATATGAGCTATGTATATGTGATAGGAGGGAGATGAGCCATGCATACAGGAGGGGGGTCATTATACAGTATTGAGCATCATGTGTGGCCGTTATACAGTATGGAGCATCATGTGTGGCCAATGGACATTATACAGTATGGAGCATCATGTGTGGCCGTTATACAGTATGGAGCATCATTTGTGGTCATTATACAGTATTTAGCATTATGTGGGATCATTATACAGTATGGAGAACTGTGTGGCCGTTATACACTATGGAGCACTATGTGTGGGTGGTCATTATACAGTATGGAGCACTGTCTGGCCATTATACAGTATGGAGCAATGTGTGGCCATTATACACTATGGAGCATCATGTGTGGCCATTATACACTATGGAGCATCATGTGTGGCCATTATACAGTATGAAGAACTGTGTGTGGCCATTATACAGTATGCAGCATCATGTGTGGCCATTATACAGTATGGAGCATCATGTGTGGCCAATGGACATTATACAGTATGGAGCATCATGTGTGGCCGTTATTCAGTATGGAGCATCATTTGTGGTCATTATACAGTATTGAGCATTATGTGGGATCATTATACAGTATGGAGAACTGTGTGGCCGTTATACACTATGGAGCACTATGTGTGGGTGGTCATTATACAGTATGGAGCACTGTCTGGCCATTATATAGTATGGAGCAATGTATGGCCATTATACACTATGGAGCATCATGTGTGGCCATTATACACTATGGAGCATCATGTGTGGCCATTATACACTATGGAGCATCATGTGTGGCCATTATACAGTATGAAGAACTGTGTGTGGCCATTATTCAGTATGCAGCATCATGTGTGGCCATTATACGGTACGAAGTATCATGTGCGGCCAATATACAGTATGGAGCATCATGTGCGGTCATTATACAGTATGGAGCATCATGTGTGGTCATTATACAGTATGGAGCATCATGTGCAGTCATTATACAGTATGGAGCATCATGTGCGGTCAATATACAGTATGGAGCATCATGTGCAGTCATTATACAGTATGGAGCATCATGTGTGGCCATTATACAGTATTGAGCATCATGTGTGGCCATATTTTTGTTTGCTTATAATTATTGTATATAAAACAGTGTGATCAGCAGTGCTAAATGGCTGCGGTTGGGACGTGGATATGGGTGTGACTAGTTGTGAAATAGGTCTGGTCAGAGGCGTGGCCTAAAATTTGCCGCGGCGCACTACGCGCACCGCAAACTTAATACCTCCTTCCCTTCTTCAAAAGTTGGGAGGTATGGTACCACATTTGCCAGATCACGGCAAGTGCCGCAAATCCCATAGGGAATGAATGAGGCCGAACGCAGTGTTGCCATAAGTGATCCGTTACGCGGCAGATGCAGAAAAACTGCCCGATCAGCTGCAAAAGGCGACTTTCACATCAGCGATTCTTGCCAAAGTCACTGTCGATAGTGTCATACTCACCAAAAGGGGAGGCAGCGCTAAAAGTGCCTAGGGCAGCAGAAACTCTAAATACGGCCCTGGGGGGCTACATTATATTCTGTGGGGGGACTGCATTATACTCAAGGTACTACATTATATTATGGGGGGCTACATCATACTATATGAGGGGTTACAGTATACTCTATGGGTGGCTGCATTATTCTCTCGGGACTACATAATATTATGGGGGCTACATCATACTATATGAGGGGGCTACAGTATACTCTATGGGGGGGCTGCATTATATTCTGTGGTGGAACTGCATTCTCTCAGGGGACTACATTATATTCTGTGGTGGGTGGCATTATACTATATGGGGGGGGCTGCATTATACCCTATGGGGTGCTACATTATATTCTATGGTGGGGACTGCGTCATACCTGAGAGGGTTGCATTATATTTTGTGGGGTGCTGCATTATATTCTATGAGAGGGGACTGCATTATATTTTATGAGGGGGCTACATTATATTCTGTGAGGGGGCTACCCCAACCCTTGCTACATTATTAAGACGTGAACTACCTTATATTATACCCTGATATTAGCGCTTTTTACCGCACAATTGGTGGTCTTGTATCTATTTCTATGTAGCTACATAGTGGGCCCCAAGAATGATTTTCTCTGGTGGGCCCAAGGTGCTCCAGTCCGACGCTGTTCCCATGGTTTTGCTGCTGATTTTCCTGTGAGGTAAAACATTTCCCTATTTGTTTAATAACAGGCAGGGAAATGTTTTAACTCACAGAAAGCAACAACTGCGATCCCCTGCTATACTGTCTGTGAACTCTTTTTTGCATCCTCAGCTGCCTTGGAGCTATGGTATATGCTGACCATTTAATACACATTTTCCGTATATGCTCCATACGTTACCGGCACGCCGCTATCTCCGAGACTCAATACATGCCAGGATCGCACTACTCCGCCACTGCTACTGTGAAGGAGGGGGTAAGAAACACTCCTGGCGAAGTGAGACAGACCGGGGGAGAGGGGAGACATATCGGTGGGAGTGACTCGGGTATAAGCCGAGAGAGGCACTTTCAGCCTAAAACAATGGGATGAAAATCTCGGCTTATACTCAAGTATATATGGTATATATTTTTTCGCATGCAACTCTAATAATTTCATATAGCTCATCAAATGCCACTATGGTCTATTATATGTGGGAGAAACAACCTAAGTCATCAAAGTCCAAATAGTAAGCTGCATATAGCTGTATAGCTGCCTATGCCACAACATTTCAAGCAAGTTAGCCATTCAATTGCACACACTACAAACAGTAAGTAGTAGAGAATATGACCTCTTGATTTAACTTTTCTGATTCCATATGTCAATCAAAGACCACTCTTTGCCTCTTTCAGTTTGTAGACATCACAGAGATAGAGATCCAGCACTCACCTAGCTGGTCTATTAACCAAGAATTCTGGGTTCTGTTGACACTTTTTAAGAGGTTTTCCCACAAAGAAAGCACATTTTAATCAATAGATCAAAGAATAAACATAAGTTCCACAGTTGGATGTGTTATAAAAAAATGTTGCTGTGCTGAGATAATCTTATAAATGTGGCCCTGCTGTGTACTGTGTAATGGTCGTGTCTGATTGTACAGGATCATGGTCTGATCATACTACATTTCCTGGGTGGGGGAGAAGCAAAAGAATATACAGACAGGACAGCATGGGATCACAGATGCTGCTTTCTAAGAGGTAAAACATTTGCTGCTTGTTTTTAAACAGACATGGAAATGTTTTACCTCACAGAAAGAATCATGCCATCCCATGCTGTCCTGTCTGTATACTCTCTTTTACTTTCTCCCCTGCTCAGGAGATCAGATCATGTCCCTGTATGGTCAGACACAGCCATTACACAGTACATAGCAGGGGCACATTACAAGATCTATTTATTAAAATGTGCTTTGTTCATGGGAAAAAAAACCTTTAATAATCTTTTTTTACTTTTGTGAATTGTATTCATTTACTTCTATATTCTATCATACATACTAATGTGTGTATATTTTTTCTTTTCCATAATAATTGAATAACATGGAGATCTACCTCACTACTCCTGGGTAAGTACACCAACTACCTCGCTGCTTATTCTTCTTTTTTCCTCTATATCTACACTTTGATTTCCCCATCTGCTTTCCCCTTCCTACCCTATATATTCTGACATTTACTTCTACTTTGTACTAACTTTCCTTTATTACTTCCCTCAGTTTTTCTCCATTGAAGGCATATTGTTCAAAGCAACATGAGGTCACTCTCCTCAGCCACTCCTATTATGTGTCCTTCTGTCCACAATGCCCAGCTCCACTTTCAAGTCTGGCTTCACTCCCAATAACTCCACCTCTACCAGTCTTTAAGGCACCATCCTTCCAATTAAGGGGGAGTCACACATAACGATATCGTTAACGATATCGTTGCAACATCACGCTTTTGGTGACGTAGCAACGATCCCGCTAACGATCTCGTTATGTGTGACAGCGACCAACGATCAGGCCCCTGCTGGGAGATCGTTGGTCGTTGGGGAATGATCAGGACCATTTTTTGGTCGCTGATCACCCGCTGTCATCGCTGGATCAGCGTGTGTGACGCCGATCCAGCGATGTGTTCACTTGTAACCAGGGTAAATATCGGGTTACTAAGAGCAGGGTCACGCTTAGTAACCCGATATTTACCCTGGTTACCATTGTAAAAGTTAAAAAAAAAACAGTACATACTCACATTCTGATGTCTGTCACGTCCCCCGGCGTCCACAGGGTTAAAACTGCTTTCGGCAGGAGCGCTGCTAATGTGTCAGCGCCGGCCGTAAAGCAGAGCACAGCTGTTACGGCCGGCGCTGACACAGTCAGTGAGTGCAGGGAAGCTCTCGGCAGCAGCCTGTGCATTAGTAGCGCTCTTGCCAAAAGCAGTTTTAACCCTGTGGACGCCGGCGGGGGACATGACAGACATCAGAATGTGAGCATGTAGTGTTTTTTTTTTACTTTTACAATGGTAACCAGGGTAAATATCGGGTTACTAAGCGCGGCCCTGCACTTAGTAACCCGATGTATACCCTGGTTACCCGGGTGCTGCAGGGGGACTTTGGCATCGTTGAAGACAGTTTCAACGATGCCGAAGTCTTTCCCCTGATCGTTGGTCGCTGGAGAGAGCTGTCTGTGTGACAGCTTCCCAGCGACCACACAACGACTTACCAATGATCACGGCCAGGTCGTATCGCTGGTCGTGATCGTTGGTAAGTCGTTTAGTGTGACTAAAGGTACCGTTACACTAAATGACTTACCAAGGATCACGACCAGCGATACGACCTGGCCGTGATCATTGGTAAGTCGTTGTGTGGTCGCTGGGGAGCTGTCACACAGACAGCTCTCTCCAGCGACCAACGATCAGGGGAACGACTACGGCATCGTTGAAACTGTCTTCAACGATGCCGAAGTCCCCGGGTAACCAGGGTAAACATCGGGTTACTAAGTGCAGGGCCACGCTTAGTTACCCGATATTTACCCTGGTTACCATTGTAAAAGTAAAAAAAAAAAACAGTACATACTCACATTCCGATGTCTGTCACTTCCCCAGCCGTCAGCTTCCCTGCACTGACTGTCAGCGCCGGCCGTAAAGCAGAGCACAGCATTCTGCCGCCCCCGGTCTGGGAGTCAGCTGTTCTCTGTGCCGACTGTCAAGCTGACAGCCGGCACAGAGAAGCTGCAGAGCGCCGACTCCCAACAGGTGCGGAGGTGGAGAGGGGCCCCTGCAGGGTGGCTGTGGCAGGCAGGGAGAAATCTCTGCAGCTCCGCTGCCTACAAGAGAAAATAGCAGTGGAGCTGCAGCGATCTCTCTTCCTGCTTCCTGCCCACGCTTCCTCTCACACAGACACACCGCTGGATGACGTCATCATTCAGCGGCCGGCTGTGTCAGAGGAAGGCGATGAAGATGCTGCGGCAGAGCGCGAGGGGAGGTGAGAGGGGTGTGTGTGTGTGTGCATGTGTGTGTGTGTGTGTTGCGCGCTGCAGGGGAACGCAGAGAAGTAAATGGTGTGTGTGTGTAGGGGGAGGAGAGGGCAATGATGGGGATGGTGGTGGAGGAGGAAGTGATGGAAGTGGTGGAATGGGCAAGGATGGGGATGGTGGTGGAGGAGGAAATTATGGAAGTGGTGGAATGGGCAAGGATGGGGATGGTGGTGGAGGAGGAAATGATGAAAGTGGTGGAATGGGCAAGGATGGGGATGGTGGTGGAGGAGGAAATGATGGAAGTGGTGGAATGGGCAAGAATGGGGATGGTGGTGGAGGAGGAAATGATGGAAGTGGTGGAATGGGCAAGGATGGGGATGGTGTTGGAGGAGAAAATGATGGAAGTGGTGGAATGGGCAAGGATGGGGATGGTGGTGGAGGAGGAAATGATGGAAGTGGTGGAATTGGCAAGGATGGGGATGGTGGTGGAGGAGGAAATGATGGAAGTGGTGGAATTGGCAAGGATGGGGATGGTGGTGGAGGAGGAAATGATGAAAGTGGTGGAATGGGCAATGATGGGGATGGTGGTGGAGGAGGAAATGATGGAAGTGGTGGAATGGGCAAGGATGGGGATGGTGGTGGAGGAGGAAATGATGGAAGTGGTGGAATGGGCAAGGATGGGGATGGTGGTGGAGAAGGAAATGATGGAAGCGGTGGAATGGGCAAGGATGGGGATGGTGGTGGAGGAGGAAATGATGGAAGTGGTGGAATGGGCAAGGATGGGGATGGTGGTGGAGGAGGAAATTATGGAAGTGGTGGAATGGGCAAAGATGGGGTTGGTGGTGGAGGAGGAAATGATGGAAGTGGTGGAATGGGCAAGGATGGGGATGGCGGTGGAGGATGAAATGATGGAAGTGGTGGAATGGGCAAGGATGGGGATGGTGGTGGAGGAGGAAATGATGGAAGTGGTGGAATGGGCAAGGATGGGGATGGTGGGGGAGGAAATGATGGAAGTGGTGGAATGGGTAAGGATGGGGATGGTGGGGGAGGAGGAAATGATGGAAGGGGTGGAATGGGCAAGGATTGGGATGGTGGGGGAGGAGGAAATGATGGAAGTGGTGGGATGGGGATGGTGGTGGAGGAGGAAATGATGGAAGTGGTGGAATGGGCAAGGATGAGGATGGTGGTGGAGGAGGAAATGATGGAAGTGGTGGAATGGGCAAGGATGGGGATGGTGGGGGAGGAGGAAATAATGGAAGTGGTGGAATTGGCAAGGATGGGGATGGTGGGGGAGGAGGAAATGATGGAAGTGGTGGAATGGGCAAAGATGGGTATGGTGGGGGAGGAGGAAATGATGGAAGTGGTGGAATGGGCAAGGATGGGGATGGTGGGGGAGGAGGAAATTATGGAAGTGGTGGAATGGGCAAGGATGGGGATGGTGGGGGAGGAGGAAATGATGGAAGTGGTGGAATGGGCAAGGATGGGGATGGTGGGGGAGGAGGAAATGATGGAATTGGTGGAATGGGCAAGGATGGGGATGGTGGAGGAGGAAATGATGGATGTGGTGGAAAGGGCAATGATGGGATTGCTGAGGAGGAAATGCTGGAGGTGGTGAAATGGGCAATGATGGGCATGATGGAGAAGGCAATGATGGAGGTGGTGAAATGGGCAATGATGGGCATGACGGATAAGGCAATGATGGAGGTGGTGAAGAGAGCAATGATGGGGTGGGGTAGAGGACAATAATATGTGTGTGGACAATTTGAGTGGGGATAGGGGGATTTATTATGTGTGGGGAGAATTTGGGGATGGGGGAATTTATTATGTGGGGGGTGAGATTTGTAGTGGGGATGGGGGATTTAATGTGTGTGGGAGACTTGAGGACACAAAATGAAGAGGAATGGGGGGAATATATGAGGAAACAGTACAGGGGAATTGGGGGCATGTATGAGGAAACAGTATGGGGGAATAGGGCATTTATGAGGAAACAGTATTGGGGAATGGGGGGCATGTATGAGGAAACAGTATGGGGGAATGGAGGGCATGTATGAGGAAATAGTACGGGAGAATTGGGGGCATGTTTGAGGAAACAGTATGGGGGAATTGGGGGCATGTATGAGGAAACAGTATGAGGGAATGGGGGGCATGTACTAGGATACAATATGGGAGAATGAGGGCACAGTATGAAGAGCGATGTGAAAAATGTATGTGGACAGAGTACGAGAAGTGAGGGTGATGGGATGTGTGCAGACACAGTATGGGGATTTAGGTGAGCAGGTAGTATGGAAAGTGAGGGGGTAAATATATGAGGAGACAGTATGGTGAACAGGAGGGATGTGAGAGGAGACAGTATAAGGAGGGAGGGGAATAGTGTGAGGAGACAGTATGGGGGGACAAAAGTGAATGGGCACAGAATAGAAACTGAATAGTGGGGGTGTAGCATGGAGGGACAGTGTGAGAGCACAGCCAGGAGGGGACGGTATACCAGGAAAGGGGAGTTTGATGATAGAGTACAGTATAAATACTGGGCCCTATAGGGGGAACACAGTATGAGAGGACAATGTCAAGAGGGGACCGGTATGGAAAGGAGAGGTCAGTGTGAAGAGCATGAGCCATAAGAAGGACAGTGTGGGGGTCATATTTTGTGCAGAAAATATAGTGAGGGGCAATTTTTTATTCAGGAGCATTTTTAAGACACTTGTATTTTTAAGGGCGTCATGTGGAGATTTTCTGCAAAAGAATGGAGAAGATGGAAATCTGCAGAGACGGCTGTGGATGAGAAAACTCATCATGGGGTCTGGACAAGATGAAGAAAAGAAGGAGATCGGCTCGAGACGACGTCATCTATAAGGTACCTGGATGTAAATGTTATGTGTGATGTTAACTAATTCTCATGTTTTAATTTATGTTAGGAGCTTTAAACGGAATGTCCAGGTTTGTAATGAGTCTGCAGTCATTCTTTGTGACTGCAGACTTCTGAGTTCTCACAGTGCGCACTGCACGCTGTCAGGATTCTTTCGTGCTGGTGATTTACATACATGCGGTCACATGCTGACTAGACATGTGTGTCCTCACTCAATGAACTGAGCGAGACCGGGCACGTCTAGTCGTAATGTGTTCAGAAGTATACAAATCGTATGCTTGTGCTGACATGACTGTCCACAGGCAAGGGAGAATCCTAAAAGTGTGCAGTGCATTCCTTGTGAGAATTCAGAAGCCTGCGATGTCAGGATTCAGCTCTGCAGGTTCCAGTAGTTGTCACATGAACACTTCACTCATATGCGACTTTCATAATTGTGGTCCTGTGACAACGAGCTTCTCTTCTTCTGCTTCTCTCAGTTTTTCATTGATCATTGAGAGCATTAGGGAGAGCAGCTCGTTGGTACATGACTAAGTGTGAAAATCGCATATGTCCTGGGAGGGGGGGGGGGGGGGCCAAAATGAATTCTTGCCCCGGGTGCCAGAAACCCTAGATACACCTCTGACTGTATATTATTTCTTTACATGGTGCTTTTCTTCCTTGCTTACCATTCATTTCCTCTTGGTAGCCCACTCCATTAATCTTTATAGGACTTTCATGTCATTGCATACCTTTGACCACCAGCACCTTAATCTAGCATTATTTTTTTTACTAATATCTCAGATGGACGATCATGTCTGTATATTGAAACTGACCACATAAGGTTATATCCCATACTCTATACCTTCCTTTGGGGCTTATGTACCTTATGTATGTCAGACAACAAAAGAAGAAAGGAGCAGCACAACCCCCCACACCAACGTAGAGGAAATCCAAATTAACACATTCAGGTCTGATATGGCAATCCGAGAAAGAGAAGGAGGTGCTATTTGCATGAAAAAAAGTCCATATGAATCCAAACAGCAAAGAAGAATCGCAAATGCACTCACCAACTGCAGTTAAAGGTGTTTATTCAAACACAAATCAGGACATCTTCACGGCACGGGGGAGAGGGAAATGACCAGAGGGAGTGCGGCAAACGAGACGACGGCCGTTTCGCGCTACACAAGAGCGCTTCTACGGGTCTGATGGACCCGTAGAAGCGCTCTTGTGTAGCGCGAAACGGCCGTCGTCTCGTTTGCCGCACTCCCTCTGGTCATTTCCCTCTCCCCCGTGCCGTGAAGATTTCTTGCTTTGTGTTTGAATAAGCACCTTTAACTGCAGTTGGTGAGTGCATTTGCGATTCTTCTTTGCTGTTTGGATACCTTATGTATGTTCCCAGCAATGCTCTACAAATTCCAGTGGTGTCACTTACTAGGCTGCATGTTGCTGTGTCAACAAAATCTGTGTTTTATCAACAGTAGATTTTAAAGGGAACCTGTCACCCCGTTTTTTCAGTAGGAGATAAAAATATCGTTAAATAGGGCCTGAGCTGTGCTTTACAATAGGGTATTTTTTGTCCCCTGATTCCCTACCTATGCTGCCGAAATACCTTACAAAAGTGTCCTTTTTTGCCTGTCAATCAGGCTGGTCAGGTCAGATGGGCGTGGTCACAGCGCTGTTTCTCCCCCACATCTTGCTTATGTTCCCGTTGGTGGCGTAGTGCTTCTCGCATGCGCAAGTGCCGAATGCACTGCGCAGCTGTAGAAAAAGAGCGGCGGCCATTTTCTTGAAGCCGAGTTCGAATATCGGCTTCAGGAAAATGGCCACCACGATGTCCATTTGCGCACGTGCGGCATCCCGCGGCCATTTTCCTGAAGCCCCGGGAAGCAGGAGACTCCATCTGCGCACGCGCGGCCTCAGCAAGATGGCCGCGCCCACCGAGAAACCGCTGAATAGCGGCGAGCGCGCTCTTTTTCTACAGCTGCGCAGTGCATTCGGCACTTGCGCATGCGAGAAGCACTACGCCACCAACGGGAACATAAGCAAGATGTGGGGGAGAAACAGCGCTGTGACCACGCCCATCTGACCTGACCAGCCTGATTGACAGGCGAAAAAGGACACTTTTGTAAGGTATTTCGGCAGCATAGGTAGGGAATCAGGGGACAAAAAATACCCTATTGTAAAGCACAGCTCAGGCCCTATTTAACGGTATTTTTATCTCCTACTGAAAAAACGGGGTGACAGGTTCCCTTTAAGCACAGGACTAAAGGTACCTTCACACATAACGATATCGTTAAAGATATCGTTGCAACGTCACGCTTTTTGTGACGTAGCAATGATCCCGCTAACGATCTCGTTATGTGTGACAGCGACCAACGATCAGGCTCCTGCTGGGAGATCGTTGGTCGTTGGGGAATGATCTGGACCATTTTTTGGTTGCTGATCACCCGCTGTCATCGCTGGATCGGCGTGTGTGACGCCGATCCAGCGATGTGTTCACTTGTAACCATGGTAAATATCGGGTTACTAAGCGCAGGGCCGCGCTTAGTAACCCGATATTTACCCTGGTTACCATTGTAAAAGTTAAAAAAAACAAACACTACATACTCACATTCCGATGTCTGTCCCCCGCCGTCAGCTTCCCTGCACTGACTGTCAGCACCGGGCCGGCCGTAAAGCAGAGCACAGCGGTGACGTCACCGTTGTGCTCTACTTTACGGCCGGCGCTGACACAGTCAGTGCGGGAAGCTGACGGCGGGGGACGTGACAGACATCGGAATGTGAGTATGTAGTGTTTTTTTTTTTACTTTTACAATGGTAACCAGGGTGCATATCGGGTTACTAAGCGCGGCCCTGCACTTAGTAACCCGATGTTTACCCTGGTTACCCGGGGACTTCGGCATCGTTGAAGACAGTTTCAACGATGCCGAAGTCGTTCCCCTGATCGTTGGTCGCTGGAGAGAGCTGTCTGTGTGACAGCTCCCCAGTGACCACACAACAACTTACCAACGATCACGGCCAGGTCGTATCACTGGTCGTGATCGTTGGTAAGTCGTTTAGTGTAACGGTACCTTAAGTGTTTCTTGCCTCCTAGTCAACTGCTCTGTATAACCTCACCCCCACCACTGATTAGCAGCTTTCTTTCAAAGTACAGTATACACAGAAAGCTGCTGTGGGCAGGGTTATGCAGAGCTCAGCATTTAGAGCACTGCTAGATCTGCAGCAGATAAAACAGTGATTCTATTAAAATGACAGCAAGCAGGCCAGCAAGTCACACATCACTGGAATCAGGGTCTCAGACCCTACATGCTGTTCTCAGATTACATAACAAAGACCCAGTGACAGATTCCCTTTAATATATACGATTTGATTAGCAGTAATTGGATACTACTTAGCCTTTTAAGCCCTATGAAAGCCATAAGCAGATACTCAATTTTTCATATCCTATTACTGCATTTTGGCATAGTTTATGAATAACGACACAATTAAATTTCTTATGTATGGTTGTTCACCTGCAGTTGTATCTACCTAATTTTTGGACTTTTTAAGGACTAGAGTTTTTTATGATGATCCTGATAATTAAAACCATAAAATTTATATTTTTTATTACGCTATGTATTTGGGAACGCTGAAAGATACTGTAAGAACTTTGTAACCTCCTATAAGAACTTTGTAACCTACATTGTCTGGATTGCTAGAAGTCACAGCAGTCAGATGACCAATTATTAGACATTTACATCTAGCCTGTGTATTGGTGATAAAAGTATACGGGACAAACTCTTTCATAGCATTGCAGACATACAGTATTGGCTGTCGTACTCTTTGTGTTTCTTTTTAATTTGGCGTGTAACTAGAATACAACACATTTTACTGCAATTTTCTATGAATTTGACTATTTACTATGATATGCAGTTTAACAATGATAAATGTAAGATTATATACATGGAAAGAAGGAATCAATATCAGTATTACACACTGAACGGGAAACCACTGGGTAAATCTGACATGGAGAAGGACTTGGGGATCCTAGTTAATGATAAACTTACCTGGAGCAGCCAGTGCCAGGCAGCGGCTCCCAAGGCAAACAAGATCATGGGGTGCATTAAAAGAGGTTTGAATATACATGATGAGAGCATTATACTGCCTCTGTACAAATCCCTGGTTAGACCGCACATGGAGTATTGTGTACAGTTTTGGGCACCAGTGCTCAGGAAGGACATAATGGAATTAGAGCGAGTACAAAGGAGGGCAATAAAATTAATAAAGGGGATGGGGGAACTACAATACCCAGAGAGATTGGCAAAATTAGGATTATTTAGTCTAGAAAAAAGACAACTGAGGGGTGATCTAGTAACCATGTATAAGTATATAAGGGGACTATACAAATATCTCTCCGAGGATCTGATTATACCAAGGATGGTGACAGTCACAAGGGGGCATTCTCTGCGTCTGGAGGAGAGGTTTTTCCACCAACATAAAAGAGGATTCTTTACTTTTAGGGCAGTGAGAATTATAAATTCCTTGCCTGAGGAGGTGGCGAAGGCGAACTCAATACAGGGGTTCAAGAGAGGCCTGGTTGTCTTCCTGGAGCGTAGCAATATTGTATCTTACAGTTATTAGATTCTTTAGAAGGATGTACATTAGATCTGGGGATTTATTCTGACGGAATGTAAGCTGAACTGGATGGACAAATGTCTTTTTTCGGCCTTGCTAACTATGTTACTATGAGATCGTTGTGTTGCTGGAACTTGCTTAATTTCCAACAAAAGTGTAATTATGCTGCATTTAAAAATAAGTGAATTTGTTAAGTTTCATATTTTTCAATTTGACAGGGAAATTTGATTTGCCATTTTGTTGAATTCAAATAAAGTGAGATGCAAAAATTTGGAAATCGGGAGAATCAGAAGTTTTTGAAAAATTCAAGGAGAATTCAATTTTGCTCAAATAAATTCACCCATCTCTAGCTGCATCATTCTGCAATTTTTTACCATCAGTTTTATGTTTATTCACATTCCAGACATATATTTCTGAAGAGAGACAGTCCCTTTAGGCCGGCTTCACACATCAGTGGCTCCGGTACGTGTGGTGACAGTTTCCTCACGTACCGGAGACACTGACTCACGTAGACACATTAAAATAAATGTGTCTCTGCACATGTCACCGTGTTTTCAGGACCGTGTGTCCGTTTGCAAAACACGGAGACATGTCAGTGTTCGTGGCAGCGCATGGATCACACGGACCCATTAAAGTCAATGGGTCCGTGTAAACACATACCGCACACGGATGCTGTCCGTGTGCCATCCATGTGCTGTCCGTGTGCATTTTTCCTGTTATAGGGTTAAAATTGTAAAAATTGTTGCAATGCACGGACACGGACACACGTACAGCACACGGACCCCAAAAACGTACTCACGGACATCACATGGATCCCACACGGATGGCCTACGTGATGACACGGATAACTCCGGTACCGTTTTCTCCGGTACCGGAATTATCTGGACGTGTGAGACTGGCCTTAGATTGAGCACTCTAATAGCTTAGGCAACTCTATTATGTCAGATTTCTCCCCAAAAGGCTCATTTATTATAAAATATTGTCTATTATTTTAAATATGTGAACTAATAAATATCATATACCAGATATATTCAGGATTAATAAGGAATATCACTGTGAAATATTGGTGAAAATAAAAAAGTTCTGACATTAATACTTTACCGTGAATTTATTTTATCTATGTACTGTATATCACTTCAAATAAAAGTTGCTTCAAAGCTGTGTTACAAAAGTCAGCTTAGGAATCATGATAACAATGTTTTCTTCTACATTAAACTGAAAACCTCAAAATCATCCCGTACATTTACGTTAATGCTACAAGAGTGGGTATCTTAATTAGAATTTTGGGGAGGATAAAAAAAAAATTGTACACAAAATTTACACTACAAATTTTGTGAATAAAACACATAATTGTGGTTCAGAAAATGTGTCCAATCATGCACACTTCATATGAAAAAAAGGAACATGCAGTTCTCATATGTGATTGCAATATAGCTGAATTGTAATGTAGTCCAGAATATTATTGTATCTGTAGATTCCAGGATTTCCAGTATCATCAAAGAGAAATGGCATTCATCCCATTTATGTAGCTAAAGTAAAGAAATTCTGTGTTTGTCACCTCGAGTATGATGATGGCACAATATCAAATACGTCCAACATTCAAGGCCCCCTAAGTCTTACAACGAACTAGCTTCTTCATTAATACCATGTCCATCTTTGCTTGTTCCATATAGAGATGCTCATATTACATTTCTGTTACATTCTGAATATTTCAACCTTTGTCTCAAAAGTTTTTCAGATTCAATTATCCCAAATCATTTTGTCTTCTTTAAAAATCTTTTCTTTAAACGTCTGTTTTTAGCAAATCATACAGCGTACCATACTCTTCCAACTCTTTTTTGATAGTTCATTGCTTACTTTTTTTTCTTCAAGTCAAGAACAGTCACAGAAGAATGCAAGGATGATGATTATTTTATACACACAAATCAATAAACAGCTAAGCCAGTAAGCATAAGATCATTTTCAACAACTGGTGGATAATAGTGATGAACGAACATGCTCGATTTTGTGTTAAAAATTGCCTGTTTGTTAGGCAATCCCTGAATGTGTTGTGGCTGTCAAACACAAAACTGCAGGTACAAGAATATACTATTCGAGCACGCCAAAAACACTCAGTTAGCACCCGGGCATGATCGCATAACACTTTTTCCAAGCAGGTTCAATCATCAATAGTGGATGACACTAAAGCTATTGTATTTCTCAATTATCAAAAGTGGACTTTGGCTGGTCTCCATACATGGGCCTGCATTCCTGTTTTGGAAGCAGAGAATCTCGGCTTTGGCACCTGAATTTTAGACATTGATGATCTAGGGGAGGTAAATGAGTTTATAGGACTAAGGACTGAAGATTCCCGATTTTCCTGTGGAACCTCCTGAATAGGAGCGTAAAAAGGCCCAGGACCAGGAACATTGGTTGGCATAGGTTGGCATGATATATCGGTTCTCCAAACTGGTTCTGCAAGTGTTGTTGCTGATCTAGGCGTTAACACTGTAGGCATCATGTTAATTGAAGAAGACATTGGAGTAGGAGTTGAGAATCGCTTAATCTCATGAGCTCTAGCAGTTTTCACAGGAACATGTCTAGTTAGAGTGGAATTCATTTTTTGAGTATCCTGGCCATTAGGAGAATTCCCAAAGCAGAACATGGCTGAATTCAGCTGGTAAGGTTGGTGGCGCATAAAATCTATAGCTTGCATTCGTGGTTTGCCAGCGGCACCTTTCTTAACTTTGCTGTCTACTTTGCCAACTTGAGATTTTGAAGCAGCTAATGGACAGAATGGTGAAACCAGTGGATTATATCCTATTGGAGGAGGTGCACGAATATTAGGTGAATATTTCCAAGATGATGGAAGAGATGGTGTTGGTGAAGGTGTTCTTGGCCTTGAGTTAGGCCTGGAGCTTGATCTATTATCTGAGTCAACTACAAATTTGTCCATACGACTTTGACGTTTTGCAAACAGTTCTGCTCCTTTACCCTTTAACTCAGGAATATCTTGGCTTCCATTTATAAGTTGTTCTGATGTTGTTTTAAAACTGGGTTTTGGAGCCACAGGTGGAGGAACCTTAAATTTTCGTGCTGAAGATTGCATAAAATTACATGCCTCAGCTCCTAAGCTGAGGAAGTCTTCTTCTGGGCCAGATTCAAAACCTGCTCCATGCTGCTCCTGTTTAGGTTTCTCATCTATATTCTTCACCATTGACAAGAGATCTGGGTTTGGCAAACACTTTTTCTCTTCCTTTTTAACAAACATCTGTTTTCTCCCACCTCTCCTTCGTGCTTCATTTAGGATGCCAGTACGTCCTATGGGTACAGAGATCCTTTGTTCTCTGGAGTTTACAGACTCAGGTGACTGATTTACTTGGGTAACTGGTGATATATACGAATGTGCAATGGGTGTTGGATTAATAAATTGTGACACTGTAGATGTTGGCGGAGTCACTGGAGTGGACTTTAATATATTTGACTTAGAATTAACAGTATGAGGCTCTGATGGACGAGAAGGAGATGCAAGATATATGGAAGCTGTTGTAGTCCGTGGTGTTGTTGGAGCTGAGAGGTTCTCCTTTGGATTCTCATTGTATTGAGGTACTGGTGATGACAGTGCTCTACCTGGTGCCGGGATAAAAAGGGATGCAACAGAACTTACAGGGTTTTTTTGTATGTTTGCAGTTGTATCAGCTAAAACTTGGTTAAATGGAGGTGGCGCAAAATTTTGCACAGGAAAGCATTCAATTTTTTTGGGAGGAGAGGGTTTGAACACAACTGAAGAAGCCATTGTCCGCTGTCCAACTTGACCTGGAGTAAATGGTCTTGCTGACCTGTTAAAGATGACATTTCCAGGACACTGTGGATCTTGAGAACGAGCAGGGGTTAGTGAGATCTGTGTGCTTGTCACCTTAGTATTCTCTGAGCCCCTCAACTCTTGACTTTTATCATAATTTACTGGGTGAATAGCATTTCCATTAACAACTGATTTCCGAGGAGGAGCAACGGGAGTTTTATGATGCTCTTGGGAATTCTGTGAGAGAGAACTGTCAACCACCTGTTCAGATTTCTGCCTTTGCAATTCAAACAATGCTGCTCCCTTTCCAGATGCTTCACTCAGACCTTTTTCTTCCTGTGCCTCATGTTCCATTTTGGGCTTTTCAATATCTATATAGGTGCTGTCCCAGTCTGAATTATTTGTTAGGCTACGGGCATCAGAAAATCCTTCTTCGTCAAATTCTGATTCACTTGTAGGAAGGACCCCGTCTTCGTCTTCGATGTAACGATCTTCGTCTACACTTCCGAAACTCACAAGTGTATATTTCTTTGCTCTTTGTCGTCTCTTCTTAAACATAAGAACACCCTTTGAGTGAGGATTTGGAGCATCAGTTAACAGAGATGCAATTGTTCTACATTTGGTTCTAGCCTCCTTGACATTTTTCTCCTGTACGCTCTCACTGCGATTAAGTTCTGCAAAAGGAAAAAGAAAACACAAAAGTCATATAGTTTAATCCAGTTACAAATGCATATATTCAACACAAAAGAGAAATAAAACTAAGAAATGTCAATATATATTTTCAAATTTTTAAAGAATATGTGAAAAGACATGAACACCTAAAATATGATTAAGAAGTATCATGATTGGTAAATGTATGGATTGGTGTTCTTTGTCTTACAGCACTACTGTTACTTCCTGTGATTTAAGTGTCCTTCTACAACTGCCAGTACTTGACATTACTAAAGAGGGAACAGTATGAAGTATTTATATCATATAACGATGAGCAATGCTATAATCGTTTTTGACATATGAAACTGGTCAACTAGAACTTTGTACATCATCCTTACTGCAAAAGTAGATTATAGCGAACTTATCACTGTGGAAATTGTATTCATATCTCATGATAATCTTACACAGTAATTCTGTTACTTGTATTTTCACTAATGGATGGAAAATAGCCTGCATGACAAATCTTAAAAGAGTATTTTAAAATCCATGCTTAAAAGTCAACTTTTTGACAATGTTCAGGAGAAAAAAATTAACCATGAGACATCTTTAAGTTGTCATATTTATGATTATTTTAAAAATGGTGTTTCAAAAGTTTCAGATAATTCATTACTGACAAATTCCAGATATCAAAATATTAAAATCATAACCACAGCGACAATCATATAATGAAAAAAATAACTGAATGTGTAGAAATGTTTTAGCTGAACAGTTTTAGTCTAGTGAAAATTGGGCATAACTTTTATCCTAATCTCCGATCATTTATTGCGGGGAATAAAAAAATGTTAAAAAAATAGCAAGCATATTCACAAGTTAAGGAATTAAACATTCCCTATGTTTTTCAACAGTAACAAAAAATCGGGTATTGGTTTAGGACTTCTGTCAAAATGATTGTTAGATTGTTGATGCCATTAATTTTAGACATTTTCATTATTGAAGCAAAGTCCATCACTGTGCAACTTACTCTTAATTAAGGATTTGGAAAGCACAATGAAACAAAATATATCCACGAGGTGTTAATATCATTAAAGCAGGTCTGACCACTTTACTTACACTTGTCCTACAAAGCTCTTCAAATTGTCAAGCTGATCACTTTACACTGACATACACTGTACATAAAACAGGTCGTGCCAAATCGGTGAGAAAGAAAACCCCAAGATGTCCTTGTTTGAAGTGATATCATATCACACAAGGTTCCCTGTAGACAGCGACAATGTAGACACAAATAATAATAATAAAATATGATAAAGCGCACAAGTAGATGCAAATTACCTGCATAGAGATTATCTGTGCTGTGGTAGGAAGATACCGGTGAATCAGGCATGTCACATACACCATTGGAGTCACAATGTTCCATATAGAGATGACAAGGGACAAATGTACTCCAAGCTGGAGCCAAACCAAAGTTAGAAAATCTCTCCAGCTCCCTCCTGCCCTTTCTACAAGCCTTTTTAAGTCCCCACTTTTGTCTCCCCTGGCATAGCTGCTGGATTCACTGGCTTTCAGAAGCTGATGAGATCATAGAGTCTATTTTTGTGTGCCCAGGCTTATCACTGGACCCGGCTATGGACAATGTCACCTGTCACTTTAGCTATGTTCCTCTTTGCCTATGGTTGGGTAAGAAATAAATATTTTCAGCCTGCAAAAATTTTTCAAAGCACCCTTCCCCATTACATGAAGTGTGAAACAATGATATATATTCCATTCTGGAAACATGAGGTCAGAGCTCTTAAAATACCTCCCTTATCCTTAAAGATCCCAATAGAAAAATCAATATTTCTTTTGGTACACTCAAACAAGTAAGAAGAAATGCATTGGGAATATAGTTACAATTGAAAAAGCATGGTCACGTTCATATTTAGTATATAAATTAAATAGTGCTTATACTTAAAGTAGCATTCCCATCTCCAAGGTCCTATCCCAATATGTAGTAAGTGTAATAATAATAATATTAGCAAATACCTCCAATTAGAAATGTAGTATAGTTTTTCTGATTTGCTATGTCTCTTTCTTCATGTGAAGGCATTGCATGACCTTAGGTATCTATGGTTATGTCCACTGGCAACTAACTAACTAACTGTTACAATATCAGTGGTCATAACCATGGATACCTAAGGTCCTGCAATGCCTGCAGCCTTCTATCTTGAAGACTAATTATCGATATAATTTTTACTTCATAAATAAATAACACACTTGAAAATAAGCAATTTTGTAATGTATCGTATTAGAAAAATCCACTTCTTTCTGCTCTTAGATTGATCTTTCACTCCCAATTCTTGGGCAAAATGTTTGTTCAGTGAAGACAAACTTTCCCACACTGAGGTAGGAGATGGCAGTAGGTGCATATACGTTTCTATGGAGGAAAGAGCTAGAGTCAGACAGTTAAATTTTGTAGCAAGTTCTCCTGAAAAAAGTTACAGTTCTCCATAGAACTTTAGGAGCAACAATTGTCATTTCCTATCACCGTAATGGAAACAAACATTTATATTCCCCGAAGAGAGATTTTACTTGGGAATTGAGAATTTTGAGAATGAATGATCAACCCAGGATGAAAAACAAACAGATTTCTAATAATGTATATTACAAAGGTACTTATTTTCATGTGTACTATTGATTTATGAAAAAAAAGAAACTAAATTATTGTTATTCTTCAAGAGTCGCATCAGCTTGGTAGGCCTGCCCTTGGTAAAGTTGAATGAAAGTTCAGTCACACACAGTCATTTCATGAGACTATTAGGAATAAACATTTTCTCTACCCAAAACCACCAAAGATGCTGGTATTTATCTTTCATTTTCTTGAGAAAAACCCAGTCACCATTATACTGTATATAGCATTATGTGAAATAAAATAGACTATCGCACACTGCATGTGCTGGGGTATTCACAAGACTCATTTTAGATCAGCTAATACTGAAAATACCAGAGGTACTGAGCTAATAACAGGCTGATCACACTGATGTCTGCCCTTTCTCATATAGTACTGGAGAAATCAGTGGTGAGATAAGAAGATACTGCTCACACTGCTGTCTGTCCTTTTTCATCTAGTACTGGAGAAATCAGTGGTGAGGTAAGAAGACACTGCTCACACTGCTGTCTACCCTTTTCTCATATAGTGCTGGAGATACCAGTGGTGAGGTAAGAAGACACTGCTCCCACTGCAGTCTACCCTTTCTCATATAGTACTGGAGATACCAGTAGCGAGGTAAGAAGACACTGCTCACACTGCTGTCTACCCTTTCTCATATAGTACTGAAGAAACCAGTGGTGAGGTAAGAAGACACTGCTCACACTGCGGTCTACCCTTTCTCATATAGTACTGGAGATACCAGTGGTGAGGTAAGAAGACACTGCTCACACTGCTGTCTACCCTTTCTCATATAGTACTGGAGATACCAGTGGTGAGGTAAGAAGACACTGCTCACACTGCTGTCTACCCTTTCTCATATAGTACTGGAGAAACCAGTGGTGAGGTAAGAAGACACTGCTCACACTGCTGTCTACCCTTTCTCAAGTAAAACTGGAGGCATCTGATGTGCTGAGGTAAGAAGACACTGCTTACACTGCTGTCTGCCCTTTCTCATTTAATACTGGAGACACCAGAGGAACTGAGCTAATATGACACTGCTCACACTGCGGTCTACCCTTTCTCATATAGTACTGGAGATACCAGTGGTGAGGTAAGAAGACACTGCTCACACTGCTGTCTACCCTTTCTCATATAGTACTGGAGAAACCAGTGGTGAGGTAAGAAGACAATGCTCACACTGCTGTCTACCCTTTCTCATCTAAAACTGGAGACATCAGATGTGCTGAGGTAAGAAGACACTGCTCACACTGCTGTCTACCCTTTCTCTTGTAATACTGGAGAAACCAGAGGAACTGAGCTAATATGACACTGCTCACACTGCTGTCTACCCTTTCTCATATAGTACTGGAGATACCAGTGGTGAGATAAGAAGACACTGCTCACACTGCTGTCTTCCCTTTCTCATATAGTACTAGAGATACCAGTGGTGAGGTAAGAAGACAATGCTCACTCTGCTGTCTACCATTTCTCATATAGTACTGGAGATACCAGTGGTAAGGTAAGAAGACACTGCTCACACTGCTGTCTGTCCTTTCTCATCTAAAACTGGAGACATCAGAGGTGATGATGTAAGCCAAACCTGGTGACAGGTTCCCTTTAAACATGCAGATTTATTAGACGCTTTTCAAAATACCACACATTTCTTCTTCAGGAAACAACCACAGATGTATTGTTGTTTCCTGAAGAAACAGCACAGAAAACAACAGGGAGGAATGGCTGTGGGCACTTTGAACAAGCTTGATTAACTCATTACATGCTGCAGTCAATAGCGAATGAGGCATATAAGAAGTTTGACAAAAAGCGATGACTCCCTCTGTCAACTCATCAACACTGGCAACATGAGTGCGATGAGCTTACTTATGGTTGCTGTGTCAATTTGCTTTTTTTCCTGTTTTTGTTCTCAATACACAAGGAGGAACTAAACGTGTATAACAAAACGTGTAATTACAATAATTTTCTGTAAGAGACACTTAATTTTTTGGGACAATTTCAAGGATGCCAACACTTTTGGCCATAACTGTATACATGTATATGTATATATTTCTCTTGAACAACTGTAATCCTTCCTTTTGTGGTAAGTTTCTATTCTTTCTAGTCTGTTATGTTATGTTGATTTATTTTTTATTGTATATTTAGTCTTATGAAGGTCTAAGTTACAGACAGAAACATCACATTTGTTGAACTGCATTTCCTAATCACATTTTCCACTTGCATCATACAAGTGCCAGAGAGCATTTCTGCATTGCTTACAGAGGGGTATCCTATCTGAGCTCTGCATTACACAGAGTGATGTATATCCTTATCCATCACAGTGCCCATCTAGTCAGCATATGACCACATGTATGCCAATCTCGTATTTGCGGTCATGAGCCCACTGCTCTCAGCTCCAGCACCCGAAAATCCCCACAGCATGAGGTGCACGTGCTGGTAGGATTCACAAGTTTGCAGTCACGTAGAGTGACTGGCCGGACAACCCCCTTTATTAAAGGAGTCTCCTCTGTCTTTGCTGTTTAATCTTTCCTAGCTACAAGAACATCACAGGTAGCAGGTCCTTATCTTTGTCTATGTAGTCAAGCCACTTTCATCCCACTTTTTTGCACCACCTCAACTCTACTCCTTGTGGCAGATCTACACCAATATTCCTATCACCAAACCATCAGGCACTGCACAAGACATAGAGTGATGGCAGACTATTGTGATAAACCTGGGCAATCCCTTTAACACTTTATTTGTTCAGCAAATGGAACATGCAATAATGAAAAAACAAGTAAGATAGGTAGATGTTAGGGTTAAATTAAGCCTGGTCATTAAGGGGTTAAAACTTATCATGCTTCTAGCCTTGTGCACATAGTTAGTGATTAAAGACTAAAGATAAATTCCTGTTTCCTCAAGTATTGGAGAAGTGCTAGATTACTAGGAAACTCTGTTTCTACAAAGTATGACTGCTAGAAGGCGCTAGCTCCACAAGGAAAAAAGATTTCTATCATCTTAGGATGGTTTTGTGTAATATTTGGAAAAAATGAAAACATTCCAAGATGCTGGGATCAGTTCACACTTTTCATTTTGCTAATAAAGCAGCCTTATCACTAGCGAGCATGGGCCGACCATCTGTGGAATATACAACAGATGACTCAGATTTTTCTGTTATCCCACTTTAAGTGTGATGGATATCATATTGCAAAATAATTATTTTGCCCCATATTCTGGAGATAAGAATATTATTGCTTGGATCATGGTGTTAATTCCAAAGACTTCTTGGCTTGAATCACCTGTTCCCACATTTCGCCATTCTCACTGACCATATAAGGCTTTTTCATTATGTCTAATTAAATGTAAATTTAGACAAGAGGTATGGTAAAGCCTTTACAATAAACTTCAGGGCAATAACACAATTGACTGTCCTCTTCAAATCCTTAGGTACCTTATCGTAGCAAAAACAAAATAGTATAGGTGACAATGATTTACTACGTTGATGGACATGGAAATAATGGGTGGATTATAATGAGGGCAATCTGAGCTACTGCTGGAGGATTCGGTGGGCCTATCGCCAGATTGCCCTCACCATAATCCCGCTGATGATGGCGCACATATCCCAGCGCCTCTGCTGTGATGTGCCAGCGCAATGACATCATCTGCTGGCACCGGCGCGATGACATTATGGCAACGTATACGGTGGGCAGTAAAAGTGGAACAGAGTGATTGGAGCAGAGCGCCAGGGTAATGGGAGCAAGGTGAGTATGTCTGTGTGTGCGTGTGTGTTTTTTTTATTACTATGTATATGGGATGTGAGGACTCACACTGTATATAGGAGGCTATATTGCCTCTCACTGTATATAAGCGGCTATATAGGGGCTAATTCTGTATATAGGAGGCTTTATAGGGGTTCATACTGTATATAGGAGGCTATATGAGGGCCCATACTGTATATGGGAGGCTATATAGGGGCTCACACTTTATATAGGAGGTGATATAGGGACTCACACTGTATATCGGGAGCAATGTAGGGACTCACACACTGTATATAAGAGGCAATGTGCAGGCTCATACTGTATATAGGAGTGTGTAGTGAGTATATAGGAGTGTGGGCTCATACTGTACATAGGTGCTCATACTGTATATAGAAGACTGTATAGGGGGTCATATGGTATACAGGAGGCTTTATGGGAGCTCGTACTGAACATAGGCAGTTATTTGGAGGCTTATACTGAATACAGGACGGCGTGTAGGTGCTCAAACTGTATCTAGGGAGCTATGTGCGGGCTCATACTATATAATGGAGGCTATATGGGGGCTCATACTGTATATAAGCGGCTATATAGGGGCTAATTCTGTATATAGGAGGCTTTATAGGGGTTCATACTGTATATAGGAGGCTATATGAGGGCCCATACTGTATATGGGAGGCTATATAGGGGCTCACACTTTATATAGGAGGTGAAATAGGGACTCACACTGTATATAGGGAGCAATGTAGGGGCTCACACTGTATATAGGAGGCAATGTGCAGGCTCATACTGTATATAGGAGTGTGTAGTGAGTATATAGGAGTGTGGGCTCATACTGTACATAGGTGCTCATACTGTATATAGAAGACTGTATAGGGGGTCATATGGTATATAGGAGGCTTTATGGGAGCTCGTAGTGAACATAGGCAGTTATTTGGAGGCTTATACTGAATATAGGATGGCGTGTAGGTGCTCAAACTGTATCTAAGGAGCTATGTGCCGGCTCATACTATATAATGGAGGCTATATGGGGGCTCATACTGTGTATAGGGAGCTATGTGAGGCTTATACTATATATAGCAAGCTATGTGAATGCTCATATTGTATCTTGGTAGCTGTATGCTAGTTCATACTGTATATAGAGGGCTATGTGGTGCTTATGCTGTACCTAGGGAGCTATGTTTGTGTTCATCTCTATATATAAGAGGCATCGTGATTACTCGCTAATCCTGCCCCCTGCACAGTAGCTCCGCCTCCCACCACATCACCACACATAATCCCGCCCCCCACCACATCACCACACATAATCCCGCCCCCAACACATAACCACACATAATCCCGCCCCCCACCCCATTACCACACACAATCCTGCCCCCCACCCCATTACCACACATAATTTAAGTTAATTTACCACCTGTGTAAGCGCTATTGAATGTTGTCATTATTTACTTTAGTTTAATCACCAGCAGCGTTAATTAGATAGCAATGAGCGTGCCAAGCGTTAGCCGGCTGGAAATAGCTAGTACTATATTTAAGAGGCTACATCGGAGCTCATACTGTATCTAGGGAGCTATGTGCGGGCTCATATTGTATATAGGAGACTATATGGGGGCTCATACTGTATATAGTGTGAGGGGTTGACTCACCCAACTGCTTGCAGAGGTAAACACAGGAACGCTTCGTGTGTAAGTCACCTGCTGGTTTATTATAGCACAGCATAGCAGTGTTGAACAAAGTAAATGTGGCCTTTCTGGTCTAATGGCAAAACAAAACAAAGGTAAAGTCCAATAGAGTAATTTTTCCCACAAGGTTCACCAGCAGGGAACACTCAAAGTTCTCAGCTCTTCCTGGAGCCACATTTGGAGTCTTTCCTCTCCAAACACACAACACTCAGAAAAAACAACAGTGGATGAACATTTAACTCTCCAGCCACACCATTGAGGTTGAGATATGGTGAGTAGGCATCCCATTCATCTCTCACCTACTCACCCAAAAACCTGTCCCTTATAATGGCTGGTTAATCCTTTCAGCACATAGCATGCTGGAGAGAAATGTATGGGTTTCAGATCAGGGAAGAAAGCAATGTTAGTGACACATATCTCCCCTCACATACAGTGCCAGTGACCCTGGGACCATATGTAAATTGCCTCTTCAGAGAAGAGAGAGGACTGGAACTCTATAGCTTCACCATTGCCTCTTCAGAGAAGAGAGAGAGGACTTGAACTCTATAGCTTCACCTGTTGGAAGTAGTGGTCCTGTCACAATAGGGAGCTATGTGCGGGCTCATACTATATATAGGAGGCTATTTGGGGGTTCATACTGTGTATAGTGAGCTATGTGGGGCTTATACTCTACATAGGGAGCTATGTGAGTGTTCATTCTGTATCTAGGTAGCTTTATAGCTCATACTGTATATAGGGGTTATGTGCACCTTATACTGTATATAGGTAGATCTGTAGGGGCTCACACTGTATGTAAGGGCTGTGTGTGGACTCATACCGTATATAAGGGTCTGTGCATGGATTCATACTGTATGTACGGGGCTATATGGGGGCTCATACTTTATATAGGGAGGCTGTTTGAGGACTCAAATTGTATGTAGAGGGCTATGTCTGGGCCATTGCATTATGGCTCATGGTCTCCTTTTCTTGTCCTGATTCAAGGAATACCTCGATGAATCTCTGTATGACCAAAAGAGGGGGGAAAAGATGAGTACATAACTGTTTAGGCCATATAGGGTATATATATATACAGCTCTGGCAAAAATTAAGAGACCAACACATCAAAACCCTGTCATGGCCAGCCCAATCTCCAGACCTGAACCCCATTGAAATCTTCTGGAATGTAATCAAGAGGATGATGGATAGTCACAAGCCATCCAAGAACTGCTTACATTTTTGTACCAGGAGTGGCATAAGGTTACCCAAAAGCAGTGTGAAAGACTGGTGGAAAGCATGCCAAGATGCATGAAAGCTATGATTAAAAATCATCGTTATTCCACAAAATATTGATGTCTGAACTCTTCCTGAGTTAAAACATTAGTATTGTTGTTTCAAAATGATTATGAACTTGTTTTCTTTGCATTATGTGAGGTCTGAAAGCACTGGTTATTTTTTTTTTATTTTAACCATTTTTCCTTTTCAGAAAAAAAATACAAAATTTATTGTTTGGAAACTCGGAGACAAGTTGTCAGAAGTTTATAGAATAAAAGAACAGTTTACATTTTACTCAAAAATATACCTATAAAGAGAAAAATCAGACAAACTGAACATTTTGCAGTAGTCTCTTAATTTTTGCCAGAGCTCTATATACCCTAAATTCTAAGTTTAAGACAGTCAAAAGAAGGATATACTTTCAAAGGATACTGTGAAGAATGATTACCTCAATGAACAAAAATAAAAAAAAAGAATTTGTGATAAATATTGACCTGTCCATTCATGGACATTTTAGCTATAGTATGAAATCCTGTTTTTCTTGTCTGTGGAATTGCCTTTGTACTGTTTGTTGTAAAACTGCCGCCCACGAAACTGTTTTCTTTTCCTTTCTTTCTTTCCTGTTTTGTCTCTTTGTTTAAACATGCAAAACTTGTATAACCACTAAACCTACTGAAACAACTATATAAAGAAGGGATAGCAGCTTGAAGGCAGGCGTGCTTCAGAGACTTCCCAGTGATACACTATACAAGACGTGTCTTGTGTATTATTTCTGGTGATTCCCCACTTCCAAAGGCTGCTCCGACTGAGTGTGATCCCGACATTTCCTGGCGCCCGAACAGGGACCCGAGGTCTGTGTATTCCTTCAAGAACACCGGCAGAATACGAACGAAAAGAGAATCTGGGATAATGGACGGCAGATGAACAAAAACCTGGCCAGGTAAGAGACACTGTTAGATCTCTTATATCTGCCCTGCACTGTCCGTAAGATTTTCTGTGTCGTGTTCTTTAGCGGGTAGTTCTAGTAGAAGAGGATACCTATAGCTCAGGTTCTTGAACTATTTAGGAATTGATCACCTCACGGAGTACGGCATTGAATGAGAGTGAATGTGAATAGAAGGTGTGTGGAAGTTGGGAATAGCCCTATAAGCCGCCCAGGGGGTTGAAACAGAAGAAGTGACTGTCCCACTGGGCAACGTGGTTGCGTCCTTTCGGGGAGACCTCCGCGCCTATGTTCAATCTCTGATCCTGTCTTTGACAAAAACCTGGTGACGGATAAGTGTATGATAGTATGAGCCCAGGACAGATAAATTAGCCTGGGACAAGAATACGTTGTATGTGATAGTATAAGCCCAGGACAGATAAATTAGCCTGGGACAAGATACGTTGTATGTTCTTTTTCTTTTTCTGTCTGGTTGCATTTGTGTTGTTTGCTATAGGTGTAGGAATCAGGATTTTCTTACATCAACACAGTTTAAACATCCTAGCTCCTTAGGAAGAAGGTAACGAGGTATTCTCATACCCAAACGCCACCTAGGGCAAGAAAAAGACATCCTAGCTCCTTAGGAAGAAGGTAACGAGGTATTCTCATACCCAAACGCCACCTAGGGCAAGAAAGCTCAGGATAAGAAAATGGGGAATAAGCAAACAAAGTCGGAACCAGAAGAATTAGATATCTATACTATCATAAAGGAGAGAAGTGGTGAAGATGCCACTAAGGGGCTGAAAAAGATTTTTAGTAAGTTTGGAGTTACTAGGGCAGAAGCTTTTAGTAGAAAACTATGGGAAGGAATTCAGGAAAGGAAAAAAGGCATAATCAGAGACAAGAAATGGATAGATCAGATCCAAGCATTGATTGATGTCTCTAGGGTAGCAGAAAATGAGGGATGGACATATAATCAACAGAGTAAAAAGTGGTGTATTAGACCCACAGGCTGTGGAGAAAAACAAAATGTGGAATCTAAAAATACCCCACCCCCATACCTTAACCCACATGCCCCATCTTTTCTCCAAACACCACCTCAAAGTTTAGCCGGACCAGAAGGATGGGTATGTCCGCACTGTGGACAACAAAATCCAGACTGGAGAAATGATTGCCTAGCCTGTGGTACACCTAGACATGGCGCTGTACTTGCCCCTGTTAGGGTAGTACCAAGACCCTTTAGGGAACCTGGTGCTGACGGAGTAATGGGAACTAGATATCACCAAACTCGACAATATTTCCCTTGGTCCCCCGCTGAAGGCATGTCTCTCTTGCATAACGCACCAGATCCCACCCAGTGTCCAGTTAGATTTGCACAATATATACAGCAAATTATGCAGACTCACGCTGGAGTTTGGGCAGATGGAGAAGAATTATGTAGAATGAAAATGACTCCTGGACTCTTCCAGGAGCTATTAGCAAATCTACAGGTACATAGGCCCCAAGCAGGAGATGGTGCCTTACAAACGATAGAATCAGGTACACAATTTGTAGATCACTTAATGGTTTTCATGAGGGAGAGACAGAGGCAGAGAGGAACAACGGGAGTGGTGGCTCAGAAATCTGGACAATCAGTAGACGAATATTATCTAAGTGTAGAAAATAATTTCAGAGATGAAGGCATGGATCTAACCGCTCCAGGAATGATGAGGTTAGTTACAAAAACCTTTATAGATGGATTGTCTCCAAAAGTGAAGGAAAAGCTTAAGGCCGCAACCCCTGATTGGAGAACCTTGGAAGACCCACACCTGGCTAGACAGAAAGCTGTAGGGATAGAAATGGACTTAAGAGAAAATTCTAAGCCAGTAAGAATTGCACAGGCTAATACTGGCTCTGCTAATCAAAAGTTTGCTTGTCATTACTGTAAGAAGCCAGGACATTTCCAAAGGGAATGTAGGAAGAGAAAAGCAGATATAGATTCAGGAACCTTTGTACCCAAAAATAGGATAAATAACCCAGTGCCTGATCAAACAGACAGCTCAGAATGACTGAAAGTTATGCAGGTCTCTCTTCCTTCTAGAAGACCAATAATACAAGTTGAAGTTGAGGGTAAAAATGTACCTTTTCTGATAGATACGGGAGCAACATCCTCCATTTTAAATCAGGACTTTTTACCATATCCTGACAATATATCCTCAAAGGTTACATATGCAGAAGGGTATGATGGTAAAATTCAGGCGTTGCCCTTTACAAAACCTTTAAATGTGAGCTTTGGCCCTAAAACTTTTGTATCCAAATTTTTATTTGCTAAAGGTGCACCTACCTGCTTGTTGGGTACTGATGTCTTAAATAAAATGCATGCAAACATCCATTTTAGAGAAGATGGCACAGTTATGCTGACCATCCCTGAAGATGCAGAAACTCTGGAACCATATGTTAGAATACAGGCAATGGAGGATTTTCCCGAAATTTACACTCAACAAGCAAAAATTGACTTGTCTCGGGTTCCTGACAGCCTATGGGCAAAAGGAGACACTGATGTAGGATTTTTATCAGTAGCTCCTATACTGTTAGAAACTGCCCCGGGAACCATATTACCTCAGCTTAGGCAATACCCCATCAGCGCCCAGCAAGAACAGGCGATTTCTCAACAAATTCAGGATTATGTGTTACAAGGTGTTTTGGTAGAAATCAGGTCACCCGCCAATACACCCTTATATCCTGTTAAAAAGAAAGTGTCCTCCAAAGAAACTATGGTGAAATATCGCATGGTGCACGACTTACGGGAAATCAATAAGGTTTTGGCACCGGTCACCCCTGTGGTACCGAATCCTCATACCTTACTGTCTCAAATTCCCAGCACTGCTGCATATTTTGCGGTAATTGACTTATCAAACGCATTTTTTTCTGTGCCACTACATAAGAACTGTTGGCATTTGTTTGCCTTTACATTCAAGGGTAAACAATTAGCATGGACAAGATTGCCACAAGGTATGGTACACTCACCAACTTTGTACTCTGAAGCAATGGAGACCGTGCTAAAAAATTTCATCCCAGAACCAGGAGTAGTCATTCTACAGTATGTAGATGACTTACTTATTTGTTGCCCTGATGAACAGACGGCAGTTACCTCAACTGTTAATTTCTTAATTTTCCTAGCGCAAGAAGGCTGTAAAGTAAATAGACAGAAACTCCAGGCTTGTCAACAAACAGTCGTGTTTTTAGGTCACTGCATATCACAGGGCATCAGACACCTCACACCTCAACGTACGGAAGCCATACGTAACATGCTTGAACCCAGGAATCACAAACAGCTGCGTGCTTTCCTAGGTATTGTTTCACACTGTAGACAGTGGATCATACATGCAAGTCAACTCATGCAGCCTTTATATGACTGTATTGCCAACACACCATATTCACTCAGTGAAGAGGCTAAACAGTCATTTTCCTCTTTGAAAACAGCACTGGTATCAGCTCCGGCTTTGGGACTCCCAGACTACACTAAACCTTTTCAATTGATGGCAGCTGAGATATCCTCACATGCTACAGGGGTGCTCACACAAAAACATGGAAACAAACAGAGACCTGTGGCATACATATCAGCTCATCTGGACCCTGTAGCTAGAGCCGCACCTTCTTGTGTAAGAGTAGTAGCCGCAATTTCACTGTTATTAGATAAAGCTTCTGAGATTGTTCTTGATCACCCACTTCTAGTTCAGACCACTCATGATGTACATGGCATTCTTAACCAGGTCCAACCTAAACATATTTCAATGGCCAGACACCTCCGTCTCCAATGTTCCCTACTACTGCCGCCCAACATTTCCTTTGCCAGGATTCAGACTCTTAATCTCGCGTCTTTGCTCCCTTTAGAGTCTGAGGGGGGTACCATACCTGAGGAAACTGCACTCTCCAACTCCTTTGAAACTGCACTCTCCAACTCCTTTGACCCATCAAAGTCAATGCATGATTGTGTACAATTAATGGAACAAGAGACTCAGGGCTTATGTAATGTACGTGACAAGCCACTCTGTAATGCTACATTTGAACTTTTCATAGATGGCAGTAGATATGCAGATATGAATGGACAATTTCATACAGGTTATGCGGTAGTAACTCAGCATGAAGTGCTGAAAGCAGAACCTCTCCCTGCTAATCAGTCTGCACAAGAAGCAGAACTTACGG
This sequence comes from Ranitomeya imitator, assembly GCF_032444005.1. NCBI lineage: Eukaryota > Metazoa > Chordata > Amphibia > Anura > Dendrobatidae > Ranitomeya > Ranitomeya imitator. Next base: position 742,795,175 of record NC_091283.1, read on the forward strand.
CATTAGTTGAAGCTCTAAAAATAGCCAAAGATCAGACAGCAAACATATACACTGATTCTAGATATGCACATGGCATTATTTTCGATTTTGGCGTAATATGGAGAGCCAGAGGTTATATGACTGCTTCAGGCCAACCTGTTAAACATGCCTCCCTCATTAGGCAGATTCTGGAGGCAGCACAAGAAACTAAAGAAATAGCGGTGATAAAGGTAGCTGCACATGTGAGACTCGACACCGAGGAAGCCAGGGGTAACGATAAAGCCGATAAGGCAGCAAAACAGGCAGCACGTAAACCCTTACATCATGCCCACACACTAGATAGCTCTGAAGATGATGAGGAAAGATTGAAGGAAGCTCAGAAACAGGTAGACGACGAAGAACGAGGGCAGTGGCAGAAAAAAGGGGCAGAAGATCAGCAAGGATTATGGAAAAAAGGAACTTTGTTGTGTTTACCCAGAGCCTGGTACCCCGCAGTGGCAAGTGACCTCCACCTACCCACGCATGTGTCGGCAAATGGTATGACGCTCAAGGTAAAAGAAAGGTGGTTGGCTCCAGGCTTTGGTAATTTTGCTCGGAACATGTGTGCTGCATGCGCTATATGCCTGGCACACAATCCAGGTCAGGCCATTAAAACCCCAACCAAGCATCATGTAAGACCACTGTATCCCTTTCAAAGACTCCAGATCGACTACATCCAACTTCCTAGGTACAATGGATACGAATATGTGCTTGTGTGTGTGGACATGTTCTCAGGGTGGCCAGAGGCTTATCCAGTTCGTAAAGCCTCAGCAAAAACTACTGCCATTAAAATAGCACATGAACTGATACCCCGTTACGGCATGCCTGAGGTGATCGAGTCAGATAGGGGTACCCATTTTACTGGGGAAATATTTCAGAATGTTATGAAAATGTTGGGAGTAGAAAATCAGTTTCACACTCCATATCATCCACAGAGTTCAGGTAAAGTGGAAAGATTAAATGGGACAATAAAATTAAAAATCCAGAAGGCCCGAGTGTCTACCACTTGCCCTGTATTCCATCCGAAACACCCCAAGGGGGAAGGCTAAGCTGTCACCACATGAGATTCTTTTTGGTAGAGCAGCAAATTTGGGTTGTTATTTTCCACAACAACTGATGTTGAATACTGAGACTTTAACTGCTTATGTACAAGAATTACAAAAACGTTTAACTAAAGTGCATTCGCAAGTTTTTGCTTCCCTTCCAGATCCAGAAAATCTCGAAGGAGGCCACAAGTTGGAACCTGGTGATCAAGTCTACGTGAAAAGACACACCAGAAAGACTCTGGAACCGAGATTTGACGGACCTTTCCAAGTCCTGTTAACAACTCCAACAGCAGTCAAGCTTGAAGGAAAGGCATCATGGATACATGCAAGCCATTGCAAAAAAGCAGTATAAGACTCATGATATTGATGTTAATAATGTTAACCTCAACGGAGGCATGGGAAAGACTGAATTCTCTAGCCCCTTTGAACAATAGATTCGTACAACATCATAGAAAATTAGTACATGACTTGTTAAATAATACGCAACCCCTGGCAGATTGTTGGATCTGTACCCATTCACCAGTATCAGCCACAAGTATACCTTTTCTAGCAGTTCCCGTGTCAGCTGAAGAAATATTCGCTTGGCCTAATTGTTCAGACAACCTGGCCAACAACCAACCTGGCAATACTAGACTATGGAATACTACAATCGCCATACCAATTGTGGGATGGGTAGAATTTCCTTGGTGGCAGGGCAATCTTACAGGAAAAATAGACAACTTACAATATTTAGCATTCAAGGGAGGAAAATGGGTACCTAGGAATAAGACTGGATTAACTGATTTAGGACAGGTCCCCACTGAAAATCTACAGCTCAGTTTCAGTACAACCACCCCTTCCTCTGATGCTTTCAAACCTACAGTATCGGAAAGATACATACATAATAGAAAATGGGAACATTCTGAGTTGTTCCCCCAAGGTGATGCAAACAGTTGTACAAGTAAGCCGGGAAACCTGGTTTGTAATGAATCCAATGAGTATGTCAACGGAATGCATGTATGTGGGAATCCCGCAGCCGGGTACTGTAGCCCCTTGGGACAAAAACCCTCTTGGTGTATGCTTCAGAATGTATCTAGTTTTGTGGATTTGGCTCACAGATTGGTATTGCAGCACTCAGCTTTGTGGGATCTGCCTGAGGGTACATTTTGGATATGCGGAGAAGGAGCATATAAATGGCTTCCCGTAGGTATAAAGGGTACTTGTACATTAGGACGCCTAACCCCGGCTACTTTCATAATTTCAAATAAACAAGTGAATATGCAAGCCGTGCCCAAGCACACACTGTATAAAAGAGCTGCAGATAACTCACCACGTCCCTCGGGGAGGCCGCATATAGTACAAATGGGAATTCCCAACAAAATTGCTAGTACCATTTTTATTTATCCTATGTTAACACAAATGTGGGATAAATTAGTTAGAGCCACGGATTATCTAGATGATCAGATTTGGGATATATTGGACATATTAAATACTAGTATAGCTGTACAGAATCAGCTTATAATAGTCACTAACCAACATACCCTGGTATTGGATTACCTAACTGCCTCACAAGGGGGTATGTGTCAAATCATCGGACCCACCTGCTGTCATTATATAGACCCGAATAGTACTATGAGTATGAGATTTAAATTAAAAGACGTACAACGACTCAGGGATCAGTATGACAAAGACAATGACCAAAATAAGGATAGCTGGTGGTCAGATACCTTTTCTTTTCTTAACCCGGCCAATTGGTTCAGAGGGATCGGTGGGTGGGTTACCGGGATTATGCAAAGCCTAATACATACAGTTATGGTTATTGTAATTATATATGTATTGTTCAAGGTTGTACTCAAGGGTATCTCGGTATGCACAAATAAATTTTGTGTAATGGATGCGAGAATATAAAGTTGTTTTTTTTTGTAATATCACAAAAATAATTACTAAAATGATCGACAAGGTTTTGAATGGAATATGTCAAAGGGGGGATTGTGAAGAGCAGAACAAAAATGATTACCTCAATGAACAAAAATTAAAAAAAAGAATTTGTGATAAATATTGACCTGTCCATTCAAGGACATTTTAGCTATAGTATGAAATCCTGTTTTTCTTGTCTGTGGAATTGCCTTTGTACTGTTTGTTGTGAAACTGCCGCCCACGAAACTGTTTTCTTTTCTTTTCTTTCTTTCCTGTTTTGTCTCTTTGTTTAAACATGCAAAACTTGTATAACCACTAAACCTACTGAAACAACTATATAAAGAAGGGATAGCAGCTTGAAGGCAGGCGTGCTTCAGAGACTTCCCAGTGATACACTATACAAGACGTGTCTTGTGTATTATTTCTGGTGATTCCCCACTTCCAAAGGCTGCTCCGACTGAGTGTGATCCCGGCAATACATTTACCAATAATGTGGCCAATACAGGATAGACCATGGAGCATTAAAGACCTTACATGTATTGCTGGTTAACTGGCTTCATCAATGGATACCTTAGTATATACCTTACAGGTTTACATTTTTGGATATTATTTACATTATATTCTACAGTGCTATTTCATGGTTTCATTATGATATTTCCTTCTCGGTATTATACAGTATTTTACTCACTGGAGTTTGTTGCATACTGGTGTTACCATGTAGGAGTCATCTGTAGCTCGGATTTCCCATAGACTTACATTGGGCTCGTTGCTCGGGTGCTCGTGTCAAGCAAATTGGAATACTCGGGTGCTCGACCCGAGCAACAAGCCCAATGTAAGTCTATGGGAAACTCGAGCATTTTTCCGGCACCTTCCCGGCAGTGTGGAGCAGAACTAGAAATTGCGGAAATCGATGGGAACAGTGCTCAAATGACATGGGTACAGCATGTGGAAGACCCCTGGAAGCATTTCTGACTCCAAGGTCACTGCTGTGAACAATATTGTCAGAGTCTTACACCACTTTAACAGACTCACGATAAGGCTGGGTTCACATTGCGTCCCCCCAGTCCGTAAGACGGACTACGTTAAACCGTGGCATAACACGGTGTAACGTAGTCTGGTAACGCCGCCATTGAATGCAATGTCAGACGCATCGCTAGCGCACGCCCACAATGGGCGTGCGCTAGCCATGTGCCGTCATTGAGTGACGAACCCCGAGACTCGGGCTTCAGCATTTCCGGGTCCATCACCGCTAGCGCAGATAGAGCTAGCAGATGCTCTACCTGCGCTAGCGTGCTGCCAAATGGCACTTGCCTTAACAGCAGCCCATTAACGTATGTGTTTAACGGGCTGCTATTAACGCAATGTGAACCCAGCCTAAAACATACAAAAACAAAACCAAAATGGATTTTCCTGGGAAATATGTTAAGGAACATCCTTTCCAGGGTAACAACTTGTATACAAGACAAAATAAATAACCAAAAACAAAAATGCTCCTCCACACCTTGGGCTATGTTCACACATAACGGTTTTGATGCATTTTTGAACTTCAGCATTGCTTTCAACCAAGACAAATGCATTCACTGGGAAATGTCATTTTAACATTTTACAACCTTATCTGGCCATGTGGTGTGTGACACATCATCAGACACATCCTGTTTAATTTAAGAATAAATCATCCAAAAAAAGGCAGTCTTACAGTCCAAAATATATAAAAATACAAAATATTTTTATTTTATTCAAACAGGTAGAAAACAGCAAGCGTGAAATACCCTGTGCCAAAGTCCAGCACACACGAAAAAAAGGGACAGGTAGTGGCACACGTGGCAATGCTGCTTAACAAATATACATGCTAAAGTATAAAAGCATTTTCAGTTGACAGGCGGATTCGTTTATCAGTTATAATTGCACCGGCGGCGCTAAACACCTGTTTTGACAAAACGCTAGCATCAGGGCAGGCCAGGACCTCCAAGGCATAGAGAGTCAGTTCATGCCATGTGTCCAGATTGGATACTCAATAATTATAAGGCACAGAGGAATCACGGAGGACGTTGGTACAGTCAGCAAGGTACTCCCTCAGCATCTTCCCAAACTTTGCACTCCTTGTGAGGGTACCCCGCACCTCAAGGCCTGTGTGATGGGGAGTGTCTGAGAAAACTCTCCCAGGACTTTGACAGTGTTCCCCTGCCTCTGCTGGATTGGAGTTGTGTCTCTCTCGCCTGTACTCCTTGGTTGTCCAACGAACTGTGACCTCTGCCACCAGCGTTTTCAGATGGGAATTTTTTTCATAATTCCGCAACAAGGGCCTTCTGGTACTGCCCCATTTTAGTAGACCTGTAAGCCTACAGAATAAGAGATAGAAAGTTCTTCTTGTAGCGTGGGTCTAGAAGTGTCACCGCCCGGTAATGACTGTCACCCAAAATGATGAGAAGTTTAGGGTCACGGGAAAGGCAGAGTAACATAAACTCAGCCATGCGTGCCAGACTGCTAACAGGCAAGACTTCCATGTCCTCACCAAGAGCATGACTGACCATGCTCTCCACCTCCTCTTCCTCTTCCTGCTCCTACTCCTCCCTGTCTTCAGGCCATCCACGTTGAACAGACGGTATTACAGTTGTGCAGATAGCACATGAAACTAGCTCCTGTTCTTCTTCCTCCTCCTCTTCCTCATTGTCACCCAATCCATGTTGGGATGAGATGAGGCTGGGCTGTGTGTAATCACCCTGTGTGGTTCCAAGCTCCATCTCATCCTTCTCCACCTGCAATGCATTCTCTTTGATTGTGAGCAGAGAGCATTTCAGAACACAGAGAAGTGGGATGGTGACTCTAATTATGGCATCATTACTGCTCACCATCTTGCTGGAGTCCTCAAAGTTTTGGAGGATGGTACCTATGTCTGACATCCATGCCCACTCCTGAGGTCTTATGTGTAGTCAACAACTGCCCTCTTCTGCTCACAAATCCTTCCCAACATCTGCAGTATAGAATTCCAATGCATGGGGACATCACACACCAGTCGGTGAGCCGGAAGCTGCAAATGCTGCTGAAGCACGGCAAGAGCGGAGGAAGCTGTAGCTGACTTTCTAAAATGGGCACACAGGTGTCATACTTTGACAAGCAGATCCAGCAGCTCCAGGTAGGTTTTGAGAAACTGCTGAACCACAAGGTTAAGCACATGTGTGTGATCTCGCCTCGCCTCAGAGCCGCCACCAGGTTCCGGCCATTGTCACACACGACCATGCCTGGCTGTAGGTTCAGTGGTGTCTGCCACAGATCTGCCTGCTCTTTCAGAGCTGTCCACAACTCTTCAGCATTGTGCGGTTTGTCACCTAAGCATACTAGGTTCAGCACAGCCTGTTGCTGCATGACTGAGGCAGTGCTGCAGTGCTTCCAGCTTGTGACTGATGTGGTCATTTTGGAGATGGAGGCTAAAGAGGAGGAGGTGCAGGAGCTGTAGACTGTGGGGGCAATCCTGAATTACCTAGGGCTCAAAATCCTTGGCATCTGGAGGACGTGCTCCATCCCAAGTAGTGATGAACGAGTATGCTTGTTACTGGGGTTTCTCCAAGCATGCTCGGGTGGTCTCTGAGTATTTTGGCGTGCTCTGAGATTTAGTTTATGTTGAATCAGCTGTATGACTTGCAGCTGCTAGGCAGCTTGAATACATGTGGGGATTGCCTGTTTGTTAAGCAACCCCCACGTGTATTCAAGCTGTCTAGCAGCTGCAAATCATGCAGCTGCGTTGACATAAATTACATTTCCGAGCACGCCAAAATACTCAGAGGCCACCCAAGCATGCTCAGAGAAGCCCAATTAACAAGCATACTCGCTCATCACTAATCCCAAGGTCCGACTGGGTCCCGGCTTCCACTATGTTAACCCAGTGTACCATCAGCGAGATGTACCATCTCTGCCCACAAGCACTTGTCCACGTGTGCGTGGTTAGGTGGACTTTCCCAGTAACTGCATTGCTGAGGGCATGGCTAATGTTGTGGCACTTGTGCTTGTGTAATGCGGGGACGGCACATCGGGAGAAATAGTGGGGGCTGGTGACCAAGCACTGAGGGACGGCAGCTGTCATCAGGTTGTGGAAAGCTTCTGTCTCCATGAGCCTAAAAGGCAACATTTCGAGCGCAAGCAGTCATGAAATGTGGGAATTTAGTAGTGTAGCCTGTGGGGCGTTGGCTGCGTATTTGCGCTTGCTTTCCAAGGACTGGGGTATGGACAACTGAACGCTGCGCCGCGGCAAATTTTAGGCCACGCCTCTGACACACCCATTTCACAAATAGTCACACCCATATCCTCACCCCAGCCACACCCATTTAGTACTGCTGATCACACTGTTTCATAAACAATAGTTATAAACAAAAACATATGGCCACACAGTGCTCCATACCGTATAACAACCCCACATGATGCTCAATACTGTATAATGGCCACTCATGATGCTCCATACTGTATAATGGCCACACATTATGCTCCATACTGTATAATGGCCACACAGTGCTCTATACTGTATAATGGCCACACATGATGCTCTATACTGTATAATGGCCACACAGTGCTCCATACATTATAATGGCCCCACATGATGCTCAGTACTGTATAATGGCCACACATGATGCTCCATACTGTGTAATGGCCGCACATGATGCTCAGTACTGTATAATGGCCACACATGATGCTCCATACTGTATAATGACCCCACATGATGCTCAATACTGTACAATGGCCACACAGTGCTCCATACTGTATAATGGCCACACATGATGCTCCATACTGTATAATGGCCACACATAATGCTCAACACTGTATAATGGCCACACGTGATACTCCATACTGTATAAAGGCCACACATGATGCTCCATACTGCATAATGGCCCCCTACCTCCCATCCTGTATGCATAGCTCATCTCCCCCTCCCCCTCCCATCCTGTATGCATGGTTCATCTCACCCCCCTCCCATCCTGTATGCATGGCTCATCTCCCCCTCCCATCCTGTATGCATGGCTCATCTCCCCCTCCCATCCTGTATGCATGGGTCATCTCACCCCCCCTCCCATCCTGTATGCATGGCTCATCTCCCCCTTCCATTTGTATGCATGGCTCATCTCCCCCTCCCCCTCCCATCCTGTATGTATGGCTCCTGTCAACCCCCCTCCCATCCTGTATGCATGGCTCATCTCCCCCTCCCCCTCCCATCCTATATGCATGGCTCATCTCACCCCCCTCCCATCCTGTATGCATGGCTCATCTCCCCCTCCCATCCTGTATGCATGGCTCATCTCACCCCCCTCCCATCCTGTATGCATGGCTCATCTCACCACCCATCCTGTATGCATGGCTCATCTCACCCCCCTCCCATCCTGTATGCATGGCTCATCTCACCCCACTCTCATCCTGTTTGCATGGCTCATCTCTCCCTCCCATCCTGTATGCATGGCTCGGCTCCCCGCTCCCATCTTGCATGGCTCGGCTCCCCGTCCTCCTTCATCCTCCCCCGTCCTCCCTGGCTGTCATACTCACCCTTCCCACACCGCGCAGAACATCCCTCCATCTCTGTCCCGGCGCAGCACCTTCTTCCTGTGTGAGCGGTCACGTGGTACCACTCATTAATGTCATGAATATGCGTCCATATTCATCACCTTGATGAGCGGTACTATGTGACTGCTCACACTGGACGAGCTGCCGGCACTGAGACCAGGCATCGTTGGAGTAGGGTATAATGTCTTCAAGGAGGCAGGCAAGCAGGCGGCCGGGCGGCCGGGGGGGGCGGTCGGAAGGTGACCCCAGACTTTAATTAAAAAAAAAAAACTTGCTCAAGTGCCGCCCCCCCGCATCGTCCCACCCTAGGCACGTGCCCTCAAATGCCTAGTGGGAAATATGGTCCTGCCTGGCCCCAGATACCTGGGGCTATATCTAGAAATATCTGTAAAGGGGGTCAGCTTACACTCCTCACTCAACTCCTCCTTCCCACATGGGTAAGCACTTTAGCATTTCATGCAATGTGAGCAATATCCTTTTTTTCCCAGTCTTATTGAGCACATGGCTATGGGAATGATCTATGCCCCATATAGGCTTATATGGTCTTTATTCCATTTGACTGGGGCAAATATTTTCTTCTTGATACTTTTCTCTGTGTAGTTATACTTCTCTCTGCAGAGTTAAATATACATACACAGTGTTTTGTGCCCAGTTTAAGTTTTATCTGTCATCATTGCATGTTATTTTGGAGGTCTCTTGTGTGTAGTGAAGCCTGGCCTTCTTCCCCCTCCCCCCCATTTTAAATACTCATATGTTTCAATTGGGCTATATGCCCGACTAATTTATGTAAGTGAGTTTTGACTAACAAATATTTTTTGTACTTCACCATAACTGATTGTCCCATCTCACTTTACATATTTCTTTTTGCTCTGAGAGCTATTGCTCCTTTGTTCTTTGTAGGATCACAAAATTTGGTGGAGTTGCTCTAGTTCCTGCGTTAGGGCCTCGGCTCAGGGACACAACTTTTCCATGTGTTTCCAACATGTCAACTATTGTTAACTATCTGTAAAAGCAGCAGCAGACAGAACTGGAATGGACCCTCTTGCTATATGCACTGAAGTCTGCCACACACCGAGCAACCCTGGAAATACTCGGAGAGCTCCTAGCATCTCGAGTAGTGTGATGCTCAGACGAGTACCGAGTAGTGGCGAGCATACTTGCTCATCACTAGTCATCTGACTATATCATATCCATGACCTAGAATTTTGTACCATATTTTACTTGGTTTTAAATGTATCATATGTTTTAGACTATAAGACGCAGCGGACCATAAGATGCACCTAGGTTTTAGAGGAGGAAATTAGGGGGAAAAAATTGATGCAAAAATAAAGGTCAACTCTGTACTGTAATATCCCCTCTCCTTGTGCATATGGTCACCTCATCCCCATTCTGATACACATGGCCCCTAATCCCTATCCTGGTATGCATGGCTCTCATCTCTATCCTGGTGTGCATGGCCCCATCCTTATCCTGGTATAATTGGCCCCATCCCGGTCCTAGTATGCATGACCCCATCCCAGTCCTGGTATGATTAGCCCCATCATGGTCCCGGTTTCATTGGTCCTATCCTTATTCTGGTATAAATATCCCCATCCCGGTCCTGGTTTGATTGGTCCCATCCTTATTCTGGTATAATTGTTCCCATTCCTGGTATGATTGGCCCCATCCTTTTTCTTTTATAATTGGCCCCATCCTGTTCCTGGTATGATTGGTCCCATCCTTTTTCTTTTATAATTGGCCCCATCCCGTTCCTGGTATGCATGGCCCCATCAGGAAAGATTTTTTTTTTTAAATTACACTCACCTACACGGCGCTCCCTCGCAGCGTCTTGCTTCAGTGCCAGCAGCTGCTTAATGCTTGTAAGCAGCGCATGGCAAGGACGTCATGCGCTGCTCACAAGCAGAGCACAGCTGCCAAAATACTCACGGGACTGTTCATCGCAGAGAGCGGTGAGTAGTTGTAGCGCCCCCAGACACAGGGCCACGAGTTCTCAGTACCAGGCCTCTCTGGTTCGGTTCTGAGGCTGTCACGGTGGCTAGACCCGGTCCGCGACCCTGCTAAGGGGTGTCCACTAAAGGTGGTACAGTCTGTCAGGGATTCGTGACGCCACCTGTGGTGTTCAGTCAGGGTGACCGACGCTGCTGTGGGGTCCGCTGGGGTGATGGAATGGCAGCTGGATGGTATACCTTCCCACAGGTGAAGTATGTCCCCAGGGCTTCCCAGTAAGGTAGATGGTGATGGTGTGAGGTGCAGTCAATAACGAGGACACAAGGTTGCAGTCTCTTTACCTCTTTACTGAAGACTTCAGTATCCTCAATCCAGAGCACGCTTAACAGGGCTTTCTGAGACCGGCCGGTCCGATGGGCACATCCAGAGTTCCCTTTGCAGGTGGAAATCAGTGCCTACCACTAGCACCTGTGTGTTGTAGTGCTAACCTGCTGAGCATTTGGAATAGTCCTCACAACTGCTGTTCTCGTCCGTTTGTACTTTCTAGTTCTCTTGATTTCTCTCTCGTTAGTTCCAGATGTTACTAGTTTCTCGTCCCCCAGGTATGTTATGGCTAGGACGCACCCGTATGACGGGAAGGCTCGGAGCTCTTCCGGGACCCTAGAGACGCCCCTCTCCATGAGTTGCCCCCTATGTCTTCGTAGGAAATTTAAGGTAGACAGCCAACCTATAATTAACTGTCCGGCGGAGTTCGAAGTAAGGCCTAGAGTCAGTTACTCCCGCGGTGTTCCGGCCACCGGCTACGCGCCTCAGTAGGATGTTGCCTCGGTCTCACGGCACGACTCCTACTGGCTCTCTTTTGTGCTTGATCTCGTTTCTCACTGTTCCACAATATCCTTCCCTTCGTGTCTCTCTCTTAGGATACCGCCTCGGGGTGTGCAGGTGCGGTTCCATAACGTTCTGCTCTGTTTGCTAGGTACCTGCCAGGTTCCCACGCCCAACAGGGACTCCCCTGTGTCTTCTGCCTGCAACACCCCCTGCCACGGGATGTTGCCTGAATCCAACCCAGTCAGCTTCTGACTAACTTCCTATCCAACCCCTAGTTTTACCAGTGTGAGGAGTGGCCCAATAAATAAAGCCTTTTTCTCCCCCTAGGGGCCGGAGTGTGAAGTGTAATGTGTGCTGGTGATACCTGGTCAGTAGAATTCCTTCAGTGCCATCAGACGTACCATCACTCCCCTTAGTGGCAGAGTGTCATACTGCAACGACCAGATCTTTGGGGCGCTGCATATCCATTCCTCTTCAGTAGCGCACGGTGTCAGACTTCCTGCTGGGGTCGGCTGTCACGTGTGAGGATACTTAAGAGAAATGAATATTCAGTCTTATTGCATCTGTGCAGTAGCAGCTATTGGTGTGTATAGCGATCCGAGTGCTGCTACTGCACAGATGCCGGCGGCACCATCTTGCTGGAGAAGAAAATAAAATTTCTTCCTCCAAGATGGTGCCTGTGCAGTAGCAGCTCTCGGTGATCTCAAAATTCTTAAAAAGTTTGCTTCTACAATTATTGTTAGATGGAATAAAAATTCTGATGAGATTTCCCCTTTCAAAATGTGGCCTCCTGGACAACCAGCAAATAGCCAAACATTCTTCTAACATCACCCTCGAACAAACAACAGATTCTGCAGGGTGAAGCTATAGCCTGCTAGGCATACCACCTCAAGAGAAATTTAGTTTTAGATGGCGGCCATAGAGATACAACTATAGAGCTGCTCTCTACTATGGCTGATTAAGAAGCCCCCCTTGGACGATGTCACCATGGTCTATTAGATATATTGACAGGTGTTGTCCTGATGCAAAATGGAAATGCAGATGTATACTTACCAAACAAAGAATTGTGAGGATCAAGATTCCATTGACCTACATTTCAGAAATAATTGGGTTCTAAGGTCATACGACTGATCTCTCCATCATGTAAACCCTTCCTAGACTATTTAGCTGGCTACTGAAATGTTTCGGCACCAATCCACATTTATAGGAGGTGACGTTTATATTTATAAAGTTAGGAAAGTTCCCTTCCATGACTGGCATTAGCCAGTGTAAACCCATAATCTTTCACCTGCTGTCTTTTCATAACTCTCATATTTGATACCAGACAGTTATTAATACTTCTGTGATCATCTATTAAACAACAGAAGTGATATCACAACTAAAAACATTCCAGAATACCCAATGCCAGCTTTAATCACTCCACCAAAGAAAGGAAGAATACAATGGACTCAAAGTCCTATAAATCCTAGAGCACATTGTTTATTTAGTTTTTTATACTATTATCAGAATCTTTAGAAAGAAGAAAACTATCACCAAACGTGAACCTGACAATCATTTGGCTGCTAGTGCAACTATGTAAAACACTGCAGCATTTCAAAGAACCATACTTTTAGAAGCCGTCCATTGACCAATGCGTCTTGAATGACTAGTGCAAGAGGAAGGCCCTTAGCAACTTTCACAAGGCCCTGCTCACTGTTTCTGTATAGAAAAAGACCTGTCAGTCAAGTGGATAAGGGTAGGCAAAAGTTTTCCTTGACTGGGGTCTTTTATTGGCCATCCCATCTGTCAGCTCATTCGACATGCTCAAACCGATTACATATGTCAATCACATAGTTGAGGGTGGACTAAGACTAAAGGTACCTTCACACTCAGCAACTTTACAACGAGAACGACAATGATCCGTGACGTTGCAGCGTCCTGGATAGTGATCTCGTTGTGTTTGACACACAGCAGCGATCAGGATACTGCTGTGATATCGCTGGTTGGAGCTAGAAGTCCAGAACTTTATTTGGTCGTCAGGTCGGCGTGTATCGTCGTGTTTGACAGCAAAAGCAACGATGCCAGCAATGTTTTACATGGAGCTAACAACCAGCAAGAACGAGAAGTGAGTCGCCGTTACATCACAGGATCGCTCCTGCATCGTTCTGGAGCTGCTGTGTTTGACGTCTCTACAGCGACCTAAACAGCTACGCTGTTTTTAGTTTCTACATGGATGAAAGGAACAATAGAACATGTATGTTCATTGACTTTTATAAGAATGTTTTTGTAAACAGAGCAGAAGAAAGTAGGTTGTGTGGGAAGGCGCGCACCTACATTGATATATTTTTTACAACATTTGATTCTCCAATAACCTTCATACTGTACCTACATGATTCTATGCATTTATTACAACAGGTGGAACATATGGAAATACCAATGGGAACATTGTTAGTAACATGCGATATAGAGTTGCTCATACCCCAAGATAGGTCATCAACAAAGAATAAATGTGCTTTCCCATGTTTGGAGTACGGTATTCAACCAGATTCAAATCATTGGCTTGGTTCTTTTCTTATTGACTTATTTGATTTTTGCTCCAACAAAATATAATTTTTAAATTGTATTTAATAAGGCCTTTATCGGCATGTGTCTGCTACTGCAACGGGGGCACAATGTTACGTTTTGGAATCTTAGGTTACATCCAAGTGGGAATTATATAGCCACATCACTTTTATGCTTCTTCTTTGACCACAGTGGCAGATCATTTTTATAATGAGAACCTGTTAGCTTCCAAAGGTGACCCAAACCACCACAATGTATTCATTGATCAGATATACCCTTCCTTACAAGTCTTTTTAATGGCTTATGAATGTGCACATGCATAAAACCCATTCTATAACCACGATCATGAAATGCTAATTAGTGGATGAACAGTTATGAGGGCATTGTTTTCCCCAGACTAATCACCTCATTAATCATGAGATCATGATGGACTTTTGAAGCAAAATTTTGACTGGAATAGATTGTAGACAACATTTTGTAAATCCAGTACCTCCAAGGGTCAAAAACAGTAGACTTTCCCCACAAGATTACAGAAACTGAGAATTTTGCACACACAGGTGCTTCACAGAATTTTTAAATGTTGGGTCATAAAAACATACAAAATTCTGTTTTCTTTATTAAAATTTTGTTTTAGTCAATCTTTTTTTCATCTTCATAAGAAAGAATATGGGCCCCACAATTTGAAAATCAATTTATCCAGAATGGGGCAATACCCAATATGTGGTCATAACTTACTCTTTGTGCACATGGCAGGACATGAAAGGGAAGAATCACTGTTTGGCTTTAGTTAATAATTTATGGGTGCCACTTGGAGAGCACCTGAGGTGGTAAAACATCACAAAACCCTCAAAGTGACCCTACTTCAGAAACTACATCTCTCAGTGAATTCAATTATGGGTGTAATGTGCAGTTTTTACTCCACTTGTATTTCACTGATTATTCCAGTGGACTATGTGAAAATAAAAAAAAATACTTTTGTTACAATAATAAGTATATTTAGCTGAACATGTTTCATTTTTACATTGGCTAATATGAGAAAAGTACTCCATAATTTAATATGCTATCTTTCCCCCATGTTTGACAATACCATATATATGGACATACACTACAGTTTGAGCACATGGCATGGCTCAGAAGAGAACAAACACCATTTGACTTTTGGAGTGCAGAATTTCTTGTAGTGTGTTGGCACCATTTGTAAAACCCCTAAAGTGCAAAAAACAGCAAAAATCCCAAAAAAAGTGATTTTGCAATTTATACTCATGGAATTAATATATGGATTTAGTAACTATTTGTGCACCATTAGCATTTTCCAGAAAGTGCACAGTGGATGATGCAGAGTGAAATTTGCAAATGCCATCTTTATGCCCAATACATATCCAGTTGGTGCTTCTGGAGACATGCACCCCATAAATTGTTACACAGGTTGTCAATGACTAACAATTTATGGCCTATCTCAATATGATATCGGAGGAGGTATGACAACACATTGCGTAGTGGCTGCTGGCCAATACTCCAGTACACTCACTTCAATAGGACATAAATCACTATACTTATCTGCGACTAGTAAGCAATGTACAGGGCTGCAGTGTTCCAGCCGGATATATAGATTTGAGACCACGGCAGTTTTCAGCTGATAGGTGGGTGTGCCAGGTGTCCAACCTCACCAATCTAATATTCATAACCTATCTAGTGAATAGATCATCAATCATTAGATACTAGAGAACAACTTTAAGTCAGTTCTTCCACTAAAACAGGCCTGCTCAACATACGACCTGGGGGCTGCATGCGTCCTGTTGTGATGTCAGCAGAGCTGCCCGGAAACTGGCGGCTCCTACTTTCCATTTTCAAATGTATTCTCTTCTTTCAGGCACAAATACATTTGAACACTGGAAAGTGGCAGTATGTGGGGGAACAATATGGAAAGGGGTTTTGTGCAAGATATTATGTGGGGGAGATATTATATAGAGGGGCAGTGTTGGGGGTTATTTTGGAAAGGGGAAGTGTGAGGAAGATATTTTGGAGAAGAGCAATGTGTGGGAAGTATTTTGTGCAGGAAACACAGTGAAGAGCTATTATTTATTCAGGGGCAGAGCAGGGAAGATATTTTTATTTATGGAGAAGTATAATCATGCATTTATTTTTAAGGGCACCATGTAGTGATGTTCTGCTAAAGACAGAGAAGAGATAAGTCTGAAGAGATGAGCTCTGGGCATATCTCATCATGATGTTTGTGCTACATGGAGAAAAAAGGGATGGGAATGACTCTAATCAGAAAATATGTCTCTAATAAGGTACCTAGATGTAAATGTTCTTTGTGATACTGACTACGTCTCATCAGTGCTGTGGTTCCTGTATGGTCCACAGTCTGCTCATGACTAGTAACAGCAACTTCCAGCATCTCCTTACCATTGTTAAGGACATACTGGAAATTGTAGGTTCATGCAATGCAAATGTACATGGGGCTGACCTGACATTAAAATTGATCACTGTACTATGCTTTGTGTTGTTTTAATGTACTGATGGAGGTTCTTTCGCTGCATTAATGTACCGATGGTATTTCGGGTGCTGCATTCATGTACTGACTGTTTCTGACACTGCATATACTGACGGCGGTTCTGGCACCTCATTCATGTAGTGAATACATGTTGTTGTTTATTTCACTGCATTTATGGATTGATGGTGATTCTAGTGCTGGATTCATGCATTGATGGTGGTTTTGGTGCTGGATTCAAGTATTGAAGGTGTTTCTGGTACTGTGTTCATGCACTGACAGTGGTTCTGAGGTTGCATTCATGTACTGATGGTGGTTATGGTGCTGAATTCATGTACTGATGATGGTTCTGGTACTGTATTAATGTAGTGATGGTTGTTCTGATGCTGTATTTATGTAATGATGGTGGTTCCGGTGCTACACTCATGTGCTGACAGCAGTTCTGATCTTGCACATATGTAGGAATCCATAACGTGTTTCCTGGCTATCTTAAAACTTAAAAATAGTCACAACTTAGAAATTTGAGATTTTGAGGAGGATTTAGTGAGTTTCTGCTCCAAAAAGTTCAGTTTAAGTTAGTATGTGTTCACACTGATTTTTATGGCACAAAAACTCTCCAAATCCTTCTCAAACACTCAGAATTTGGTTCCTGTGAGATATCAATGCACTGATGGTGGTTCTGGTGATGTATTCATGTAACTACCCCTTTAAAAAAATTGCAACCCCTGTGAATGGTTCAGTATTGCAATGTGACCCTCGGACCAAAAATGTTATGCACCCCTGCTCTACAGCAATGCCCTACATGTCAATGCTAAATACCATAAAAAACCTAAATACTCCAATTCATCATTGCCTGTGAGCCTTTTAAGTCTAGTTTTGTGCCTTTTTTATTTCCACCCAATTCATTATTCTATTGGCACCTTTTTAAAAATCTGTTTTATATGTAATTGCCTATTTGTTTTGCCAAATTTTGAGACTAACACTACCAAATGTTCTAACTTGATTCATGAATTGCAATTTTTTTAAAAGTTACAAAATTTGCTGCAACTTCTTTACAGTCCACCCTTGATGTGTTTCTGAGTACGCCAGTTTGGTCATTGTTGTTCTCAGGAGTAGCTCTATATCTTTTTAAAATAGATAGATAGATAGATAGATAGATAGATAGATAGATAGAAAGTAAAAAAGTGGCACAAGAAGTAGTCTTAGGGTGCAAAAGCTTCCTAGGTATGTACCAATCCTGGTAAATATATCCACAAAAATGGAAGCAGCTCACCATGGTAGAGGCAATCCACGTGCAGTTTAATTGCCCATATGGTAACATTTCAGTCCAAAAAAGAGTGTGGTTTGAAAAAGGTCCACGCTCTTTTTTGGGACTGAAACATCACCATATGAGTAATTAAACTGCACGTGAATTGACTCTACCATGATGTGCTGCTTCCATTTTTGTGGAATTGGATAGATAGATAAGATAGATAAGATAGATAGAGTGAGTCATGGCCGAAAGTGTTGAAACCATTGAAATTGTTTCAGAAAATGAAGTATTTCTCAAAAAAAAATGTATTGCCTTTGTGTGTATTAGAACAACAGAAAAAAAACAGAGACGAAAAGGATAATTAGACATAATTTTATACAAAACCCCAAACATGGGCCGGACAAAATTGTTGTCATCCTCAACTTAATATTTGGGTGTACATCCTTTGGGATAAATAACTGCAATCAATCGCTTCCTATAACCATTAACAAGTTTCTTACACCTCTCAACTGGAAATTTGGACCACGCTTCTTTTGCAAACTGCTCCAGGTTTAAGGAGCAGTTAGGCACCGTGGGAGCTGCGTTCCCGCAAAGAGCAGTACATGTACGGCGCAGCGATCGCACGGACTCACGCTGAGCGCCTCCGCGATCGAGTGTAGGTGCCAGCTCTATGTGAGGGCTGAAGCCCTGCAGCAACACCCACGATCTGTGCTAGCACTGATTGCAGGCGTTTAATCCATGTGATGCTGCTGTCAATAGAGACAGCGACATCGCAGGACATCGCAGAGGGAGCGAGCTCTGTGCTCCCATCAGCACAACATGATGCGATCTCTATGGTCTACATGGTAACCTCAAGTCCCAAGATGGGTCATACAGGGATGGTGTCCTGTTAGCTCATACTGAGAGCACGAGCTGCATATCAGCCGCTGCTCTAATGTTCTGCAGTGCAGACGCATTACAGAGTATTAGATTAGCGATTTGTCATGATACTGTTGATATCCCATGCTGGGACAATGTAAAAAAGGTTAAATAAAAGTTAATAAGAATTTTAAGTTTTTTTTTTTTTTTAAATCACCAAAAGAAGAGCAAAAAAGGAAAAAAATATTAATCCAATAAATAAATGCATTTATGTAAATCATAAAATAAAAAGTACACATACACATGGACAAATGTCTTTTTTCGGCCTTACTAACTATGTTACTATGTTACTATGTTACATATGTGGCATCGCCGCGTTCAGACTGACCCGCCCTATAAAATTTCCCCTTCAGTGAACACCACAAAAAAAACAAGGCAAAAAACTATGCTATACTAAAAGAGGAATAAAACGTGATCAAAAAGACAAAAAGGTAAAAAGAGATATGAATGGACCCGTAGAAGCGCATATTGCGTGAAACGGCCGTCGTCCTGCTTCATTTGCCTGCATAACCTGCACTTGTTTTACCCGTAATACCTTGTCCATGATCTTTATTATGCAATAAAGTACTAAGGTTGTTTTTTCACCAAGAAGTGGAGTGTTGCTGATTTTTTCTTGTTTTAAAAAGACAAAAAGACCAATCTACCGTATATACTCGAGTATAAGCCGAGATTTTCAGCCCAAATGTTTGGGCTGAAAGTGCCCCTCTCGGCTTATACTCGAGTCAAGGTGGGTGGCAGGGTCGGCGGGTGAGGGCGCTGAGGCATACTTACCTGCTTCCAGCGATCCTGGCGCTCCCCGCCCGTCCCACGGTCTTCGGTGCTGCAGTTCTTCCACTGTTCAGCGGTCACGTGGGACCGCTGATTAGAGAAATGAATAGGCGGCTCCACCTCCCATGGGGGTGGAGCCACCTATTCATTTCTCTAATCAGCGGTAACGGTGACCGCTGATAGAGGAAGAGGCTGCGGCACCGAAGACAGCTGTCCGGGAGAAGAAGCCGGACGCCGGGACCAGGTAAGTATGTCATATTTACCTGTCCCCATTCCAGCCGCCGGGCGCCGCTCCATCTTCCCGGCGCCGCTCCATCTTCCCGGCGTCTCTCCGCTCTGACTGTTCAGGTCAGAGGGCGCGATGACGCATATAGTGTGCGCGGCGCCCTCTGCCTGATCAGTCAGTGTGGAGAGACGCCGGGACCGGTCGCTGAAGAGCTGCAAGCAAGAGAGGTGAGTATGTGTTTTTGTTTTTTTTATTGCAGCAGCAGCCATGGCACAGATTTATGTGGAGCATCTAAGGGGAAATATGAACGGTGCAGAGCACTATATGGCACAGCTATGGGGAAATATGAACGGTGCAAGCACTATATGGCACAGCTATGGGGAAATATGAACGGTGCAGAGCACTATATGGCACAGCTATGGGACAATAATGAACGGTGCAGAGCACTATATGACACAGCTATGGGGAAATATGAACGGTGCAGAGCACTATATGCCACAGCTATGGGGAAATATGAACGGTGCAGAGCACTATATGGCAGCTATGGGGAAATATGAATGGTGCAGAGCACTATATGGCACAGCTATGGGGAAATATGAACAGCGCAGAGCACTATATGGCACAGCTATGGGGAAATATGAACGGTGCAGAGCACTATATGGCACAGCTATGGGACAATAATGAACGGTGCAGAGCACTATATGGCACAGCTATGGGGAAATATGAATGGTGCAGAGCACTATATGGCACAGCTATGGGGAAATATGAATGGTGCAGAGCACTATATGGCACAGCTATGGGGAAATATGAACGGTGCAGAGCACTATATGGCAGCTATGGGGAAATATGAACGGTGCAGAGCACTATATGGCACAGCTATGGGGAAATATGAACGGTGCAGAGCACTATATGGCACAGCTATGGGGAAAAATGAACGGTGCAGAGCACTATATGGCACAGCTATGGGGAAATATGAACGGTGCAGAGCACCATATGGCACAGCTATGGGGAAATATGAACGGTGCAGAGCACTATATGGCACAGCTATGGGGCAATAATGAACGGTGCAGAGCACTATATGGCACAGCTATGGGGAAATGTTATGTTTGCTAATGACAGGTGTTATGAAGGCAATCCAGAAACACAGTGTGCTTAGCGATCAGAGCGCACACAGTGATCTGACAAATACCCAAAAATACAAGAACGAGCTCTGAGACGTGGAAACTCTGTAGACTGCACACCTGATCCTATCCTAAACACAACTAAAAGCGGCTGTGGATTGCGCCTAACAAATACCTAGGCAACTCGGCACAGCCTAAGAAACTAGCTAGCCTGAAGATAGAAAAATAGGCCTGACTTGCCCCAGAGAAATTCCCCAAAGGAAAAGGCAGCCCCCCACATATAATGACTGTGAGTAAGATGAAAAGACAAAACGTAGGGATGAAATAGATTCAGCAAAGTGGGGCCCGATATTCTAGGACAGAGCGAGGACAGTAAAGCGAACTTTGCAGTCTACAAAAAACCCTAAAGCAAAACCACGCAAAGGGGGCAAAAAAAAACCCACCGTGCCGAACTAACGGCACGGCGGTACACCCTTTGCGTCTCAGAGCTTCCAGCAAAACAAAAGACAAGCTGGACAGAAAAAAAGCAATAAAAAAGCAAAAGGCACTTAGCTATACAGAGCAGCAGGTCACAGGAACAATCAGGAGAAGCTCAGATCCAACACTGAAACATTGACAAGGAGCAAGGATAGCAGCATCAGGCGGAGTTAAGTAATGAAGCAGTTAACGAGCTCACCAGAACACCTGAGGGAGGAAGCTCAGAAGCTGCAGTACCACTTGTGACCACAGGAGTGAATTCAGCCACAGAATTCACAACAGTACCCCCCCCTTGAGGAGGGGTCACCGAACCCTCACCAGAGCCCCCAGGCCGACCAGGATGAGCCGCATGAAAGGCACGAACAAGATCGGAAGCATGAACATCAGAGGCAAAAACCCAGGAATTATCTTCCTGAGCATAACCCTTCCATTTAACCAGATACTGGAGTTTCCGTCTAGAAACACGAGAATCCAAAATCTTCTCCACAATATACTCCAATTCCCCCTCCACCAAAACCGGGGCAGGAGGCTCAACAGATGGAACCATAGGTGCCACGTATCTCCGCAACAACGACCTATGGAATACATTATGTATGGAAAAGGAGTCTGGGAGGGTCAAACGAAAAGACACAGGATTGAGAACCTCAGAAATCCTATACGGACCAATAAAACGAGGTTTAAATTTAGGAGAGGAAACCTTCCTAGGAATATGACGAGAAGATAACCAAACCAGATCCCCAACACGAAGTCGGGGACCCACACGGCGTCTGCGATTAGCGAAAAGTTGAGCTTTCTCCTGGGACAAGATCAAATTGTCCACTACCTGAGTCCAGATCTGCTGCAACCTATCCACCACAGAATCCACACCAGGACAGTCCGAAGACTCAACCTGTCCTGAAGAGAAACGAGGATGGAACCCAGAATTGCAAAAAAATGGAGAAACCAAGGTAGCCGAGCTGGCCCGATTATTAAGGGCGAACTCAGCCAACGGCAAAAAGGACACCCAATCATCCTGGTCTGCAGAAACAAAACATCTCAGATATGTTTCCAAGGTCTGATTGGTTCGTTCGGTCTGGCCATTAGTCTGAGGATGGAAAGCCGAGGAAAAAGATAGGTCAAAGCCCATCCTACCACAAAAGGCTCGCCAAAACCTTGAAACAAACTGGGAACCTCTGTCAGAAACAATATTCTCAGGAATGCCATGCAACCGAACCACATGCTGAAAGAACAAAGGTACCAAATCAGAGGAGGAAGGCAATTTAGCCAAGGGCACCAGATGGACCATTTTAGAAAAGCGATCACAGACCACCCAAATGACTGACATCTTTTGAGAAACGGGAAGGTCAGAAATGAAATCCATCGAAATATGTGTCCAAGGCCTCTTTGGGACCGGCAAGGGCAAAAGCAACCCACTGGCACGAGAACAGCAGGGCTTAGCCCTAGCACAAATCCCACAGGACTGCACAAAAGTACGTACATCCCGTGACAGAGATGGCCACCAGAAGGATCTAGCCACTAACTCTCTGGTACCAAAGATTCCAGGATGACCAGCCAACACCGAACAATGAAGTTCAGAGATAAGTTTATCAGTCCACCTATCAGGGACGAACAGTTTCTCTGCTGGACAACGATCAGGTTTATTCGCCTGAAATTTTTGCAGCACCCGCCGCAAATCAGGGGAGATGGCAGACACAATGACTCCTTCCTTGAGGATACCCGCTGGCTCAGATAAACCCGGAGAGTCGGGCACAAAACTCCTAGACAGAGCATCCGCCTTCACATTTTTAGAGCCCGGAAGGTACGAAATCACAAAGTCGAAGCGGGCAAAAAATAACGACCAACGGGCCTGTCTAGGATTCAAGCGCTTGGCAGACTCGAGATAAGTCAAGTTCTTATGATCAGTCAATACCACCACGCGATGCTTAGCTCCTTCAAGCCAATGACGCCACTCCTCGAATGCCCACTTCATGGCCAGCAACTCTCGATTGCCCACATCATAATTACGCTCAGCGGGTGAAAACTTCCTGGAAAAGAAAGCACATGGTTTCATCACTGAGCAATCAGAACCTCTCTGTGACAAAACCGCCCCTGCTCCAATCTCAGAAGCATCAACCTCGACCTGGAACGGAAGAGAAACATCTGGCTGACACAACACAGGGGCAGAACAAAAACGACGCTTCAACTCCTGAAAAGCTTCCACAGCAGCAGAAGACCAATTAACCAAATCAGCACCCTTCTTGGTCAAATCGGTCAATGGTTTGGCAATGCTAGAAAAATTACAGATGAAGCGACGATAAAAATTAGCAAAGCCCAGGAACTTTTGCAGACTTTTCAGAGATGTCAGCTGAATCCAATCCTGGATGGCTTGGACCTTAACTGGATCCATCTCGATAGTAGAAGGGGTAAAGATGAACCCTAAAAATGAAACTTTCTGCACACCGAAGAGACACTTTGATCCCTTCACAAACAAAGAGTTAGCACGCAGGACCTGAAAAACCATTCTGACCTGCTTCACATGAGACTCCCAATCATCTGAGAAGATCAAAATGTCATCCAAGTAAACAATCAGGAATTTATCCAGATACTCACGGAAGATGTCATGCATAAAAGACTGAAACACAGATGGAGCATTGGCAAGTCCGAACGGCATCACTAGATACTCAAAATGACCCTCGGGCGTATTGAATGCAGTTTTCCATTCATCTCCTTGCCTGATTCTCACCAGATTATACGCACCACGAAGATCTATCTTAGTGAACCAACTAGCCCCCTTAATCCGAGCAAACAAGTCAGATAACAATGGCAAGGGATACTGAAATTTAACAGTGATCTTATTAAGAAGGCGGTAATCAATACACGGTCTCAGCGAACCATCCTTCTTGGCTACAAAGAAGAACCCTGCTCCCAGTGGTGATGAAGATGGGCGAATATGTCCCTTCTCCAGGGATTCCTTCACATAACTGCGCATAGCGGCGTGTTCGGGCACGGATAAATTAAATAATCGACCTTTAGGGAATTTACTACCAGGAATCAAATTGATAGCACAATCACAATCCCTATGCGGAGGTAGAGCATCGGACTTGGGCTCTTCAAATACATCCTGATAATCAGACAAGAACTCTGGGACCTCAGAAGGGGTGGATGACGAAATCGACAAAAATGGAACATCACCATGTACCCCCTGACAACCCCAGCTGGATACCGACATGGAATTCCAATCCAATACTGGATTATGGGTTTGTAGCCATGGCAACCCCAACACGACCACATCATGCAGATTATGCAACACCAGAAAGCGAATAACTTCCTGATGTGCAGGAGCCATGCACATGGTCAGCTGGGCCCAGTATTGAGGTTTATTCTTGGCCAAAGGTGTAGCATCAATTCCTCTCAATGGAATAGGACACCGCAAAGGCTCCAAGAAAAACCCACAACGTTTAGCATAATCCAAATCCATCAGATTCAGGGCAGCGCCCGAATCCACAAACGCCATGACAGAAAACGACGACAAAGAGCATATCAAGGTAATGGACAGAAGGAATTTGGACTGTACAGTACCAATGACGGCAGACCCAGCGGACCGCTTAGTGCGCTTAGGACAATCAGAAATAGCATGAGTGGAATCACCACAGTAGAAACACAGACCATTCAGACGTCTGTATTCCTGCCGTTCAACTCTAGTCATAGTCCTATCGCACTGCATAGGCTCAGGTTTAACCTCAGGCAGTACCGCCAAATGGTGCACAGATTTACGCTCGCGCAAGCGTCGACCGATCTGAATGGCCAAAGACAAAGACTCATTCAAACCAGCAGGCATAGGAAATCCCACCATGACATCCTTAAGAGCCTCAGAGAGACCCTTTCTGAACAAAGCTGCCAGCGCAGATTCATTCCACTGAGTGAGTACTGACCATTTCCTAAATTTCTGACAATATACTTCTATATCATCCTGACCCTGGCACAAAGCCAGCAAATTTTTCTCAGCCTGATCCACTGAATTAGGCTCATCGTACAGCAATCCGAGCGCCAGGAAAAACGCATCGACACTACTCAATGCAGGGTCTCCTGGCGCAAGAGAAAATGCCCAGTCTTGAGGGTCGCCGCGCAAAAAAGAAATAATAATCAAAACCTGTTGAATAGGATTACCAGAAGAATGAGGTTTCAAGGCCAGAAATAGCTTACAATTATTTTTGAAACTTAGAAACTTAGTTCTATCTCCAAAAAACAAATCAGGACTAGGAATTCTTGGTTCTAACATAGATTTCTGATCAATAGTATCTTGTATTTTTTGTACATTTATAACGAGATTATCCATTGAAGAGCACAGACCCTGAATATCCATGTCCACACCTGTGTCCAGAATCACCCAAATGTCTAGGGGAAAAAAAAAAAGTGAACACAGAGCAGAAAAAAAAAAAAAAAATGATGTCAGAACTTTTTCTTTCCCTCTATTGAGAATCATTAGTTTGACTCCTTGTACTGTTATGTTTGCTAATGACAGGTGTTATGAAGGCAATCCAGAAACACAGTGTGCTTAGCGATCAGAGCGCACACAGTGATCTGACAAATACCCAAAAATACAAGAACGAGCTCTGAGACGTGGAAACTCTGTAGACTGCACACCTGATCCTATCCTAAACACAACTAAAAGCGGCTGTGGATTGCGCCTAACAACTACCTAGGCAACTCGGCACAGCCTAAGAAACTAGCTAGCCTGAAGATAGAAAAATAGGCCTGACTTGCCCCAGAGAAATTCCCCAAAGGAAAAGGCAGCCCCCCACATATAATGACTGTGAGTAAGATGAAAAGACAAAACGTAGGGATGAAATAGATTCAGCAAAGTGGGGCCCGATATTCTAGGACAGAGCGAGGACAGTAAAGCGAACTTTGCAGTCTACAAAAAACCCTAAAGCAAAACCACACAAAGGGGGCAAAAAAAAACCCACCGTGCCGAACTAACGGCACGGCGGTACACCCTTTGTGTCTCAGAGCTTCCAGCAAAACAAAAGACAAGCTGGACAGAAAAAAAGCAACAAAAAAGCAAAAGGCACTTAGCTATACAGAGCAGCAGGTCACAGGAACAATCAGGAGAAGCTCAGATCCAACACTGAAACATTGACAAGGAGCAAGGATAGCAGCATCAGGTGGAGTTAAGTAATGAAGCAGTTAACGAGCTCACCAGAACACCTGAGGGAGGAAGCTCAGAAGCTGCAGTACCACTTGTGACCACAGGAGTGAATTCAGCCACAGAATTCACAACAGGGAAATAATGATCTATTTTTACTTTTGAAATTCACCGGTAAATGCTGCATTTCCACCCTAGGCTTATACTCGAGTCAATAAGTTTTCCCAGTTTTTTGTGGCAAAATTAGGGGCGTCGGCTTATACTCGGGTCGGCTTATACTCGAGTATATACGGTGCATGAAAATGGTAGCACTGAAAACATCATCTTGTCCCACACAAAAAAAAACAAGCTGCCACACAGCTCCGTCAACGGAAGAAAAAAAAAGTAATAGCTCTCAGAATAAAGCAATGCAAAAATAATACATTTTTCTATAAAATAGTTTTTATTGCGTGAAAGCGCCAAAACATAAAAAAACTGTAGAAATGTGGTATTGTTGTAATCATATTAACCCGAAGAATAAAGCTGCCTAATCAATTTTACTACACACAGAACAGTATAAAAATAAAAAATCCTGAATTGTTGTTTCTTGTTCATTCTGCCTCCCAAAAATCATAATAGAAAGCAATCAAAAAATGTAATGTGCCCAAAAATGGTACAAATAAAAACATCAACTCATCCCACAAAAAGCAAGCCCTCACATGACTATGTCAGCAAAAATATGGAAAATGTACATCTATCAATATATGGTGAGGCACTAGTTTTTGCAATAAAAAGTGTGTTTTAATGTGTGACAGCAGCCAAACATAAAAAAAATATAAATCTGGAATCACTGTAATCGCACTGACCCAAATAATAAAGTCCGCTAATCACTTATACCACACAAGGAACTTCATAAAAAATAAATAAAATCAATTCTTCACCTGCTGTTGATTTGTTCTTCATTCTGCCTCCCAAAGATCTCAGTAAGGCTCAGCTCAAATTTATCCTGTGCTCTAGGCTAAGCGCTTACACTGGGATTTCCAGGTAAATCTCTGAAAAACGTGATTCAGACGGAACACCCGGTGGAAGATTCCCTATAATGAATACATGGAGTCACTGTGTACGCCATCTGCCCGATCTTTTTAGGCGTGCATTAAAACACAGTCGAACACAGTTCTGGCACCTCTGAAAAGAAGGACATCGCTGATCAGAGGCCAGATGGATGCCAGGGTAACTGTATAGTGAACAGATCTGGAGTGCCCCCAAAGGCCGTGGGGATACTCGGTACCGGGACAGTTCTTAAAGGCATCTGTCACTGCGGTCCGTGGCCCTGGGTGTCCAATAAAAGAGTGATGGTGAAAAGGGGAATAAAGGTTATGGGAAAAGGGGAATTGTTTGTGACGCCACCTGTGGTATTCGGCAAATAGGAGTTGTTTGCCGACACTGCTTGAAGAGACCATTGGGGCTGATGGTGATGTAGCAGTGTTGTTACAGCTCTCCACAGGTAGAGCTACATCCCAGGGCAGTGATGGTGTTAAAGGGTGATGATGGTGGTTGTACTGCAGGGCAGATGACCCAGTAATAATTCAGAGGACACAGCAGGGTGCAGTTTCCACACGTTTACTCACAGTTCTTAGTTGTAGTCCCCAGCTGGGGTGCTGTGTCTTCCGGGTCTGTGGTCCAGCCAGCTCTCAAGTAAATTGGGTGCAACTTCCAGAACCCCCTTTCTATGTTCCTTTCCTGGCCGTCTCGCTGCGCTGGCTCTCACCCTTCTGACCTGCGCCTTCACACACAGTGTCCCAATCCAGCAGCCTCAGATCTTGTCAGGCGACACTCTCTGCTGGTCCCCTTGATCCTATGTGGCTGCCTTTTCAGCGAATGTGTTGGATGTGGCTGCAGCAAATGCAGATGCTGCAACCTCCAGCTGGCTAACTGAGTCTTGTAGTCCTCCACTAGTTTTGGGGGCCGGTTCCCCACTGCGACCTTCTCCCTTCACCTAGTGATGGTTAGCGTGGATGCGGGCCCCACGGGTGGATTGCACACTACCCGTGTCCCTAGGACCCCTTCTTTCTTTCTGAAGCTTCTTTCTCTCTACTTTTCTTTCTCTAGCTCCTACTGACAGGGAACCTCTTTTTGCACTTCTTACTCCATTCAGCTTCTCTCACAATCTGACGCACTTCCCCTCCTAATTAGCTGCTCCCCTAACTACTGGCTCCACCCACACCCTCTACCTAGTAACCCTCCCCAGACTGGGATGAGGCCACCTCCCAGTACACCAAGGTTCCCTGAATGGAGTGGTGTTGGATTCTGGTGTGGAATCCCGGTTAGTGCCCCCTCCTTACCCGAAAGCAGAGTATCACACCTTTGGATGAGATTCAGCACCTCTGTGGCACCACATACACCCCCCCCCCCCCACCCCACCCCCGTTAAACATAGGACAAAGTAAAACAGATGTTACAGAAAAACATGCAATCTATTTTTGGACATGCATGTCAACAGGTAAACTCTTCTTCTCTTTATGGGAGGCATTTGGCTCTTAAACATTGCATTTAGATAACACAAAAGCATTACTTCCTATAAAACATTAATATTAGCATTTACTTTCAGTACACATCCTCTTTCACATTCAATGAGATATTCTCGATTAAGGACAAAAGAACATTCTCTATTAGGTCCAATGAAACATTTTCTATCAACTTCTATAAAACGTTTTCTATCAAGTTCAGTAGGTTTCAATGGGATCCCAAACCGAGGCATCCCTCTCTTTAGTGCAATATGGAGGATCCATATCAAACCCCCAACATAGGTCTTGGGCATGACTACAAGGCATAGCTAGTCTCCACGTTGGACCACTTCTTCAGCCACGCCAGACGGTTTTTGTTCTTTGGTCTTTTATTAAAGGGTTAGGGTGTCCTAAGCGCACTCTTAAAAGGGTGATGCAAAACAAATAAGGAGCACATTAAAATGTGCTAACTATGTACAAAAGGAGTTCGGATGACTCACCATTCATGATCATATTGTCTTTGAACTTTAGGGAACAAACCTAACCATGTTTACTTAACTACCAACTATTACACAGTATTAACTATTTACAGTCAGGTGCTATCTCTTCTTTGCTTACTTCTGCTGCTTCCAGGGCAGTACCTGGTTATGGCCACTCCCTGGCCAGGAAAATTCTTGGTGAATAACTACACCTGTTATTGCCAGTTGTTCAGGTCCTACCACCAGGATTTGGGTAGCCTTATCTCACATTGTTGGTCTGGCTGGAACTGCAGGGGCTGGTGCAGCGCTTGGTGTTACAGCAGGGACTGGTTTGGCTTCTGGCATTATTGGCACTATCTATTTTTCAGGACTGGCACCCACTGGACCAGGAGCTGTGGGCTTACATTTCCTGATGTTCAGAGCATACCACCCTTTTTCACCCCAATGACGGGTGTAGGTCACAGTACCTGCTGTTGTGGTCTCACCGATACCGGTCTCCTCCTCCATTGGGGTTGGAGACGATGGCCGCTGGACAGGACGCTGGTCCTCCAGCTTGATTTTTCTCTGCAGGGCCGATTTCCAGCTGGTCACCGCAGTCAGCTCTGTGCCCAGGAGCTGGTGGCTCAGCTCCTCCACCTGAGCTCCTAGGAGCCCCGGATCAACGGCTGTCGGTTGGGCCAGATCCTCATTCCATGAGCTGGGGAAGTCCTCTGCATCTCCCCCTCACTCCAGGTAGCCACCGCTCGCCATCTTATGTTCCGGGTTGATTGCAAAAACCGCGTGTTGTTCCTACTCCTTCCTTCGTGCACGGGCCTTCTTCTCCTTCCTGTCCCCGCCATACCAAATCAGGAGGTGAACTCTCTTGCTGATCGACATGTCCTTGTTGTATAGTAATATTTGCAGTGGGCGGGCATTGTCTACCAGGCCGGTTCTCAAAGGGATGTGTCACAGCAGCAGTGACCCGGTCCGTGGCCCTGGGCATCCAATAAAAGAGTGATGTTGCAAAGGATGATAAAGTTTATGGGAAAAGGGGAATTGTTCGTGACACCACCTGTGATATTCAGCAAATAGGAGATGATAGCTGACGCTGCTTGAAGAGACCACTGGGGCTGATAGTGATGCAGCAGTGTTGTTACAGCTCTCCACAGGTAGAGCTACACCCCAGGGCAGTGATGGTGTTAGAGGGTGATGATGGTGGTTGTAGTGCAAGCCAGGTGAAGCAGTAATAATTCAGATGACACAGCAGGGTGCAGTTTCCACACAATTACTCTCAGTTCTTAGTTGTAGTCCCCAGCCGGGGTGCTATGTCTTCCGGGTCTGTGGTCCAGCCAGCTCTCAAGTAAATTGAGTGCACCTTCCAGATCCCCCTTTTTATGTTCCTTTTCTGGCCATCTCGCTGTGCTGGCTCTTACCCTTTTGCCCTGCGCCTTCATACACAGTGTCCCAATCCAGCAGCCTCAGATCTTGTCGGGCGACACTCTCTGTTGGTCCCCTGGATCCTATGTGGCTGCCTTTTCAGCAAATGTTTTGGATGTGGCTGCAGCACATACAGATGCTGCAGCCTCCGGCTAGCTAGCTGAGACTTGTATTTGTCCTCTAGTCTTGGGGGCCGGTTCCCCATTGCGACCTGGTCCCTCCACCTGGCGATGGTCATTGTGGATGCTGGCCCCGTGGATGGATTGCTTACTACTCGTGCCCCTAGGACCCCTTCTTTCTCTTCTGAAGCTTCTTCTCTATACTCTTCTTTCTTTAGCTCCCTCTGACAGGGAGCCTTTTTATACATGTCTTGCTCCATTCAGCTCCTCTCACAATCTGGCTCACTTTCCCTCCTAACTAGCTTCTCCCCTAACTACTGGCTCCACCGACACCCTGGTGTGGTGTTGGATGCTGAGTCCTGGTTAGTGCCCCCTCCTTACCCAAGAGTGGAGTCCAACACCTCTGGATGAGGTACAGTACCTCTGTGGTGACCAGACTTCAGGGGCACCACAGATGCCTCGGGAGTCTCATCTGAATCATGTCACTCAGAGATTTAGATGTAAACCCCCATGTAAGTGCTCAGTGTAGAGCATTGGATAAATCTGATCCCAAAAGTTATGTAAAATCTTCCTAAGAAAAGCTTCAAATCAATTCACAACACAAGCAAGTTCCCACTCAGGTCCGTCATCTGTTAACGGAAATATATGTGGCTTCCTCGTTACTGGTAGTACAAAGGCTCTGGAAAAGCGTTACAGCTCCACACCCCCCCAAAAGAAATTCAGTAAATTCTGCACTCACAAATGCAAATGCCCCCTTATCCCCACAGTGTGCCTAAACCACATTCAGCGTCCACATATTTGGAATTTCTGTAGTGGACAGCCTGCCTAATTTACAGGTGCATGACTCCAGAAGCATGAGCTGGGCACTACCACATACTGGTGACTACTATGTACTGGGGACAACAACATGCGGGCACCACAGTGGCAGATTGCAATTTTCACTCAGCAACATCCACTGCTGCTTGTTTCTGGAAAACACCCATAGAGTCAAAATCGTCACTATATAGTACCTGTAAATAAATACCCAAAGGGGTATAATTTTAAACTTGGGTCACTTGAAGGGGATTCTGCTTTTCTAGCATTCATGAGATCTGCATATGGAGTCCGCAAACTATTCTAGCTAAATCTGCGCTCCAGAAAATAGTACTCTGTCCCTCCTGAGTCTCGCCATATGGCTAAGCAATACTGTACAGCTACATATGTCATATTTTTACAGCAGAAATTATGGGACAAATTTTAGTGCCATTTTTACCCATTTCCCAGTGTGAAAAATTTGATTTTTTTACTTTCATAGCTCAACGTTATTAACTTATGTGAGGCACCAGGGGATTCAAGGTGCTCAACACACACCTAGATAAATGCCTTAAGCGGTCTAGTTTTCAAAATGGAGTCACTTGCAGGTGGTTTCCACTGTTTAAGCACTGTTTAAGGGTGCTTGGAGGGGCTCTCCAAACACAACATGACACCTGGAGAATATTCCATAACAATCCGCATTGCAAATGTCGCTCCATCCTGTCTGAGCCCTGCCATGAGCCAAAACAGTAGTTTTCTCCACAGGCAATCCTTGCATGTCTGGTGGCTGTCGAACAGCTTTGAGTCGTGCGATCACGGCTACTCAAGCTTTTATTTTGAGCACACCGAAAATACTCAATTAGGACAACAGTGTTCTCTGATAACACCTTACCCAAGCATGCTCGCTTATCACTAGTTAGTTTCATAATTCCTTTAGGTCTCAGTTTAAAATTAATTAGAATTAGTCTAGATTCGCCCACCTGTTTGTTTAAGTTCGTGATGCTCCTGACCTGAACTCGACAGCCTCCTATGCCTATGAGGCTGCTATCGTCAGATCAAGAGACTATAGGCTGATCCATGCATGTTGGACAATACACTGACCACAACGCAGGGATGTATGAATGTATTGTTAAACACAGATACATTGCTTCACCAAGGCCTGGAATATCAGACAGCTGAGAACAGCTGAACATGCTTTTCTAGGAACTGATCTCATGCAGAAGTCTCCTTACTCGCTGGTCAAAAAATAGCTTGCAAACTGGGGAAAGGGTAAACTGTGGTAAAACAGTTTTACATTGCTTACACTTTTGATAGACTGATCCATGATGGTGGAAACATAACTATATTGGTTGGAAGTCAACATCTACTCTCAATCATCACAAAACTATTAACAACTTAAAGCAGAACATTCTTGCAGTCACCTTATCTGCAAAAAACAGCTGTCTTACTTAAAGGGATTTTCCCAAGAACAAAGTTCACATTATTCAATTGATCTTGGAGTTATAAGTTCTACAATTGGATGTGTTTAAATACAATATTCCTGTGCTGAGATAATCTCATAAATGTGTCCCTTCCATGTGCTGTGTATTGGCTGTGTCTGACCATGCAGAAACAAGGTCTGACCATACCACATCTCCTGCACACGGGAGAAAGTAAAACAGTATACAGACATTACAACACAATATTGCAAAATTTTACAACACGGGATTGCAAACATTTTTTAAAAACAGGCAGTGAAATACTTTACCTCACAAAAGTAACCAGCTATGATCCTGTAGTATAATGTCTGTATACTCTCTTTTGCATCCTCCCCTGCCCAGGAGATGTGGTATGATCAGACCGTGTTCCTGCATGGTCAGACACAGCCATTACACAGTACACAGCAGGTGCACATTTATAAGATTATCTCAGCACAAGAACATTTTTTTAAACACATTGAATTGCGAAAATTATTATTACTCCAAGATATATTAATTAAAATACATTTTAAAATTAACTTTGCTTGTGATGAAAAAAACCCTTTACTGCATCCATTTTTGTTGTCATTCAGAGATGAGCAAATCAGGTAAAATTCAAATTTGCCCGTTCACACGGAGACATTATTCTCTTAGAATTGAATGTCCTTTTTTACACTCTGAGGTCTCTCCAGACCCACAGCATAATAAACATAATATGTAAAAAATCAAGAAAATCCTTATAGTCTCCTCACCGCTCACCTACCTGGTCCTCCACTCCTCCTCACCTTACTGTCATCCGCCAATGAGCACCGAATTCCCAGGCCTCGTCTTACTAAGCAGGAACTACCCACTCTGATGAGGCTCAGGACGGATCTGTGCACTTGTACTACAATTCCCTGAACTCTCTGGATATCTTTATTGAATATCTACTGGCCGTGCAATATGCCTGCTTCTACTTTGCTTGATCTACATGAGCACATAAAAGCAATGTTTTGCCCATCAAGCGGCCTTTTTCAAGCATAAACAAAATGGTTTATGCTTGAAAAAGGCCGCTTGCTGACTAAAACGTTGCTTTTATTCCAAAGACATACTGATAGGGAATACGCGAAACGTGCGTTGGGGCTCTCAGGACTGCACATGCAGGTGATGTATTGCATCCACACTCCTTCTTGATTTGTTCTAACATGTTGTGGGTATTCACCTCGTTAGCACAGGCTGGTTTTGGCACTGATTTATTGTAATGGCTGCTATGTGTAGTGGTTTACAAAGCACTGCTTGCACTTTTACTAGTACAGCTACCATAGCGTAAAATAGATCCTTATTCAATATATTCAGGTGAGAGTTATCACCATTTATCTCGGACACTGTGTCCTTTTGGTGTATATTGTATATGATCTGCTGTCAACACTGTATTTAGCTACATCACCAGCTTTCTACGTTGTTTGTGCTATCCATGATACTATTAATGGAAATCTAGTTGGGGTGCTGTGCATGGCTCTGTGTCTGCGGTCTTATATTGCATGTGTATCTCACTGAGGACAGTATATATATGTTTTATCTTCTGAATATGCTATGTTTGGTAATCTTTTTTCTTGTATTTATTTAATAAAATTTTTTGGTTTTATGTACCTTTGACATTTGCTTCCTGGATTCTCTTTATTGGTTTGATAGGGAATCTAGATTGTGAGCCCTATCGGGGACAGCGATGATGATGTGTGCAAACTGTAAAGCACTGCGGAATATGTTTGCGCTATATAAAAATGAAGATTATTATTATTATTGTATTTTGTGATGCATTTTGGCTGAATAAAGGAATAAATTCATCTCTCTGGTGCCATGGAAAAGATTTGTCTCTGAATTTGCTGGTAACTTGGTGGGAAGTTGCCCCAAGGAAGCACAGAGCCTCTGGAGTGGTGTGAAGGGAACTACCATTACAGACTCTATATGTGCACACAGGCAGAGACCTGTCAATCCAGGGCAGTGGGCTATTAAAGAGCATTCTTCTGACTGTCTGAGTTCATTCTACCACTGCCCTAAAAGAGTTCTTTACATGGTGATACATGAGCAGTGGGTGCAGCAAAAATGGCAGTGGCTCTTTTTAGGGGTGTGGTACACACAAAGGAGGAGTATAAATATATTGGGCTAGAAATAATATTCAATCTGATGACTGACCCTTATGTTAATATCAGACCTCAGATCCCCAAAATACTGTATATTCAGATCTTAGATTCCTATTTTAGTATGTAACCAATACATTAATTTAGACACCAGTTTGCACAAAAACAAGTTCAGACCTCAGACCAGATTAAATACTCGCTGTCACAATTAAAAATGTAATGGCTGTACAATATACCTTATTATATAGTTAGGAAGGTGAAGGGTTATCCTGAGTCAGAGCAGGTTCTGATTGGATTTACTCTAACTGCAGTTTGAAAAAGTCTTAGGTCCATCAAGTTCAACCTTTCTCCACTAATTATACATTCCCTATATCAAGATTATTTCTAACCCATAATGACGTTTGTGAGGAAGTCATCCAGCCCTTTTTTAAATGCTGATCTATTATCTACCATTACTACCTCTTGCGGTAGGGCAGCTAGCTTCACGCTGTTGGGTGTCATCATCGAAGATAAGGGAGATAAGGAAAAGCTAGTTCGACATCCTTGTTCCTTCCATTTGCGCTAAAATCCAAGGAGAAAATGTAGGTGTAAGCTGGTCAGAGTACTTCACTACCTGACGCTGCACTGCACTACCTCCTTCTGGTATGGCAGTAGCGCTGGCACAGGATCTTAAAAAAAAAACAAAAAAAAAAACAGAAAGTAAAACATGTCTTCAGAGCATCTGAGGACCAGGTGAAAGGACTACTGGACAGGTAACAGGGTGCAAGGGCTTAAAAGAAGTTGACCTGTAAAAGGCTGAGTTAACAAGTCCAAAAATGCCTTATAAGAAACTTTCCAAACCATGTGAATTCTGTATTCTAATACAGCTAATATTCTAAAAATGACCTTACGTGGTGAGATGTTTCACTGCCGTGATAACTAGAGATGAGCGGTGTTCGAGTCGAACTGTTTGCCAATTTCAAATTCAAGCTGTTTTGGGCGGTGTTCGAGTCGTTCGACGGACTCGAACAATTTGCTTAAAATTCGGCTGTTTGAGTTTCTGTTCGATAACTGTTCGTTCACCAAAAGCCTAACTTGATTTGCACATTAAAACTGTTTATCATTGTTAATAGACTGTTTCAGTGTATAGTGGGTGGGAGGGGGGCGCGGGGGATAGATCTGTGCTGAAATAATGCCGATCTCCATTTTTTTTTCTTTCCCGCATTTACAGTGGGGCCGTGCAGTCTCTCAACCTATCAGCACTGCACACACACATAGCAATGTGCATGTGATGCACAGAAACAAGGGCATGTGGCATTGGCTGTGTATGTCACATGTCCTTGCCCTATAACAACCAGCCATTTGCCCCGTCGCCACCATTTCCTCACTGCTGCAGCTTAGTGTTAGACAGCACCGCTGCTGCTGTGGGCGCTATACAGTCTAAGAGTGTTTTTTGGAGCGAATTTTCAGAGAGATAGGTTTAGGGAGTCAGGAGGAGTCGGGACTAGTTGTAATATCAGCCCTTTTCAGGGTAGGTTACAGCAGTTCATAGCACAGTTTGCCAGGCAGGTCTATGCCAGTGCTGTGCAAGTGTTTGTCACAGCATTTGGTGTAATCTAGCTCAGCCAATCCTTTTGGGCTAGTAGCATTGTCTGATAGTCATCTGAGTAGCCCGCCTGTGAAGCTAGCTACACCGCCTGTGTATCTCAATTTTTACTGCATCTAACAAAGTTAATAGTTTAGGGCCAAGGAGCAGTGTCTGCATGTCAGCAGAGTAGACCACATGTGAAACTAACTATACCGCATGTGTATCTCAATGTTTACTGCATCTAACCCAGTTAATAGTTTAGGGCCTAGGAGCAGTGTCTGCACATCAGCAGAGTAGCCCGCCTGTGTATTTCTATTTTTACTGCATCTAATCCAGTTAATAGTTTAGGGCCTAGGAGCAGTGTCTGCACATCAGCAGAGTAGCCCGCCTGTAAAACTAACTATACCGCCTGCGTATCCCTATTTTTACTGCATCTAATCCAGTTAATAGTTTAGGGCCTAGGAGCAGTGTCTGCACGTCAGCAGAGTAGCCCGCCTGTGAAACTAACTACACCGCCTGTGTATCTAAATTTTTACTGCATCTAATCCAGTTAATAGTTTTGGGCCTAGGAGGAGTGTCTGCATGTCAGCAGAGTAGCCCGCCTGTGAAACTAACTACACCGCCTGTGTATCTCAATTTGTACTGCATCTAATCCAGTTAATAGCTTTGGGCCTAGTACCACAGTTTGGCCACTCAGTTCTGCTCGGTTTTCATCCATCGGTTGTTGTGCCAACAACTACAGATACAGAGTTGCCAATTAGTTAAGCACTAAAATGAGTGGCAAAAGGCCTGCTGCTGGTGGAAAGGGGAATAGGCGTGTTGAAAGGAAAAAAAGGTTGTGTCTGTGGGGTAGGTGGTAAAGTAACAGTAACATCTGCAGAAGAAAGACCATCTTCCAGCCAAAGTAAGATGTCTACTTCTTTTCGTGGACAATCTGATATGATCCCCTTCTTACGACAATCGCTACAAGCATCGCCAAAAATTCCAGATGAGGCACAAAAACAGCACGTGCTTGAACGGATATCAAGTGCTCGTTCAAGTGGGCTCTCCTCCATGTTAACTTCAACATCACAACTACTTCAGTCCTCAGAGTTGTCACCCCAATCGCACTTGCTTCCTCACAGCTCCCAAGTCTCCAGCCGCCCATCTGAGCATGGGGTAGCACACATGGTTGAGTCTGTAGAGCTGTTTACGCATACTATAGCCTGGGAATCAGAGGTCTGCTCTAGAGCTTCTATGAATCCAGACGAGGAAATGATCTGCACTGATGCCCAGAATCTTTGTCAGTCGGATCCAGGCCCAGATGAAGAAGGTTCTGAGCATAATGTAGACCCTTGTTCCCAAACTGTAACTCTTGTTGGTGCAGACAATGAGGAAGATGATGATGAGACTGAGATACCTGATTGGAACGAAAACTTGAGTTTTCGGTCAGGGCAGGAAGAGGTTGGCTCTGAGGACGACGGGTGTGAGAACACACAGGATGATGATGACGAGGTTGTAGATCCCACTTACTGTCAACCCCCAGTCTGCCAGTACATGAGGTCAGCAGAGGAGGTGGAGGAGGATGCTAGTGACGAGTCTGACGATGAGGTAACGTTGCGCCTTCCTGGACAGAGACAGAGTACTGGAAGCACGTCAACAACTGCATCCTCAACCCCAACTGTGCCTCAGACCAGAAGTCGTGGTGGCTCTTTAGGTCGCACGGGCTCTAAGCCTTGCATAGCCTGGGCATTTTTTGACATTGCAAAGGATGACCCAACTCATGTTGTCTGTAAGATTTGTCGACAAAATCTCAGTAGAGGACAAAAAATGACTAGCTTGAGTACTTCATGCATGAACCGTCACATGGATATGAGGCATAAGTTGCAGTGGGAAGCTCACTGTGCTACAATGCGGCCTAGTGGGCCGGGTCAACCACCGTCTGCCCCATCAAGTGCATCCGCGTCCTCTTCATCCTCTGTGACTGTGGGGACAGCAGTCGCACATGGTTTTGGACGCAGACCTTACACCTTTTTACCCGCAACAGCCAGTGTGACTGGCAGGTCGTCAGGACATTTGCAAGTGGAAACACCTGCTGTTGTTGAGCGCTCTTTGACATCGACACCACATTTTGATCAAGGAAACATAACATCTCCGCCTGCACCTTCCTCACAGACCAGCAGTTTGCCGGGGACACCACATTTTGATCAAGGCAACATAACATCTCCGCCTGCACCTTCCTCACAGACCAGCAGTTTGCCGGGAACACCCTACTCAACTTCGTCTAAGCACGGCAGCCAGCCCTCAGTCCCTCAGATGTGGACAAGTAAAAGACCATTTCCTCCTAGCCATGACAAAGCTAAGAGGTTGAATTTCTCCATCTGCAAGCTGTTGGCTACAGAAATGCTGCCTTTCCGCCTGGTGGACACAGAGGATTTTCGAGACCTTATGTCCATCGCAGTGCCCCAGTACCAGATGCCCAGTCGCCACTACTTCTCAAAGAAAGCTGTGCCTGCGCTACACCAGCATGTTGCACACAACATCACCGCTTCCTTAAGAAACTCTGTGTGTGACAGGGTGCATTTCACCACAGACACTTGGACGAGTAGACATGGATAGGGGCATTACATGTTGGTGACTGGGCACTGGGTAACTACGGCGACATCAGGAGAAGGGGCTGCTGTTCAAGTCTTGCAGTCCCCACGAGTTGCTCGTCGATCCTCTGTATCTAGAAGTTCCTCCACTGCTTCTGCCTCCTCAACCTCCTCTCGGTCCTCCACCTGCACCCAAAGCCTGTCTGGTAATGCCACCCGCGTTGTAACTGCGCAGAAGGAATCCTGAACACCTCCTCACTATGCTGTCACCAGGGCTCAACGGCATCAGGCAGTGTTTACATTGAAATGTCTGGGAAATATGAGTCACACAGCTCACACAGGAGTTGTGGTCAGCTCTGGAGACCGAGTTCCATCAATGGTTGTCTCCACTCAACCTGCAGCCAGGGAAGGCTGTGTGCGACAATGCTGCAAACCTGGGTGCGGTCCTTCGCCGGGGCAATGTCACACATGTGCCTTGTATGGCTCACGTTTTGAACCTGGTTGTCCAGCAATTTTTATCCCACTATTCCGGACTAGATGGGCTTCTGCAAAGGGCACGGTCGCTGTGTGCTCACTTCCGCCATTCGCATCCCGCAGCTCAACGACTTACATCTCTACAGAAGTCATTGGGCCTGCCAGTTCACCTGCTGAAATGCAATGTGCCCACACGGTGGAATTCAACTCTGCACATGTTGCAGCGACTGTGGCAGCACCGACGAGCCCTGGTGCAATACGTTATGACGTATAGCCTGGGCCAACGTGATCAAGAGGTGGGGCAAATCACGCGGCAGGAGTGGTCTCAGATCAGGGACCTATGCACCCTTCTGCACAGTTTTGAAATAGCAACGAAGATGTTTATTGCTGAAGATGCCATTATCAGCATGACCATTCCGGTGATTGACATGCTGGAGCACACCTTACACAGTGTTCGAAGTCAGGTGGTGGAACAAGAGGAGGAGGAGGAACAGGAGGAGTCGTATGCGGAAGGAATAATATTTGCAAGGTCAAGAAGGTTGGCAGCACCAAGGCGGCTGGAATTGGAGGCTGGGGGAGAGGGATTACCGAGGGCGCATGGTAGCAGTCAAACTGTTGAGGAAGGTGCAGGAGGCGAGGAAGAAGTGGAGGACAAACTGGCGCTGGGCATGGAAGACTCATCAGATGAGGGAGACCTTGATCAAATTTCTGTTGTGCGAGGTTGGGGGGAGAGGGCAGACGAAGGAAGCATGATTCTTACCTCGCCACCACCAAGACAACAAGGACTTGGTCCTCCTGGTTGCGCAAGAAACATGAGTGCCTTCTTGCTGCACTACCTGCAACATGACCCTCGGATTGTCAGAATCCGAAGTAATGCCGACTACTGGGTTGCCACACTCTTAGATCCCCGGTACAAAAGCAAATTTGTCGAAATAATTCCTGCCATAGAAAGGGATTCATGGATGCAGGAGTATCAGCAGAGACTGTTACAGAATCTAACATCTGCATTTCCATAAAACACCAGTGGTGCACGTAGTCAATCTCTGAGTTTTAACTTGCCAACCGTGGGACTCTCGAGTCATCACTCTAACCGTAACAGTAACATCGTATCTGGTGGAAACAGCAATTTTTTCCAATCGTTTCAAGATTTTTTTAGACCATCCTTTGCAAGGCCACAGGAGACAAGAAGTCTGACGCACAGCCAACGCCTAGAGAGGATAGTACAAGAGTATCTCCAAGTTTACATCGATGCCATGACTGTGGAACTGGACCTTTGCTCATTTTGGGCTTCCAATCGTGAAAAATGGCCTGAGCTCGCCACTCATGCCTTGGAGATCTTGTCGTGTCCCGCAGCCAGCGTTCTCTCTGAACGTGTGTTCAGCGCTGCTGGTGGTGTGCTAACAGATAAGCGCACGCGGCTGTCCAGTGACAATGTAGACAGACTAACGTTCATCAAGATGAACAAATCCTGGATCCGCAAGGACTTTTCTACCCCTGTGTCTTCTTGGGGAGATTAAAAGCTTGATGATTTTTGAAAATCACCTCACCAACCGTTTTAAAACACTCTGGTGAAATTGATGCCACTTAAGTGGTGTCTGTGGCCGAAGTTTTGGAAAAAATGGAGACTCTTTTATTTAGTCACCTTGCTGAGTTTTACATGACATTGCCATCGTCAATTCCAGGTGGGTGGGGTGTCTGCAGAGTTGTTTACTCATACTATGGCCTGGGATTCAGAGGTCTGCTCCAAAGCTTCAGTGTCTGCTAAACAGCAGAGTAGCCCAGCCACCCACCGCCTGTTTACCTAAATACAATTTGCCCAGGAAATCCTTTTGGGCCTAGTAGAATTTGGTGCTACTCAGCAGCATACTTCACCCTTGAAGCAAGCTACACCGACTGTTTACCTAATGATAACTCATAGAACTTATCCGCATTATTTCACTAATTTTAGATATAACTATCAAGCGGAGGACAGTATGACTTAATCGCCAATGTTGAAACCAACACACTCCAAAACAAACGATACGTAAGTCAAAGCTTATAGACAAAAATACAACAATTCTTTATTATTAAAAATTACATAAGACGCTGTGAATAGGAGTCGGTTAACACAACCAAAAACATGCTATGCAAAAGCACGTAGGGGGCACAAACCCTGGACAGATCCATCCCATAATGATTCTAAGGCATATTGCCGCTGCACCAGCACACTCAGGAGTCAATGCTACACAAATGCCAACCGCATAGTAATTACAAATGGCGAGATATAAATTAAATGGGTACCTGTGGCTGATGCAGTAAGGGTGTCCAGGGGGTGTGCGCCCGCCCCAACGCACGTTTCGGTGAACCACCTTCGTCAGGGGGCAATGAAGCAAGCCACACCGCCTGTTTACCTAACTACTATTTTGTAACGGCATCTAGCCCAGGAAATTCTTTTGGGCCTAGTAGAATTTGGTACTCAGCAGCGTACTCCACCCATGAAGCAAGCTACACCGCCTGTTTACCTAACTACTATTTTGTAACGGCATCTAGCCCAGGAAATTCTTTTGGGCCTAGTAGAATTTGGTACTCAGCAGCGTACTCCACCCATGAAGCAAGCTACACCGCCTGTTTACCTAACTACTATTTTGTAACGGCATCTAGCCCAGGAAATCCTTTTGGGCCTAGTAGAATTTGGTGTTACTCAGCAGCGTACCCCACCCATGAAACAAGCTACACCGCCTGTTTACCTAAGTACTAATTTTTAACGGCATCTGGCCCAGGAAATCCTTTTGAGCCTAGTAGCAATTTCTGCTACTCAGCAGAGTACCCCACCCATAAAGCAAGCTACACCGCCTTCTTTCTTTCTCAATCTAACCCCTCGGCTCTGGGGTGTCTACTCTCCCTGCAGCTCTCTCCTTCTCACAGGTGGACTACCACGTGTTTTCACACTGTGGCAAATCTTTTGGGCCCAGGCATAAGAAGTCGTCGAGGTAATGGTAATATGTGCCGCCTTACAAACGTCTATGACGACACATTCGAGGAAGCAACTAAACACCTCAAATAGTGAGCAGGATATGGAGCACTCCATGGGCAAACAGCGATCTATGTAGTATGCGCCTTCACAGAAGCAGCCCAATGGGAGGACACTATTCGGAGGCACTGGTAGTAACGCCCCGTCAATGTCTGTTTTGGCCATTAGGGTGCCCCTTACAAACTTCTTGACCCGCCTGATTGCCTCGTCAAAGGAGGTACAGTACATAGTACTGTAATTGGTTCCGCGTCGATGTTGCCGTTTACTGACCTGCCCCTTGGATATGACAAATGGTGGATTAGTTTGAATGTATTGGGTTCATTTTTTGGCACAACTCCCAACTGGGGTACCACTACGTTTTCTAAGGAAAGTGTTCTGAATGGACCCCCCAAGATATTTTTTATTTTTATTTTTTGTCAAGACGTCTGGGTGTTGGTAGAGTGATTTTAGATTTTTCTCCAGCCTTCCTTGATTTTAGAAGGGCATGACATGCCTATATCTGTGTCTCCTCCTCCTTTTACTCCTCCACCTCTTTTCTTTTCGCATGACTATATGTACTTGTGACTTTTCCATGTGTTTGTTGTGTCTTCTGAGCAGCTTGTCAGCTTTTGGACACTTTTTAAGGTGTTTTCTATGTGTTTTTCATATGTTTGTATGTGTTTGTGTTTACCTGCCATTGGTTTCAATGGGGTTCGACGAACATTCATCAAACACGTCCCTGTTCGACGAACCGAACCCGAACACTAGGGAGGTGGCTCAACACTAGTGATAACCAGACAGACATTCCTTCATACCTCTGTTTACGACTAAAACATAAAAATTACAGGCAGTTCTGTATTTGTTAAAGACTGTCATTCAATACGGTAGGTAGGTTCTTCCTTCCTAAGTTGTCTATATAGGCATGTAGGTCATAGGAAGCGGAATAAAATAATACCTTAATCTTATGTCTTATTCCAGAGAAATCCATGTTTTTCTTATATGTAAATGATCTTGTAAGATCTATAGGCCAGACACTGATCTGCATGAGAATCTGTCTCCATAGGTTATTTTAATTGACAGACTGCAGTCATAATCAGACACAGGTCATAGTAAGATAAAATATAACAGAGTACATCAGAGTTAACTCAGAACAGCAGAGCTAACACAGTACAGCAGAGCTAACACAGAACAGCAGAGCTAACACAGAACAGAAGAGCTAACACAGTTCAGCAGAGCTTGCACAGTACAGCAGAGCTAACACAGAACAGGGCTAACACAGAACAGCAGTGCTAACACAGTTCAGCAGAGCTAGCACAGTACAGCAGAGCTAACACAGAAAAGCGAGCTAACACAGAACAGCAGAGCTAACACAAAACAGCATAGCTAACACAGAACAAAAGAGCTAACACAGAACAGAAGAGCTAGCACAGTACAGCAGAGCTAACACAGAAAAGCGAGCTAACACAGAACAGCAGAGCTAACACAAAACAGCATAGCTAACACAGAACAAAAGAGCTAACACAGTACAGCATATCTAACACAGTATTGTAGAAGTGGACTTTCTCTCATTAAGTTATTTCCATGTGCTCGGAGCTCTCCTGCGCTGCCAGTGGAAGAGGAAGAGGGCGCTGCTCACTGCAGGAGTGAGATGTAAGAAAGATCATTAGTTTTTTTTAAGGTTTAAATGTATTTGAGCAAGACACCAGGAGGGGAAACATTATTACATAAAGGGCCAAGGACAGGGGTTATTATTACAGGAAGGGACCTAGGATGGGTGCCATTGCTACAGGATGGGGGTCATTATTAAAACATGAGGGGCATTATTACAAGATGTGGCCCAGGATGGAGAACATTAATACAGCAAGGGGTCAAAATAGGTGACATTATTAAATTAAGGAACCAGGATGGAGGACAAAATTAAAGAATGGGGGACATTATTACAGTAAGGAGACAGGAGATGGGACATTATTACAAGATAGGGGACATTATTACAGAATGGGGGATATTATTACCGGAAGGGGCTCAAGACGATAGAAAACACTACAGGAAGGGACCAGAATTGGGAATATTATTGAATAAAGGGGCCAGGATGGCAGCCATTGTTACAGCATTGGGTGCATTATTACAGGATGCAG
The DNA here is from genome assembly GCF_032444005.1 of Ranitomeya imitator. Lineage (NCBI taxonomy): Eukaryota > Metazoa > Chordata > Amphibia > Anura > Dendrobatidae > Ranitomeya > Ranitomeya imitator. Next base: position 742,839,973 of record NC_091283.1, read on the forward strand.
CCAAGAACTGGGGACATTATTAGAGGATAGGGGATAATATTACAGGAGAAGGCCAGAACAGAAGCAATTACTACAGGATAGGGCCAGGATGGGGGATATTACTACAGGTTGGGGGCATTATTACAAGATGGCGTACAAAATAAGGGGCATTATTACAGGATGGGGGACATTAGTGCAGGATAGGTGCTAGGATGAAGGGCATAATTACAAGATGAGGCCCAGTATGTGGGATATTATAACATAACAGGGGAAATGATTACAGGAGTAGACCAGGACATGGGCCATTATTATATGTTGAGGCCAGGATGGAGGACATTGATGGGGAGAATTATTAGGATGGGACACAAAATGAGAGGCATTATTACAGGATGGGGGACATTAGTACATGATAGGTATCAGGATGAAGGACATTATCACAGGATGGGGCACAAGACGAGGGACACTATTACAGGATGCAAGACATTATTACAGGATAGGTGCCAGAACAGGGGAAAATGATACAGGATAGGGGACATTATTACAGGATAGGGGCCAGAACAGAAAACATTATTACTGGGGCCAGTAAATGTGGCCAACATGCTGGTGGGTACACTGCTCCAAATTTTGCACCTGGGGCCATGGGACTCTAGTTCTTCCATTGTATATAAGACAAACGTGGAATTCTCTGGAATAAGACATCGTATCAATGTATCACTTTATTACAGAAAGTTTATTCAACTTTCTATGATGTGCATTTTGAGGGCTTAGGAGGTTAGACAGATGCTCTTTAAGTGAAACTATATTCAAGGACTCGTAAAAAAAATGATATTTAGAGAATTGAATGGCATGTGAAGTCCATTATAGCAAGTACATTTATTTATAATCAATTATTTTGTTCATCATTATATTAAATTCCTAAACTTTAATGTTTTTATAAATTATTCTCTTGATAAGGAACGAACCATGCTAAAAATAGCTGGAGAACCCTGTCTCATTCTATATTTCATTTCTAAGGCTACGTTCACACTAGCGTTGTGCGCCGCTGCGTCGGCGACGCGACGCACAACGCACCGAAAAACGCGTGCAAACGCACGCAAAAACGCTGCGTTTTTCGACGCGTGCGTCGTTTTTTGACGAAAATCGGACGCAAGAAAAATGCAACTTGTTGCGTTTTCTTGGTCCGACGCTAGCGTCAAAAAAGACGCACGTGTCGGAAAACGCAACAAGCAAAAACGCATGCGTCCCCCATGTTAAACATAGGGGCGCATGACGCGTGCGTCGCCGCTGCGTCGCCCGACGCTAGCGCGACGCACACTAGCCGAACGCTAGTGTGAACGTAGCCTTAGGTACTTCTTCCGGCATCCACGAACTTCAAGGAATGGAATGCAGAAGACACTTTTAAGCACAAGCATTAACTATATCTATTCAGACTTAGTATTTGCCTTCAGGAGCTTGTCCCTTAAATAGAACTGATGGCAAAAAATAATATATTATCATGAAGATTATCATGACTAGCCTCAATATAAATTCTTAGTACCGTATATACTCGAGTATAAGCCGAGATTTTCAGCCCAAAATTTTGGGCTGAAAGTGCCCCTCTCGGCTTATACTCGAGTCAAGGTGGGTGGCAGGGTCGGCGGGTGAGGGCGCTGAGGTATACTTACCTAGTCCCAGCGATCCTCGCGCTGTCCCTGCCGTCCCACGGTCTTCTGTGCTGCAGTTCTTCCCCTCTTCAGCAGTCACGTGGGACCGCTCATTACAGAAATGAATAAGCGGCTCCACCTCCCATAGGGGCGGAGCCGCCTATTCATTCCTCTAATCAGCGGTGCCGGTGACCGCTGATAGAGAAAGAAGCTGCGGCACCGAAGACCAGGCAGAGGGACAGCGCGAGGATCGCCAGGACTAGGTAAGTATAGCATATTCACCTGTCCTCGTTCCAGCCGCCGAGCGTCGCTCCATCTTCCCGGCCGGCGCCTCCATCTTCCTGGCGTCTGCGCTCTGACTGTTCAGGTCAGAGGGCGCGATGACGCATATAGTGTGCGCGGCGCCCTCTGCCTGATCAGTCAGAACAGAGACGCCGGGAAGATGGAGGCGCCGGAACGAGACGCCGGGAGCTGCAATCAAGGGAGGTGAGTATGTGTTTTACTGTTGCCTTATTGTTTCGTTCCTGCATCTTCAAATAAATGTATTCACTTCAGCAAAATTTGAACTAGATGAGTGCAGTGTTTTTGACTTTCCTTATGTAATTGGGGGTCTCCGGATCCCGTTCACTAGCACCATCAAATCTTCACCCATTAGTCGAGTGCTAGCTATTTGTTGCTCCTTTGTCAGCAGCTAATCTGCCTTGGAAAAAAAAAGGATTAACCATGGATGTTCCAAAGGCCCAAACCTTCCCTTCCATGACATAATTTGTTAGGGTAGAGTTGGGAGGTCCCCATGCACATCATACAGTTAGCCACTTCCACCAAAGACCATTGGGCTCCCATGGCTTAATGGTTAAACCAATATTGATTTGATGTAGATTTCTCTTTTATTCAATTCCTTTGTATTTTTTTAATTGATAAAAATAAATATTCATAAAGTATAAATGTATACAGTAATCAGTGAAGATAAATGTTCCCATTACTGAGATAGGAGTCAGCAGTTGGTACTGATAAGATTCAATCTAGATAGGAGAAGGAGGACCTTTTCTTCTATCTCTTGCCTCCTTCCATCTACATAGAATCTTATCTATACTAACCGCCATCTCCTATCTCCATAATGGGAAAGTCTGTCCTCACTAAATACAGATTATAGCTCAAAATTGAGGATTTTGTTAATGACTGATCAATTCTGGCAGAGAAACAAGCAGATTTCTCTGATAAGATATATTACAAAGTTGCTGATTTTCATGTGTACTATTGATTTATTAAATAAAAATTAAAACAACAGTTACTCTTTAAGATGGTGGGTGTAACGAGAAAAAGTGTACAAAAATTCACTGGCTATGAATACTTTTTTAAAGGCACATATATACAGTTGTGCTCAAAAGTTTACATACCCCGGCAATTTTTGCTTCTTGGCCTTTTTTTCAGAGAATTTGAAACTTTTTCTCCACTCATGGTTAGAGGTTGGGTGAAGTCATTTATTGTCAAACTACAGTGTTTTCTCTTTCAGAAATAGAAATGATGGCTAAAGATCCATTTGGGGTATTTTGAACGCATTTGGGCTAACAATCTTTTCTGTCATTGTAACCATATGTCTTCTGTTGCCTGCATGTGTCTGTGTCATTGCAGGCTGCTGAGTGCTGTTCATTTCTTCTACTTCTCTGTCTCTCCTTGCTCTTTTCTACAGTAGATTTGGGGTAGAAATTATTTCAAGCTCCACATTTAGATAGCACATGGAAGTTATTTTTTGCATGTTCTCATTATAGCCAACAATGTTAAGTTGAGGGGTGTGGTTTAAAATATGGTAAGTATAGGCTACATGTGTAAAGCATGACTGACATTTTGTGCTCTAAAATATTTATTGGCCAACTAACACCAGGTCACTATAGAAAATGTTATTATTCAGGGGTGTAAATGTTACAGATACCATGGGTTATCTATTTTTGTTACATCTGTGCATCATTTCTATTTGTGCAGCTCATATTTGCTAACTGATGCATGCGTTTGCTGGTGTAAAGGTGCTTTTTTTATGCACGTGTCCCAGTGTTTGAAGCACAGCATGTGTTTCTCCTGAAGCCTCTCTTTGCAAAAGTAAATGCCAATGAATTTCTAATAACAATGTCTAATAGTGTGTAGATAACTAAAGCTCTTAAATTAAGAGACCACTACAAAATGTTCAGTTTGTGTGATTTTTCTCATTATAGGTATATTTTTGAGTGAAAGCTAAATTTTTCTATTATTCTATAAACTACTGACAACTAGTAATGAGCGAGTATACTCGTTGCTCAGATTTTCCCGAGCACGCTCGGGTGATCTCCGAGTATTTGTCAGTGCTCGGAGATTTAGTTTTCGAGTAACCCCCGGATAAGGCATGGAGGGTCCGAAAGGAGGGGTCCATGACTGGGCAGGTTGCAAGTGATGGATTTGTTTGGGGATTCGGGAAAAAGGCAGTGGGACGGCAGGGGTAAGCGGGGGGGGAAGGGGGTGAGAGAGAAGTAGTAGGGGATTGATTAAAGGGGAAGTGACACAGGGGAAGTGACTTAAGATGGGGGGAAAGAGGGGGCCACAGGGGGATAAAAAGGACGCAGGGAGGAGCCGTGATCCTCTTTCGCTCTCAGGATGGCCGGACATCAAGCTCTCCCACCCCGCAGGCACACCGAGCTCTCCCACCCCCTAGGCACATCTTACCAGGCATGGACGTCATCTCCAGGCTCCAGGCGGCTGCCAGCACTCACCCCCAGGATGGTTGGAAAGCATTGCGGAAGGTATCCTGGGGGTGGGCGATGGTGGTAGTAGCAGGGAGTCCTCGGTGCCGGCTGGGGGGGCAGGTCCGGGGTGCAAGAGTGAGGGCAGCTCAGGATCCTGCAGGAGGAGCGCGGGGGGTTCCACCGGTAATAGTCGCAGGAGGAGTGCACCGGTGAGCAGGCGTCGGGCGGCGGATGCTGCATGCTCTGCTGGGCAGGAAAGGCAGGGAGAATGGGGTCCAGAGCCGATGGGGGGGCGGAGGAGGGAGACCGCGAGACCCACCGCAGCGCAGCAGCAGCAGGGACAGGGATCACCAGGGAGGCTTCCGGCGGCAGTTCCAGCTGCAGAAGCGGCCGGGGGTGTGAGCATTCTCTCCGCAGCCAGGCAGGGGAGCCAGGACACATGGGCAGCACCATCTTGTTTCCGGGGTCCTTTTCAAAGGCCCCCGGGAAGCAGACTGCCCAATGAGGCGCCTGTAGAAAAAAATGCAAATTCCGGGGCCGTCCAGCCAGATGCCTGTGGGGGAAGAGGGGGGGAGGAGAACAACATGCAGCACTAGGCCCCCCGAAAGGCTGTCCATGGAGATGCCGGTAAGGGGGCAACAGCGCAGGGCAAGGAGCCCTTCGAGGGAGCGGGGCCAAGCGATATCAGAAGGCGACGGCCCAGGGCTGTAAGCACCCCCAGGCAGCCAGGGCCATGCATCGGGTTGCAGGGCCAGAGCCACCAGCAGAACACCCAGGGCAGAGCCAGGCAGGCGAATAGAACTAGTGACAGCGTGGCCACCACGTAATATAGCCACGGGAGCCAAGAAAGAGCGGGAGATGAGCGCGCTGAGGACGGACACTGGTCGCAAGGAACAAGATGGCCCTCATCCCTGGATGTGGACAGCGACGGCGAGGAGGATTCCAGGAGCACAGCGGCCAGGGGAGGATGATTCCCACGTGGCCTGGTAACTATGAATCCATGTTTGCTTCATATCCAGATGCAGGCCCATTGCAAGTGGATGGGGGGAGCCAGAGATCACAATGGGATAGTGTAGCCCCTATTTTAGGGTCCTTGGAGTCCACCGCTAGGAAAATGAGGGCCATGACAGCGAGCTCGGCAGACAGAATGGATCGGTTTGAGGGACGCGGGCCTGGGCATCAACTTGAACGAGCCCATACTTGCGGCCTGGTGACACTGGGGGTGGGGAAGATATAATCAGGGCCCCTGAGTCGGCGGAAGCCGGGGATGAGGAGAGCGGGCAGTTAGATGACACGGCGCGGGGGATATATATTTTTGTTTTACGGGTAACTTGGGTATCCACCTTAGGAAAAAGATGAAGGAAAAAATATGGAAGGACGAGTATGTGGACATCTTCTCGCTTTTGCCTGTAGAGAGGTTGAGCACAAAGTTAGGAAAGGAAGGAGGGAGGAAAGAAGAGGAGCGACCAATTATGGTGGCACATACGTTTACAAATTGGTGGCATGCCTTCACGATATTAGGTAGCGTCATTGGGGAAAAGGCACCAGAAAACTGCTCTCAATTGGACACCATTGGGGATGCTCACAAGTCGTATGGGGGACAAGCTTGGCTGCGGTATGACGAACAGTTTTGTCAGCGCAAGGCTATGCGACCATCTATGAGATGGGAGCAGAAAGATATTGGCCTGTGGCTTCAGGTTATGTCTCAGAATCACAGACATTGGATGCCCTTTCAGGGAGGGGCCGGTGGTGCCGGCCATACAGGATACAGCGCAGGAGCCCTGGCAGGGGGGAGCTTCCAAGGCCGGGGCTGGAATCAGAAACATGGGCTTTCCTGGCAATTCAATGAGGGACAGTGCAAATTCGGAACAGGCTGTAAATTTAGGCACACTTGCTCCAATTGTAACGGATCGGCACATGGGGCCAATATGTGTCCTAGGAAGTATGGTGGTAAGGTGGGAGGAGCCGGTCATGGTCAAGGGACAAACATCAGTCAAGCTACACGCGATGCTTCCTTATCTAAGTATATACCCAGATAGGAAAAAAGCGGACTTATTAAGCAAAGGTTTCAAGGACAGGTTTTCTATCCTTCCCCAGCGTGCCAAATGTCACGGAAGCTGAAGAATCTCAGTTCGGCCTATCAATACCCCGCAGTTGTAAAACAGAAATTTGAGAAAGAGGTGCTGATGGGCCGAATGGCGGGTCCGTTTAGTTTCCCACCCATATCGGGCTTGGTGGTTTCTCCATTGAGCATTGTACCAAAGAAGGAACCGAACAAGTTCCAAATGATACATCACCTGTCATATCCTCGTGGTCCGTCAATGACGGCATCGATCCGGAGTTATGTGCGGTGCTATACGCATCATTTGACCTGGCGTTAGATTGGGTAAGAAAATGTGGAAGGGGGCGCTGATGGCAAAAACTGATGTGGAGTCTGCCTTTCGGTTACTGCCAGTACAACCGGATAGTCAGCGGTTGCTCGGGTGCTATTGGGAGGGAAAGCATTTCATAGACAGGTGTTTGCCAATGGGATGCTCATTGTCGTGTTCGTTGTTCGAAGCCCTTAGCACATTCCTGGAGTGGGTAGTGAAAGATATCACAGGATTGGGATGGTTGATCCACTACCTCGATGATTTTTGGTGCGTAGGTCCTGCACAATCAAAGGTGTGCGATACCATGTTAAAAAGTTTGCAAGGGGTTGCTAAGGAGTTGGGGGTGCCATTGGCTCCCGAAAAAACTGTCGGCCCAACGTCGTGTATCTCCTTTCTGGGAATCATAATCGACACTATACGGCAGGAGTGTCGTCTCCCGGGAGAGAAGGTGGCAACCCTGAAATCTGAAATAGGCAGGGCTAGGAGAGTTAAAAAACTGAAGCTGCGGGAGGTGCAGTCCTTGCTGGGGAGTTTAAATTTCGCATGTCGAGAAATGCCGATGGGTAGGATATTCACGAGGATATTGGCGGTGGCAACGGCCGGCGTAAAATCGCTGCATCATTATGTGCGATTGACGGCGGATAACAAAGCAGATCTGGCGGTTTGGGACACATTCTTAGAAAAGTACAATGGGCTTTCCCTGTTGATGGAAGGGGGATGTTGTAATTTGGATACTGAATTATACATGGATACAGCAGGCATAGTTTTGGAGCTTACTGTCAGGGGCAGTGGTGCACGGCAGCATGGCCAGAGGAGTGGGTGCGCTCAGGGCTGATAAAGAACATTGCACTACTGGAAATTTTCCCAATCCTGGTGGCGGTAACACTATGGGGAGATCGGCTGAAGAACCGAAAAGTTAGGTTTAAGTGCGATAACATGGTAGTGGTCATGGCCATAAATAACATCACCGCGTCTTCGCCGCCAGTAATTAGAGTGTTGAGGCAGCTGGTGTTGGAATGCTTAGTTATCAATGCTCATATTATAGCATCTCATGTTCCAGGAGAATTTAACTCGGTCGCTGATGCGCTTTCTCATTTTCAGTGGCAGCGGTTTTGGGCGTTGGCCCCCGAGCGGAAGAAGAGGGCTTACCCTGCCCTCCCGGACTATGGAACGTGGCATCAGGGCTGCCGAACCGCTGATCAAGTCATCCGTAACAAGTAGCATGTGGGCGGCGTACGGATGGTCATGGAGGCAGTGGGAACAATGGCTAGGCCGAGGGAGCGAGGACTTGTCAGAAGAGGAACAGATAGGGGTGTTATTGATGGGAATTAGGCGGGCCGCAGATGATAGTTGGTCAGCGGCTAAAATGAGTCAACTAATTGCAGGATTAGCATTTAGGTTTAAACTAAGGAACAGAACTGATTTGACAAAGAGTTTTTTAGTCAGACAGGCCATAAAAGGTTACCGTAAGGGAAAGGTTAGAAAGGACAGCAGGCGGCCGGTGTCATTCGGCATGTTAGAAGAAACAGGAGGGCAGTTAGAGGTGGTGTGCAGGACACAATTTGAGGTTGGCCTGTTTAGGTTGGCTTTTTCACTTACATTCTTTGGAGCTATGAGGATAGGGGAACTAGTAGCACCAGGCAAGGCGATAGCGGGGGACATTCTAGCCGAAGACATTATGAAGACAAAAGGGGGGTTGGAATTTTGGATTAGGAGATCAAAGACGGACCAAAGAGGAAAAGGAAAAAGGGTGTTATTGGGAAAAATAAGCAGTTCTATATCATGTGTCCATGGAAATGTTTCGGGATATTCTCGGCAGCCAAGCCTAAACAGGGGGGACCGCTGCTATGTCACGAGGATGGGTCATTTTTGTCCAGGTATCAATTTATTAAAGTATTACGGACCTAAGTGGTAAGGGCAGGAGTGGATCCTGGCAGATACACAGGCCATTCCTTTCGGATCGGTCGGCAACGGAGGCCGCGGTGGGCGGGCTGAGCCCTGAAACAGTAAAGCGAATTGGCCGGTGGGAGTCGCGACGTTACAGGTCTTACGTACGACCTCAAGGTTATGAGGCAGCGATCCCCACCAGAGTTGGTACATCACACTAATTTCTTTTGGTTTGTTACACGACAAGTCCCGATCGTCATTTTGATCTTAGGACATTCATACGTTTACTGGGGAGCACAGCGAGCTGACAGACGGATGGGCGGGAGACAGTTAGGTATTGCAAGAAATAGGGTGGTGATTAGGTGGTTGGGATATCGGGGTTTAACATGGGGCCGGGTACTGCACGAGTTTTACCGGGCAGTATACCTCTACGGGGTCCCAGATATATTAGTATTACATGCAGGGGGTAATGACTTGGGGTTTAGCTCGGGAAAAGGGCTGAGTGCCAAAATCAGAAGGGATGCAAGACAGCTTGGATTAGCATGTCCAAACATGAGGCTAGTGTGGTCTGACATGGTACCTAGAAGAAAGTGGCGAGGGGCACGGTTAGTGGGAAAGATTAACAAAGCCCGGGTAAAAGTTAACAAAGAGGTATCTAAGTTTGTGTCACGGAACGGAGGGGTGACGGTACGTCACGCAGGCTTGGATTCTACAGAGCGAGATTGCTGGGTAGGGGACACGGTGCATTTGAACACCGCGGGGACTGACTTATGGATTGAGGGCTTGCTTGAGGGGATATGGATGGCCACAGCAGGGTTGGTTGGTGGGGTCTCTAGCACTTGAAGGGGGGGTCAAGTGCTCTCGGTGTGGCGTTGGTGGGTCCGCAAAGCTGGCAAAAAAGTTCAGTAAAGGGGGGATTGTTGCATTGCGGGACCCCCCCCTACCTTGGATAGTTACTTTGTTGGTGGTCTGGTGATACTTGGGTGATACCCGACGAGGCAGGTTGGGGTCACGTTATCGTGGGATCCGGAGGGCCACCTGATGTTGGAGGTCAGGTGCACTGTACCGATGGGTGGGTACCCGACGATGGAAGTCGGGTACAGGTTAACGGTGTGGAGGCAACCTCTTCCCTCAACTCATGGTGCTTCCGAGCTTGGAGAAAAACGCGGCTTGAAGTAAGGCTGAAATGGAAGAGGCAGTGCCGATGGTATAATCACCAGACCAGGATCGGGTTAGCTTCGAGGGCCTCACCAAGGGTCTTTTTATTATTATCAATAATAAATTGGCTGCTGTGGCCATTATTATCCAAAATACTTGTGTGGTGTGGTTATTCAAGAAAGCTGGGGGGAGTCACGGGGAGTCAACCTTGCCAAGGTCATGGCCTCAGCTGTATGACTTATGGCTGCTAGACAGGCTGAATACATGTGAGGAATGCCTGTTTGTTAGGGAATTCCCACATATATTCAGACAGTCCAGCAGCCATAAATCATGCAGCTGAGGCCATGAAAACTAAATCTCCGGAGCACTAACAAATACTCAGAGATCACCCGAGCGTGCTCGGGATAACCCAAGCAACGAGTCTACTTGCTTGGCACTACTGACAACATGTCGCTGAATTTCCAAGCAATAAATTTTGTATTTTTTTTCTAAAAAGGAGAAATGGTCAAAATTACAAAAAAAACAACGCTTTCAGACCTCAAATAATGCAAAGAAATCAAGTTCATAATCATTTAGAAACAACAATAATAATGTTTTAACTCAGGAAAAGTTCAGAAATCAATATTTTGTGGAATAACCATGATTTTTAATCACAGCTTTCATGCGTCTTGGCATGCTTTCCACCAAACTTTCACACTGCTCCTGGTACAAAAATTTAAGCAGTTTTTTTTTTATAGCTTGTGGCTATTCATCATCTTCTTGATTACATTCCAGAGATTTTCAATGGGGTTCAGGTCTGGAAATTGTGCTGCCCATGACAGGGTTTTGATGTGGTGGTCTCTTAATTTTTCCCAGAGCTGTATATGTAATTTAGGAATTATTCAAACTCAAAGTGAATATGATGCAGAGAACGTCCAGTGCTTACTGTCTCATTAATTAAATGGCATATACACATATTTACTAGTAATCAGTACTAGTATACAGTGCATGTACATATACTTGGGAAATTGGACAACACTGGGAGTTATAGCGTTTTCTAGCGGCCATTTCCGGAATTGGATGGACTGGCGGGGGTATTCCCCCTTTCTCTTCCATGGATTCTTGCCACTGTGAACTGGCTTCAGGATATCAGTGGACCTTTATGGACTATGTGTTCTATTATGGGGGGGTTGGCGACCTCCATTTTTGATGGATAAATATGTTATGGGCCTGTACCATCGCCCCTATTTTGTATTATGTCATATTTTTGAAATATTTTTGTATAATCATAAATGGGTCTTATTTATGGTTTATTGGGTCTGGGACATTTGGGTGGTATCCCTCTTTCTTTTCTCGTTATATTTTCAGGTATAATTATTATTTACAGGTTTTTGTTTGATTTGTGTATTTAGCATTTCTTGTTTAACTAAATGTTTTTCCTTTCAGTATTATTATTTTCTTTCCAAATGGGTCTGTATTTTTGGACACATTTTTGACTATACCTCCTTCTTTTTCTTTCTTTTCTCCTTACACGCTCACATACATAGCTGCATTCTCGCTATATACCTCTGGCTGCCCCTGAAGATTTCTTCTCCTTGTTCCTATGCGGACCGCCGGCTGTTTTCTCGGCGCGTGCACATTGGAACAGTGTGGGCAGAGACATCTGCCCACTTTTGACATCCCCTACTGTTTGCGCAAGTGCAACTATACCTGTCCTTTGACCCTCCCTCATGACCAGTTCCGGTCTTCGTGTTTCCGGTCCGGGACAGGCCACACACCGGTGCTCACTTACGGCCGCTCTATTTGATATATAAGGACGCAGGCTTTTTATGGTAAGTCACTACCCCTGACGAAGCGGTCTTGGGAACCGCGATACGCGTTGGGTTCTCCCACCTCCTGGTCCTGGTTCGCACACTGGTTGCCGGGGTTACCCTCCCTATTTTAGGTGATCATTGGGTAACTTTATGCATGCTGCTGGGGTGATATGTTCATCTGGGTCTTTGTGGCTGCGGCCCTAACCATGGGCAGTGGACATGATTTGTTCATCTTGTATTAGGGGCTAAGGCCCTGTTATTGGTAGATCTTTGTCCATGTGCTAGTTATGTATTTGGCCTGGCCTTGATCCGTATCCCTGCATTAGGTTTGAGTATATGGTCTATATATATATTTTCACAAGATCATTCCCAGCCGTATTTTGCATTTGTATATTTGTATATCACTAGAGGTGTGATCACAACCAAATGAATGGACCTCACCATGGTACAATATAAAATCACATTTATTGAAATAATTAAAAACAACATATATCAATAACAAACAAGGGTACTGGAACCACAGAAAAAAGGGACTTTTTCTACCATAGGTAACCCACAAAAATAGTATGGACTGTCACAGTGAATAGGAATGATATCTCACAGGGATGACATGCCTGTATATACTATGTGGTGCACATGCCCTTATAGAACACATCATGACGGCACTAGAACATACGATATTCGACCATACATCACATGCTCCTCAAAGGGTGTAACTTATTATGCTGAGTGCCCGTGCGGCAAAATTTATATAGGTATGACCAGCCGTGAATTAAAAACCAGAGTACGCGAACATTGCTTAGACATCGATAAAGCAAAAACAGCCCTTGACGGTGCCACATTGAAAACCCTCCCTAGGCACTTTCAGAGACATCATCAGTGCAACTCTAGATTACTGTCCGTTAAGGGTATTGATCTGTTGGATTTGGGAACCAGGGGGGGAGATATTGGCCAGAGGCTGGCTAAAAAAGAATGCCAGTGGATTTACAGATTGGGTACGGTTGTACCACAAGGCCTAAATGAGAGCTTTGGCTTTAGTGCATTTTTGTAACATTATTTCTGAATATGTAGGTAGTAGTGTGGTAGGGGGTTATATACTTGGATAGGTTATCCACCTATGATAACTCTCTTTTTTAGGTTGTGTTGTATGTTGGCATTTTATTCACGTGTTTTTATTATATATATGTTTTAGTCACTGTATCCATTATTTGGGAGGATCATCGGGGCATCCTTATCCATGGCAGGAGGAAGTGTGACTGCACTATATTACCAAGTGAAGAATTATCACGACGAAGTGGCTGCTATACGAAAAAAATTGAGATATCCAAGCAACATACAGCAATGCTATATTCTCAACATGCTATAGTAGGAGAAGATGAAACTTAGTTTTTTAATTGAACTCTTTTCCATAATGATGTTTTTGTCCTTGGATTGTCCTGTGCTGCTGGTGAGGGAGGGGGGGCTTCGTGACCACTCTTGTATTGTTTTACTGTCTTTAGTGCCTTGATGAATCATGCTGGTGTTTATGTATAAGTGTGGGCATATACTAAATATTATATAGTTGTCAAAAAATTTTTTATTACATTTCAGTGTTATGCACTGGCACTTTATTTATCGTATATTATATGTATTGTGTAGCCTGACGGGCCTTTTATGTCACAAATCTAGCTTAGTAATATGGACATCTGTGCATGATAGCACAGTGTCATACCTCACTTATTAAACAGGGGTTTGTAGGTCCCCATAGTGGAGATTGTTATTTGTTCTCCTTGAGTATATATTTGGTGAGCTTTATATTCACGAGTATCTACGCAAAATTAACAGTTAGATACTCTTTACATTAGACACACATACTTACACTTTACACACATTCACATCACAGTCACCAAAGTATGCCACACTCTTTACACTCGTACCTGGCACTCTAGTATTGTACATATCTTCCATTTCCCCTTCTTCTTTAGAGCAGTGAGCGGTGCGCTTGCGCTGATCACGGACGTGTGGGGAACGGCGATCGGTTACTAGGGGAACGAGGATGCAGAGTCGTTTCCACCAATGACCTGCCGCTTCCAACCCCATGACCGGGATCTGATTCCCCATTGGTTACATGGTCCGACAGATCCGCGCAAGCGCCGATATGCTCTCCGTACAAGGAGTTATTAGGCATATCCGGTAGACTGCGGTGCAGCACATCCTGTTTTCGTACAGCGGCGCATATGGACACACGCTCATGGTTTACATAGCGGTCACAATATCACACCTGACCTTAGTATTTATTAGCTCCAGAATCCAATCACGTCTTCTGCCACTATACTTAAGCCGGCAAACCCCCTGCCCTGACACGCCTCCTGAAGAAGCGGTGTGAAACACGCGTCGGGGCAGAGGGACGCCGAGGTTTACCCCACATTTGGTCAACTGTCAGGTACATTTTTATCCTCTTTCGGTTGTTTATGCCTTTTGTTGGGGGTGCATGGCTCATCTAGGAAACAAGGTATACTAGCGTTTAGCTATCCAGTTTCACTTACTATTATAGCCAGGTGGGCATGTGCACCACATAGTATATACAGGCATGTCATCCCTGTGAGATATCATTCCTATTCACTGTGACAGTCCATACTATGTTTGCGGGTTACCTATGGTAGAAAAAGTCCCTTTTTTCTGTGGTTCCAGTACCCTTGTTTGTTCTTGATATATGTTGTTTTTAATTATTTCAATAAATGTGATTTTATATTGTACCATGGTGAGGTCCATTCATTTGGTTGTGATCACACCTCTAGTGATATAGTTTATGTGTATGGTACAGTGTCCCCCTGTTATGAGGGACATTTAATAATACTATAGAGCAAATTTTGTGAATACATTTGTATATTTGTGTCTGGCGCCATGTGTGTTATTCATTTCATTGATGTGATATCATTTCGGACAGACCTTATGGGGGAGTTGTTTGGTGTATTGTTTTTAACTGTTTTTAATTAATTTTGTTACCAATAAAGCTGTTCTTTTTTCATATACTTGATTGGTGGTGTGCAGATTATATTGTGGCTCCTTTTCTTCTTGTGTAGTATACAGTGCATGACTATACATTCAATGGTATATTACTGTACTTATCATAAACAGTACTCATTTAGGTGAGGAATATGTAGCATGTATATTTATTGTAATTTTCAAAAAAAAAATGCAAAAATATATTAAAGAGAATCGGTCAGTAAGATCAACTCCCACCCCCAAATTTCATATATGGACATTCAGGTCTTTGAGAGCTAAATCCATTGACACATTTATATCTTCTATCTGTTGCTACATTCCCAAGAAATCAATGTTTAAATTGATATGCAAATTAGGTGCCCTGTGCAAGACAGAGCACTTCCTGAGTTTCTGCCTCCTAAGCCTGTTTTCTCACCCAGCACCAGCCTCTTTAGCTTTGATTGATAGCTCACTGTTTATGTCAGGTGACAGTCAAGGAAATCAGTCAGTGAGCTATCAATCAAGCTAAAGAGGCTAATGCTGGGCGGCAAAGTAATATTGAGAGGCAGAGGCTCCAGAAGTACTCTTTCACACCCACAGCACTTAGTTACTCATTTGCATATGAATTAAAACTCTAATTGTCTAAGAATGCAGCAACAGATCAAGTTATAAAGGTATCGATGATTTTCGCTTTCAAAGATCTCTATGCCCATACATGTGGTTTGTGGGGTTGAGTTTACTGACAAATTCCCTTGAATAAATATTGATAAAAAATAATTTCAGCGATTCTCGTTACATAAAAGGAATGAAATCTAGTTTCATTAACATGGCAGGCATAAAGTGTCAGTTGTAAATGGATACTAATGAAGAAAGAGACAAACTAAAAATACAACTTCCTATCTATCCGGCTGCCTCTCATATCTTGCAGATGCAATGGTGTGCTTTAAATATACTTACATTTTTGTTCTTTTAAAGTAGTAAAGTTAAGCTCTTATGCCAACAGTAAAAGAGTCCTGATAGTTATGTATTATTGAATTGTTCGTAGATAGTCTATGAACACTTTGCCCTCACTATTAATATGTCATAGAGTGGAGCATTATTTGTAAAAGTAAAGGCACATAGAGATACATTATTGATCTTCTGATTTTCCATGAGCGCTGTATAATGAATCATTACTACACAGATCTATAATAAAGTCGTGTGCATGAGGCCTATACTGATATAAAGCAGCAACACTATAATCTTCCAACTGACATCCCAACTTTGTTATTAACAGGCCAGGGAGTATCTAGTCAAAGTGAAGATCATAGGCAAGTGACGATAAAGTAAAAAAATGTAATTCTTTTCAGAGAGCCATTAAATCATTTCATCTGTATACAACTTATAAAGTCTACGGTATATCTATTCTCCTAACTAATACAATGTATTAATCAGAATTACTAATAAGTACTGTAAGTGTAACTGACTGTGGATGATCTTGTAATTAAGGGTATGTTTCAAGAGTTCTGTTCCAGTAGCAGACACTCAAGAAAGTATGAAATACTTACAGCAATATTAATTTACAGAAGGGATTATCTGACTTATGCTTAGACTTTTACTGAAACCTAATATGGCCTTACAGATAAAGTAAAAATAGAAGGATCTCAAGTGCTTGACCATGTCATCTGTTACCAAGAAACAGGATATAAACCCCTATTCTGGGGATTTCACTCACACTTCAGAATATCAGAACCTGTAGCACCTTGATGTCGATGTACGTATTAGAAACACTTTGACATGGCATCAAGCAGATTTATTTTAGGAGGGAGATCTGAATCAGTACTTACTTGCTTCTTTGGCTTTATCTGAGTAGGTTGTAGTCAGATCTTCATCTACAGGGTGTGCCACTGGTCCTATCATGGGGATAAGATGTCGCTCAGCTCGGATGCTTTTTGTGGCATGGGGCAGGAGCATCGATTCAGGTGAAGTTGAAGTGATATTGGATATCTGCTCTGGCTCCTCAACTGGCAGGAAGCCCTCCACATCTGAGAAGGGGGTTTCAGCTCTACTGCCATCAGGCTGGTATACTATTTCTCTTTTGGCGACTCCACTTGTCAACTGTGAAACACCTTCTGTAACACCACCAGGACCACTTTCATAACCACTCATCTCAGATAAAGATTGCTGCTCGTTTTCGGTTTTGCTGCTGCTCCCAGGTGGAGATCTTGGACTCTTCTTACGTGCCCTGCGGTGTTTCTCTGGGAGTGCCTGCTGTGGGTTAAGATGTTGTTGGGCACTCTGGAGATGCCCAGAGGATGCTTGAATGTCAGCGTCACTATCTGTTTCTCCGTAATATGCCTCACTATCTGGAGGAGAGGTAATGCTCTCCAAGTGCAGCAGTCGAGGTTGACCAGATGTCTTTGAGATTGATGGAGATGCAGACCAGAAGCTGGGAGGGTCTGGGCTTCTAATAGAGTTTGGGCTGCTAGGTGAAGGAAGCACTCTCTGTGTCCGAGGTGTCTGAGTTCCAGCTGCTGTCCTGTAAGGGATAAAAATCAGAGTCAGATTACACCCAGCCAGCTCTTGGTTGGGAGGAGTGCACAGAAGAGGAGACAGCTCCAGCAATAGTAGTATGAACTAGCTCCAGGACACAAGAGATACAAACCATTCTAGCTGCGTAATTTTTATCTCAATACGTCTTTTTTCCCCAGGGAAGCAGACATTACCAACAGTGCGCTCCAATGGGGATGACCCATCACTTTAGAATAGGTCATCCTTACATGGCAGTCAGTTGGTCAGCATTTTGCATCCTTATTTGCAAACAAAAGCTGGGATTGCGTCCGAAATATTAAAGAGGTACAAATCTTTCTATTATGCTTTCACCCTTTTTATGTTTCACACCTACATTTGGCTTGCCGATACTGATGCATATTAATAACCAAAATTTGGTTGTGTGAAAGTCGTCTACAGTGGTAGTCTCTGTGAGGCTACGTTTCCACTAGAGTTTTGCTGAGGTTTTGACTCTGCAGAATTTCTGCACTATTTTTGCACCTATTATTTAAATTGGGTTACTTGTGGTTCTTATTTGTGTTTTGTATGAATTTTTTTAACATGCGTTAGTATCACATTTTTGACACTGCAGTTTTTGTCTCTTGTTGGTATGTCAAGCTTTGGTTTTGATACTTCTTAGTATTTTACTTTGACAAAACTTTATTGATATACTTACATGCATTTTGATAAATTTCCACCACGGAAACGCACTAAAATGTATGTGCATTTTTTACCTGTGGAAATTCCGCACCTAATGCAAGTCTATGGGGAAATTACACGCAGAAAACTCTGCGTACCTGCAAGTCATTTTACACTGAGTTAAAAAGTGGACATAAGTTTTCTATAAATCCCATCCACTTAGCTGGAACTGTAAAACACTGAGTTTTTGGCTCAGCAAAAATAGGCAGCATCAAAAACACACCAAAAGCACAATCCTTGGATATTTCTTCTCAATATTATTCAATGTTATTCAGCACATACTGTACAGTATATCTGATAATTCAATCTTTTAGATTACAACTCAAATTTACATCTCACTCTTACAATGTTTACACTTATGTCTTTCTTAACTGATTACTTCCTATTTTAAAAAGTTGAAAATTACATTTTATTCATTCACTGAATTATGCTCTATTCATTGTGAATTCTGTATGAATTTTTTGTACTAGATATTACAATACTAGATACCCATCACCTACAAATATAATTATTTCAATGAATTAGCATTAGATATAGTGTTGACATCAGCATTGAGACATTTCTAGTTATTACTCATGTTTTCATCTGCTGAGTCTCTCTCTGTGTCATAAAGTCTCGTCACATTTTCTTTAACAGACAGACAACTCTGCTCGTTAAAAATAGGTTGTACTTCATGCTTGCAGTGTAGTGAGTGACCTCATATAATGTGGCTAATAAGGCTACTAAAACTATAATGCTGTTTCTTCTTGCAACTGGAGACCACCAGCTGCTTTGGCCATTATATTACCACATCTAGGGCATAAGAAGGTGAGGGCTACAAGAAATATCATATAATTATAAAATAAGTATTTGTGATGATCGAGCGTGCACGTCACTGCTCATTACTAGTTCGAGCATCAGTGTCTCGTTACTCAGTGAGTATTTTTGAATGCTTGTGTGCAAGCTCGAGTCCCCACCCCACATGTTAGATAGCCAATAAACATTTGGGGATTGCTTGCAAGTCACTGTAATGCTGTAGCCATCTTGGTTGTGGCATTACTGTGATTGGCTGGCAGCAAAGCATCATCAGTTGTATATAACACCCGTGACGCCATACTCGCCACAGTTTACCAACCGACACAGCAAGAGTAGAGAGAGGTGCTGCACTGCTGAACTAGGCTAAGTTGTAGCTGTGTATAGACAGGGTTAAACATGTGTAATCTTTCTTTCAACTGCAATAACAGCCCTTATTAAAGCTAATTACAGTATAATCAATATTCATACTGCTGATAGCAGCACTTAGGGAGACATTGTGCTGAAGCGATAGTGTAGGACACTATAGGGCTAATTGCATGTCCTTTCTGTGGCAAATCATACCAAAAGCGCTTTTATTTCTCAGGGTTAATAATATTCTTTTTTGCTCTTAATCCTGCAATTTTTTTTCAGCAGGGAAATACTATACGCCATTTATACTGTGCATAAAAAACATACAGCCAGACTAGGTTGTTTAACAGTAGCATCGCTATATTGTTTCCTGCACTGTAACCAGTCCATCTGAGGTGGGCAAATTTCCTGTGATACTGCTGTTGCAAAAAAATCTCAGCCAGAAAACATTATATGCCATTTATACTGCGCCAGTTGTGTGTCAAACACATAGAGCCAGAATTGTTTTTTTATCAATAGCATCACTATATTGCTCCTGCAGTGTAAAAAGTCCATCTGAGGTGGACAAATTTTCCTGCGCTAGCAATCCTGCAAATTTTTTTCGACAGTAAAATATCATACAGCATTTATACTGCGCCAATTGTGCATCAAAATAATGAAGCTTATTTCTAACCAACAGACTTGGTTGGTTAGAAATAAAATCACTATATTGCTCCTGTACTGTATCATGTCCATCTGAGCTGGGCAAATTTTCCTGCGCTAGCATTACTGCAAAATTTTCTTTTTTTAAAAAGAGAAACATTATACACCATTTTTACTGCACTAGTTGTGCATCAAAATAAAAAAGCCAGACTTGGCTGGTTAAAAATAGCATCGCTATATTGCTATTGCTCCTGCACTGTAATAAGTCCATCTAAGGTGGGCAAATTTTCCTGCGTATTACTGAACATTTTTTCAAAAAGGGAAATATACAGCATCTATGCTTGCTGCACCAGTTGTGAATCAAAATAAAAAAGCCAGACTCGGTTGGTTAGAAATAGGGTTGCTATACTGCTTCTGCACTGTAACAAGTCCATCTGAGGTGGGCAAATTTTCCTGCGATACTAATCCTGCAAACTTTTCTCACAAGGGATATATTAGGCGTAATTTAAAATGTGCAAGGCACGTGGTAAGGGACAGGGAAGTGGGCGTGATGCTGATGGTGAGCGAGGAGGCTCAGGCTGTGGGCAAGGTGAAACTGTGCCTGCTGCAGGAGTACAACACACACACACATCATGTCGACTTAGCTTTCTGTTCGTCTTTGCAGGGGGACGCAGAACACCACTTTTGAAGCCCGAAAGGTCAACATCAGTTGCAATCACTGCAGCACTGCCTTGGACAAGCAGCAACAGATTTTGCTGATGCTAATCTGCTTAGGTGATAAACCGCACACTGCCGCAGAGTTGTTGAAAGGTCTAACAGACCAGACTAATCTGTGGCTGTCACCTCTGAACCCACTATCAGGCATAGACGTGTGTGACAATGGCCATAATATGGAGACGACTCTGAAACTAGGCAATCTCACACATGCACCATGCCTGGCCCATGTGCTCCACTTACTGGTTAAGCGGTTTCTCAAAACTTACACAGATCTGCCCAAGCTACTTGTGAAAGTGCACCACATGTGTGCCCATTTCCGCAAGTAGGCTACAGCTGCCGTCACCCTGGCAGTGTTGCACCAGTTCACCAACTGCTATGCGATGTCTCTTCACATTAGAACTCAACATTACATATGTTGGCGGCAAGGCTTTGTGAGCAACAGTGGGCAGTAGCTGAATACAAGCTGCAATATGCCCGGCAGTATACCAGTCAGCCTCCGCACATAATAGCTGATGAGTGGGCATGGATGTCTGACATCTGTGCGGTGCTCCAAAACATTGAGGACTAGGTCAAGATGCTGAGTGGCAATGATGCCATAATCAAAGTAACCATCCCACTTCTCTATCTACTGAAATGCTCACTGCTCACAATTAAAGAGGAAATTTTGCAGTGGAAGCAAGTTGAGATGGAGCAAGATACTATACAAAGTGATGCTACACAGCCCAGTCTCATCTCATACACTCAACACAGATTGGGTGATAATGAGTAGGAGGAACAGGAGCTGGTTCCCTGAGCCACAAATGATACTACCCACACCACCTTCATCCTGTCTGTTCAGCATGGATGGACTGAAGATGAGGAAAGGGAGGATGAATAGGAGGGAGAGGAGAAGAAGATAGACAGTCGTCCTGTTGGTGGGAGAGGGAAGTCTTGACTGTTGGCAGTATGGCACACATGGCTGAGTTTATATTCCGTTGCCTTTCCCATGACCTTCGCGTTGTACACATTTTGTTCAACACTAATTACTAGTTGGTCACCCTTCTAGACCCATGCTACAAGGAGAACTTTACATGTCTCCTTCCCATGGCAGAGAGGTCTAATAAAATGTTGCAGTACCAGAAGGCCCTAGTTGAAGAATTAAAAAAAATTCCCATCTGACAATGGTGGCAGAGGTAACTTTTCCTTGGATAACTAAGAAGCAGAGATGAGGAAGACTCACACCAGTTGTAGAAGAGGCAGGAGAACACTATCAAAGGTCTAGGTCAGTTTTCTCAGACCCTCCCATCACCCAGGCCCTGATGCGTGGGTCCTCCTCTGACAAGGAGGGGAAGTTTAGGAAGATGCTGAAGGAGTACCTTGTCAACCGTACCAGCGTCCTCCATGATTCCTCTGTGCCTTACAACTATCGGGTATCCAAGCTAGGCACATGGCATAAACTGTCTCTCAATGCCTTGGAGGTCCTGACTCCTGGCTTGCCCTGCTGCTAGCATTTTGTGTTTTTGGTGTCACCAGGGGTATTATAACTAGTGATGATCGAATAGCATTGTGCTCAGGTCTCCCCGAGCATGCTTGGGTGACATCCGAGTATTTTATAGTGTTCAGACATTTAGTTTTCCTAAATGAGCCTGATATGGACACGACACTTAGTTTTCTATATGCATCCTAATACTGTGTATGACTGCTCTCTAGTACTGATATGCACATTAATAAATATGGATATAATTGTTATATTTATGTATTTCATGTACTACTATATATATATTTTTTCTTTTTGCAACTTACCTTGGTTGCATGTGGGGTTGTACACATACAAGCATACCTGCATATATATATATATATATATATATATATATATATATATATATATATATATATATATATATATATATATATATACATTCTTTATCCAGATGGTTTTGCACTTATAAATCTTCATACATGAATATTTAAGCATGATTCAGATTTTGCCCTCTTTTACGCATTTAGATATTTGTTCTGGATACGCCACTGGCTAAACAACATCTGTGTTGTATTTTATGCGTTTCTTGATTTATCTCACTTTACTGGTCTAGCATATATTTGTGATCTTCAGGGGCAGACTTCTTTGTTATCTGTACATGTGCTATATGTGATCATATATTCATTATTTGGATTTATTATTTGGATTTATTTATTTTAGGATTCTTTTTCGTTTTCACATGTGCAAAAAAGGTGCAATCTGAATGGTGCTTATAACTATGTATGCAGGCATGCCGTTTTAATTCTAATATTACTACATAGTGTGTCTGCAAGTTTTTCGCTCATTCTTGAATGCATACTAAGGTGCAATTCAGGACATTCTCGACATTATATATGTGCGCATGCGCACTTATAGTTCTGAGTTTGTCATTTATTGTTTTTTTTCTGCAGTGGACAGGTAGGGTAGGATACAGCCTTATTGTGGGCTGGAGGGCCAGCATATTGATAGCATTTGGGCTTTTTAATTCTTTTTAAAACTGTTTGGCTTGTTTGATCCCTTTATTTTGTTCATACTTTGATTTTTTTGTGCTACTCGGACAACTCCTTCTCAATTACTATATTCCCCATGTAAAATAAAAACAGTCAGTACTCACCTCCGCTGCTGGCACCATTCCAGTGACATCGGTGCTGGGTCTCCCGGGACTCCTATGACATTATGTTTCATGAGTCCTGCAGCCAGTCAGCAGGTGCTATTGGGCCACCTCACTCACACTTCCTTTGAACAAAACTTACACCTGGAGGAAGTGAGATAGCACTCACTTCACCCATTCACCGGTAAGCCTATTTTCACAATATGTTGCGGCACCCAGGATGATTGATGGTTTCTCTCTCATGTGGGCACTTGGGGCTATGCTATATAGCACATTTTTATACATAGGCTTAGCTGGTATATACTTTGTATGGACATTCTCCTACTGATTACTCTCTATTGGGGATGATAAGAGCGGATGGTTCTTTCTGCATTGGATTGGAAATGACTGTGTAATGTGACATGTTACTGAAAGACGTTTTAATGTTTACCATATATGCTTTTTTTATATTTATATTCCCTGTGTATGCTCCTTGTCCTCCTTTTTTTACATATAATGTAAGAGGCAGAAAATATCATCATAAAGCAAATATACCAGGCAGTGAATCAGGGAGAAGTAATTATTATGGGGGTCTTCAACTACCCTGATATCATTTGGGGAGCATAAATCTGCAGGTCTAGCAAAGGAAACAGATATTTTACAACAATGAAAGACAATTACTGTCAGGGATGACAAAGAAGGTCCGAGCACCTTTGAAACGCGTTGAAAAGTTTGACCCTCTCGCACGCCTGTTCATCGGTTCACGTCACCCTAACCACGCCCCACACACACAACGCTACCTCACAGCAGCGTCTCTCAGCCATAGCATGCCGCCACTCATCTGTCCAACCTCCTAGCAGTGTTGGAGGCTTCCCCACCACCAAGGGAGGACGCTCCCTCTGTGGCAAGCCGCATTCTCAGTCTAACCTTGCTGCAACCCCTGCCGGACTCTTTACTGGCTAACTTTGGGAGCATACTCTGCATCATCCCCAGCCAACTGGATCTATGACTAACTACCATGCACCTATCAGACACAAGTAAGTTATTCTCCCTGCATACCAGCATTCTTGGCTAATTTACAGCCGTATGTAATGCATGTGCAGACTGTGAGCCCTCGCGGGCAGGGTCCTCCCTCCTTATGTACTCGTGTGCCTTGTTATCTGCTCATGTTTAATGTATTTGTCTATATTTGCCCCGTATTCACATGTAAAGCGCCATGGAACAAATGGCGCTATAAAAATGTATAATAATAATAATAATAATAATGTGCAGTAAGTTCTATGCAGGTGGTCTTTGCTTAGTTATTTAGTCCTGGCAGCTACATTCGGTTGCCGCAATAGTTGAACTGGGGATCTTTTTATTTCTAGCGCAGGTGTCTTTTTATATCTTATATCCTCCACTTTTATAAAGATCCTGAATAGGACCTGGGAAAAATATATACTCTATGGGAAGAAACAAGTGAGAAATTGGAAGAAACCATTATGGCTAAATAAAGATGGAAAGGACATAATAAATAAAAAAAAAAGAAAGCCTTAAGTAAATGAAAGCAATATGGTAGTAACAAAGTATTAAATATAAAGAAATTATAGAAAAAAAATAGTGCAAAAAACTAATCAAGGCAGCAAAGATTGAAATGGAGAAGCTCACTGCCAAAGAAAGTACAAATAATCCAAAAACATTCTTCATCTTGTGAGGCAGCGAGGGGACTCATGCAAAAGGGTCGTTATGTGTCCCCCAGGATGCGCATAGAAACATACTAAACCCGCTGAAGAGCATTGTAATTACAGCCACAGATGGTTAAAATGCAAAATAAAAGAGAGTGTGGACTTGATTATGCTATTTGACCCAGTAAGATTTAGGAAAACTTGACATGAGCTTTTATTTTTGGATCGATCTGCAAGAGGGTAGTATGGCGGATCTCTCCCTCCACTGCAGGTCTTGGGGGTGGCCCATGTCCACGATTCTCATTTAACCCCTTAATGACTGCTGATACGTCTTTTATTAGCGGCAATTAAAGGTACTTAAGCCACAGCACCGTTAATTAACGGTGCTGTGGAAAAAGTGTATAGCGCCCCCCCAAAGTCAGAATATCTCTGGGGTCTCAGCTACCAGGGGTAACTGAGACCGTATAGAACATGATTCGGGTCAGTTTTTACCAACCCTGGTATAACGGCAACCGCAAAAAAAAGTCAGATTTTCCATCTAATTTCTCTCTCCTCTGATGTGACACATCAGAGGAGAGATAAATAGGGTCCTCCGATTCTCCCCCGATACCTCCATAATCCCTGGATCCTTTAGCATCCCCCCATGAAGTCCCCCGGGCTGCCAGACTCTTCTTCCGGGATAAAATGACGGGGGCGTACTGCCGAGATTTGCCGGCCTGCACCCTGCAACAATAGGAAAATTTTAGGGTTAGGGCTAGGTTTAGGGCTAGGTTTAGGGTTAGGGCTAGGGTTAGGGTTATGGTTAGGATTGGAATTAGGATTAGGGGTGTGTTAGGGTTAGGTTTGTGGTTAGGGTTATGGTTAGGGTTGGGATTAGGGTTAGGGGTGTGTTGGGGTTAGGTTTGTGGTTAGAGTTTCGGTTAGGGCTGGGATTAGAGTTAGAGCTGTGTTGTGGTTAGGGTTGGGATTAGGATTAGGAGCATGTTGTGGTTAGGATTATGGTTAGGGTTGGGATTAGGGTTAGGGGTGTGTTGGGGTTAGGTTTGTGGTTAGGGTTGGGATTAGGATTGGGGTGTGTTGGGGTTGGGATCAGGGTTAGGGGTGTAATGGAGTTAGAGTTGTTTTTTTTTCACTGTTTAGGTACATCAGGGGGTCTCCAAACGAGACATGGCGCCACCATTGTTTCCAGCCAATTTTGCATTCAAAAAGTCAAATGGTACTCCCTCCCTTCTGAGCCCTGCCATGCCCTCAGTTTCTTTCCCCCACATATGGGGTATCGGCGTACTCAGGAGAAATTGCACAACAAATTTTGTGGTCCATTTTCTCCTGATACCGTTGTGAAAATAAAAAAAATAGTTCCAAAGTGATTTTTTTGTGAAAAAAGTAAAATGTTCATTTTTTCTTTCCACGGCGCTTTAGTTCTCGTGAAGCACCTGAAGAGTTAATAAACTTTTTTAATTTGGCTTTGCGCACCTTGAGGGCTGCAGTTTTTAGAATGGTGTCACTTTTGGGTATTTTCTGTTATATTTACCCCCCCCAAAGTCACTTCAAATGTGAGGTGGTCCCTAAAAAAATTGTTTTGTAAATTTTGTTGGAAAAATTAGAAATCGCTGGTCAACTTTTAGCCCTTATAACTTCCTAACAAAAGAATTTTGTTTCCAAAATTGTGCTGATGTAAAGTAGACATGTGGGAAATGTTATTTATTAAGTATTTTGTGTGAAATCACTCTAATTTAAGGGCACAAAAATTCAATGTTTGAAAATTGCAAAATTTTGAAAATTTTTGCCATATTTCCGTTTTTTTTCCACAAATAAACGCAAGTCATATCAAAGAAATTTTACCACTAACATGAAGTACAATATGTCAGGAAAAAACATTCTCAGAATCAGTAGGATCCGTTGAGTTTTCCAGAGTTATAACCAAATAAAGTGACAGTGGTCAGAATTGTAAAAAGCAGCAAATTGGCTCTGTCACTAAGGGGGTTAAACTTTCAGTTAAGGTTTCGGTGGTATCAGTGTTTGTTTTGCAAGCATCAGAGCAGGAGTCTCTGTGCAGGACAGGTCTGAGTGAGTCTGAACACAGGCCAGAGTAGGCAAAGGCATTGATGCACCCACCAGTGATACGGCGGTGTAGTCGCCCATGGCAACAGATTTGATACGGACTGTTATGGACGATCCAGCTGTGGACCGAAGGATAAAGCTTGAGTTATTTTTGTAAGTCACCAAATTCAGGACATTTTACTTTGACTAACCTGGGTCACTGCCTCTTTACTGCACTGTAGTGAAAAACGCTGCATTACAAGTTGTATAAACAGTAATAAACTTAAAAATGATACTGTTGGCCCCCCACAAAATAAATAATCTGGGTAAAATGATGAAAGAGGATGAGGAAAAGAATAATCTACTAAATGCCTTCTTCTCTCCAGTAGTTATACAAGAGAATCCTAGAACAGATGACATGATGAGGGGATACCATAAATTATCCATTAAATGTTACCAGGAAGTATGGCGCAGCCTCAGAATCGTTAAAGTAGACAAATCACCAGGCCCAGATGGCATACACCCCTGAGTTCTGCAGGAATTAATTATTGTGATAGGTAGACCATAATTTCTAATATTCAAAGATTCCATAGTAACAGGATCCGTACCACAGGACTGCTGCAAATCAAATGTGGTGCCAATATTCAAACAGGAAATTATAGGCTGCTAAATGTAACTTCTTATGTGGGCAAAATCCTTGAAGGTTGTTATAGAGATATTATCCTTTAGTATTTCAAGAATAACCTCATAACCTCATAAACCAACATCAACATGGGTATATGAGGGATCGGCCCTGTCAAACTAGTGTAATCAGCTGCTATAAAGAGATAAGTTCCAGACTGGACTAGGATAACGCCTTGGATGTTATCTGGACTTTTCAAATGTGATTGATACAGAGCCATATGAAAGGTTGGTCCATAAAATGAGAGAAATGGGACTAGGGGGAAATAACAATTGGCTCAGTGATAGGAAGCAGAGGCTGGTTATTAATGGAACACACTGTGATTGGGTCACAGTTAACAGTGGGACAGTACAGGGGTCAGCATGGACCATTTTTCTTTTTTAACATATTTAATAATGACCCTGTAAGTAAGGGAATTACAGAATAGAGAATATTTGCTGTTTGCAAACTTTGCAAGATAATTAATGCAAAGGAGGATAATTTAATATTACAGAGGGTTTTATATAAGCTGGAGGCTTGGGCAGAGAAATGACCATTGAAGTTTAGTGTAGATAAATCATTTGGGCTGGAGAAATAAAATGTACAAATGTACAATTGTGTACTAAATTGTAAAAGACTGAGTTAAACTGTCACTGAAAAAGACTTGGGCAAATGGGTGGACTCATCTTAGTGATCTGTGCCAGGCAGCTGCTGCCAAGGTAAATAACATTATGGGATGCATTGCATAGGCATACATGCTTTTGACAAGAACATAGTTTTGCATCTATGCAAGTCACTAGTGCAGCCACACTTAGAATACTGATTACAATTTTGGATTTAAGTGTATTAGAAGGACATAGTTGACTTGAATGGATGCAGACAAAAGCGACCAAGGTTATTAACCCCTTAGAGACCTTGGCCTTTTTCGCATTTCTGTTTTTCGCTCCCCTTCTTTCCAGAGCCATAACTTTTTTAATTTTTCCGACAATATGACCATGTGAGGGCTTGTTTTTTGCGGGACGAGTTGTACTTTTGGTTTTATCATATCGTATACTCAAAAACATGAAAAATATTCCAAGTGCTGTGAAATTGCAAAAAAAAGTGCAATTCCACAAAGGTTTTTTGGATCAAAGTGAGGGAAGCGACCTGAACAGTACTAGTATGGCTGAGGTCTCAAAGGGGTTAAAGGGATATTTTTAAGTTGTCAGCTCAAAGCAATGTTACAGTTACAGTTTCCTTACTTCCTGGTTTCTAACAGGGCAGTCTTTCATCTTTGAGTGACAGCTCTGGTCAATAGAATTGTAGTATTATTAGAACTATAACCAGCACAAGTTCTAACACATTCAGCTATTAGTGATTTGTTCTGAAGAAACACTGTATTTATACACAGAGATAATAGGTCATTTGAAAAAGCATGCAGCTCTGGAAAACTAGAGCAGAGAGCTGTGAATAAGAGACCTTCTGGGCTGGTGATTTATAACTGTATCTCTTCAGAAGATGAAAGGGAGAGGAGGGAGGTGAGCAGCTAATTGCTGTATAGAAATCAAGGGACCAGAGAGAGCTGATTGGAATGCTAAGAGTTAACTCCTCTCCATGAATGTAGCTACTGCACACTCTTGCCCAGGGTCAGGACATGCACTAGAGGCCAAGCTCCATGGAAACCAGCTGTACACTATGCCAGATAAAAGCTGTCTTTGCAGGAGAATGACAGCAGATAAAAAAGCAAGTTAATTGCAAACTTGCTTATTTTGATGCTGTCTAGTTAAAACATTGTAAGAAATTGAGAACACCGCTATAGAAGAAGATGTGGATTATTTTGAACTGTGTGATCAGGTAATCATTAGTTCTCAGTAAGCAGAACACCAACCTATGGGCAATTTTACTCACTCTCGGGTAGTTGATCTCAGAAAAAAACTATAATTTCTTTAGATTTTGTCCTAACACCAGTATTATGTAGCTATTCAATTTTTTTTTATTTTTCGGTGATTTATGCAGTATGCATACATCATCATCTTATATCATGGCATATTATACAGAAACATAATTAGGATAGTATAAATTCCAGTCAGTGGATATTAGCAGAGATGTTTCCGCAGATATCAGTTGCCAATGGCAAATCACTGGTTCCAGTCAGCTGTTAAAAAGACATTACTATTCAGCCAACAGGCAACGTACATGTGAGCTGTCAAGAGAAGCAGTTAATGCCATGTGAAATCAATAGTTCACTGCTTGGATGATGCTATTTCACCCCAACAGGTGGAGAAAGAGACCTTCATGCTGAGATTAAGTAATATGGGTGAGGGGACCGCTATTTTCAGACATGTAAAGCCGTTGACTTTGCTGCTATAATAAACTATTATGTCTCCTGCTTGTTCTCTAAGCAGCTGTATGTCACAGAAAAAAGCTTAACAGGTCATATTTCAGCCATTTCTTGACATATAACACTTCACAACCTGCAGTATAACAAGTCAATTTCACACTTATTATTGAAAAATCAGTACCGTGAACAGTAAATCTCATGTTGAAAGTGAATCTATCATATAAAATAATGGTATTAACCTGCAGGTATAGGGTTAAATTGCAGATAAATAGCATTCTGACATCATGCGGCGTCAGCACTGAGAGCCCCACTGCCAGGAGAAAATTATCTTTTATTCCTCCTGGCTGTGTTTGACTTCTAATCATAAGGATGGCACCGGCATGGTTTCAGCATAAAAGCCAGAGGTAAGTGCCCAGAAAAAAAGAGAAAGGCTATGTTTTTCGCTGTAGTTTTTTGTGCCACCCCCACTGTTCTGAGCTAGGCGTTTATCTATGTAGCTTCCTGTGGACAGGTGGCTGAACAGTCGGGGCCCCTGTCCTGCTCTGCCCTTATTCATATTGAGGTCGACTGATAAACGGTAAGGTTTTAATACTAGAGATAGGCTACGACTGTCCCAACTGGGTACACTTTGTAACAGTGGGATGGATGGCTTTTATACATTTCGTTTAATCAAAATAGTGTTAACCAAGTACCCTATGCTATTTACACGTACTATTACTGTTTAATTATTTACCGTATATACTCGAGTATAAGCTAAGATTTTCAGCCCATTTTTTTTCCCTCTCGGCTTATACTCAAGTCATTGTCCCAGGGCGTTGGTGGGGGAGGGGGAGCAGCAGGAGTGGAGACTGTCACATCATACTCACCCTCTCCTGACGCGGTCTCTGAACGTCCCTGCTTCTCACATTGTCTCTGGTGCCTGCAGCTCTTCCTGTGTTCAGCGGTCACATGGTACCGCTCATTAAAGTAATGAATAAACCGCTGAACACAGGAAGAGCTGCAGGCACCAGAGGCCATCTGAGATGCAGAGACCCCACCAGGAGGGTGAGTATGACGGGGGAGGGTGAGCCATGCGATATTCACCTATCCCCATTCCACCACCGCGCTGTGTCTTCTGTGTCCTTTGGCTGTGACGTTCAGGTCAGAGGGCGCGACAATGTGTTTATTGCACGCCCTCTGCCTGAACAGTCACTGCAGAGACCCAGAAGACACAGCGGCGCACAGCGGTGGAACGGGACAGATGAATATCACACGTGACGGGGAGCCTGAGCCAGCGGCGACACCGGCACCTCATAGCGCACCTGTGTCCCCGCCTGCTCAGGACATCGTCACCTCTCCCCCAGCAACGAGAGGTGAGTATGTCTTTTTTTTTCTTTTTTTAATCGCAGCAGCAGCAGCAGCATATGGGGCATATTATTCAATGGTGCATCTTATTCTATGGAGCATCTTATGAGGCCATCATTAACCTTTTATGCAGCATTATATGGGGCATATTTTAATATGGAGCAGATTATGGGGCCATTATTAACCTTTGTGCAGCATTATATGGGGCATATTTTTTGTATGGAGCATCTTATGGGGCCCATCAACTTTTATGAAACATTATATGGGGCATATTATTCTATAGAGCAACTTATGGGGCCATCAACCTTTATGGAGCAGCATATGGGGCATATTATTCTATGGAGCATCTTATGGGGCCATCATTAACCTTTGTGCAGCATTATATGGGGCATATTTTTGTATGGAGCATCTTATGGGGCCATCATTAACCTTTTAAGCAGCATTATATGGGGCATATTATTCTATTGAGCATCTTATGGGGCCATCATTAACCTTTGTGCAGCATTATATGGGGCATATTTTTTGTATGGAGCATCTCATCAGGCCCATCATGAACTATATGGAGCATTATATGGGGCGTATTTTGTATGGAGCATCTTATGGGGCCCATCATGAACTATATGGAGCATTATATGGGTCTCCTGATTCAATATGGATATTCAAAAACATTTAACCTACTGATGTCTCAATTAATTTTACTTTTATTGGTATCTATTTTTATTTTTGTAATTTACCAGTAGGTGCTGCATTTCCCACCCTAGGCTTATACTCGTGTCAATACGTTTTCCCAGTTGTTTTGTGGCAAAATTAAGGGTCTTGGCTTACATTCGGGTCAGCTTATACTCGAGTATACACGGTACTTACTATACATTATATGCTCAATTTGTTTTTTTATTTTTTTCTTGGGTTTTGCTTATGAAATGGCCACAGTGTAAATGTGCTCTAATACCTTGCATATACAGTATACAAACTTATGCTCCAGCTTATTCCTTTGATTTTGCTATAGTTTTTTTGTACTTTGTATAAACAGTGAAATCTCCAGACCTGTCCTTCAGATTTGTCCAGTTGAAAAAAAAACTGCTGAGTTGAATTTGATCACAGTAACATAGTTAGCAAGTAGCATAGTTAGCAAGGCCGAAAAAAGACATTTGTCCATCCAGTTCAGCCTATATTCCGTCCAAAATAAACCCCAGATCTATGTCCTTCTAAAGAACCTAATACCTGTAAGATACAATATTGTTACAATCCAGGAAGACATCTGGGCCTCTCTTGAACCCCTCAACTGAGTTCGCCATCACCACCTCCTCAGGCAAGGAATTCCAGATTCCAGACTGACTGTGCCACGCTGCAGACCAAAGAGTCACTGGTAGGCCAACTCCCAGTACCATCTGCTCTCCAACATGGTTGGGGCCATGACAATATCTCCTGGGCCAGAACTCTGATATGGAGAGACAGCAATTCCTAGCCCAGCAAGCATAAGAGAAAGTAAATGAGAAAAGTGATGTGACTAAATAGTTGAAAGTTTGTCCATTAATGCTAACAGTTTAAAAATGACTGCTACCGTTTAACAGTTCATAAACCTGACCAGGTTTCTATTTAAAGGGGTCCATAGTTTAAAGGGATCCTCTATTTACAGAGTTTGTTTGTTTGTAGGATATTTGGATCATGGACAGTGAATGATTCACAAACTGTCTTGTAAATAGTTTTCACCTTCTTAAAGGTGCTTTCCTACTGGTTTTACAAAGAAGCTTTAAAAAGACTGCTTCTAACATTGCTGTGAAAGTTGCTTTGTTTTACAGAGACCAGAAGAAAAACCCATTTGGCGCAGCAGGATTCCGGGTCTGGATACACGCCTTGTAGCCCGCCCAACACCAACATTGGGGGTTAATGACGGGTCCCTCGCTTCGTTGCTGCTGTTCTAAAGTTATTGATTGACTTGAGTATCGAATTGCACTACCTCAATATTGAAAGATTTGAAAGTTGAATAGTTGCTGAACTAATACCTAAAGTTGGTTAGAAATGTATGTTATATGCCAGGTAGTAGCATAGTAGTGAGTTAATATATTGAATAACAATAAAATTGAAACTTGAAAATTATATAGTGTTATGTGCAGGAGGTAGTGAAAATGACTTGATGTAGTACACCTGTAGGGGTAGTTTCCGTTGCTAGGAAAGTTCTGCACTTTGAACAAAGAAAATGTTTGTTTTGCACTTTGAATCCTTAAGAGATAGAATACCTGTAGCGGGTAATAGCCCTTCATAGTTAGTTAATTATTATACTATTTTCTATTCTTAAAAGTAGGCCTACAATGTAAATATGTTTTTGTAATGTTCAAGTGTTCTCACCTCCCATAAAGGGAAGCTCTACTTTGCATAATATTAACTTGTTTTCCATGTTTATAGCATTCCAAAAGTTGTATGTCTTTTTGCTAATTTGTATTGTTGTTCTTTTTTTCCCAGTCCGGGAGTACTGGATTTAATGGGGGGAGTGTGGCGCCCCAGGGTCCAGGGTCCAGGTCATCACAGTAGCATTGCTCTCCTCATGGGGAGAGTGATGTTACGTTTGGACATGATGAAAGATAACTCTCATCAGGCAATCACAATGCACACAACATGTTCACACTACAGGCCACAAGGGGGAGCTTGTGATCCTATTTCTAGGTGACTCCCCTACATATGTATATATATTGTGGTTTTGGAGGGAAAGAGAGTTAGAAAGTGCCAGCAAGTAGACTGGAATAGTCTGAGGCCAGAGAAGGTGTATCCGCAGTGCTGCAGCTCCGGGAAAGAGTAAACATACAGAAGGAAAGGACATCGTTCAGTGAGCATGAAGGGGAACAAAGCAAAAGGAGAAGGACATCAGAGGAGACCAGCCACGAGCAGGCTGCCTCCTTCTGAAGCGCAGATAACCGGTAGCCCAGGGCCGTATTTGCCACTAGGCACGTGCCTAGGGCGGGGACAATGCAGGGGGGCGGCACCTGAGCAAGTTTTTAAAAATTTTTTTTTTTTTTTAAGTCCGGGGGTCCCCCGCCCACCCACCTCAGTCCCAGCTGCTGCGGGGGGAGGGGGTCTCGGGCGCAAGGCCGCCATCAGGGCATTGCTGCCCTGACTACTGTATGGGGCAGAAATGGATGCTGTACCTTTAAGCAGCAGCAGCCCAAGTGCATCATGGTCCTCCTGACGCCAGTCATGTGACACGCTGTGCGCTCTTCTTACTGTAAGAGCACTGGAGCAGACTGCAGAGAAGCAGGTAATGTTTGTGGGAGAAGATACTGAAGTCGGCAGTGAGCAGGGAGAGGAGGCGGGCAGTGTGTGAGGACTCAGAGGAAGCTGCAGAGAGGAGTGAGGCGAGAGAGGAGACGGGAGTCTGCTGATGTGAGTGAGTGAGGAGAGGGGAGGCTGCTAAGGGGAGGGGATGAGAGGCTGGTAAGGAGAGGAGAGGCTGGAAAGGAGATGAGAGGCAGGAGAGGAGAGGCTGGAAAGGAGATGAGAGGCAGGAGAGGAGAGGCTGGAAAGGAGAGGAGAGGCTGGAAAGGAGAGGAGATGAGAGGCTGGTAAGGAGAGGAGAGGCTGGAAAGGAGATGAGAGGCAGGAGAGAAGACGCTGGAAAGGAGAGGAGAGGCTAGAAAGGAGAGGAGATGAGAGGCTGGTTAGGAGAGGAGATGAGAGGCTGGTAAGGAGACGAGAGGCAGGAGAGGAGAGGCTGGAAAGGAGAGGAGAGGCTGGAAAGGAGAGGAGATGAGAGGCTGGTAAGGAGAGGAAATGAGAGGCAGGAGAGGCTGGAGAGGAGAGGCTGGAGAGGAGAGGCTGGAAAGGAGAGGAGAGGCTGGAGAGGAGAGGTTGGAGAGGAGATGAGAGGCTGGAAAGGAGAGGAGATGAGAGGCTGGAAAGGAGATGAGAGGCTGGAAAGGAGAGGCTGGAAAGGAGAGGAGATGAGAGGCTGGTAAGGAGAGGAGATGAGAGGCTGGAAAGGAGAGGCTGGAAAGGAGAGGAGATGAGAGGCTGGTAAGGAGAGGAGATGAGAGGCTGGTAAGGAGAGGAGATGAGAGGCTGGAAAGGAGAGGAGATGAGAGGCTGGAAAGGAGAGGAGATGAGAGGCTGGAAAGGAGAGGAGATGAGAGGCTGGAGAGGAGAGGCTGGAAAGAAGAGGAGAGGCTGGAAAGGAGAGGAGAGGCTGGAAAGGAGAGGAGAGGCTGGAAAGGAGATGAGAGGCTGGTAAGGAGAGGAGATGAGAGGCTGGTAAGGAGAGGAGATGAGAGGCTGGAGAGGAGATGAGAGGCTGGAGAGGAGATGAGAGGCTGGAGAGGAGATGAGAGGCTGGAAAGGAGAGGAGAGACTGGAGAGGAGAGGCTAGAGAGGAGAGACTGGCGAGGAGAGGAGAGGCTGGAGAGGAGAGACTGGAGAGGAGAGGCTGGAGAGGAGAGGCTGGAGAGGAAAGGCTGGAAAGGAGAGGAGAGGCTGGAAAGGAGAGGAGAGGCTGGAAAGGAGATGAGAGGCTGGTAAGGAGAGGAGATGAGAGGCTGGTAAGGAGAGGAGATGAGAGGCTGGAAAGGAGAGGAGAGGCTGGAGAGGAGAAGAGAGGCTGGAGAGGAGAGGAGAGGCTGGAAAGGAAAGGAGAGACTGGAGAGGAGAGGCTGGAGAGGAGAGGCTGGAGAGGAGAGGAGAGGCTGGAAAGGAGATGAGAGGCTGGAAAGGAGAGGAGAGGCTGGAAAGGAGAGGAGAGGCTGGAAAGGAAAGGAGAGGCTGGAAAGGAGAGGAGATGAGAGGCTGGAGAGGAGATGAGAGGCTGGAGAGGAGAGGAGAGGCTGGAAAGGAGAGGAGAGACTGGAGAGGAGAGGAGAGGCTGGAGAGGAGAGACTGGAGAGGAGAGGAGAGGCTGGAGAGGAGAGACTGGAGAGGAAAGGCTGGAGAGGAGATACTGGAGAGGAGAGGCTGGAGAGGAAAGGCTGGAAAGGAGAGGAGAGGCTGGAAAGGAGAGGAGAGGCTGGAAAGGAGATGAGAGGCTGGTAAGGAGAGGAGATGAGAGGCTGGTAAGGAGAGGAGATGAGAGGCTGGAAAGGAGAGGAGAGGCTGGAGAGGAGAAGAGAGGCTGGAGAGGAGAGGAGAGGCTGGAAAGGAGAGGAGAGACTGGAGAGGAGAGGCTGGAGAGGAGAGGCTGGAGAGGAGATGAGAGGCTGGAAAGGAGAGGAGAGGCTGGAAAGGAGAGGAGAGGCTGGAAAGGAAAGGAGAGGCTGGAAAGGAGAGGAGAGGCTGGAAAGGAGAGGAGATGAGAGGCTGGAAAGGAGATGAGAGGCTGGAAAGGAGATGAGAGGATGGAAAGGAGAGGAGAGGCTGGAAAGGAGATGAGAGGCTGGAAAGGAGATGAGAGGCTGGAGAGGAGATGAGAGGCTGGAGAGGAGATGAGAGGCTGGAAAGGAGATGAGAGGCTGGAAAGGAGAGGCTGGAAAGGAGAGGAGATGAGAGGCTGGTAAGGAGAGGAGATGAGGCTGGAAAGGAGAGGCTGGAAAGGAGAGGAGATGAGAGGCTGGTAAGGAGAGGAGATGAGAGGCTGGAAAGGAGAGGAGATGAGAGGCTGGAAAGGAGAGGAGATGAGAGGCTGGAAAGGAGATGAGAGGCTGGAAAGTAGAGGAGATGAGAGGCTGGAGAGGAGAGGCTGGAAAGAAGAGGAGAGGCTGGAAAGGAGAGGAGAGGCCAGAAAGGAGAGGAGAGGCTGGAAAGGAGATGAGAGGCTGGTAAGGAGAGGAGATGAGAGGCTGGTAAGGAGAGGAGATGAGAGGCTGGAAAGGAGATGAGAGGCTGGAGAGGAGATGAGAGGCTGGAGAGGAGATGAGAGGCTGGAAAGGAGAGGAGAGAGTGGAGAGGAGAGGAGAGGCTGGAGAGGAGAGACTGGAGAGGAGAGACTGGAGAGGAGAGACTGGAGAGGAGAGGAGAGGCTGGAGAGGAAAGGCTGGAAAGGAGAGGAAAGGCTGGAAAGGAGAGGAGAGGCTGGTAAGGAGAGGAGATGAGAGGCTGGTAAGGAGAGGAGATGAGAGGCTGGATAGGAGAGGAGAGGCTGGAGAGGAGAAGAGAGGCTGGAGATGAGAGGCTGGAAAGGAGAGGAGAGACTGGAGAGGAGAGCCTGGAGAGGAGAGGCTGGAAAGGAGAGGAGAGGCTGGAGAGGAGAGGAGAGGCTGGAGAGGAGAGGCTGGAAAGGAGAGGAGAGGCTGGAAAGGAGATGAGAGGCTGGAAAGGAGATGAGAGGCTGGAAAGGAGAGGAGAGGCTGGAAAGGAGAGGAGAGGCTGGAAAGGAGAGGAGATGAGAGGCTGGAGAGGAGATGAGAGGCTGGAAAGGAGATGAGAGGCTGGAAAAGAGAGGAGAGGCTGGAAAGGAGATGAGAGGCTGGAAAGGAGATGAGAGGCTGGAAAGGAGAGGAGATGAGAGGCTGGAGAGGAGATGAGAGGCTGGAGACGAGATGAGAGGCTGGAAAGGAAAGGAGAGGAGAGGCTGGAAAGGAGAGGAGAGGCTGGAAAGGAGAGGAGATGAGAGGCTGGTGAGGGGAGGCTGGAAAGGAGAGGAGATGAGAGGCTGGTGAGGGGAGGCTGCTGAGGAGAGGAGATGAGAGGCTGGTGAGGGGAGGCTGCTGAGGAGAGGACATGAGAGGCTGGTGAGGGGAGGCTGCTGAGGAGAGGACATGAGAGGCTGGTGAGGGGAGGCTGCTGAGGAGAGGACATGAGAGGCTGGTGAGGGGAGGCTGCTGAGGAGAGGACATGAGAGGCTGGTGAGAGGAGGCTGCTGAGGAGAGGACATGAGAGGCTGGTGAGGGGAGGCTGCTGAGGAGAGGAGATGAGAGGCTGGTGAGGGGAGGCTGCTGAGGAGAGGAGATGAGAGGCTGGTGAGAGAAGGCTGCTGAGGAGAGGAGATGAGAGGCTGGTGAGGGGAGGCTGCTGAGGAGAAGAGATG
The DNA here is from genome assembly GCF_032444005.1 of Ranitomeya imitator. Lineage (NCBI taxonomy): Eukaryota > Metazoa > Chordata > Amphibia > Anura > Dendrobatidae > Ranitomeya > Ranitomeya imitator. The sequence continues at coordinate 742,877,767 of NC_091283.1, forward strand.
AGAGGCTGGTGAGGGGAGGCTGCTGAGGAGAGGAGATGAGAGGCTGGTGAGGGGAGGCTGCTGAGGAGAGGAGATGAGAGGCTGGTGAGGGGAGGCTGCTGAGGAGAGGAGAGTGGAGGCTGGTGATGGGAGGATGTGAGAGGCTGGTGAGCAGAGGGGAGGCTGCTGAGGAGAGTAGATGAGAGGGTGGTCTCATGCTGTATATGGGGAGACTGTGTGGGGCTCATGCTGTATTTAAGGGGCTGTGGGGGGTTTAAAGATATATAATTGGTGTCAGCATACTTAATTCTGCTCAATATTAAGTGATACAATTAATATTACTTAATATTGAGTAGAATTATTTTCATGCTATTGGTTCAGCCTCCACAACAGTCATGGTCTTTCATCTGGCCCCTCGGGAAAATAAATTGCCCACCCCTGATCTAGAGACATGGAGTGAGAAGCCCACAGACGATAGCAACAGATTAGTCCGTTCTCTCACTAAATTATCCATCCAGCTCTTCAAACTATTCTCTCTGAAACGTCCCAGCATTGCAGAGATAAACTTCCCTGTTTGCAGTCTGAGTGATGCTGCCCGTGGTTTTGGTAGTATGAATCGACTGACTGGTTCCCCTTAAAAACTTGTCAGCCAAACCTTGCAACCATGGCAGAATCAACTGACCATGTACTGTGTATGAGATCCACCAGATTCTCATATGACAACTAATGGAAAGGTTTGCTAAGGCTGCTTTCACATCAGCGATTTTCTCCGTTCGCGGCAGATACTGCAGTTTTTCCACCTCTGTCGTGTAACATATCGCTTACAGGCCGGCAACTCTGCGTTCGGCCTCATTCATTCCCTATGGGACTTGCGGACATGTGCAGCGCTTGAGGTGAGACAAAAAAAAACACTGCTAGCAGCATTTTTTTTCTTGTTGCTGCAAGTACTGCATTTGCCGGATCGCAGCAAAACCACAAGTGCCGCAAGTCCCATAGGGAATGAATGAGGCCGAACACAGTGTTGCCGTAAGTGATCCGTTACGGATGCGGAAAAACTGCCGGATCTGCCGCAAATGTAAAAAAATCACTGATGTGAAAGTAGCCTAAGTCACTGCCGATAGTGTCTGCATTAGTCATACTCACCAATGGGGGAGGCAGCACGAAAAGTGCCTAGGGCAGCAGAAACTCTAAATACGGCCCTGCGGTAGCCGGAACACCAAGGGCTGTAAGTAACTCCATGACTTACATCAGAGACCGGTAGGACAGCTGAACTGCAAGTTACCTGTCTGCATTAATACCAAGTAGGCACGGTGACACCTACAGAGCCTGGGGCATGCTAGAGTCCCTATAAACCGGCTCAAGTCACCAGTCATACGGGTTATGTCCTATCCTATATGGGAGACAGAGAGAACAACTGTGAGGACCTTATGTGAAGCCATAGGCATAAAGGGACTACAACACCACCGCCCTAGAGGAAGGCTTTTAACTCCACCGGGTAAAGGGAACTCTGGATTCACTTCCAAACCGGCCGGACCCTGCCTGCCCTGTGATCTGGTGCTCTGGACTGTGGCTGCTGAAGTCGTCAGTAAATAAGGTAAAGAGACTGCAAACCTGTGTCCTTGTTCTTTACTGTACCATCCACCATCTTCCATTTACACGCTGGGAGTCCTGGGGATACACTTCACCTGTGGGAAGTTAGACCATCTAGCTGCCATAACATCACCCAGAGGACCCCTCGGAGCGACGTCGGTCCCCACTGACCGAATACCACAGGTGGCGTCACGAACATAAACTCTATTCCCTTTAAAGACCTTTCCCTTTTACCGAGTACCCCACGGCCCTGGCGGGCGACTCAGTAACACCCAGTTGACTATTCATACATTTCCATAAGGAATAAAAGTGCCGTGATTTATTTGCTTGGAAAAACATATACACTAAAACATACATGTCATAATATCTGGCTTTCTTTCAACATAAGTGTGCAAGAAGGAGCAAATACAATGGTAAGCAATCTGCCCATTGTTCTATTCCACAAGTCTGTTTCTCATATGTGCCCTTAGTTGATCCAGGTCGATAGGTCAACGTACCACCCCTAGAAAATATTGTCCTTGCTCTACCCAGTTTTAAATCTTATATTTGGCAAAAGACAGTTAAGTTGGTATTTACCTGTTGACATGAAGATGAAGGTTGCCTCCTGATGAGTCTATCATCTGCATTGTTTCTGCATGTGATAATCCAACACATGACTTCCCATTGATCCCAACCAATTCATCATTCTCCCGCAGTCCACCACGACATGCCTTACTTCGCTTTCGCACCTGTAATAAACAAATATAAAAAAAAATTTAAATAAAAGACTAACCAATGCATATTTAAAAAAGGCATACAGACTATTGAAGCAGCTCATACAATTTCTATAGTGCCCCCAGCAGGGCTCGCTTTAAAAACTAGCAGATATGTAAGCCAACGAATTGAGGGATGTATCACAAGGATTAGTGATGTCTTTTCTTCTACAAAGGACAAGAAGGCCATGAGCTACAAAATACCAATGTTGGTTATGTCTTAGCATGAACCCGGTCCATTAGGTGCCCCTATTTGTAATGCTATTAGAAAAAAATAATGATAATAGTTAGTGATGAGCAAATATACTCGTTACTCGAGCATGCTCGGGGGTCCTCCGAGTATTTTTTAGTGCTCGGAGTTTTAGTTTTTCTTGCCGCAGCTGAATGATTTACATCTGATAGCCAGCATAAGTACATGTGGGGGTTGCCTGGTTGCTAGGGAATCCCCACATGTACTTAAGCTGGGTTGCCTGGTTGCTAGGGAATCCCCACATGTACTTAAGCTGGCTAACAGATGTAAATCATTCAGCTGCGGCAAGAAAAACTAAAACTCCGAGCACTAAAAAATACTCGGAGGACCCCCGAGCGTGCTCGAGAAATCTCGAGTAACGAGTATATTCGCTCATCACTAATAATAGTGAATATTAACATAGATTTAATATGGAATGCAATTTAAACTAATTTTCTAGTGGCAATTTTGTGCCAACGTTGCACATTTTCTAAAACGTCGGTGTCTTAGAAGGAGGTGGCATGGTCAATAGATTTACTCCAGAAAATGTTATAAGTGATAGAAAATCCTTACGCTAGGTCATCAACATCCGATTACAGGGGTCTCAATTCTCGGCAAGAGGTGCAGCATCTCTATTTATCTTCATTTGGTCTACATAGTAATCGCCGTGCTATAGCATTGTCCCATTCACTTCCCTGAAATACCCAGCACATCCATTACTGTGTAGCTGCCCTGCAGTTTAACACATTCACAACATATGACATACATGTACGTCATATGTCATGTCCCTGCCTTTGATCCGGGCTCGCACACCAAGCCTGCATCTTTCGTGGCAGAAGATGGCTGATTTCATCAGCTATCGTGTGGTTTTAACAGCCGTGGGTGGAGCAGAGCTCTGCCCGCTGTTGTTAACCTGATAAATGCCACTGTGAACCTCTGACTACAGCATTTAATACATGCTGGTGGGGGGAGCGTCATTCCACCTGCCATGACAACCAGGGATCTGCTGAAGACTACTGTGCCTGGTATTGCGTCAATCCTGTGAAGGTCAGTGTTTAGCTGGCATTCTTAGGAGATCGTGATTTTCACTACACAAAGCAGAATATATTTAAAATATAAAATAAATTAATCTGATCGGTAAACAGAGTAAGGAGAAAAAATTTGAAATGCCAGAATAAGGCTGGTTTCACATTTGCGGGTTTTTTTTGCATTTTTGTGGTAAAAAACGCAAAAAAAGCATGCGTTTTTTTCCCTATATTTAACATTAAAAACGCATGCGTTTTTTGGCATGCGTTTTGATGCGTTTTTGCAATGCATGCGTTTTTTCTCTGCATGCGTTGTGTTGCAGAAATGCAACATGTAGCAATTTTTGCGGCGTTTTTTTGCCGCAAAAAAAGCATGCATTTTTTTGCGCCAAGAAAAGCGTATTGATGTATATGTAAACGCATGCATTTTTAAGCATATGCTTTTGCATGAGTTTTTATAGAAAAACACAAGAAAACACCCTAACCCAAACTCTAACCCTAACCCTAACACAAACCCTAACCCAAACTCTAACCCAAACCCTAACACAAACCCTAACCATAACACAAACCCTAACCCAAACTCTAACACAAACTTAGAGTTTGTGTTAGAGTTTGTGTTAGGGTTTGTGTTAGGGTTTGTGTTAGAGTTTGTGTTAGAGTTTGGGTTAGAGTTTGGGTTAGGGTTAGAGTTTTTGTTTTAGGGTTAGAGTTTGTGTTTTAGGGTTAGGGTTAGAGTTTGTGTTAGAGTTTGTTAGAGTTTGTGTTAGGGTTAGGGTTAGAGTTTGGGTTAGGGTTAGAGTTTGTGTTTTAGGGTTAGGGTTAGAGTTTGTGTTAGAGTTTGTTAGAGTTTGTGTTAGGGTTAGGGTTAGAGTTTGGGTTAGAGTTTGTTAGAGTTTGTGTTAGGGTTAGGGTTAGCGTTTGGGTTAGGGTTAGAGTTTGTGTTTTAGGGTTAGGGTTAGAGTTTGTGTTAGGGTTAGGGTTAGAGTTTGGGTTAGGGTTAGGGTTAGAGTTTGGGTTAGGGTTAGGGTTAGAGTTTGTGTGTTAGGGTTAGGGTTAGAGTTTGTGTTTTAGGGTTAGGGTTAGTGTTAGGATCACTAGGGTTACTAGGGATCCTAACCCTAACCCTAACCCTAGGTATTTCTGTTTATAGTGGGTTTTCTAGTTGATTTTGATGATTGGCAGCTGTCACACACTTCTCATCATGCGTTTCAAAAACGCAAACGCAGGAATAAACGCTTGTAAACGCGTCAAAACGCCACGTTTGCATTAAAACATGCAAAAACGCATGCGCCTAAAAAACACAGCATTTAAACGCATTTTTGCACCAAATGCGTTTAAATGCGTTTGCGTTTAAAACGCTGCAGATCAATACACAAGTGTGAAACCAGCCTAAGGTGATCAGAACATGATATCTACCCCAATATGATATCAGTAGAAACATCAGCTCAGGCCACAAAAATAATCCATCACGCAGCCCCAGATCCCAAAAATGTAAATGTAAATGTTATGAGTCTCGGAAAATAGCGACACAAGCAAAATAGTTCTTTACAAATTTCCAAATTTTTTTTTACCACTGAAATAAAAAAAACCTATGCATGTTTGATATCTGTGCAATCGTACTGTCCTGGGGAATCATATTTCCAGGTCCGTTTTATTGCATAATGAACATAGTAAGTAAAACAAACTATTTTGAAATTGCACTTTTGTTTCAATTTCAACTCACTTGGATTTTTTTCTCCTCCTCTTTCCATTGCATCACATGATAAAATGAATGATGTAATACAAAAGTGCAACTCATCCCACACAAAAAAGCCATCATAAGTTATGTGGATGCAAGAATAAAAAAGTTGTGACTCTTGAAATAGGCGAGGAAAACATTAAGATGAAAAAATGGAAATTGACCTCAGTGTGAAGAGGTTAGCACAGCAAAGAAGGCTGTTGTGCTCATCAAGACTTGGGATTTCTTTTGTTGTATTAGAATTAACAGTTGATTTAAACCTAACACCTTGGAATTGTAGTGGATTGCAATGAGCCAATGCAGAGCCTGTCTGACCTCACTCACCACTTCCTTTTTTCTAAACTTGATTAGTTTTCCTTCTTTGAATCCTCTAACATGTATCAGACAGTTACTATACGGTTCATGTTTTTTAATGTAATTCATTTTTTAATAAATTTGCATTCAATTTTACATTTCTATGAGTGGTGTTTTTTGGATACTCTGTATGCTTTGTCTATTTTTTCTTTTATTGTGGAATTAAATGTATGTATGGTGGCGATTAACATGTGATTATGTCATTAATGGCCTACGTAGGTAGCAGATTTCAGTTGTGTTAGCAGTTGTCCATGAAATATCTGCTAGTCCTCACCATGAACTGAGGATTTAATGCAATGTTTCCTTATCACAAAAGTAAAGGATTAAAGGGGGAATTCCGGCATACTATGTTGGTGAATTACCTTTAGGTCCCCTTCACACGCTCGTTTTTACTATCCTTTTGGATTTCTGTTGACAGTCCATGTGTACAAGTGTACCATCCGTGTGTTCGTGTGTACCATATGTGTGCTGTTCGTGTGACATTGCATATATAATTAGTGTCTTGCATATTTAGCTTACTGTACATCTTTATCCTAATAAATAAGCGAATGATAAAAAGCAACATGGGGTCCCCCGTATTTTTGATAACTAGCAAACGTAAAGCAGACAGCCGTTCATGGTTATTGGGCCCTTCCCAGCCGAAAAATACCAGCCGCAGCCACCCAATAATTGGAGCATCACATAAGATTTACCAGTTCTGGCGCTTTGTCTTCACTCTTATCGATTGACCTGGTGTGTTGGCAATTGGGGTAATGGTGCTTGGAGTTGATGACAGCTGTGAATTGTCCAAAAATGCAGCTAAACATCAAGCCCTGTTGTAGTGTAGTGGAGAGATTTCTATCAGTCACACCGATTACTAACCCAGTAAGGCCGGAGTCAGACTGGCGAGTGTGATGCGAGAAACTCGTATCAATACCCAACACTGTCGCCGACACACGGGACCGGAGTGTGTGGCTGCATACAAATACATGCAGCTGAACACTTGTGTGCTGGCGGCAGTGTCGGGAATTGATGCGAGAGACTCGCGCTAGTTTCTCGCATCACACTCGCAAATGTGACCCCGGCTTAATAAAAAGAAACACACAAAAAAAACCTTTATTGAAATAAATACTCCTTGACACTTTCCTTGGTTCACCACTTTACTAAAGTGACACGGATGGTGGACACAGACAGCATACACATGGTACACACGTACACAAGGAAACAGATAACACTAGTACTGATTTTTCCAGTACTGGAAATATCAGGACATGTGAATGGGGCCTAAGGCCTCATTCAGATATATTTCATGGACGTGTTGGATCAGTGATTTTCTTACAAAATATTCTTTGTAGCTAGTAACAGGTCCGTGTTTTTTTCTGGAAGTCACAGATTAACATTGTAATGTATTTGAGAAGGTTTGCAATTTTTTTTTCTTTTCATATGTAAAATCATTGATCAAAAACAACACTAATGGTAAAAGCTGAAACTTTCACCAAACAGTGATGAAACTCAGGTCAAAAAATTGGATCACTCTGACAACAGTATGTCAAACGATAAGCATATTTTTTTTGAATGAGTGAATATTCACTAGTTTGAAAGAAAGAAACTCTAATGCCTCCTTCACATGTCTTGATATTACCGGTACTGGAAAAAATAGTACCTATCCTATCCGTATCCATGTGCCATCCATGTACTGCATCAGTACGACACGTACAGGCACCTGGGGAAAAGCAGTACAGTCAGGTGCCGGGTGCTGAAGACAGCTCTCATCATTGTCACCTGGTCTTCCTGTGATCACCGCGACCAAGTAACAATGATTGGAGTTGGAGTTAGCACCTATGGTTGTGTATATTGTGTATTAAAAAAATAAATAAAATGGTGTAAGGTCCTCGTTTATTTTCCTAACTAGCTGAGTGCTGGGGGCTGATGTTAGTATTCTGGAAAGAGATCAATAACCATAAAGGTTCCAGGCTATTAATAACAGCTCACAGCTTTACTGGTTAATAAAAGGTGGACCCCCCAAAAAATGACATGGTGTCCTCCTAATATTTCTTACCAGCAAAGGCTAAACAGACAGCGTGGGCTGATATTTATAGTCCGGGAAGTGGCCATAGATATTGGTCCCCTCCCAGACTAAGAACATCAACCCTCGGCCACCCCAGAAATAGTGCATCCATAAGATGCACCAAATCTGGCGCATAGCCTCAGCTCTTCTCACTTGCCCTGGTGCGGTGGCAAGTGGGGTAGTATTTGTGGGGTTGATGTCATCTTTCATCAAGCCAAGGGTTAGTAATGGCGAGGCATCTATCAGATGGCCCATTACAAACTCCATGAGTTTAAGTTAAAAAATAAAAACACAGAATAAAGTACTTTATTTGAAATAAAAACTCCCCAACCATGTTTTACCCATTTATTATCCAAATAAAAATAGAAAAACACAGTATTCCTCACATGTACTAGAAATAATCCATAAGTCCCACAAATAGCCCAACTCAGCTACATCTCCATTACTTACTCCATCGCCTCTCCATTACTAACCCCTGGGCTTGATGTCAGTTGACATTACATAGCTGACATCAATGCCACAAATAATACCCCACTTGCCTCCCCACAAGGGTAAGTGGGATGAGGCAGGGGTAAGCACCAGATTTGGTGCATCTTATGGATGCACCATTTCTGGGGCAGCTGAGGAATGATGTTCTTAGCCTGGGAGGGTGCCAATATCCATGACCCTTTCCTAGGCTATTAGTGCAAGCCCACAGCTGTCTGTTTGGCCTTTGCTGGTTAGTAATATTAGGGGGACCCAAGGTCATTTTTGGGGGGTGGGTCCACCTTTTGCAAACCAGTAAAGGCTAAGCAAACAGCTGTGAGCTGTTACTAACAGCCTGGGATGCTTTATGGCTATTGGTCCCTTTCCAGAATATTAACATCAGTCCCCAGCTGTCAGTTTTCTTTCAGCTGGTTATAAAAATGATGAGGGTCTTTTTTTAATTACTTATTTAATACATGCTAGACAAAGACAGTGCCCGCTAACTACAACTATCATCAGCGCCGCCTGGTCTCGCTGCTCGCAGATAGATCAGGCAACAATGATGAGTTTAATTCAGTCCCCAGCGCCTAGGAACAGCTATAACTGGACTGCTTTTTCCCAGGTGCCCTTACGTGTCACACAGATGACAAAAGGATGTCATCTGAGTGTCATCAGTGTGCACGTGTGTGGCATCCATTCAGGGCCGGCGTCAGCACCCGGCGCACCTGGGCAAATGCCGGGGCCCTGGAGAGAGAGGGGGGGCCCACTCACGCTGTCATAGATACAGCTCTCTCCGCCCACAAAGTCACTGCTGGCTGCCTTCTCTTAACCCCTATGTGCCAGCTCTGACACAAGCATCTTCTAACTCAGTCAGTGCAGCCAGGCAGGCACACATAGGGGTTAAGAGAAGGCAGCCAGTGTGACATTGTTTGTGGGCGGAGAGAGCACGTTCTCTGCTCTCAGCCCCTGGCTGGCTGCAGTGCTGCTGAACACTTATCAGGCAGATTCCGGAGGAGCTCCTACCAGTGACTGAGTGAGTGCAAAGGTATCCAGCAGTGATTGCAGTTGGTCTTATGGCTCAGTCTGCTGCTGCTGTGTCTGCTGCCTAAAAATGTGGGTGATGTCTGGAGGAGCAGCTGGTGGGGTGCAGCCTGCAACCTGCAGCCGCCCAGCTCACCCAGAACCCCAGAATGCATGCATTCCTCACCAACCTGCACCAGTGGGGTAGGAAGAAGCTTAACCCCTTCCCATCTGTATGAAGGTTATTGCTAAACCTTAAAGATAACAATCCGACCCACATAAATGGGGTTAACCAGATGCCAGGAGGAAGGGGAGCTGCTGCCATGGATAAAACTGAGCTGTGGGCTGTACGTTGGGGCCCCGTGGCCCCAGGCTGGTGACTGGAGGGACTCTGCCCAGTGCTGGCATGTGGGTGATTTCTGCTCCGGAGTCTCAGCTTCTCTCCTCCAGGTCACACTGTGCAGTCACAGCAACATTGGTTGTCTCTGTCCAGGTCCCAGCAGCTGCCACTGCTCCCACCAAGGACATGGCATCACTTAACCCTTCCCCTGCAGCCACCGGCAACAAATCCACATTATTCCTTGATTAAATCAGGTTCCAACCCAATAGAGGAGCAGACATTTCCTGCTGCCATTAGGGTCCGGGAGGGGGTGACATTGGCTGCCCTGCTACTCTGTAGTGGGGGGTGACAAGTGTAACATGGGGTAACGATGAAGGAGAAATGCACAGGATAATAGTGAGAGCGACAGAGGGCAGTGTATGGTATGGAGCAGTCAGGGGGTGGGCTGCAGGATCCCCCTATACTGTACACGACTGCTCGGGACAGGGAGGCGTTTAATGAGCTTCTAATGACGGGGCACTAATTGGGTCATTAGGGTTTGTGGAAAGGATTCAGCATCAGGTCCCTCATTAATGCCCGAGCCGCCTGTTACTTTGTAGCACAGATCTGTTAGGGCCGCAAAACCAAACAACGTTGTTTATGTAGAAAAGTCTTTGTTTCATAGAAAAACTCAAAACAGAAAAGATTTTCTGATACAACAATGCCCTGCTCACGACACTGCACAGCACCTCTCCTGTACAGGTCCTTCTCAAAAAATTAGCATATAGTGTTAAATTTCATTATTTACCATAATGTAATGATTACAATTAAACTTTCATATATTATAGATTCATTATCCACCAACTGAAATTTGTCAGGTCTTTTATTGTTTTAATACTGATGATTTTGGCATACAACTCCTGATAACCCAAAAAACCTGTCTCAATAAATTAGCATATCAAGAAAAGGTTCTCTAAACGACCTATTACCCTAATCTTCTGAATCAACTAATTAACTCTAAACACATGCAAAAGATACCTGAGGCTTTTATAAACTCCCTGCCTGGTTCATTACTCAAAACCCCCATCATGGGTAAGACTAGCGACCTGACAGATGTCAAGAAGGCCATCATTGACACCCTCAAGCAAGAGGGTAAGACCCAGAAAGAAATTTCTCAACAAATAGGCTGTTCCCAGAGTGCTGTATCAAGGCACCTCAATGGTAAGTCTGTTGGAAGGAAACAATGTGGCAGAAAACGCTGTACAACGAGAAGAGGAGACCGGACCCTGAGGAAGATTGTGGAGAAGGACCGATTCCAGACCTTGGGGAACCTGAGGAAGCAGTGGACTGAGTTTGGTGTGGAAACATCCAGAGCCACCGTGCACAGGCGTGTGCAGGAAATGGGCTACAGGTGCCGCATTCCCCAGGTAAAGCCACTTTTGAACCATAAACAGCGGCAGAGGCGCCTGACCTGGGCTACAGAGAAGCAGCACTGGACTGTTGCTAAGTGGTCCCAAGTACTTTTTTCTGATGAAAGCAAATTTTGCATGTCATTCGGAAATCAAGGTGCCAGAGTCTGGAGGAAGACTGGGGAGAAGGAAATGCCAAAATGCCTGAAGTCCAGTGTCAAGTACCCACAGTCAGTGATGGTGTGGGGTGCCATGTCAGCTGCTGGTGTTGGTCCACTGTGTTTCATCAAGGGCAGGGTCAATGCAGCTAGCTATCAGGAGATTTTGGAGCACTTCATGCTTCCATCGGCTGAAATGCTTTATGGAGATGAAGATTTCATTTTTCAGCACGACCTGGCACCTGCTCACAGTGCCAAAACCACTGGTAAATGGTTTACTGACCATGGTATTACTGTGCTCAATTGGCCTGCCAACTCTCCTGACCTGAACCCCATAGAGAATCTGTGGGATATTGTGAAGAGAAAGTTGAGAGACGCAAGACCCAACACTCTGGATGAGCTTAAGGCCGCTATTGAAGCATCCTGGGCCTCCATAACATCTCAGCAGTGTCACAGGCTGATTGCCTCCATGCCACGCCGCATTGAAGCAGTCATTTCTGCCAAAGGATTCCCGACCAAGTATTGAGTGCATAACTGAACATTATTATTTGATGGTTTTTTTGTTTGTTATTAAAAAACACTTTTATTTGATTGGATGGGTGAAATATGCTAATTTATTGAGACAGGTTTTTTGGGTTATCAGGAGTTGTATGCCAAAATCTTCAGTATTAAAACAATAAAAGACCTGACAAATTTCAGTTGGTGGATAATGAATCTATAATATATGAAAGTTTAATTGTAATCATTACATTATGGTAAATAATGAAATTTAACACTATATGCTAATTTTTTGAGAAGGACCTGTATATATACACTGCACAGCACCTCTTCCCCTGTATATATACACTGCACAGTACCGCTCCTCCTGTATATATACACTGCACAGCACCTCTCCTGTATATATATACACTGCACAGTACCACTCCTCCTGTATATATAGACTGCACAGAACCACTCCTCCTGTATATATACACTGCACAGTACCACTCCTCCTGTATATATACACTGCACAGTACCACTCCTCCTGTATATATACACTGCACAGCACCTCTCCTGTATATATATACACTGCACAGTACCACTCCTCCTGTATATATACACTGCACAGTACCACTCCTCCTGTATATATACACTGCACAGTACCACTCCTCCTGTATATATACACTGCACAGCACCTCTCCTGTATATATATATACACTGCACAGTACCACTCCTCCTGTATATATACACTGCACAGTACCACTCCTCCTGTATATATACACTGCACAGTACCACTCCTCCTGTATATATACACTGCACAGTACCACTCCTCCTGTATATATACACTGCACAGTACCACTCCTCCTGTCCTGTATATATACACTGCAGAATTTACAATAGCTGTCACTCATGTAAGAAGTGAAATCTGGCATTGTACTATACATTTCTCTGCCGTATCTGGGCATCATAAATCGGGGTATGTGTTAAAGGGGGGGCCCACTGAGACTCTTTCGCCCGGGGCCCTCGAAAACCTGGAGCCGGCCCTGCATCCATTGACATGTTGTGTCCATGTTGTGTGAAAAAAAAGACATGTCAGCAGGTTTTTCCCATGGACACACGGTCCGTGTTAAAAACCTGACATGTGCACACCACTATTGAATACAATGGGTGTGCGTGTGTCTGTATTTGCAGTTATTAAAAACGGACCACATATGGACTTAAAAAATGGACATGGCAAGGGGGCCTAACAGTGAGCCAAACGCTGTGTATAAAATAATTTTTTATACCTATAGATCTAAATGTTATCCTTCTGATTTATATACACCTACATCTGTATATACAGTGCCTTGAAAAAGTATTAATACCCCATGTAATTTTCCACATTTTTTCATGTTACACCCACAAACTTATATGTATTTTATTGAGATTTTTTGTGTTACTCCAACACAAATCAGAAAGTAATTGTGAAGTGTAAAGGAAATGGTTTTCTAACTATTTTAAAAGTAATTATTTTAAAAGTACAAAGCGGAGAATTGGGACATGCATTTATATTCAGCCCCCTGTAGTGTGATACCCCTAAATAAAATCCTGAGTGACCAATTGCTCCAGAAGTCATATAATTAGTAAATTGAGTCGACCTGTATGTCATATATTCTCAATACAACTACAGCTGAGAAACGCGTAGGGAGGCGCGAATCATATTACACACGGTAGGGGGCGTCCGTAGTAGGGCTTATTTGGGCCTGTCCTTGTGAGGACAGGAGTCATTACCGGGGCACGACAGGGGTTTAGGAAACAGGTCCCCCGTTCCCTCGTTCTTACCCTACAACTACTGGACCCTCCCTGGGACCCTTCATCATTGGCATGGGTACCCTTCTTCCATAATTGGTGAGATCAAACCAGTTTTTTTATTAGAGCACGGTTTTTCGGCGTGAGCACTTTGTTTGTATTTTGTATTGTTTTGTCCACTTTTTAAACATTATTAGTAAAGGTTACGTTTTATTCCATTGGGCTATACTCTTCTAGCTGTGTTCTACTATCTCCTAACTAAAGTCACCAGTGACCTACTAACCGCCAAGAGCAAGTGACACTACTCTGTCCTCCTTCTCCTGGACCTGTCTCCTGCCTTTGGCACTGTGGACCACTCCCTCCTGCTAAAGATTCTCTTATCTCTTGGCATCACAGACCTATCCTGGATCTCGTCATATCTAACAGACCGAACATTCAGTGTCTCCCTTTCCCACACCACCTCCTCACTTCACCCCCTGTCTGTCGGTGTTCCCCAAAGCTCAGTCCTAGGGCCCCTTCTCCATCTCCACCTTTGGCCCGGGACAGCTCATAGAATCCCACAGTTTGCAGTATCATCTCTACGCCAATGAAACACAGATCTACCTATCTGGACCCGACCTCACCTCCTTACTCACCAAAATCCCGCAATGTCTGTCTGCTATTTCAGCTTTCTTTTCTGCTTGCTTTATAAAACTGAACATGGACAAAACAGAATTCATCATCTTTCCCCCTTCTCACTCTACCCCATCACCAAACCTATCCATCAATGTCAATGGCTGCTCACTTTCCCAAGTCCCGCATGCTCGGTGCCTCGGGGTGATCCTCGACTCTGCCCTCTTTTTCAAGCCTCATATCCAAGCCCTTGCCTCCTCCTGCCGACTCAAACTCAAAAATATTTCCCAGATCCGTGCATTCCTTGACCATGGAACCACAAAAACGCTAGTGCACGCCCTTATCATCTCCCGCCTCGTTTACTGCAACCTCATACTCTCTGGTCTCCCCTCCAGCACTCTGGCACAACTCCAATCCATCCTGCACTCTGCTACATGACTAATCCACCTGTCTCCCCATTAATCCCCAGCCTCTTCTCTCTGCCAAGCCCTTCAATGGCTTCCTATTGTCCAGTTCAAAACCCTTACTATGACATTCAAAGCCATCTACAACCTGCCTCCTCCATGCATCTGTGACATAGTCTCCCGGTACTTATCCACACGCAACCTTCGATCTTCTCAAGATCTCCCTCTCTACTCCCCTCTTATCTCTTCTTCCCACAACTGCATACAAGACTTCTCCCGTGCTTCCCCCATACTCTGGAACTCTCTACCCCAACACATCAGACTCCCGCCTAAGACGGAAAGCCTCAAAAACAACCTGAAGACCCACCTTTTCTGACAAGCCTACAATCTGCAGTGATCCTTAGTCTGCTGAACCGCCGCACGACCAGCTCTACCCTCTCCTAGTGTATCCTCACCAATCCCCTGTAGACTGTGAGCCCTCATGAGCAGGGTCCTCTCTCCTTCTGTACTTGTGTGTGCCTTGAATTGCTCATGTTTATTGTGCTTGTCTATATTTGCCCCTTTTCACATGTAAAGCACCATGGAATAAATGGCGCTATATAAATGTATAATAATAATAAAAAGAGAATGAACTGGAATGATATGTGCACTTACTTAACCTCCATTTAAACTGTATTACACAAAAATTAGCACTTAGATCTCGGGCACATCCATATACAGCAGTGATAGTATTAGTAAATTGCACTGGTAAGTGACAGATGTAATTTAATTCATACTGTATACATTTATTTAGTACTGTACGTGAAATAGCAGCTAATGGAGGCACTACACAGAAGCAGTCACCAATCTATTTAATTTTCCCTTAGCAGTGCATTTACGCTGTTTTCATTATTGGCCTTTATTGCTAACATTTTTTGACAGTGCTTTGTATAGTACGTCATTGCTGTATATAGTGGCCCTGAAAAGGACAGACTGTGATGTACACAGTGTTGAAATGGATGACGCCAAGATCTAAGTCTCATTTGAATAACTCCGCTTGTCCACTACGTTCTCACAATCTCTAAATAGGTGATGTGTCAGAAAAGCCGGCAATAATCTACTATCAAATGGGTGTCAGACCATTAGTGTATTTAAAAGAAAAAAACAAAAAAACTATGTTAATAAATTGTAAGTCATTTGAATGAATGATATTAATATTTTTAGACTGTGGAATTGGGTAAGACTTTATACTGCCGGTTAGGCCAAAAAAATAATCAAGTCATATACGTTTTTTCATAATAGAGGTCAATGATGTAGCATATGGACATATCATCCTTTTTTTCTTAACCAAAACATATTTTGGGGGGTCAAACATGTTAAAATGTTTGCCATCCATCTACCTAATGTACTCAAGGAATACTTCTATTCTGCTACAATCTCCGGTCGGACTCACACATCCGTGTGTTGTGGTTCAAGCATGGACCATGATGCATGGATCAGCCATATGTGCCTATGGGGCTGTTGAATTCGGGTCAGTGTGTATGTAGCATAAGGTGTGCGGGAACCTTCGCACTTTTCCTATTATTATACTGAGTATAATAAACAATCATGTTGAAAACAGTACCAGCCATGATTTTATCTGGCCACAAGCTGGTGCTACATAGCTTCATCACATTGAAGAATTTGCAAACTGCAAATGTCTTTCTGGAGAAAGCGGGTTCACATATTATTATTTATTATTATTATTATTATTATTATTATTATTATTATTAGTTATTATTGTAGCATCATTTATTCCATGGTGCTTTACATGTGAAAATGGACATACATAAAAACAAATACAATAATCTTGAACAAAAAGAGTCATCGACTGGTACAGGAGAGAGGACCCTGCCCGTGAGGGATCACAATCTACAAATATGTCTAAGTAAATGTTTTCCTCCTAGGGGAAACCTCACATAATTATCATTATTAGTTTTTTTCTTATTTATAATGTATAATGACTTTTTATATAATTTTAGGGGAGGACATGGTGGGGCACAGATCATCCACATGGAGGCACAGAAAAGTCTATCGCTCCAAAATACTCTACTATTCAGCCCTCCGAAAAAAAGATTGAAAGAAAACCAACTGATATAAGGTTGTAATAAATAGGGTCAATATCTATAAAACATCTCTATATTTTTCTGGAGAATTGATAAGACAGACTAAGAAGAGGGAAACAAATGCCACTGTGATCAGAACATAAGACATTTATGGCTTTTTATATCTTTGGGAACTAGAGTATATGTTGTTTTATCGTTCATTTGCCAAAATACACAAAAATGTCTTTATAATCTAAAAGCAACCTCTGTCAGCCGAGAGCACAGATGATTCCTTCAGTATTCCTTCAGATGACGCCTTCAGTATTTGGTCAGTATTTCACATCAGTATTTATAAGCCAAAACCAGGAGTGGAACAAATAGAGGAAAAGTATAATAGAAACATATGCACCACTTCTACATTTATCACCCACTCCTGGTTTTGGCTTACAAATACTGATGTAAAATACTGAGCAAATACTGACCGTGTGAATGTGGCCACATACTTCTCTTTTCTGCCCTGCCATGTATAGGACATTGAAGAGAACTCACTCTGTGAGCTCAGTTCAGACTAAAAATAAAAGGCCAACTCTTCAGCTGTCTGAACATTCCTGAAAGGAGATTTTAGAAAGATTCTGGGATCAGACAGAATTACACTACACACTAAAATGTTTGGAGGATGGGACCTTTAGGAAAGGGAATTCAACTGCTGTAAAAGATTACTCTAGTCTCCCTTTTACATGGGTCAAGGAGACTTTTTTTTTACCTTCACTTCATGTAGAAGTGAGGACATCACTGAAACACAATGCACTACGAATATGCACTGCAGCAAGATTATAATTGTCGTTTATAAGAAACCTACAGCTGTGGGTGATGCCTATAACTTCTAAATAATGTAATATATGGACCAGTGGTGCCGTACTATACAAGTTATGTTGGAAATATTTCAATCAATATTCACAACATATTCTTCTATAGAAGGAAAAAAAAGTTAAAAATCCAGTTGCATCTAGGTCTGCTTCATAGTTTGTATTATGCTCCCGAGAAGAGCGTGTAGCTGTAGAGCAAGGCGTGCACACTGCTGCCACCTATAGGGCAAGAGGTGGAATAAAATTGATCTAAAATTCACAAACCACAATTTTAATAAAGCGCTGAAAAGGTATGTAGGCAAATTACTTTAAGGGTAGGGTCACATAATTGTTTTCTCTCCGTCTGAGAAAAACAATCCAATAATGGTAATCAGACTCTGATTAGAGTGTGATCTGCTTTTTTCTGTGGTGGATTTAAATAGTCGTGTGCACAAGCCCTAATAATGAACTATGGACTGAAATGTTTGTTGAGAGATCTGCAGAAGTATAAACATGGTGCCAATAAGGAGGATTTTTGCAGCATAAATAGAAAATGGATAGGAAAGGTAAAACAGCTAAGCGTGCATTTCGGCTGCACTTTCCCCATATACACACTAGATTCTGCCTGAACTTTCACCATTTACATCATATTACACATTGCCTGTATGTTCCCCATAGACACTCCATTTAATCTGACGTGCCTCTATAATATGCCAAATGTATGCTCCCATAAGCTCACACTGGATTCTACAGCACTTCTTTGTAACACCATTTTCATACAGAACCATAATGTGATCTTATATCTGAGCCTATGTAAAAATGGTTGCAAGTTCCTGACACATACAATAGGTATTCTCCTCATTCCTCATGTTGGCTGTCACAAAATATATAATTGGCTGACAGATAATTGACATAATATGTCGAATTATTTATTGTTAAGATCAAGGAAAATTGAAAGATCCAGTTCTAACATTTTTGGAATGTCCACATGTCCGGTGTCTGGGAGCCATACCTATCCCAAGACTGACGCTCACCAGGCCTTCATTCCACCTGCCATTGGCCGCTGCATTAATGTGAACAGTGAATGAAGAGTTATTTACTCATATTTGCAACTGCCCTCATTCATTCCTATGGGATCAAAGAAAAAAAGGAGCATGACTGAAATAAAATCTATAGTTACAGACAGATATTTGACCCTTGGAAAGGACAAATGGGAATCTGCCACAGCCTCCACGACTGTCACCAAATCCTGATAATAGCAGCTTGGAATGTAATGATTATGTCTAGCAGTAGTTAATCACAAATTATATGGCATCTCTACTTGAGATGCCACCCCTGGAATTGTTTTGCTCAGGAGCCTCTAGCAATCTAGATTTGGCCCAGAGAATAGAAATAATACTTCTTACAGCTGAGATTTTGCTACAATGTATCCAGTAGATAGAACCTCTCTGACAGGGTGATATAATGTTACTACAAATAGATACATAAGTAGATCATGGAAACAGCAGTTGCCGAAGTGTATGGAAAATGTTTACTGTAAAAGGAGCTCACAATATACTTTTTTTTCTAGCCCCTTCATGACCCAGCCTATTTTGACCTTAAAGACCTTGCCGTTTTTTGCAATTCTGACCAGTGTCCCTTTATGAGGTAATAACTCAGGAACGCTTCAACGGATCCTAGCGGTTCTGAGATTGTTTTTTCGTGACATATTGGGCTTCATGTTAGTGGTAAATTTAGGTCAATAAATTATGCGTTTATTTGTGATAAAAATGGAAATTTGGCGAAAATTTTGAAAATTTCGCAATTTTCACATTTTGAATTTTTATTCTGTTAAACCAGAGAGTTATGTGACACAAAATAGTTAATAAATAACATTTCCCACATGTTTACTTTACATCAGCACAATTTTGGAAACAAAATTTTTTTTTGCTAGGAAGTTATAAGGGTTAAAATTTGACCAGCGATTTCTCATTTTTACAACGAAATTTACAAAACCATTTTTTTTAGGGACCACCTCACATTTGAAGTCAGTTTGAGGGGTCTATATGGCTGAAAATACCCAAAAGTGACACCATTCTAAAAACTGCACCCCTCAAGGTACTCAAAACCACATTCAAGAAGTTTATTAATCCTTCAGGTGCTTCACAGCAGCAGAAGCAACATGGAAGGAAAAAATGAACATTTAACTTTTTAGTCACAAAAATTATCTTTTAGCAACAATTTTTTTATTTTCCCAATGGTAAAAGGAGAAACTGAACCACGAAAGTTGTTGTCCAATTTGTCCTGAGTACGCTGATACCTCATATGTGGGGGTAAACCACTGTTTGGGCGCACGGCAGGGCTTGGAAGGGAAGGAGCGCCATTTGACTTTTTGAATCAAAAATTGGCTCCACTCTTTAGCGGACACCATGTCACGTTTGGAGAGCCCCCGTGTGCCTAAAAATTGGAGCTCCCCCACAAGTGACCCTATTTTGGAAACTAGACGCCCCAAGGAACTTATCTAGATGCATAGTGAGCACTTTGAACCGCCAGGTGCTTCACAAATTGATCCGTAAAATAAAAAAGTACTTTTTTTTCACAAAAAAATTCTTTTAGCCTCAATTTTTACATTTTCACATGGGCAACAGGATAAAATGGATCCTAAAATTTGTTGGGCAGTTTCTCCTGAGTACACTGATACCTCATATGTGGGGGTAAACCACTGTTTGGGCACATGGCAAGGCTCGGAAGGGAAGGAGCGCCATTTGACTTTTTGAATGAAAAATTATCTCCATCGTTAGCGGACACCATGTCGTGTTTGGAAAGCTCCTGTGTGCCTAAACATTGGCGCTCCCCCACAAGTGACCCCATTTTGGAAACTAGACCCCCCAAGGAACTTATTTAGATGCCTAGTGAGCACTTTAAACCCTCAGGTGCTTCACAAATTGATCTGTAAAAATGAAAAAGTACTTTTTTTTTCACAAAAAAATTCTTTTTGCCTCAATTTTTTCATTTTCACATGGGCAATAGGATAAAATGGATCATAAAATTAGTTGGGCAATTTCTCCCGAGTACGCCGATATCTCATATGTGGGGGTAAACCACTGTTTGGGCACTCGGCAGGGCTCGGAAGGGAAGGCGCGCCATTTGACTTTTTGAATGGAAAATTAGCTCCAATTGTTAGCGGACACAATGTCGCGTTTGGAGAGCCCCTGTGTGCCTAAACATTGGAGCTCCCCCACAAGTGACCCCATTTTGGAAACTAGACCCCCCAAGGAACTTATCTAGATGCATGTTGAGCACTTTAAACCCCCAGGTGCTTCACAGAAGTTTATAACGCAGAGCCATGAAAATAAAAAATAATTTTTCTTTCCTCAAAAATGATTTTTTAGCCTGGAATTTCCTATTTTGCCAAGGGTAATAGGAGAAATTGGACCGTAAATGTGGTTGTCCAGTTTGTCCTGAGTACGCTGATACCCCATATGTGGGGGTAAACCACTGTTTGGGTGCACGGCAGGGCTTGGAAGAGAAGGCACGCCATTTGGCTTTTTAAATGGAAAATTAGCTCCAATCATTAGCGGACACCATGTCACGTTTGGAGAGCCCCTGTGTGCCTAAACATTGGAGATTTCCCAGAAATGACCCCATTTTGGAAACTAGTCCACCAAAGGAACTAATCTAGATGTGTGGTGAGGACTTTGAACCCCCAAGTGCTTCACAGAAGTTTATAACGCAGAGCCATGAAAATAAAATAAAAAATTATTTTCTCAAAAATGATCTTTTAGCCTGCAATTTTTTATTTTCCCAAGGGTATCAGGAGAAATTTGACCCCAAAAGTTGTTGTCCAGTTTCTCCTGAGTACGCTGATACCCCATATGTGGGAGTAAACTACTGTTTGGGCACATGCCGGGGCTCGGAAGTGAAGTAGTGAGATTTTGAAATGCAGACTTTGAAGGAATGCTCTGTGGGCGTCACGTTGCGTTTGCAGAGCCCCTGATGTGGCTTACCAGTAGAAACCCCCCACAAGTGACCCCATTTTAGAAACTAGACCCTGAAAGGAACTTATCTAGATGTGTGGTGAGCACTTTGAACCCCCAAGTGCTTCACAGAAGTTTATAATGCAGAGCCGTGAAAATAATAAATACGTTTTCTTTCCTCAAGAATAATTATTTAGCCCAGAATTTTTTAATTTTCCCAAGGGTAACAGGAGAAATTTGACCCCAAAAGTTGTTGTCCAGTTTCTCCTGAGTACGCTGATACCCCATGTGTGGAGGTAAACCACTGTTTGGGCACACGTCGGGGCTCAGACGGGAAGTAGTGACTTTTGAAATGCAGACTTTGATGGAATGGTCTGCGGGCGTCACGTTGCATTTGCAGAGCCCCTGGTGTGCCTAAACAGTAGAAACCCCCCACAAGTGACCCCATTTTAGAAACTAGACCCCCCAAGGAACTATGTGGTGAGCACTTTGAACCCCCAAGTGCTTCACAGACGTTTACAACGCAGAGCCGTGAAAATAAAAAATCATTTTTCTTTCCTCAAAAATGATGTTTTAGCAAGCATTTTTTTATTTTCACAAGGGTAACAGGAGAAATTGGACCCCAGTAATTGTTGCGCAGTTTATCCTGAGTATGCTGGTACCCCATATGTGGGGGTAAACCACTGTTTGGGCACACGTCAGGGCTCGGAATTGAGGGAGCACCATTTGACTTTTTGAATACGAGATTGGCTGGAATCAATGGTGGCGCCATGTTGCGTTTGGAGACCCCTGATGTGCCTAAACAGTGGTAACCCCTCAATTCTACCTCCAACACTAACCCCAACACACCCCTAACCCTAATCCCAACTGTAGCCATAACCCTAATCACAACCCTAACCACAACCCTAATTCCAACCCTAACCCTAAGGCTATGTGCCCACGTTGCGGATTCGTGTGAGATTTTTTCAGCATCATTTTTGAAAAATCCGCGGGTAAAAGGCACTGCGTTTTACCTGCGGATTTTCCGCGGATTTCCAGTGTTTTTTGTGCGGATTTCACCTGCGGATTCCTATTGAGGAACAAGTGTAAAACGCTGCGGAATCCGCACAAAGAATTGACATGCTGCGGAAAATACAACGCAGCGTTTCCGCGCGGTATTTTCCGCACCATGGGCACAGCGGATTTGGTTTTCCATGGTACTGTAAACCTGATGGAACACTGCTGCGAATCCGCAGCGGCCAATCCGCTGCGGATCCGCAGCCAAATCCGCACCGTGTGCACATAGCCTAATTCTAAAGGTATGTGCACACGCAGCAGTTTCCCATGAGTTTACAGTTCAATGTAAACCTATGGGAAACAAAAATCGCTGTACACGTGCTGCGGAAAAACTGCACGGAAACACAGCGGTTTACATTCCGCAGCATGTCACTTCTTTGTGCAGATTCCGCAGCGGTTTTACAACTGCTCAAATAGAAAATCACAGTTGTAAAACCGCAGTGAAATGCGCAGAAAAAACGCGGTAAATCCGCCATAAATCCGCAGCGGTTTAGCACTGCGGATTTATCAAATCCGCAGCGGAAAAATCCACAGAGGACTAGAATACGTGTGCACATACCGAAACCCTAACCCTAACCCTAGCCCTAACCCTAACCCTAGCCCTAACCCTACCCCTAACCCTACCCCTAGCCCTAACCCTACCCCTAACCCTACCCCTAACCCTACCCCTAACCCTAGCCCTAACCCTAGCCCTACCCCTAACCCTAACCCTATTCTAACATTAGTGGAAAAAAAAATTCTTTATTTTTTTATTGTCCCTACCTATGGGGGTGACAAAGGGGGGGGGTCATTTATTATTTTTTTTATTTTGATCACTGAGATAGAGATATAATCTATCTCAGTGATCAAAATGCACTTTGGAACGAATCTGCCGGCCGGCAGATTCGGCGGGCGCACTGCGCATGCGCCCGCCATTTTGGAAGATGGCGGCGCCCGGGGAGAAGACGGACGGACCCCGACAGGATCGGTAAGTATGATGGGGTGGGGGGATCGGAGCATGGGGGGGGGTGAATCGGAGCGCAGGAGGGGTGGAACGGAGCACGGGGGGTTGGAACGGAGCACGGGGGGTGGAACGGAGCACGGGGGGGTGTAACGGAGCACGGAGGGGGGTGGATCGGAGTGCAGGGGGGGTGATTGGAGCACGGTGAGGGTGATTGGAGCATGGGGGAGTGGACAAGAGCACGGGGGGAGCGGACCACAGGACGGAGGGGAGCCGGAGCAGTGTACCGGACAGATCGGAGGGCTGGGGGGGCGATCGGTGGGGTGGGGGCACATTAGTGTTTCCAGTCATGGCCGATGATATTGCAGCATCGGCCATGGCTGGATTGTAATATTTCACCAGTTATAATAGGTGAAATATTACAAATCGCTCTGATTGGCAGTTTCACTTTCAACAGCCAATCAGAGCGATCGTAGCCACGGGGGGGGGGGTGAAGCCACCCCCCCTGGGCTAAACTACCACTCCCCCTGTCCCTGCAGATCGGGTGAAATGGTAGTTAACCCTTTCACCCGATCTGCAGGGACGCGATCTTTCCATGACGCCACATAGGCGTCACAGGTCGGATTGGCACCGACTTTCATGACGCCTATGTGGCGTCAAAGGTCGGGAAGGGGCTAGATAAAGGACTACGACAATAAAGCCAAGGTTCCTCTTTAGTTATCATTTATTTATGGATAATGACTTTGTTCACATCACTTGAGTCCTACTTGGTGTTTATGCCAGGAAAAGAGTTGTTAGATTATTTTTATCAATTAACAAAATCCAAATAGGAAAAACAAAAGATAAATTAAAGTGAAATCAATATTTGGTGTAAATGCTCTAGTCCTCGGTACTCGAATGAAGCAGGCCATACACTCGGACGGGCTCAACTCGAGTACTGAGTATAATCGAAATCAATGGGAGCTTGAGCATTTTTCTGGAAGACCAGGAGAGCTGAGGAGGCAGGAAAAACATAGAAATTTATGGAAATAGTGCTCAAATGGAATGGAAACAACAGGAGGAAGACGCCTGGATGCATGTCTGATTTCCCGGTCGCTGCAGGGAATAATGTTGTCAGAGTATTATGCCACTTTTGCGGACAGACAATAAAACATACAAAACTGAAGATAAAAATGGATTTTCCAGGAAAAAATGTTAGGAAACATTCTTTCCTATAGAGTGACTTTCAAATATGGCAAAATTACGGTAAAAAGGGAGAAAAAAAAACCTTCTCCGCCCCTTAATAGCCAGGCCATCTCTCAATGTATTTCAGAGTCGCCTACCGTAGATGACACAGTAGACGGGGAAATAAAACTGCTCCCACCGGTAGTCACCGGTAAATGTAATTTTACCATTTTACTTCCATATCTGGGAATGTGGTGTGTGTGACATGGTCAGAAACATCCTGTTTAATTTATGAAGGCGAGACTCTGAAACTCACAAAGCCTATGCAGACAATGCAAGAACTGCCAAAAATTAGGAGGAAGATTAACTCAGATACACCCTGTATTAGACATAAAGGAGGGCATCATACACATCCTATTAAAATTGTTAGGTAGTGGGACTACTAGACTCATAAAGACTATGCACTAAGTGCAAGGGCTGCCAAAAATTAAAAGGGGGGAAAGCAATACACCCTGGAAGACACGTAGAGGAGAGCCTCAGAAAACATTTTTTTCCCACTTTTATGAAGTGGGACTTCTAGACTGGTAAAGCCTATGCACTAAGTGTGAGGGATCAAAAACATTTACAGCTGGGTATGCATACAGTGAGGAAAATCAGTATTTGGTACACTGACGATTTTGCAAGTTTTCCCACCTACAAAGAATGTAAAAAAAGTATTTGATACAATAGAAAAACAGAACTTAATATTTGGTGAAGAAACCTTTGTTTGCAATTACAGAGGTCAGACGTTTAATGTAGTTCTTGACCAAGTTTGCACACAATGCAGCAGGGATTTTGGCCCAATCCTCCAAGCAGATCTTCTCCAGATCTTTCAGATTTTGAGGCTGTTGCCGGGCAACATTGAGTTTCAGCTCCCTTCAAAGATTTTCTTGCCAGGCCAATACAGGACCTTGAAATGCTTATTACGGAGACACTCCTTAGTTGCCCTGGCTGTGTGTTTCGGGCTATTGTCACACTGGAAGACCCAGCCACAACACATCTTCAATGCTATTACTGAGGGAAGGAGGTTATTGGCCAAAATCTCACAATACATGACTCTATCCATCCTCCCTTCAATACGATGCAGTTGTCCTGAACCCTTTTGCAGAAAAGCACTCCCGAAGTATGATGTTTCCCCCACCATGCTTCACTGTTGAGACTGTGTTCTTGGGGTGTACTCATCCTTCTTCTTCCTGCAAACGCAGCAACTGGAGTTCTATTTTTGTCTCATCTGACCATATGACCTCCTCTGGATCATCAACATGGTCACTGATGAACTTCAAAATGGCCTGGACAACTACTAGCGTGAGCAGAGAGACCTTGTGTCCTATGCAGGATTTCAATCCATGACGGTGTAGTATGCTACTATGGTAAGGTTTGAGACTGTGGTCCAAGCTCATTCAGGTCATTAACCAGGTTCTCCTGTGTAGTTCTGGACTGATTCCTGACCTTTCTAAAGCCCCCGTCACACAAAGCGAGATCGCTAGCGAGATCGCTGCTGAGTCACAAGTTTTGTGACGCAACAGCGACCTCAGTAGGGATCTCGCCATGTGTGACACGTAGCAGCGACCAGGCCCCTGCTGTGAGATCGCTGGTCGTGTCGGAATGGCCGGGGCCTTTAGGATCATCCTTACCCCACAAGTAGAGCTTTTGCATAGAGCCCCAGATCGAGAAGATTGACAGTCATCTCGTGTTTCTTCCATTTCCTAATAAATGTGCAACAGTTGTTGCCTTCCACCAGGCTGATTGCCTATTGTCCTGTAGCTGATCCCAGCCTTGTGCAAGTCTACAATTGTGTTCATGGTGTCCTTAGAAAGCTTTTTGGTCATGGCCATTGCGGAGAGGTTGGAGTGTGATTGATTGAGGGGGTGGATAGGTGTCTTTTTTATAACAAGTTCAAACAGTTGCAAATAAAACAGGTAATGAGTGCAGAGTAGTAGAGCTTCTTAAAGAAAAACTAACAGGTCTGTGAGAGCCAGAATTATTGCTGATCAAATAGGTGATCAAACACTTATTTAATGCAATAAAATCCAATATAATGATTTAAAAATCATATAATGTGATTTTCATTTTTTTATTTGTAGAATATGTCTCTCACAGTTGAAGTGTGCCAACGATAAAAAATTACAGACCTCTACATTTTTTGTAAGAGGGAAAACTTGCAAAATCAGCAGTGTATCAAATATATATATATATATATATATATATATATATGTATATATATATATATATATATATATGTATATATATATATATATATATATATATATATATATATATATATATATATATATATACGAATATAGTGGGTAAAATACGTAAGAGAATTGTAGAGATAGGTCTCATACACATTCTGTCAAAATTATGAAGAGGGCATTATATACCCCCATGAAAAATTAAGAACGAGGGTCGCACGATGACTCTCTAAAAATTATGAGCGAAGGCCTGATGAGGACCCAGTAAAAATTTGAGAAAGGGCCGCATGATGACCTGTAATGTGAACATAAAAATGGATATTTTGAGTCCATATTAAAATACACAGTATGCATTCAGTCAATGACAGAGCAACATTGCTGGTCATACTATTACAGACAATGCTCATAGTGACACAATCTTGAGAAATGTTTACTTCATAGTCTGAAAGCTTTTACTTCACAAATATTTCTATGTTTTTGTATGTTTGTTGTTTGTTATTGTAAAACATGGAGGTTTATTTAGCATCCATCTGCTGTGGACTCATGTAATCCTTGGGAGCTTTTATATTGTGTGAGTTTATTGCCACATTGTCTGATGTTTGCCTGGTATCTCTGATTCATCTTATCCCAAAAGCTGGCCACTAGAGCCAAACCACAGTTACTGCATATTGCAAATCTACTATATAATTGTCTAAGGGTCACTTCCGCCTTTCTGTCTGTCTGTCACGGATATTCATTGGTCGCGGCCTCTGTCTGTCATGGAAATCCAAGTCGCCCACGACCATTGCCACAACCAATCAGCAATGGCCATAGTCTGGCTGCGAAATGGCCGCTGCTTTACTGCCCTGCAATCAGCGCTGAGCGCTCACACAGGGTTAATGCCAGCATTAACGGAGCGCGGTGTAACGCACTCCGTTAACGCAGCTATTAACCCTGTGCGACCAACTTTATACTATTGATACTGCGTATGCAGCATCAATAGTGAAAAGATCTAATGTTACAAATAATAATAATAAAAAAAAGGTTATTCTCACCTACCGACGTCGCGCGCTGTCCTCGGCAGTGCAAGCGGCAGGTTCTGATGCCAAGGATGCTATGCGAGAAGGACCTGCCATGACGTCACGGTCATGTGACCGCGACGTCATCACAGGTCCTGCGTTCATACCAACCCTGGGACCGGAAGCTGCCGCGTGCACCGCACACAGGCACCAGGACTTCAAGGGGCCTTCGGAAGGTGATTATATGTTTATTTTTTATTTTAAGGTGTGTGTGTATATACCTAATAATGGGGCACTGTGTACGGTGGGATGGAGGACTGCACAGGATAGGGGGAGAGCTGGGTGTGTATATACCTAATAATGGGGCACTGTGTACGGTGGGATGGAGGACTGCACACGATAGGGGGAGAGCTGTGTGTGTATATATACCTAATAATGGGGCACTGTGTACGGTGGGATGGAGGACTGCACAGGATAGGGGGAGAGCTGAGTGTGTATATACCTAATATTGGGGCTCTGTGTACGGTGGGATGGAGGACTGCACAGGATAGGGGGTGAGCTGTGTGTATATTCCTAATAATGGGGCTCTGTATACGGTGGGATGGAGGGCTTCACAGGATAGGGGGAGAGGTGTGTGTGTGTATATACCTAATAATGCGGCACTGTGTACGGTGGGATGGAGGGCTGCACAGGATAGGGGGAGAGGTGTGTGTGTGTGTATATACCTAATAATGGGGCTCTGTGTACGGTGGAATGGAGGACTGCACCGGATAGGGGGAGAGCTGTGTGTATATGCCTAATAATGGGGCTCTGTACGGTGGGATGGAGGGCTGCACAGGATAGGGGCAGTGCTGTGTGTATATGCCTAATAATTGGGCTCTGTATGGTGGGATAGAGGGCTGCACTGGATAGGGGGAGAGCTGTGTGTATATGCCTAATAATTGGGCTCTGTACGGTGGGATGGAGGGCTGCACTGGATAGGGTGTGAGGTGTGTGTGTGTATATCTATATATATAATTGTCTAAGGGGTACTTCCGTCTTTCTGTCTGCAACTTCCGTAATGGAAATCCCGCGTCGTTGATTGGTCTTGCCAGCTGCCTGTCATGGCTGCCGCGACCAATCAGCGACGGGCACAGTCCGATTAGTCCCTCCCTACTCCCCTGCAGTCAGTGCCCGGCGCCCGCATACTCCCCTCCAGTCACCGCTCACACAGGGTTAATGCCAGCGGTAACGGACTGCGTTATATCGCAGGCCATAGCACAGGCCACGTAGATTTTGTCTGCTATATACTACATGGCTCCTATATACTATGTGGCCTGTGCTATATACTATGTGGCTGCTATACACATACATACATACATATTCTAGAATACCCCATGCGTTAGAATCAGGCCACCATCTAGACTATAATATATAATGCTGTGTCCGAAGCCTTTATAGACTGCGCAAGAGCGACAGTCTGGACCCCACAGAGCTACGCATCTGGGGATGCAGCAGAGCAGGCACATTCAATCTTCCTGCTCTGTTGCCTGACTGCTATGGGCCCCTGAGCAGGCGGGGGGGGGGGGGCCAGTGCCAGCAGTGGGCCCCCGCCTGTCATCACAGGGTCAGCTGTATCAGCATCTAGCTGATGCAGCTGACCACATTGATGAGGGAAGGAGCGCTACGCTCCTTCTCTCATCATCCCCCTGTCAGCGTCTGACGTCACTGACGCCAACACTGACAGTAGGTGCGATGACATCACTGCCTGGCGCCCACAGTCCGGAAGTGAGCGGGAGCAGCGCAGGAACCAGGAAGAAGAGAGGTGATTATTTATTGTTTTTCTTTATGGGGGCTGCCTTATACTACAGGGTCTCCCCTGTGGGGGGTGCAGCCTTATACTACAGAGTCTGCCTGTGAGGGGAGCTGCCTTATACTACAGGGTCTGCCTGTGGGGGGAGCTGCCTTATACTACAGTGTCTGCCTGTGGGGGGTGCTGCCTTAACTACAGGGTCTGCCTGTGGGGGGGAGCTGCCTTATACTACAGTGTCTGCCTGTTGGGGGGTGTGTTGTGAATTCTGTGGCTGAATTCACTCCTGTGGTCACAAGTGGTACTGCAGCTTCTGAGCTTCCTCCCTCAGGTGTTCTGGTGAGCTCGTTAACTGCTTCATTACTTAACTCCGCCTGATGCTGCTATCCTTGCTCCTTGTCAATGTTTCAGTGTTGGATCTGAGCTTCTCCTGATTGTTCCTGTGACCTGCTGCTCTGTATAGCTAAGTGCTTTTTGCTTTTTTGTTGCTTTTTTTTCTGTCCAGCTTGTCTTTTGTTTTGCTGGAAGCTCTGAGACGCAAAGGGTGTACCGCCGTGCCGTTAGTTCGGCACGGTGGGTTTTTTTTGCCCCCTTTGCGTGGTTTTGCTTTAGGGTTTTTTGTAGACTGCAAAGTTCGCTTTACTGTCCTCACTCTGTCCTAGAATATCGGGCCCCACTTTGCTGAATCTATTTCATCCCTACGTTTTGTCTTTTCATCTTACTCACAGTCATTATATGTGGGGGGCTGCCTTTTCCTTTGGGGAATTTCTCTGGGGCAAGTCAGGCCTATTTTTCTATCTTCAGGCTAGCTAGTTTCTTAGGCTGTGCCGAGTTGCCTAGGTAGTTGTTAGGCGCAATCCACAGCCGCTTTTAGTTGTGTTTAGGATAGGATCAGGTGTGCAGTCTACAGAGTTTCCACGTCTCAGAGCTCGTTCTTGTATTTTTGGGTATTTGTCAGATCACTGTGTGCGCTCTTATCGCTAAGCACACTGTGTTTCTGGATTGCCTTCATAACACCTGTCATTAGCAAACATAACAGTACAAGGAGCCTAACTAATGATTCTCAATAGAGGGAAAGAAAAAGTTCTGACATCATTTTTTTTTTTTTCTGCTCTGTGTTCACTTTTTTTTTTTCCCCTAGACATTTGGGTGATTCTGGACACAGGTGTGGACATGGATATTCAGGGTCTGTGCTCTTCAATGGATAATCTCGTTATAAATGTACAAAAAATTCAAGATACTATTGATCAGAAATCTATGTTAGAACCAAGAATTCCTATTCCTGATTTGTTTTTTGGAGATAGAACTAAGTTTCTAAGTTTCAAAAATAATTGTAAGCTATTTCTGGCCTTGAAACCTCATTCTTCTGGTAATCCTATTCAACAGGTTTTGATTATTATTTCTTTTTTGCGCGGTGACCCTCAAGACTGGGCATTTTCTCTTGCGCCAGGAGACCCTGCATTGAGTAGTGTCGATGCGTTTTTCCTGGCGCTCGGATTGCTGTACGATGAGCCTAATTCAGTGGATCAGGCTGAGAAAAATTTGCTGGCTTTGTGCCAGGGTCAGGATGATATAGAAGTATATTGTCAGAAATTTAGGAAATGGTCAGTACTCACTCAGTGGAATGAATCTGCGCTGGCAGCTTTGTTCAGAAAGGGTCTCTCTGAGGCTCTTAAGGATGTCATGGTGGGATTTCCTATGCCTGCTGGTTTGAATGAGTCTTTGTCTTTGGCCATTCAGATCGGTAGACGCTTGCGCGAGCGTAAATCTGTGCACCATTTGGCGGTACTGCCTGAGGTTAAACCTGAGCCTATGCAGTGCGATAGGACTATGACTAGAGTTGAACGGCAGGAATACAGACGTCTGAATGGTCTGTGTTTCTACTGTGGTGATTCCACTCATGCTATTTCTGATTGTCCTAAGCGCACTAAGCGGTCCGCTAGGTCTGCCGTCATTGGTACTGTACAGTCCAAATTCCTTCTGTCCATTACCTTGATATGCTCTTTGTCGTCGTTTTCTGTCATGGCGTTTGTGGATTCGGGCGCGGCCCTGAATCTGATGGATTTGGATTATGCTAAACGTTGTGGGTTTTTCTTGGAGCCTTTGCGGTGTCCTATTCCATTGAGAGGAATTGATGCTACACCTTTGGCCAAGAATAAACCTCAATACTGGGCCCAGCTGACCATGTGCATGGCTCCTGCACATCAGGAAGTTATTCGCTTTCTGGTGTTGCATAATCTGCATGATGTGGTCGTGTTGGGGTTGCCATGGCTACAAACCCATAATCCAGTATTGGATTGGAATTCCATGTCGGTATCCAGCTGGGGTTGTCAGGGGGTACATGGTGATGTTCCATTTTTGACGATTTCGTCATCCACCCCTTCTGAGGTCCCAGAGTTCTTGTCTGATTATCAGGATGTATTTGAAGAGCCCAAGTCCGATGCTCTACCTCCGCATAGGGATTGTGATTGTGCTATCAATTTGATTCCTGGTAGTAAATTCTCTAAAGGTCGATTATTTAATTTATCCGTGCCCGAACACGCCGCTATGCGCAGTTATGTGAAGGAATCCCTGGAGAAGGGACATATTCGCCCATCGTCATCACCACTGGGAGCAGGGTTCTTCTTTGTAGCCAAGAAGGATGGTTCGCTGAGACCGTGTATTGATTACCGCCTTCTTAATAAGATCACTGTTAAATTTCAGTATCCCTTGCCATTGTTATCTGACTTGTTTGCTCGGATTAAGGGGGCTAGTTGGTTCACTAAGATAGATCTTCGTGGTGCGTATAATCTGGTGAGAATCAGGCAAGGAGATGAATGGAAAACTGCATTCAATACGCCCGAGGGTCATTTTGAGTATCTAGTGATGCCGTTCGGACTTGCCAATGCTCCATCTGTGTTTCAGTCTTTTATGCATGACATCTTCCGTGAGTATCTGGATAAATTCCTGATTGTTTACTTGGATGACATTTTGATCTTCTCAGATGATTGGGAGTCTCATGTGAAGCAGGTCAGAATGGTTTTTCAGGTCCTGCGTGCTAACTCTTTGTTTGTGAAGGGATCAAAGTGTCTCTTCGGTGTGCAGAAAGTTTCATTTTTGGGGTTCATCTTTACCCCTTCTACTATCGAGATGGATCCAGTTAAGGTCCGAGCCATCCAGGATTGGATTCAGCCGACATCTCTGAAAAGTCTGCAAAAGTTCCTGGGCTTTGCTAATTTTTATCGTCGCTTCATCTGTAATTTTTCTAGCATTGCCAAACCATTGACCGATTTGACCAAGAAGGGTGCTGATTTGGTTAATTGGTCTTCTGCTGCTGTGGAAGCTTTTCAGGAGTTGAAGCGTCGTTTTTGTTCTGCCCCTGTGTTGTGTCAGCCAGATGTTTCTCTTCCGTTCCAGGTCGAGGTTGATGCTTCTGAGATTGGAGCAGGGGCGGTTTTGTCACAGAGAGGTTCTGATTGCTCAGTGATGAAACCATGTGCCTTCTTTTCCAGGAAGTTTTCGCCCGCTGAGCGTAATTATGATGTGGGCAATCGAGAGTTGCTGGCCATGAAGTGGGCATTCGAGGAGTGGCGTCATTGGCTTGAAGGAGCTAAGCATCGCGTGGTGGTATTGACTGATCATAAGAACTTGACTTATCTCGAGTCTGCCAAGTGCTTGAATCCTAGACAGGCCCGTTGGTCGTTATTTTTTGCCCGCTTCGACTTTGTGATTTCGTACCTTCCGGGCTCTAAAAATGTGAAGGCGGATGCTCTGTCTAGGAGTTTTGTGCCCGACTCTCCGGGTTTATCTGAGCCAGCGGGTATCCTCAAGGAAGGAGTCATTGTGTCTGCCATCTCCCCTGATTTGCGGCGGGTGCTGCAAAAATTTCAGGCGAATAAACCTGATCGTTGTCCAGCAGAGAAACTGTTCGTCCCTGATAGGTGGACTAATAAACTTATCTCTGAACTTCATTGTTCGGTGTTGGCTGGTCATCCTGGAATCTTTGGTACCAGAGAGTTAGTGGCTAGATCCTTCTGGTGGCCATCTCTGTCACGGGATGTACGTACTTTTGTGCAGTCCTGTGGGATTTGTGCTAGGGCTAAGCCCTGCTGTTCTCGTGCCAGTGGGTTGCTTTTGCCCTTGCCGGTCCCAAAGAGGCCTTGGACACATATTTCGATGGATTTCATTTCTGACCTTCCCGTTTCTCAAAAGATGTCAGTCATTTGGGTGGTCTGTGATCGCTTTTCTAAAATGGTCCATCTGGTGCCCTTGGCTAAATTGCCTTCCTCCTCTGATTTGGTACCTTCGTTCTTTCAGCATGTGGTTCGGTTGCATGGCATTCCTGAGAATATTGTTTCTGACAGAGGTTCCCAGTTTGTTTCAAGGTTTTGGCGAGCCTTTTGTGGTAGGATGGGCATTGACCTATCCTTTTCCTCGGCTTTCCATCCTCAGACTAATGGCCAGACCGAACGAACCAATCAGACCTTGGAAACATATCTGAGATGTTTTGTTTCTGCAGACCAGGATGATTGGGTGTCCTTTTTGCCGTTGGCTGAGTTCGCCCTTAATAATCGGGCCAGCTCGGCTACCTTGGTTTCTCCATTTTTTTGCAATTCTGGGTTCCATCCTCGTTTCTCTTCAGGACAGGTTGAGTCTTCGGACTGTCCTGGTGTGGATTCTGTGGTGGATAGGTTGCAGCAGATCTGGACTCAGGTAGTGGACAATTTGATCTTGTCCCAGGAGAAAGCTCAACTTTTCGCTAATCGCAGATGCCGTGTGGGTCCCCGACTTCGTGTTGGGGATCTGGTTTGGTTATCTTCTCGTCATATTCCTATGAAGGTTTCCTCTCCTAAATTTAAACCTCGTTTTATTGGTCCGTATAGGATTTCTGAGGTTCTCAATCCTGTGTCTTTTCGTTTGACCCTCCCAGACTCCTTTTCCATACATAATGTATTCCATAGGTCGTTGTTGCGGAGATACGTGGCACCTATGGTTCCATCTGTTGAGCCTCCTGCCCCGGTTTTGGTGGAGGGGGAATTGGAGTATATTGTGGAGAAGATTTTGGATTCTCGTGTTTCTAGACGGAAACTCCAGTATCTGGTTAAATGGAAGGGTTATGCTCAGGAAGATAATTCCTGGGTTTTTGCCTCTGATGTTCATGCTTCCGATCTTGTTCGTGCCTTTCATGCGGCTCATCCTGGTTGGCCTGGGGGCTCTGGTGAGGGTTCGGTGACCCCTCCTCAAGGGGGGGGTACTGTTGTGAATTCTGTGGCTGAATTCACTCCTGTGGTCACAAGTGGTACTGCAGCTTCTGAGCTTCCTCCCTCAGGTGTTCTGGTGAGCTCGTTAACTGCTTCATTACTTAACTCCGCCTGATGCTGCTATCCTTGCTCCTTGTCAATGTTTCAGTGTTGGATCTGAGCTTCTCCTGATTGTTCCTGTGACCTGCTGCTCTGTATAGCTAAGTGCTTTTTGCTTTTTTGTTGCTTTTTTTTCTGTCCAGCTTGTCTTTTGTTTTGCTGGAAGCTCTGAGACGCAAAGGGTGTACCGCCGTGCCGTTAGTTCGGCACGGTGGGTTTTTTTTGCCCCCTTTGCGTGGTTTTGCTTTAGGGTTTTTTGTAGACTGCAAAGTTCGCTTTACTGTCCTCGCTCTGTCCTAGAATATCGGGCCCCACTTTGCTGAATCTATTTCATCCCTACGTTTTGTCTTTTCATCTTACTCACAGTCATTATATGTGGGGGGCTGCCTTTTCCTTTGGGGAATTTCTCTGGGGCAAGTCAGACCTATTTTTCTATCTTCAGGCTAGCTAGTTTCTTAGGCTGTGCCGAGTTGCCTAGGTAGTTGTTAGGCGCAATCCACAGCCGCTTTTAGTTGTGTTTAGGATAGGATCAGGTGTGCAGTCTACAGAGTTTCCACGTCTCAGAGCTCGTTCTTGTATTTTTGGGTATTTGTCAGATCACTGTGTGCGCTCTGATCGCTAAGCACACTGTGTTTCTGGATTGCCTTCATAACACCTGTCATTAGCAAACATAACAGGGGTGCTGCCTTATACTACAGGGTCTGCCTGTGGGGGTATGCTGCCTTATACCATAGAGTCTGCCTATGAAGGGGGTGCTGCCTTATTCTACAAGGTCTGCCTGTGGGGGGGTGCTGCCTTATACTACATAGTCTGCCTTTTGGGGGCTGCCTTATACTACAGAGCCTGCCTGTGGGGGGGTGCTGCCTTATGCTACAGAGTCTCCCTGTGGGTGGGGGGTGCATCCTTATAATACAGAGTCTGCCTGTGGGGGTGCTGCCTTATACTACAGAGTCTGCCTGTGAAGGGGGACTGCCTTATACTAGAGTCTGCCTGTGGGGAGTGCTGCCTTATACTACAGAGTCTGCCTGTAGGGGGTGCTGCCTTATACTACAGTGTCTGCCTGTGGGGGGTTCTGCCTTATACTACAGGGTCTGCCTGTGGGGGGTGCTGCCTTATACTACAGAGTATGCCTGTGAGAGGTGCTGCCTTATATGCAGAGTCTGCCTGTGGGGAGTGCTGCCTTATACTGCAGAGTCTGCCTGTGGGGGGTGCTGCCTTATACTACAGGGTCTGCCTATGGGGTGCTGCCTTATACTACAGAGTCTGCCTGTGGGGGCACTGCATTATACTACAGAGTCTGCCTGTGGGGGTGCTGCCTTATACTACAGAGTCTGCCTGTGGGGGGTGCTGCATTATACTGCAGAATCTGCATATGGGGGGTGCTGCCTTATACTGCAGAGTCTGCCTGTGCGGGGGGTGCTGCCTTATACAGCAGAGTCTGCCTGTGGGGGGGGGGGGGTGCTGCCTGTTGTGAATTGTGCTCTTGGTTTCCCTCCAGTGGTTGTAGGTGGGAATGCAGTTGTCTCTGACTCGCAGTCCTGGCCAGGTGTATCGGATAATAATAATAATAATAAATAATAATAATCTTTATTTTTATATAGCGCTAACATATTACGCAGCACTTTACAGTTTTTTTCACACATTATCATCACTGTCCCCCGACGGGGCTCACAATCTAAATTCCCTATCAGTATGTCTTTGGAATGTGGGAGGAAACCGGAGTGCCCGGAGGAAACCCACGCAAACACGGAGAGAACATACAAACTCTTTGCCCTTGGTGGGATTAGAACCCAGGACCCCAGCGCTGCAAGGCTGCTGTGCTATCCACTGAGCCACCGTGCCGACTGGGATATTTAGGTGTGCAGGATCCCTTAGCCCTTGCCAGTTGTCAATGTTCCTTGTGAAGTGTTGGATCACTTTCTGGCTTCTCCTGCTTGCTGCCAAATTCAGCAAAGATAAGTGTTTGGTTTTTGTATCTGTGGCACACTGCTGTGTGCTTGTTTCAGTTTTATTCCTGCTCTGATTGTAGGATTCACTGGAGTTGCAGATTTACGCTCCTACATCATTTAGTTAGATGTAGGAAATTTTTTGTATATTCTGCTGTGGATGTTTTGAAGGGTTTTAATACTGACCTCAGAGAACTCTGTCCTATCCTGTCCTATTTAGCTAGAGTGGCCTCCTGTGCTAAATTCTGTTTTTCTGCCTGTGCATGTTTTTTCCTCTCCGACTCACCGCCAATATTTGTGGGGGGCTGTCTATCCTTTGGGGATTTTCTCTGAGGCAAGATAGTATTCCTATTTCCATGTTTAGGGGTATTTAGTCCTCCGGCTGTGACGAGGTGTCTAGGTGTGTTAGGTACACTCCACGGCTACTTCTAGTTGAGGTGTTAAGTTCAGGATTGCGGTCAGTATAGTGGCCATCTTCTCAAGTGAACGTTCTCATGCAGCTCCAAGGTCACCGGATCATAACAGCTTCCTTATACTGCAGGGTCTGCCTTTGGGGTGCTGTCTTAAACTACAGTGTCTGCCTATGGGGTGCTGCCTTATTCTACAGGGTCTGCATATATAAAATACATCAGCGGAGCAATCCAGCAACTTTCTACTGAATATACAGTGCCTACAAGTAGTATTCAACCCCCTGCAGATTTAGCAGGTTTAATAAGATGCAAATAAGTTAGAGCCTTCAAACTTCAAACAAGAGCAGGCTTTATTAACAGATGCATAAATCTTACAAACCAAAAAGTTTTGTTGCTCAGTTAAATTTTTATAAATTTTAAACATAAAAGTGTGGGTCAATTATTATTCAACCCCTAAGTTTAATATTTTGTGGAATAACCTTTGTTTGCAATTACAGCTAATAATCGTCTTTTATAAGACCTTATCAGGCCGGCACAGGTCTCTGGAGTTATCTTGGCCCACTCCTCCATGCAGATCTTCTCCAAGTTATCTAGGTTCTTTGGGTGTCTCATGTGGACTTTAATCTTGAGCTCCTTCCACAAATTTTCAATTGGGTTAAGGTCAGGAGACTGACTAGGCCACTGCAACGCCTTGATTTTTTGCCTCTTGAACCAGACCTTGGTTTTCTTGGCTGTGTGCTTTGGGTCGTTGTCTTGTTCGAAGATGAAATGACGACCCATCTTAAGATTCTTGATGGAGGAGTGGAGGTTCTTGGCCAAAATCTCCAGGTAGGCCGTGCTATCTATCTTCCCATGGATGCGGACCAGATGGCCAGTCCCCTTGGCTGAGAAACAGCCCCACAGCATGATGCTGCCACCACCATGCTTGACTGTAGGGATGTATTCTTGGGGTCGTATGCAGTGCCATCCAGTCTCCAAACGTCACGTGTGTGGTTGGCACCAAAGATCTCGATCTTGGTCTCATCAGACCAGAGAACCTTGAACCAGTCAGTCTCAGAGTCCTCCAAGTGATCATGAGCAAACTGTAGACGGGCCTTGACATGACGCTTTGAAAGTAAAGGTACCTTACAGGCTCGTCTGGAACGGAGACCATTGCGGTGGAGTACGTTACTTATGGTATTGACTGAAACCAATGTCCCCACTGCCATGAGATCTTCCCAGAGCTCCTTCCTTGTTGTCCTTGGGTTAGCCTTGACTCTTCGGACAAGCCTGGCCTCGGCACGGGAGGAAACTTTCAAAGGCTGTCCAGGCCGTGGAAGGCTAACAGTAGTTCCATAAGCCTTCCACTTCCGGAATATGCTCCCAACAGTGGAAACAGGTAGGCCCAACTCCTTGGAAAGGGTTTTGTACCCCTTGCCAGCCTTGTGACCCTCCACGACCTTGTCTCTGATGGCCTTGGAATGCTCTTTTGTCTTTCCCATGTTGACCATGTTTGAGTGCTGTTCACAAGTTTGGGGAGGGTCTTAAATAGTCAGAAAAGGCTGGAAAAAGAGATAATTAATCCAAACATGTGAAGCTCATTGTTCTTTGTGCCTGAACTACTTCTTAATACTTTAGGGGAACCAAACAGAATTCTGGTGGGTTGAGGGGTTGAATAATAAATGACCCTCTGAAAAAACTTTTCCCAATTTAAAAAAAAGATAAACAAAGAAATAACATTCTTTTTTTCT
Organism: Ranitomeya imitator; assembly: GCF_032444005.1. NCBI lineage: Eukaryota > Metazoa > Chordata > Amphibia > Anura > Dendrobatidae > Ranitomeya > Ranitomeya imitator. The sequence continues at coordinate 742,916,606 of NC_091283.1, forward strand.
GCAGTGCATTTCACACTTCCAGGCTGATCTACAGTCCAAATGTCACAATGCCAAGTTAATTCCAAATGTGTAAACCTGCTAAATCTGCAGGGGGTTGAATACTACTTGTAGGCACTGTATATAGAAAATACGTCAGCGCAGCAAGCTAGTGACTTTTTACTGCACATGACAGAATGGGGGCGCAGGATGGGAGCAGCACATGACAGAATGGGGGCGCTGAATGGGTACAGCACATGACAGAATGGGGGCGCAGGATGGAAGCAGCACATGACAGAATGGGGCGTAGGATGGGAGTAGCACATGACAGAATGGGGCGCAGGATGGGAGCAGCACATGACACAATGGGGTGCAGGATGGGAGTAGCACATGACAGAATGGGGCGTAGGATGGGAGTAGCACATGACACAATGGGGCGCAGGATGGGAGTAGCACATGACAGAATGGGGCGTAGAATGGGAGTAGCACATGACACAATGGGGCGCAGGATGGGAGCAGCACATGACAGAATGGGGATGCAGAATGGTGGCAGCACATGACAGAATGGGGGCTCAGGATGGGAGCAGCACATGACAGAATGGGGGAGCAGGATGGGAGCAGCACATGACAGAATGGGGGCACATAATGGGTGAAACACATGACAGAATGGGGGAGCAGGATGGGAGCAGCACATGACAGAATAGGGGCGCAGGATGGGAGCAGCACTTATCAGAATGGGGGCGCAGGATGGGAGCAGCACATGACAGAATGGGGGAGCAGGATAGGAGCAGCACATAACAGGATGGGGGTGCATGATAGAAGCAGCACATGACAAGATGGGGGTGCAGGATGGGAGCAGCACATGACAGGATGTGAGCACCACATGACAGGATGGGCACGCAGGATGAGAGCACCACATGACAGAATGGGGGCGCAGCCTGGGGGCGGAGGATGGGATCAGCAAATGACAGAATGGGGATGCAGGATGAGAGCAGCACATTACAGGATGAGGGCGCAGGATGGGAGCAGCACATGACAGAATGGGAGTGCAGGATGAGAGCAGCACATGACCAGATGGGGGTGCAGGATGTGAGAACCACATGATAGGATGGGGATGCAGGATGAGAGCACCACATGACAGGATGGGGACGCAGGATGAGAGCACCACATGACAGGATCAGGGCGGAGAATTGGAGTAGCACATACCAGGATGGGGGCAGCACATACCAGAATGGGGGCGCATGATGGGAGCAGCACATGACAGCATGGGTGTGCAGGATAGGAGCATCACATGACAGGAATGGGGTGCAGGATGGGAGCACATGATAGGATTGGGGCGCAGGATGGGAGCACATGACAGGATGAGGGCACAGTAAGAGAGTAGCATATGACAAGATGAAGGCGCACAAAACAGGATGAGGGCGCAGGATGGTTGCTGCACATGACAGGAAGAAAGTTCAGGATGGGAGCAGCATATGACAGGATGGGGGTGAAAGATGGTAGCAGCACATGACAAGATTAAGGCGCAGGATGCAAGCAGCACATACCAGGATAGAGACCATATACCAATATTAATGCTCACCACAAGTGCGTAGAACGGGTTCAATAGCTATTCACTATATAAGGCCAGAGAAATAAGACTAAGATAGAAGCAGAAAGATGGGTACCTGTACTTATATGTGTACAATGTTGTGATACCTGCATAAGTCGGGACGACCATGCAGTGTTGTGAATTTCCCAGGAGTTCAGTTCTCTGTCTTGGTGCTTGCTTCTCTGATATTCCAGACGGATGATGTTTAACCCCTTAGTGACAGAGCCAATTTGGTACTTAATGACCGAGCCAATTTTTGCAATTCTGACCACTGTCACTTTATGAGGTTATAACTCTGGAACGCTTCAACGGATCCCGCTGATTCTGAGACTGTTTTTTCGTGACATATTGTACGTCGTGTTAGTGGTAACATTAGTTCGATATTACTTGCGATTATTTATGAAAAAAACGGAAATATGGCGAAAATTTTTAAAATTTTGCAATTTTCAAACTTTGTATTTTTATGCCCTTAAATCAGAGAGATATGTCATGAAAAATAGTTAATAAATAACATTTCCCACATGTATACTTTACATCAGCACAATTTTGGAAACAAAATTTTTTTTTGTTAGGGAGTTATAAGGGTTAAAAGTTGACCAGCAATTTCTCATTTTTACAACACCATTTTTTTTTTAGGGACCACATCACATTTGAAGTCATTTTGAGGGGTCTATATGATAGAAAATAATGAAGTGTGACACCATTCTGAAAACTACACCCCACAAGGTTCTCAAAACCACATTCAAGAAGTTTATTAACCCTTTACGTGCTTCACAGGAACTGAAACAATGTGGAAGGAAAAAATGTACATTTAACTTTTTTTTGCAAACATCTTAATTCAGAACCATTTTTTTTATTTTTACAAGTGTAAAAACAGAAATGTAACCATAAATTTTGTTATGCAATTTCTCCTGAATACGCCAATACCCCATATGTGGGGGTAAACCACTTTTTGGGCGCACCGCAGAACTTAGAAGTGAAGGAGCGCCGTTTGACTTTTTCAATGCAGAATTGGCTTGAATTGAGATCGGACGCCATGTCACGTTTAGAGAGCCCCTGATGTGCCTAAACAGAGGAAACTTCCCACAAGTGACACCATTTTGGAAACTAGACCCCTTAAGGAACTTATCTAGATGTGTGGTGAGCACTTTGAACCCCCAAGTGCTTCACAGAAGTTTATAACGTAGAGCCGTGAAAATAAAAAAATCGCTTTTGTTTACACAAAAATGATCTTTTCGCCCACAAATTCTTACTTTCACAAGGGTAACAGGAGAAATTAGACCACAAAAGTTGTTGTGCGATTTCTCCTGAATACGTCGATACCCCATATGTGAGGGTAAACCATTGTTTGGGCGCATGGCAGAGCTTGGAAGTGAAGGAGCGCCGTTTTACTTTTTCAATGTAGAATTGGCTGGAATTGAGATTGGACGCCATGTCGCGTTTGGAGAGCCCCTGATGTGCCTAAACAGTAGAAACCCCCCACAAGTGACCCCATTTTGGAAACTAGACCCCTTAAGGAACTTATCTAGATGTGTGTTGAGCACTTTGAACCCCCATGTGCTTCACAGAAGTTTATAATGTAGAGCCGTGAAAAAAAAAAAAATCGCATTTTTTCTACAAAAATGATCTTTTTGCCCACAAATTTTTATTTTAACAAGGGTAACAGGAGAAATTAGACCACAAAAGTTGTTGTGCAATTTCTCCTGAGTACGTCGATACCCAATATGTGGGGGTAAACCACTGTTAGGGCGCACCGCAGAGCTTGGAAGAGAAAGAGTGCCGTTTTACTTTTTCAATAAAGAATTGGCTGGAATTGAGATCGGACGCCATGTCGCGTTTGGAGAGCCCCTGATGTGCCTAAACAGTAGAAATCCCCCACAAGTGACCCCATTTTGGAAACTAGACCCCCCATGGAACTTATCTAGATGTGTGGTGAGAACTTTGAATGCCCAAGTGCTTCACAGAAGTTTATAATGCAGAGTCGTGAAAATAAAAAATATTTTTTTTTTCCACAAAAAAGATTTTTTAGCCCCCAAATTTTTATTTTCACAAGGGTAACAAGAGAAATTGGACCCCAAAAGTTGTTGTCCAATTTGTCCTGAGTATGCTGGTACCCCATATGTGGGGGTAAACCACTGTTTGGGCGCAAGGCAGAGCTCGAAAGGAAGGAGCACCGTTTTGGAATGCAGACTTTGATAGAATGGTCTGCGGGCATTATGTTGCGTTTCCAGAGCCCCTGATGTACCTAACCAGTAGAAACCCTCCACAAGTGACCCTATTTTGGAAACTAGACCCCCCAAGGAACTTATCTAGATGTGTGGTGAGAACTTTGAATGCCCAAGTGCTTCACAGAAGTTTAGAATGCAGAGTCATAAAAAAATATATATATATATTTTTCCACAAAAAGGATTTTGTAGCCCCCAAGTTTTTATTTTCACAAGGGTACCAGGAGAAATTGGACTGCAATAGTTGTTGTCCAATTTATCCCGAGTACGCTGATGTGCCATATGTGGGGGTAAACCACTGTTTGGGCGCACGGCAGAGCTCGGAAGGGAAGGAGCGCCTTTTTGGAATGCAGAGTTTGATAGAATGGTCTGTGGGCATTATGTTGCGATTGCAGACCCCCTGATGTACCTAAACTGTAGTAACCCCCCACAAGTGACCCCATTTTGGAAACTAGACCCCCCAAGGAACTTATCTAGATGTGTGGTGAGAACTTTGAATGCCCAAGTGCTTCACAGAAGTTTAGAATGCAGAGTCGTGAAAATAAAAAATATATATTTTTTTCACAAAAAAGATATTGCAGCCCCCAAGTTTTTATTTTCACAAGGGTAACAGGAGAAATTGGACCACTAAAGTTGTTGTCCAATTTATCCTGAGTATGCTGATGCCCCATATGTGGGGGTAAACCACTGTTTGGGCGCACGGCAGAGCTCGGAAGGGAAGGAGCTCCGTTTTGGAATGCAGACTTAGATAGAATGGTCTGTGGGCGTTATGTTGCGTTTGCAGAGCCCCTGATGTACCTAAACAGTAGAAACCCTCCACAAGTGACCCCGTTTTGGAAACTAGACCCCCCAAGGAACTTATATAGATGTGTGGTGAGAACTTTGAATGCCCAAGTGTTTCACAGAAGTTTATAATGCAGAGTCATAAAAATATATATATATATTTTTCCACAAAAAGGATTTTGTAGCCCCCAAGTTTTTATTTTCACAAGGGTAACAAGAGAAATTGGACCCCAGAAGTTGTTGTCCAATTTATCCCGAGTATGCTGATGCCCCATATGTGGGGGTAACCCACTGTTTGGGCGCACGGCAGAGCTCAGAAGGGAGGGAGCACCATTTGACTTTTTGAGCGCAAAATTGGCTATCGTGTTTGGAGACCCCCTGATGTAACTAAACAGTGGAAACCCCCCAATTCTAGCTCCAACCCTAACCCCAACACACCCCTAACCCTAATCCCAACCTGATCCATAATCCTAATCACTAACCCTAACCATAATCACAACCCTTACCCCAAAACAACCCTAATGTCAACCCTAACCATAACCCTAATCAAAACCCTAAATCCAACACACCCCTAATCCTAATCTCAACCCTAACCTCAAACCTAACCCTAATCCCAATACACCCCTAATCACAAACCTAACCTTAACCCTAATCCCAAACCTAACCCTAATCCCAAGCGTAAACCTAATGCCAACCCTAACCCTAATACCAACCCTAATCCAAACCCTAACCCTAATCCAAACTCTAACCCTAACTTTAGCCCCAACCCTAGCCCTAACTTTAGCCCCAACCCTAACCCTAAGGCTACTTTCACACTTGCGCTGTTTGGCATCCGTCGCAATCCGTCATTTTGGACAAGAAACGGATCCTGCAAATGTGCCCGCAGGATGCGTTTTTTGCCCATAGACTTGTATTACCGGCGGATCGTGACGGATGGGCACACGTCGCGTCTGTCGTGCACTGGATCAGTGTTTTGGCGGACCGTCAGCACAAAAAAACGTTCAATGTAACGTTTTTTTGTACGTCGCATCCGCCATTTCTGACCGCGCATGCGTGGCCGTAACTCCGCCCCCTTCTCCCCAGGACATAGATTGGGCAGCGGATGCGTTGAAAAACTATATCCGCTGCCCACGTTGTGCACAATTTTCACAACGTGTGTCGGTATGTCGGGCCGATGCATTGCGACGGCCCCGTACCGACGTAAGTGTGAAAGAAGCCTAACCCTAAATTTAGCCCCAACCCTAACTTTAAATTTAGCCCCAACCCTAACCCTAAATTTAGCCTCAACCCTAACCCTAAATTTAGCCCTAACCCTAATCCTAGCCCTAACCCTACCCCTAGCCCTACCCCTAGCCCTAACCCTACCCCTACCCCTAACCCTACCCCTAACCCTAACCCTACCCCTAACCCTAGCCCTAACCCTAGCCCTAACCCTAACCCTAACCCTACCCCTAACCCTACCCCTAACCCTAACCCTACCCCTAACCCTACCCCTAACCCTAGCCCTAACCCTACCCCTAACCCTAACCCTACCCCTAACCCTAACCCTACCCCTAACCCTACCCCTAACCCTAACCCTACCCCTAACCCTAATTTTAGCCCCAACTGCTCTTCTCCTGCCGGCCGGCAGATGGAGACAGATGGCGGGTGCACTGCGCATGCGCCCGCCATTTTCTTTTGCCGGCAGCCAGGAGGAGCAGCAGGAGGACCCAGGGACACAGGTGAGTATGGCAGGGTCCCCGAATCCCCCTATTTCTCTGTCCTCTGATGTGCGATCACATCAGAGGACAGAGAATTACACTTTGACTTTTTTTTTTTTTTTTGTGGTCGCCGGTAAACAGTTAATTACCGGCGATCGCAAAACAGGGGTCGGTAAAACCGACCCCGATCATGCTCTTTGGGGTCTCGGCTACCCCCGGCAGCCGAGACCCCAAAGATTCTCGCGGGGCTGGCCGGCGGGCGCACTGCGCATGCGCCCGCCATTTTGAAGATGGCGGCGCCCACCGGGAGCCACGAGGAGCATCGGGGGAGATAGGTAAGTATTCGGGGGCTACCTGGGACCCCTTTTCTCTGTCCTCCGATGTGCGATCACATCGGAGGACAGAGAAATTAAAAAGAGATCGCGTTTTGGTTTTTTTTGCGATCGCCGGTAAACGGTTAATTACCGGCGATCGCAAATGCGGGGTGGGTTAAAAAAAACCCGAATCATGTTCTCTGGGGTCTCGGATACCCCCGGCAGCTGAGACCCCGGAGAAAATCCGACTCTGGGGGGCGCTATTTACTTTTTCCACAGCGCCGTTAATTAACGGCGCTGTGGTTTAAGTACCCTTAGCGGCCGCCGTTAAAAGGCGTATCGGCGGTCGCTAAGGGGTTAAAAGCTCCTTGATGATGATATGAGTATATGTAATTAATCTTTATATGTATTTAATCTTTACATGTACTTAACCTTTGTATGTTAAAATATACAAAAGTGTATGCAATCGTACTATTCTTTAATTTTGTACTTTGAAATAAAATTGGGTTATATCGCAAGTAGTAACCTTCTTTAAAGCCGTATCCAAACTTTAACCTAAAAACATGGCAATACAGTATGTAATTTGGTGTAGTTAGCAGGGTATGCAAAAGGCTCAGATGTTTTTTCTTAATATTAACAGGACTCTGTGAGATAGTGTGATATTGCGTAAAACATGCCTCTCTTTAAGAAAAAGGTTGCTGTGAGCGAGTCTATTGATATTCCAGCTTGCAAACAGGCTCCCTATCATATTTTGGCAACCACGTTGTCGCACAGTGCTGGTTTGGGTGAAGTATGGGACAAATGTTTGAAGGATGCTGAACCTGCTGATGTGGTTGCATGCTTAGAGAAAGTAAAAGTGGAGAAAGGTAAAAAGTTGGGCACTGCTGGTAGGCGTGGATGGATATTGTTGTCTGCATATAGAAAACAGCATGAGGAAAGAATATGTATGTTAACAAAAGTACAGGAATTGGAAAAACAGTTGTGTGAGGCCCAGAAGGCATTGGTTATAGTACAATGTCAGAATAAGTTATTAATGGACAGATGTGATGGATATCAGCATGTTGCAGAAAAGGCTGCCGTACGTATAGCAGAGTATAACTACAGAAGGAGGTGAGGGAAGGTGAATAAAAAGAAAGCCATAGCCAACGCAGCGATAGAGTGGAACCCAGATCAATCGGATGGTGATGTTTGGAATTCAACTGACTCCGAAAACATCACCGATCCCGAGTCTGAGGATGAACATTTCCATAGGAAGAGGGAAATTGATCCTCCTCTTAACCCAATGAACGTTCATCCTATATATCGGAGATGGATTGTAGAGACAGCTACAGGTAAACAGAATGAGAATGTGGTAGATGATTACAGTTAGAAGGAGCTTAATGAACTTCATGATCATTTTTCTCAAAAGCCAAATGAACCCGTGGTAGCTTGGGCAGTCAGATTACGGGAGATGGGAGCTCATGGAATACAGGTGGACGCTGTGGATGGCCCAAAATTTGTCCAACTCAGTCATGAACCTTTAGTGAAGGAGGCATTCCGTACCTTGATAATCCAGCAACCACATGTGGTGTGTAGTATGCTTGACGTTGTGGCTATGACATTGCAGCATAAATACCCATCTGAGGCGGACTGGCCACCCTATGAAAACCAATGGTTTACGTTAAAAGATTATGCTCAGTGGTTGAAGGAGGTGGTCATGAATGCTATTTCACCAAGCACCTATGATGATTATATGCAAGTTGTTGTAAGTGTATCTATTAGAAATTGTATCATTAGAAATGCCTTTCCAGCTTATAAACATATCATGATGACACTAATGGTAAAGTCAGTCTGGGAAAACAATCACTAATATATTGGAGGCAATTCGACAGTTAAGGGATCTGGGAGATCGGGGTCCCAAACAAAAGGATAATTTTCGCTCTGAAGAGCAGCATGACAATATCAAAAGTTATTACAATCCTAGAACTCGTATTACATGGAAATATAGGTTTATGGCCCTAGTAAAGGATGGCATCCACAGGGATAAAATAGACGGGATTGGTACTGACGAGATGTGGAAATTGTATCAAAAGAGAGGAATTAATATAAAAAGCCAGGTGATTCACATAATAAAAAGGTTACAGAAAAAGATTCTGAATCTCCACAGCGGGGACAAGACAGGATACGGGGCGAGAGAAGGCCCTCTCCCTCTTGTCTGCATCAGAGCCCAAAGCTGCGGAGTTTGAGGATCTTTGTGCTGAAGTCAAATCCTTGATACAGAAATTCAAAACCCAACTGAAGGGGCTATCATTTTCACCTTCCAAGATGTCTTCATCTAAAATGGAGGATTGATGGGGGGAAAAAGATAAGAGTGATTGACTTGCTGGCCATGCCCCACAAATGGATAGATTTTGTGATTAACTGGAAAAATAAAAATATGCAACATAATAAAGCTTTGGTAGATACAAGGGCGGATGCCAGTTTGATTTATGGAAATCTAAAACAATTCAGTGGCCGCAAGGTTATAATTACAGGATCAGGAGGACAAATTGAGACAATTCAGAATTTGTTAGAGATCGGTGTGCTTGTGTCTACTACTGTATGGAACGATCTTGTAGTGTGGGGAAAAGAATTGTGGTAAGATATCTGGGCAATTGTGCAAAAAATTTAAGAAGTTGTCTGCTACAATAATTTTTTTTTCATAATTCTTGCTATTATGTGCCACTGAAAACATCCACTGTGTTTATTTTAGCAATATTACCTTTTATCATGCTGTAGCAGCACATCTTCAGTACTGGATCCAGCTCTCATGGGGTTAATCGACAACTTCCTTTCTCCTGAGTCATTGTGCTCTAATACTACAAGTTCCATGATGCATTGCACAGGCCACTAAGCCCGAACCTACCACACCCACTCCAAAACACACCCAAACCCCTCCCTCCTCTGCCTTCAAAAAGATTTGTGATGTCATTTCTGTCCAACCTTCTCTTTTACATTTGTCCAACCCACACTTCATTACACATAGATAGATAGATAGATAGATAGATAGATAGATAGATAGATAGATAGATAGATATGTATTTATATATCTATGTCTATTTCCATAGATATGTCCATATCCATGTTTCTAAACCCCTTCACCCCTGGAGCTTTTTTCGTTTTCATTTATCGCTCCCCTCCTTTTGAGAGCCATAATTTTTCCATCTATATGGCCATGTGAGGGCTTATCTTTTGTGTGACAAGTTCTACTTTTGAACGACACCATTGGTTTTACCATGTCGTGTAACAGAAAATGTGAAAAAAATTCACAGTGCGATGAAATTGCAAAAGAGTGCAATCCCACACTTGTTTTTTGCCTGGCTTTTTTGCTAGGTTCACTAAATGCTAAGGATGTGTGCACATGTTGCGGATTTGATTGCAGATCTGCAGCGGTTTTGGCTGCATGGAAGTGCATCAAATCCGCAGTGTAGTGCACAACCAATGTAAGTCTATGGGAGCCGCAGACTTGTTGTGTACATGCTGCGGAAAAAGCCGCACCGAAAGGCAGCTTTTTTTTCTGCAGCATGTCACCTCTTTTGTGCCGAACTGCAGCATTTCTGCACCCTTAGACTTTCGTTGAGTCGGGCACATTCGCAGCAAAACCGCAGATGTAAAAAAGATCTGCAGTTTTGCTGTGGATGTGGGTCCGAGAAACGTTGCAGTTCGGGAGGAGGGGAGTGTGTGGGCGGTGACTGTGTGCGTGTATGTTTGTTCGGGCGGGATCTGCGGGCTGTTCGGAAGTGTGTGGGACTGTTCGGGTGTGTGCGGGCAGGGTCTGGGTGCTGTTCGGATGTGTGCTGCGCTGTGCGGGACTGTTCAGGTGTGTGCGGCATCTGTAGGCTGTTCGGATGTGTGCAGGTGTGTGCGGGACTGTTCGGGTGTGTGCGGGGCTGATTGGGTGTGTGCGGGACTGATTGGGTGTGTGCGGGGCTGTGCGGGTGTGTGCCTGGCTGTTTGGGTGTGTGCGGGACTGTTCGGGTGTGTGCGGGGCTGTGTAAGTGTGTGTGGCTGTTCGAGTGTGTGCGGCGCTGTGCGGGGCTGTTCGGGTGTGTGCGGGACTGTTCGGGTGTATGCGGGGCTGTGCGGGGGGTCTTTTGGGATGTGTGTGCAGGCATCATCCGATGGGACTACAAGTACGCACCATCCAATCTGCAGCTAATTTGGATGTAATCCGGACAGTGGACACACCCTACACTAGCCATACATCTATCAATAGATATATCTATCCAGATATATCTATAGATAGATATATGAATAGATAAATGTATGCATCTATAGATCTATCTATATGTAGATCTGTCTATCCATTTCATCTATCATCTCTCTGTCTATCTGTGTGTGTAATTGAGTTTGGGTTGGACAAATGTAAAAGAGGAAGTTGGACAATAATAACATCCCAAATCCTTTTTTTTTGTTCAATAATGCATCTTTATTTAGCTTTCAAAAACGCATACAAAAACACATAAAAACCATGCAAAAACCGCACCAAAAACAAATAAAAAAATGCATCAAAACCGCGCAAAGAATGCACCAAAAACTACACCAAAAAAACACATCAAGACTGCATCAAAAATGCACCAAAAACTGCATCAAAACCGCAGCAAAAACGGCAGAAAAAACGCATGAAAACCGCACCAAAAACTGCAGCAAAACCACACCAAAAACTGCATCAAAACCGCACAAAAAACCCACATCAAAAACACACAAAAACCGTGAAAAAAAGTGAAAAAACGCATAACAAAAACGCAGCTGCGTTTTCTGCAAGCAGAGGCAGATTTTGTGCAGAAAATTCTGCACCCAAATCTACAATGTGTGCACACAGCATAAAACTGACCTACCATTATGATTCTCCAGGTGATTACGAGTTCATAGACATCAAACATGTCTAGGTTATTTTTTATCTAAGCGGTGAAAAAAAAATTCCAAACTTTGCTAAAAATAAATAAAATAATTGCGCCATTTTCCGATACGCATAGCATCTATATTTTCTGAGATATCGGGTCGGCTGAGAGCTAATTTTTTGCGCGCTGAGCTGACGTTTTTAATGATACCACTTTTGTGCAGATACGTTCTTTTGATCGCCCGTTATTGCATTTCAATGCAATGTCGCGGTGACCAAAAAACATAATTTTGGCTTTTGATTTTTTTCTCGCTACGCCGTTTAGCGATCATGTAAATTTTTTTAGTTGTATTGAAAACAGCTGACATGTTGCGGCTTTGAAGTGGGCTCACCACCGAAGCCCACCTCAAAGCGGGGGATACTGCCAGCTGACGGAATAGTACGTCAGCTGGCAGAAAGGGGTTAATGAACAATGTTTCAGTTTTTAAAAAATGAATTAAAAATATGGCGTGGGCTCCCGCGCAATTTTCTGCGCCAGAGGGGGAAAGCCGACGGCCGGGGGCCAATATTGGTAGCCTGCCATGAATATCAGCCCGCAGTTGTCTGCGTAGCCTTTACTGGCTATTAAAATAGGGGGACCCCCCAAAAAATGACGCGGGGTCCCTATATTTTATAGCCAGAAAGGCTACGCAGACAGCTGCGAGCTGATATTCATAGCCTAGAGAGAGGCCATGGATATTGCCCCCCCCCCCCCCTCCCCGGCTACAAATACCATCTGTGAGATGTGCCAATTCCGCACTTAGCCCCTCTCTTCCCACTCCCGAGTAGCGGTGGGATATGGGGTAATAAGGGGTTAATGTCACCTTGCTATTGTAAGGTGACATTAAGCCGGGTTAATAATGGAGAGGCGTCAATCTGATGCCTATCCATTATTAATCCTATAGTAGTGAAAGAGTTAAAAAAAGACATAGCCAGAAAAAAAGTATTTTAATATTCTTAATTTAACCATACTTGCCATACTCGTTCGCCTGCAAAAAATTAAAAATAATAAACCGTATACTACCTGTCAACCGTAGTCCAATTAATAACAAATGTCCCACGACGATCTTCCCTATAGAGCAGTGACATCAGGTGATGTCACTGCTCTATAGGCCCTCCAGTGACACACTGACAGGAGACAATGGCTCCTGCAGTGTATAGCTGAGGTTACCTCAGTTCAGGGGTCTCACTTTATGGCATTGCTGCGTGGGCACTTTCTCACACAGCAGTGCCAGAAGTGAGACTAGGGACTATTTTCTCACAGGGGCGTAAGAATACATTGTGGGGAATACATTGTGGAAGGATACCTTCCATCATTGTATTCCTGGAGCCCTGGAGAGTGGTCACATCAGCTGATGCTGCTGCTCTCCATGGGAGATCGTCGAGGGACACTCGTTTCAATTGGATTTCTGCGGATCAGGGAGTATAGTGTTTGTTTGTTATTTTAATATTTTTTACAGGTGACACTGGCTTCAAGGAACAAAGTGACAAGTGATGGTGAGTATGTACTCTATGTTATATGTACTGTATGTCTATATGTATGTTGTATGTATGCACTGTATGTATGTACTGTATGTGGCATGGTGCATGTTGCATGTCGCATGGTGCATGTCACATGTTGTATGTTGCATGTCGTAGGTTGCATGTCGCATGGTGCATATTGCATGTCACATGACGCATGGTGCATGTCACATGTCGCATGGTGCATGTCACATGGTGCATGTCACATATCGCATGTCGACTGGTGCATGTCGCATGGTGCATGTAACATGGCGCATGGTGCATGTCACAAGTCGCATGGTGCATGTCACATGTCGCATGGTGCATGAAGTATGGTGCATGTTGCATGGTGTATGTTCTGTATGTGTGTAATGTATGTTGTATGTATGTATGTACTGTATATGTGTGCATGTGTTTTTTATTACATTCAACACATTAGCCGGATGATGGGACTAATACTGTCCCATCATTGGCTAATGTGTCACTCACTGTCACTGTAGCAGGCAGAGCCCGATGGGACATGTAGTCCCATCGGACGATGCCTGCACACAGAGACACACACCAATGACCCCACCGCACAGCCCCGCAGACCCCCCCGCCCGCACACTCCAGCACCTTCCGCAGACCCACCGCGCAGAACTCCCACTGCCAGCAGAACCACCGACGGCAGATTCACCACCCAGACCCCCACCCCCCCACCGCCGCCACCACCGCCAGCAAACCCCAGCCCTGCCTGCCCCCAGCACAGCCCCGCAGGCAGCCCCAGCCCCGCCCACAGCCCAGTCACCAGTCACTCTTGAGTGACTGCTGTCTGTGGAGGCTGGGTCACGCCTGCTTCTGGCGTCATGTCAATTTCTAGAGTCTGGAAATTGACGTGATGTCGGCAGAAATTAGCGGTGGCTGCAGCTAAGGGGTCACATGACCTGGACTCAGCAGCCGCTATAGCGCCGCTCACATGCGAAAATGGCAACAGAAGGTATTTATAAAATTCATGAGGGTCCCTGGGGGGGATACATTGGGGGGTTAACTGAATGTAGGGGACAACCCCTACTGTGTGGCTCAGTGGTTAGCACTGCAGTCCTGGGTTCAAACCCACCGAGGACAACATCTGCAAGGAGTTTGTATGTTCTCTCCGTGTTTGCGTGGGTTTCCTCCGGGTACTCCGGTTTCCTCCCACATTCCAAAGACAAGACATATACTAATAGGGAATTTAGATTGTGAGCCCCATCACGGACAGCGATGATAATGTGTACAAACTGTAAAGCACTGTGGAATATTTTAGCACTACAGGTCCTTCTCAAAAAATTAGCATATAGTGTTAAATTTCATTATTTACCATAATGTAATGATTACAATTAAACTTTCATATATTATAGATTCATTATCCACCAACTGAAATTTGTCAGGTCTTTTATTGCTTTAATACTGATGATTTTGGCATACAACTCCTGATAACCCCAAAAACCTGTCTCAATAAATTAGCATATTTCACCCCTCCAATCAAATAAAAGTGTTTTTTAATAACAAACAAAAAAAACATCAAATAATAATGTTCAGTTATGCACTCAATACTTGGTCGGGAATCCTTTGGCAGAAATGACTGCTTCAATGCGGCGTGGCATGGAGGCAATCAGCCTGTGACACTGCTGAGATGTTATGGAGGCCCAGGATGCTTCAATAGCGGCCTTAAGCTCATCCAGAGTGTTGGGTCTTGCGTCTCTCAACTTTCTCTTCACAATATCCCACAGATTCTCTATGGGGTTCAGGTCAGGAGAGTTGGCAGGCCAATTGAGCACAGTAATACCATGGTCAGTAAACCATTTACCAGTGGTTTTGGCACTGTGAGCAGGTGCCAGGTCATGCTGAAAAATGAAATCTTCATCTCCATAAAGCATTTCAGCCGATGGAAGCATGAAGTGCTCCAAAATCTCCTGATAGCTAGCTGCATTGACCCTGCCCTTGATGAAACACAGTGGACCAACACCAGCAGCTGACATGGCACCCCACACCATCACTGACTGTGGGTACTTGACACTGGACTTCAGGCATTTTGGCATTTCCTTCTCCCCCAGTCTTCCTCCCCAGTACTTGGGACCACTTAGCAACAGTCCAGTGCTGCTTCTCTGTAGCCCAGGTCAGGCGCCTCTGCGGCTGTTTATGGTTCAAAAGTGGCTTTACCTGGGGAATGCGGCACCTGTAGCCCATTTCCTGCACACGCCTGTGCACGGTGGCTCTGGATGTTTCCACACCAGACTCAGTCCACTGCTTCCTCAGGTTCCCCAAGGTCTGGAATCGGTCCTTCTCCACAATCTTCCTCAGGGTCCGGTCTCCTCTTCTCGTTGTACAGCGTTTTCGGCCACATTGTTTCCTTCCAACAGACTTACCATTGAGGTGCCTTGATACAGCACTCTGGGAACAGCCTATTTGTTGAGAAATTTCTTTCTGGGTCTTACCCTCTTGCTTGAGGGTGTCAATGATGGCCTTCTTGACATCTGTCAGGTCGCTAGTCTTACCCATGATGGGGGTTTTGAGTAATGAACCAGGCAGGGAGTTTATAAAAGCCTCAGGTATCTTTTGCATGTGTTTAGAGTTAATTAGTTGATTCAGAAGATTAGGGTAATAGGTCGTTTAGAGAACCTTTTCTTGATATGCTAATTTATTGAGACAGGTTTTTTGGGTTATCAGGAGTTGTATGCCAAAATCATCAGTATTAAAACAATAAAAGACCTGACAAATTTCAGTTGGTGGATAATGAATCTATAATATATGAAAGTTTAATTGTAATCATTACATTATGGTAAATAATGAAATTTAACACTATATGCTAATTTTTTGAGAAGGACCTGTATAGAAAGATTATTATTATTATTATGTTGATACTCATTGTGCTTCAGGTACACTGGAAAGACTCATTAACTCAGGAGCAGATGATCATTCCAGACTATCAGTCGCTGAATCCAGTTCAAAGACTGACACCACTGAAGGACTGCTCAGATTGACCCAGTGGGCACACCAGAAATATGGACACCTGGGAGAAAAAGTTACTTTCCAATGGGCACAGGCCGAAGGGGTGCTCATCAGGTTAGATTAGATAAATTATGTGGATCCTCACATACTATCAAAGATAGTGCAAAAATCTGGGTGAAACAACTGAGGGACAAAGGTCCTCCAGAACCTGCTAAAGTAATTGCTCGTGGAGCAGATAATGTGCTGATAGTTATAAAGCCCAGGCAAGAGAAGTGGGAACACGTACCAACTGACAAGTGTTAGCTCAGAGAATAATTTATTTTTTTTCCTGTAGATTAAAATCTGGAAATGGAGCATCATTGCAGCCACCATATGCATGGTCCTTTCAACAGCCATCACTACCCAAGAGAGCTTCAGATCAAATACCGAGAGACCAACCATGGAAAAGGGCTTTATGGAAAACCAAACAGAATCTATGGGTTTACTTGGCTCAGCTCATGAACACTAGCCATTTTTGTATGACAAAGACTACTACTGCTACCAATACATTAAAAACTTGTCTGGTGGCAGTACCGACCCTTTTACAGTTATGGATAAAGCTGAAAGGGGCATCTACTCAAGAAGAAGACATGGAAGAAGATGTGACACAAAACTTCACATACAATAGTAATTTTTGCTATAATTTGTGCATACATTGCTTTGTGTTGTTGAATACAGTGTACACTTCCACTATTATCCTTATGTCAATCATCCGCTAAAACCGTCCCCTTAGGGTATGATACCTTGTATAAATAAAGTATGGCTCAAAATAGCTAAGGGTGGATTATAGTGTGAGCATAAAAATGGATATGTAAAAGCAGGAGTTGAAAGAATTGGAGCACTCACTCAGTCACGGACTGTTAACGGACACTAATCCATGTTAGGCACACCAAGGCTCAGCGAGGACCGTGGGTACTGTAGAGCCGAACGGTTGCTGGACTGTGCATGGGGTGCTGCATGTTATCAAGTACCTGAGACTCGGTTTATGGTGTGTATTAATAAACCGAATGGACTGTTTAACCCTGAGCGTCCCTTCATATGCCTCAATGACCAGCCAAGTGAGTACCCCCCGTCCACAGAGAATGGAGAATCGTCACAACACATATTAAAGAAAATGCAATAGTCAATAAATATGACAAGTGATGCTCCTGTATTAGTCCTAAGGAAAAATATACATGGCAAAGAAGGTTTCCAGGACCACAAAATATACACTTGGCGGTTTAGATGAAACTAGTGAAGGTTAACTGCTCATTGAGGCCCAGTCGGCTCATGGACCCAAGCACATAAATCCATCTTGTTTCACGTTGGATCATTTTTCTATCCCAATCTTCTTGACTTAATGATGAAGGGACCACCTCTATAATAGAAAACGACATCAATCCCAAATCGCCCCCATGAACTCGAGTAGGAAAATTAGATAAATATATGAATACTACATCATGCTTACCCACACTTAGTACCCCCTTTCTCAAATTATGGGTGTTGCTATATATACTTTTTCTATTTAGGATTATTTATCTCAGGAAAGGGATAATTGATGTTGTTACTTGTACTAACATACAATTATTAGCAGGCTTTAAATCTATTTATTAATATAGCCTACCTGTTTATGTCTATTACATCTTTGAGACAGACAATGATACAGGCATAGAGGCATTTGTACATATTTTTCGGTATTTCATTTTTTGTTCACCAGTCTTTTGTTTGTATTTCACGGGTAACAGGGTATATTGGGATATTTTTTCCATTATAGGGATTATTAGGGACATCAGGGTGAGCCGTCGAGGAGTGGGGGAGCCATACCGCAGAAACTAAGGGTGCCAACCTCCACTGCCAGGCAGTATTCAGTATAGAGACCATATAGGGCCTATTAGGATACACTGTACTATTTATTTCTCTCTGATGAATACCCAAGTCCCTTATATATTTGTTTTTACTTATCTACAATTTGGAACATGTTTTTAACTTTAGCTCATCAAAAGTTATATGTTAGGGGTCTTTCTTCTGTATAGTTTACTTCTTGTCTAGGATCACATATTATTGTTTCTGGTATGTTTAGAAAGAGGATGATGACTGACAGGCCAGGAACGAAACAAAACATCACAAAAATGAACTATATCTTATTCTGCATGCTGCAGCCAGATCTAACCGCCTTGTACAGTAAAGCTGAACCTGCTAACCCGGACTCAAGGTATCCTGTCATGTCTGAAGCTACAGCCGGACCTGATCCCTTGGACGGGGAGGTATAAAGTATTCCTGAAGCAACAGTAAGTAAGGCACACACTTCACAGCACAACACCCTACACTTCACAGACTCCGGTTTAAAAGAAGGGTTTCAGGGCACAGTGAACTCAGTTCTGGCTCACAACAAACCGGTCTTGGCCCCCTTCATATGCACTAAAACACAGGAACTGGGGTGCATAAAAACAGTAACAGGTGGACTGATGCATTAAAATGTGAAGTATTGGCTGCAGCAGAAGGCAGTTTGTTTGTAAAAGGGCTGGAAACTGATGTAATAATTACTAAATAAGGCTGCATTTCAGCAAATGGAGTTTTGGATTAAGATTAATGGTTTCCACAATGCATGCTGATAAATACCAGCAGATATTTATCCATCATGCAATATCATCATCAGAATTAAATTTGCAGCAGGACAACGACAGCAAACATACAACAAAATCAGAATATCAGAGTACAGAGCACAGACCATCACACCACTAACCTGAAACTAAAGGATGACCGAGGTGTAACTCACAATACCGATAGTCCGGCATGTCCCTGCAATCCATAAAATGGCTGAGCTGTCACACATTGCCTCACTAGGACACAGTGAGTGGTGGGATCATGAAACTGTCTCCTCAAACTTTTTGTTTTGCTCTTTTTCCTGTTGGCAGATATGCAACAGATACAGACTTATTTGGCAGATATGCAACAGATACATACTTATTTATGTGCAGGAGGAGTTTACACTTTTCTGGCAGTAGATGGCGATGTTATTACTGTTATATGCTTAGTTGAATGTAATGCATATACTTGTTGTACTTTGGTTTCACTTTCTCTCTGGTAAAAGGTCCTTCAGACTTCCTGTCATGCTGTATTAATAAGCTGATGCATGTACCTCATGTTCTGTAAAGATAAAGTTGAATTACCCCATATAATCTACTCTCATAAGTTTCTTCTGCGACCAAACTGTGCAACAGGTTATCGGCCCAGCACAGAAGACAAAAAGGACTTGGTGAATGCAAAAGAATACTTCAGAGCAATTCTCTCCAAACAAGTAAGACAAATAAGTTAAAGATGAGCAGCAGTTCAGAGCTGAGACTCACAGTAGCTAAGCTGAACAGTGAGAACTCAGTTATGGAAGTTCAAAGTGGACATGTTATTGTCTAAAGATGGAGGTAGTCACTACAGACAGACCCAATGATAATAATCAGACATGGGATAAGAAAAACAGACAAGCAGAGCTACTATCAGCTTATTAGTGGAGGATGATCAGTAAGGGTACCGTCACACTATACGATTTACCAACGATCACGACCAGCGATACGACCTGGCCGTGATCATTGGTAAGTCGTAGTGTGGTCGCTGGAGAGCTGTCACACAGACAGCTCTCCAGTGACCAACGATGCCGAGGTCCCCGGGTAACCAGGGTAAACATCGGGTTACTAAGCGCAGGACCGCGCTTAGTAACCCGATGTTTACCCTGGTTACCAGCGTAAAAAAAACCAAACAGTACATACTTACATTCCGGTGTCTGTCCCTTGCCGTCTGCTTCCCGCACTCACTGACTGCCAGCCGTAAAGTGAAAGCACAGCACAGCGGTGACATCACCGCTGTGCTCTGCTTTCACTTTACGGCCGGCAGTCAGTGAGTGCGGGAAGCAGACGGCAAGGGACCTGACGGACACCGGAATGTAAGTATGTACTGTTTTTTTTTTTTTACATTTACGCTGGTAACCAGGGTAAACATCGGGTTACTAAGCGCGGCCCTGCGCTTAGTAACCCGACGTTTACCCTGGTTACAAGCGAACGCATCGCTAGATCGGTGTCACACACACCGATCCAGCGATGACAGCGGGAGATCCAGCGACGAAAGAATGTTCCAAACGATCTGCTACGACGTACGATTCTCAGCAGGATCCCTGATCGCTGCTGCGTGTCAGACACAGCGATATCGTATAGATATCGCTGGAATGTCACGAATCGTACCGTCGTAGCGACAAAAGTGCCACTGTGTGACGGTACCCTAAATCCATATAAGGAATGAGAAAACAGCAAAGAGAATGTGGGAAGCATTGAGGAAGCTGCATGAAAGATCCAGCTTAAATTACAAACTATTCCTGCTAAGAAAACATTACAAGATGAGATTAAATTAAGTGTAAGGGTACCGTCTCACAGTGGCACTTTGGTCGCTACGACAGCATGATCCGTGATGTTCCAGCGATATACTTACAATCTCGCTGTGTCTGACACGCTACTGCGATCTGGGACCCCGCTGAGAATCGTACGTCGTAGCAGATCGTTTGAAACTTTCTTTCGTCGTCAAGTGTCCCGCTGTGGCGGCATGATCGCATCGTGTAACAAAGGTGTGCACGATTTTGTATACAATGTAATGGGTCCCGTACGACTTCAACATCGCAAATACGTCATGAAATTGTAAGCTCCAGCGCCGTGCATTGCGAAGTGTGACCGCAGTCTACGACGCTGGAGCGATAATAGAGCGACGCTGGAGCGTCACAGATTGTGCCGTCGTAGCGACCAAAGTGCCACTGTGAGACGGTACCCTTAGGAAAGACATGCAGTAGCATATAAACTCCATGATGGAGGTGATAACACAGCTGAGATCAGTTGGTGAAGACATTAAAGGGACTCTGTCACCTGAATTTGGAGGGAACAATTTTCAGCCATAGAGGCGGGGTTTTCGGGTGTTTGATTCATAGTACATAGTACATAGTTTGATCCATAGTACACGCCTGCGCAAGGCAAGATTGCCTTGTGCAGGCATGTACTACGGAGGACAGAGAATGAACTTCAATCCAATATTGCAGCCAGCATGCAGCCAGCGGGTAAGGAAAGGGTGAATCAAACACCCAAAAACCACGCCCCTATGGATGAAGATTGTTCCCTCCAAATTCAGGTGACAGAGTCCCTTTAAGGAAAGCCATATAGCAGCAATATTATTGTGCAATTTACCAGATTCATACACTGCTCTGATAAATGCGCTAGAGACAAGACCTTAAGCAGACATTACACTAGAGTTTGTAAAGACCAGACTTATAGATAAATATCATAGAAGGAAAGAGCAAATAAGCGATTTCACTGAAAAGGATAGTGAAAATGCTTTTAAAGCAACAGACAAGAAGCCCCATATTACAGAGACAAGAGAATGTTTCAGATGTAAGAAAAGGGGACATTTAAAGAAAGAGTGTACTATATGGAAAGAAGAACAACAGAAATTACACCAAAAGGAGAATAAACAGGAAGTAAAAAGCACAATTTCTAACCCACATGCAGATCACTGGAATGGTACATTTAAAGTAACTGACAAAGAGTGACCATCTGGCTGCTTTATTGACTCAGGAGAAACAAGTCCCATGAATAGTGATAAAACCGTCTTTACTGAACTTGATGAACATAAGAAGGAAGCAATTTATCTTGCAGATGGGAGTAAAATAACCGCAGAAGGTATTGGACAAGGAATGCTAATCTGTCCTGATAGATTTGGGCATAATTCAAAATTACTAGTAAATGATGTGTTACAGTGGGGCAAAAAAGTATTTAGTCAGTCAGCAATAGTGCAAGTTCCACCACTTAAAAAGATGAGAGGCGTCTGTAATTTACATCATAGGTAGACCTCAACTATGGGAGACAAACTAAGAAAAAAAAAACCAGAAAATCACATTGTCTGTTTTTTTAACATTTTATTTGCATATTATGGTGGAAAATAAGTATTTGGTCAGAAACAAACAATCAAGATTTCTGGCTCTCACAGACCTGTAACTTCTTCTTTAAGGGTCTCCTCTTTCCTCCACTCATTACCTGTAGTAATGGCACCTGTTTAAACTTGTTATCAGTATAAAAAGACACCTGTGCACACCCTCAAACAGTCTGACTCCAAACTCCACTATGGTGAAGACCAAAGAGCTGTCAAAGGACACCAGAAACAAAATTGTAGCCCTGCACCAGGCTGGGAAGACTGAATCTGCAATAGCCAACCAGCTTGGAGTGAAGAAATCAACAGTGGGAGCAATAATTAGAAAATGGAAGACATACAAGACCACTGATAATCTCCCTCGATCTCGGGCTCCACGCAAAATCCCACCCCGTGGGGTCAGAATGGTCACAAGAACGGTGAGCAAAAATCCCAGAACCACGCGGGGGGACCTAGTGAATGAACTGCAGAGAGCTGGGACCAATGTAACAAGGCCTACCATAAGTAACACATTACGCCACCATGGACTCAGATCCTGCAGTCCCAGACGTGTCCCACTGCTTAAGCCAGTACATGTACGGGCCCGTCTGAAGTTTGCTAGAGAGCATTTGGATGATCCAGAGGAGTTTTGGGAGAATGTCATATGGTCTGATGAAACCAAACTGGAACTGTTTGGTAGAAACACAACTTGTCGTGTTTGGAGGAAAAAGAATACTGAGTTGCATCCATCAAACACCACACCTACTGTAAAGCATGGTGGTGGAAACATCATGCTTTGGGGCTGTTTCTCTGCAAAGGGGCCAGGACGACTGATCCGGGTACATGAAAGAATGAATGGGGCCATGTATCGTGAGATTTTGAGTGCAAACCTCCTTCCATCAGCAAGGGCATTGAAGATGAAACGTGGCTGGGTCTTTCAACATGACAATGATCCAAAGCACACCGCCAGGGCAACGAAGGAGTGGCTTCGTATGAAGCATTTCAAGGTCCTGGAGTGGCCTAGCCAGTCTCCAGATCTCAACCCTATAGAAAACCTTTGGAGGGAGTTGAAAGTCCGTGTTGCCAAGTGAAAAGCCAAAAACATCACTGCTCTAGAGGAGATCTGCATGGAGGAATGGGCCAACATTCCAACAACAGTGTGTGGCAACCTTGTGAAAGACTTACAGAAAACGTTTGACCTCTGTCATTGCCAACAAAGGATATATTACAAAGTATTGAGATGAAATTTTGTTTCTGACCAAATACTTATTTTCCACCATAATATGCAAATAAAATGTTAAAAAAACAGACAATGTGATTTTCTGGATTTTTTTTTCTCAGTTTGTCTCCCATAGTTGAGGTCTACCTATGATGTAAATTACAGACGCCTCTCATCTTTTTAAGTGGTGGAACTTGCACTATTGCTGACTGACTAAATACTTTTTTGCCCCACTGTATATGTTCCAGGACTAGAAGGAGGATTGTTATCCATAAAGCAGCTGACAGACAAAGGACTTACTGCAAAGTTCAAAGATGATAATTGTACAATCCTAGTGGGAGATAAGGTAATAATTAATGTCAAAGCAGGTGAACAATTATATCATCTAGACACATTAAAGTAACAGATGAAGTTATGTACACATGTTCACAAAAATTGTATTCACATGTGGCATAGACGTCTAGGACACAGACATCCTGAGAGTATAGTGGCATTACAAAAGAAGAATTTCACAAAAGACGTATTGATATCTGATTGCTCAATTACCGTAAAATGTGAATGTTGTATAAAATCTAAAGCTACAAGAGTATCTATACTTGACTTTTTACACACTGATGTATGTGGACCCATGAAAGTGACCACATCAGGAGGTAATAGATATATGGTGACCTTCATAGACGACTACTCAAGATACATAGCAAGTATCCAACAAATGTGTTAGACCGCACCCAATACTGACACCGTCTCCATGGACATCAGGGCGCTCGTCCACACCAGGGGGTCCGTCCCAGCAAGAGAGTCCACAATCGAAGTATAAAAAGGACAGCACCACACCAGGAAGTGACAAGACAGTAACCTTCTTTATTCTGCCTCCTGCAGGTTACTGTCTGTCACTTTCTGGTGTGGCGCTGTCCTTTTTATACTTCGATTGTGTACTCAAGATACATAGTCACGCACTTGATAAAGAACAAAAGTGAAGTTTTTGAAAAATTAGAAGACTATGTGACAAAGTCAAATAACAAGTTTCAGATTAACCCCTTAATCCCATATGACGTACTATCCCGTCGAGGTGGGGTGGGCCTTAATTCCCACCAACGGGATAGTACGTCTTAGGCGATCGGCCTCACGGGGGGAGCGCGGCCGATCGCGGCCGGGTGTCAGCTGACTATCGCAGCTGACATCCGGCACTATGTGTCAGGAGCGGTCAAGGACCGCTCCCGGCACATTAACCCCCGGCACACCACGATCAAACATGATCGCGGTGTGCCGGCGGTACAGGAAAGCATCGCGCAGGAAGGGGGCTCCCTGCGTGCTTCCCTGAGACGAACGGTACAAGGTGATGTGCTCACCTTGTACCGAGCGTCTTCTCCCTGCAGTCCCCGGATCCAAAATGGCCGCAGGGCTGCATCTGGGTCCTGCAGGGAGTACTTCCGGGTCAGGAGCAGGCTGCAGCTGCAGCTCTGTAAGCCTGCAGCGATGAGTGAGATCGCCGATCTCACAGAGTGCTATGCAAACTGTGAGATCGGCGATCTGTGATGTCCCCCCCTGGGACAAAGTAAAAAAGTTTAAAAAAAAATTTCCACATGTGTAAAAAAAAAAAAAAAAAAAATTACTAAATAAATAAAAAATATATATATTATTCCCATAAATACATTTCTTTATCTAAAAAAACAAAAAAAACAATAAAAGTACACATATTTAGTATCGCCGCGTCCGTAACGACCCATCCTATAAAACTGTCCCACTAGTTAACCCCTTCAGTGAACACCGTAAGAAAAAAAAAAAAAACGAGCCAAAAAACAACGCTTTATTATTATACCGCCGAACAAAAAGTGGAATAACACGTGATCAAAAAGACGGATGTAAATAACCATGGTATCGCTGAAAGCGTCATCTTGTCCCGCAAAAAAACAATCTGCCACAAAGCATAATAAGCAAAAAAATAAAAAAGTTATAGTCCTGAGAATAAAGCGATGCCAAAATAATTATTTTTTCTATAAAATAGCTTTTATCGTATAAAAGCGCCAAAACATAAAACAAATGATATAAATGAGATATCGCTGTAATCGTACTGACCCGATGAATAAAACTGCTTTATCAATTTTACCAAACGCGGAACGGTATAAACGCCTCCCCCAAAAGAAATTCATCAATAGCTGGTTTTTGGTCATTCTGCCTCACGGAAATCGGAATAAAAAGTGATCAAAAACTGTCACGTGTCCAAACATGTTACCAATAAAAACATCAACTCGTGCCGCAAAAAACAAGACCTCAGATGACTCTGTGGACCAAAATATGGAAAAATTATAGGTCTCAGAATGTGGTGACGCAAAAACTTTTTTGCTATAAAAAAGCGTCTTTTAGTGTGTGACAGCTGCCAATCATAAAAATCCGATATAAAAAAACGCTATAAAAGTAAATCAAACCCCCCTTCATTACCCCCTTAGTTAGGGAAAAATAATAAAATTAAAATTTTTTATTTATTTCCATTTTCCCATCAGGGCTAGGGTTAGGGTTAGGGCTAGGGTTAGGGCTAGGGTTAGGGCTAGGGTTGGGGTTAGGGCTAGGGTTGGGGCTAGGGTTAGGGCTAGGGTTGGGGCTAGGGTTGGGGCTGGGGTTAGGGCTAGGGTTAGGGTTGGGGCAAGGGTTGGGGTTAGGGTTGGGGCTAGGGTTAGGGCTAGGGTTAGGGTTAGGGTTGGGTTTAGGGTTCGGAGCTAAAGTTAGGGTTGGGGCTAAAGTTAGGGTTAGGGTTGGGGCTAAAGTTAGGGTTAGGGTTGGGGCTAAAGTTAGGGTTAGGGTTTGGATTATATTTACGGTTGGGATTAGGGTTGGGATTAGAGTTAGGGGTGTGTCAGGGTTAGGGGTGTGGTTAGGGTTACCATTGGGATTAGGGTTAGGGGTGTTTTAGGATTAGGGTTTCAGGTAGAATTGGGGAGTTTCCACTGTTCAGGCACATCAGGGGCTCTCCAAACGCGACATGGCGTTTCAACCCAATTCTGTGTTGAAAAAGTAAAACAGTGCTCCTTCCCTTCCGAGCTCTCCGGTGCGCCCAAACAGGGGTTTACCCCAACATATGGGGTATCAGCGTACTCAGGACAAATTGGACAACAACTTTTGGGGTCCAAGTTCTCGTTATCCTTGGGAAAATAAAAATGTGGGGGGCTAAAAATCATTTTTTGTGGGAAAAATAAGATTTTTTTATTTTCGCGGCTCTGCGTTGTAAACTGCAGTGAAACACTTGGGGGTTCAAAGTCCTCACAACACATCTAGATAAGTTCCTTGGGGGGGTCTAGTTTCCAATATGGGGTCACTTGTGGGGGGTTTCTACTTTTTGGGTACATCAGGGGCTCTGCAAATGCAACGTGACGCCTGCAGACCAATCCATCTAAGTCTGTATTCCAAATGGCGTTCCTTCCCTTCCGAGCTCTGCCATGCGCCCAAACAGTGCTTCCCCCCACATATTGGGTATCAGCGTACTTTTGGGGTCCAATTTATCCTGTTACCCTTGTGAAAATACAAAACTGGGGACTAAAAAAATCATTTTTGTGAAAAAAAAAGAATTTTTATTTTCAAGGCTCTGCGTTATAAACTGTAGTGAAACACTTGGGGGCTCAAAGCTCTCAAAACACATCTAGATAAGTTCCTTAGGGGGTCTACTTTCCAAAATGGTGTCACTTGTGGGTGGTTTCAATGTTTAGGCACATCAGGGGCTCTCCAAACGCAACATGGCGTCCCATCTCAATTCCAGTCAATTTTGTATTGAAAAGTCAAATGGCGCTCCTTCCCTTCCGTGCTCTGCCATGCGCCCAAACAATAGTTTACACCCACATATGGGGTATCAGCGTACTCAGGACAAATTGCACAACAACTTTTGTGTGTCTAATTTCTTCTCTTACCCTTGGGAAAATAAAAAATTGGGGGCAAAAAGATCATTTTTGTGAAAAAATATGATTTTTTATCTTTATGGCTCTGCATTATAAACTTCTATGAAGCACTTGTTGGGTCAAAGTGCTCACCACACCTCTAGATAAGTTCCTCAAGGGGTCTACTTTCCAAAATGGTGTCACTTGTGGGGGGTTTCAATGTTTAGGCCCACAGGGGCTCTCCAAATGCAACATGGCGTCCCATCTCAATTCCAGTCAATTTTGTATTGAAAAGTCAAATGGCGCTCCTTCCCTTCCGTGCTCTGCCATGCGCCCAAACAATAGTTTACACCCACATATGGGGTATCAGCGTACTCAGGACAAATTGCACAACAACTTTTGTGGTCTAATTTCTTCTCTTACTCTTGGGAAAATAAAAAATTGGGGGCAAAAATATAATTTTTGTGAAAAAATATGATTTTTTATTTTTACGGCTCTGCATTATAAACTTCTATGAAGCACTTGGTGGGTCAAAGTGCTCACCACATGTCTAGATAAGTTCCTTAAGGGGTCTACTTGTGGGGGGTTTCAATGTTTAGGCACATCAGGGGCTCTCCAAACGCAACATGGCGTCCCATCTCAATTCCAGTCAATTTTGCATTGAAAAGTCAAATGGCGCTCCTTTCCTTCCGAGCTCTGCCATGCGCCCAAACAGTGGTTTATCCCCACATATGGGGTATCAACGTACTCAGGACAAGTTGTACAACAACTTTCGGGGTCCATTTTCTCCTGTTACCCTTGGTAAAATAAAACAAATTGGAGCTGAAATAAATTTTGTGTGAAAAAAAGTTAATTGTTCATTTTTATTTAAACATTCCAAAAATTCCTGTAAAACACCTGAAGGATTAATAAACTTCTTGAATGTGGTTTTGAGCACCTTGAGGGGTGCAGTTTTTAGAATGGTGTCACACTTGGGTATTTTCTATCATATAGACCCCTCAAAATGACTTCAAATGAGATGTGGTCCCTAAAAAAAAAAATGGTGTTGTAAAAATGAGAAATTGCTGGTCAACTTTTAACCCTTATAACTCCCTAACAAAAAAAAATTTGGGTTCCAAAATTGTGCTGATGTAAAGTAGACTTGTGGGAAATGTTACTTATTAAGTATTTTGCATGACATATCTCTGTGATTTAAGGGTATAAAAATTCAAAGTTGGAAAATTGTGAAATTTTCAAAATTTTCGCCAAATCTCCATTTTTTTCTCAAATAAACGCAAGTTATATCGAATAAATTTTACCACTACCATGAAGTACAATACGTCATGAGAAAACAATGTCAGAATCACCGGGATCCGTTGAAGCGTTCCAGAGTTATAATATCATAAAGGGACAGTGGCCAGAATTGTAAAAATTGGCCCGGTCATTAACGTGCAAACCACCCTCGAGGCTTAAGGGGTTAAGCCAATCATCGTCAGAAGTGATAATGGTGGTGAATTTACAGGACACCAAATAGAAAACTACTTAAGGCAGAATGGAATAGAGCATCAAAAGACTGTTCCATACACACCTGAACAGAACAGGGTAGCAGAAAGAAAAACAGAACTCTGAAATGACACAATGTATGTTAACAGACTCCAAACTGGGGTGAAGCAGCAATTACAGCTACTTATCTGCAAAACAGACTTTTTTCAAGAAAACTGAAAAAAAAAACATGCGAACTGTGGCAAGGTAAGAAACCAAGTTTTGTGCTTATTCCAGAAGAAAAATGCTCCAAACGTCAAAACAGAGCCATTGAAGGAATATTTGTCGGATATAGTGACAATTGCAAAGGATGCAGAATCCTAGATCCCAAGACAGACAGTATCACAGAGAGTAACAGTGTAACCTGGTGCACTATGGAACGCATGCTCCGTCTGCAACAAACTGCCAATTATCCATGACCTATTCATCACCAGCAAACTCTCCTTCCTTGGCATAACTGAAACCTGGCTCACTCCATCTGACTCAGCCTCTCCTCCTGTACTTTGCTATGGCGGATTCCACCTCTCTCACACCCCTCATTCCAGCAACAAACGCAGTGGAGGGGTTGGCTTGCTCCTGTCCAACATCTGCTCCTTTACTCCAATCCCGCTACCACCCTCCACTACTCTTCCCTTTGAGGTGCACTCCGTCTGCATCTATTCTCCCTGCAGCCTCCAGCTTGCTGTCATCTACCGCCCCCAGAACTAGCCATCTCCACCTTTCTCGACCACCTCACCACCTGGCTACTTCATTTCCTCTCTGCTGACATCCCCACTATCATCATGGGTGACTTCAATATCCCCATTGACACTTCCACCTCAGCTGCCTCTAAACTTTTATCACTGACTCCCTCCTTTGGCCTCACTCAATGGTCCTCTGAGGCCACTCACAAAGATGGTCACACACTGGACCTCATCTTCACCCACCTCTGCTCCCTTACTAATCTCGCTAACTCACCCCTCCCCATGTCTGACCACAACATACTGACATTCTCTTCCCTCTCCTTTCCCAGTGTGCAACCCCCACTCCACAAACTCACTCACCCTCGCAGAAATCTCAAACACCTCAATTTACAATCACTCTCTGAGTCCCTTCTCCCTCTTACAGACATAGCCTCCCTTCATGATACAGATACTGCTGCCACTTTTTATAACACCACAATAACAGCAACACTCCATTCGGCTGCCCGCTCATGCATAGCAAAACTTGTACACTCAACAGGCAGCTCTGGCTGACCAGCCTGACCAAAGAACTGAGATGGGCTTCCAGGATCACTGAGCAGAGATGGAAGCGATCCCGCTCTGCAGACCACTTCACTGCATACAAGCAGTCCCTTGCCAGCTTCAAGTCCACTCTCACTGCCGCAAAACAAACTTACTTCTCATCTCTCATATCTTCCCTGTCTCACAGCCCTAAACAGCTTTTCAACACTTTCAATTCTCTACTCCATCGCCCCGCACCCCCTCCCTCCCCTCTCATTTCTGCTGAAGACTTTGCCTCCTTCTTTAAGCAGAAGATCGATACGATCAGAGAAAGCTTTGGCCCACAGTGCCCAATGCCCCTCTTAGCTGCTCAACCTCGTTCCTCCAAAACTAGCTTCTCCACCCTCCTGGCAAGATCACACCTCACCATTTGCACGCTTGACCCGCTCCCATCCCACCTCATCCCTAAGCTCACCACAGTCTTCATCCCAACCCTAAGACATCTCTTCAACCTATCACTCCCCTAGGTGTCTTCCCCTCATCCTTCAAACATGCCAAGATCACACCCATCCTCAAAAAGCCCTCCCTCAACCCATTCTCTGTGTCTAGCTATCGCCTGATATCTCTTCTCCTTTATGCCTCAAAATTACTGGAACAACATGTCCACCTTGAACTGTCCTCCCACCTCTCCTCCTGCTCCCTCTTTGACTGGTTACTATCTGGCTTCCGACCCCATCACTCAACTGAAACTGCCCTAACTAAAGTCACCAATGACCTACTAAGTGCCAAGAGCAAGCGACACTACTCTGTCCTCCTTCTCCTGGACCTGTCTTCTGCCTTTGACACTGTAGACAACTCCCTTCTGCTGCAGATCCTCTCATCTCTCGGCATCACAGACTTGGCCCCATCCTGGATCTCAACATATGTGACAGACCAAACATTCAGTGTCTCCCTCCCCCACACCACCTCCTCACTCCGCCCCTTGTCTGTCGGTGTTCCTCAAGGATCTGTACTAGGACCCCTACTCTTCTCCATCTACACCTTCGGCCTGGGACAGATCATAGAATCCCACGGTATGCAGTATCATCTCTACACTGACGACACGCAAATCTACCTATCCAGATCAGACCTCAACTCCTTACTCACCAAAATCCCAAACTGTCTGTCTGCAATCTCAAACTTCTTTTCTGCTGGCTTTCTAAAACTGAACATGGACAAAACAGAATTCATCATCTTTTCCCCATCTCACTCTTCCCTTCCACCAGACCTATATGTCAATGTCAATGGCTGCTCACTTTCCCCAGTCCCACACGCCCGGTGCCTCGGGGTGATCCTCGACTCTGCCCTCTCTTTCAAGCCACATATCCAAGCCATTGCCTCCTCCTGCCATCTCAAACTCAAAAATATCTCCCGGATCTGCGCATTCCTTGACCGCGACACCACAAAAACACTAGTGCATGCCCTTATGATCTCCCGTCTTGACTACGGCAACCTCCTACTCTCTGGCCTCCCCTTAAGCACTCTGGCACCACTCCAATCGATCCTACACTCTGCTGCCCGACTAATCTACTTGTCTCCCCGCTATTCCCCAGCCTCTCCACTATGCCAAGCCCTTCACTGGCTTCCTATCTTTCAGAGACTCAAGTTGAAAACCCTTACAATGACATACAAAGCCATCCACAACCTGTCTCCCCCATACATCTGTGACATGGTCTCCCGGTACTTACCTACACGCAACCTCCGATCCTCTCAAGATCTCCTCTACTCCCCTCTCATCTCTTCTTCCCACAACCGCATCCAAGACTTCTCCCATGCTTCCCCCATACTCTGGAACTCTCTACCACAACATATCAGACTCTCGCCTACCATAGAAACCTTCAAAAAGAATCTGAAGACTCACCTCTTCCGACAAGCCTACAGCCTGCAGTGATCCCCAACCTACTGAACCGCCACACAACCAGCTCTAAACTCTCCTAGTGTATCCTCACCCATCCCCTGGAGACTGTGAGCCCTCGCAGGCAGGGTCCTCCCTCCTTATGTACCTGTATGCCTTTTTTTTCTGCTCATGTTTAATTGTATTTGTCTATATTTGCCCCCTTTTCACATGTAAAGTGCCATGGAATAAATGGCGCTATAAAAATGTATAATAATAATAGTAATAATAATAATAGTAAATTCATTGAAAATCTAAATGATGACATAATGACATCACTGGGAATGAAAAATGAGAGAAACGATAGTGCTATAACTTCAGGAACATCTGATGAGAAAGAAGTGAAAATTGATGAAATCATAAAACTGAAAGTCAAGAGATACAGCTCCATACAAACACAGAACCAAGACGCTCAATAAGAGAAAAAAGGGAAGGCCACCTCAAGGTCTTTCATACAAGGCAAGTGCAAATAAAATGTATGAACCTACATCTTGGGAGGACATATATCAACTTTCAGAAGAAGAGGCCAACAAATGGATAAAGGCTGCAGAAACAGAAATAAAATCCATACATGATTCAAAGACATGGACACTGACAGAACTACCAAAAGAAATAAAGGCTATAGGATGTAAATGGGTTATTAAAGTAAAATGTCAAGCTGATGGCACAGCTGATCAATACTGAGCAAGATTTGTAGCTAAAGGCTATCCTCAGAAATATGAAGACTATGATGAGACATTTGGTCCATTTGTCAAACACACAACAATCAGAACTTTGCAGTTGTAGCAATGAAACAAATGCAGTTGAAACATCTATTTACATGGAACAACCCCCAGGATTCAAGGATAAAAGGAAACCAAACATGATTTGTAAACTACAGAAAAGTATATATGGTTTAAAACAAGCCACTAAAGTGTGGAATGTTAAAATCACAGAAGTACTCATAAATTAACATTTTCAAAGAACCAAAGCGGATCATTGTCAATATACAAAGAGACTGCCAGACAGATGGATCTATGTGCTGATATATGTGGACGATATTTTAGTTTGTTTTGAAAAAGAATGGGATGAAGCAGAGATAGTGAAAACTTTGGATCAACACTTCAATATCAAAGATCTGGGAAATGTGAAACAGTACCTAGGAATATAGCTAGAAAGAGAAGAAGACAGGAGTTTCCTTCTTAATCAAAATCACATGATTCAAGACATAATCAAAACATTTGGATTGAAAGATGCAAAACCAGTAAAGTCTCCAATGGAAACCAACTATCTGAAGGAAATAAATAGTGAACAGAATCTGTTACCAAATAATGAGAAATACAGAAAGGAAATAGGAAAATTATTATATCTTGCAACTGTTACAAGGCCAGACATTGCAGCAGCAGTGTGAATTTTGAGCAGGAAGGTGTCAAAGCCAAACAAAATGGATTGGAATGCAGTGAAGAGAGTATTTGAAAGGGACTAGCAGTGTTAAACTGAAACTACCTGCAAGTGAGACATGCATTTTAACCGGAGGGTGCAGCTGTGCTGGGGGAGAAAATGGCTAGAAGGTTGGAGGAGTGTTTAAACTAGGAATTGGGGGGGAGGGTGTTCATTTTATAGGAGTGGAAGATAGTGCAGATAGAGACCTGGGCACAAATAAGGAAGATGGGGGTGGCGGTGGCATGGGGGGTAGGCTTAGAACAGTTAATAATTTAAGAAAGAATAGAGGTGCAGAGAGATACATAAAATGTATGTATACTAATGCCAGAAGCCTCGCTAACAAAATGGACGAATTAAAATTAATGTTGTTGGAGCATAATTATGACATGGTGGGGATATCTGAAACGTGGCTGGATGAGAGCCATGACTGGGCTGTTAACTTACAAGGTTATAGTCTGTTCAGAAATGACCGAATGGATAAGCGAGGGGGAGGGGTGTGTCTGTATGTAAAATCATCCTTAAAACCCATCCGGCATGATAATATAGGTGAATTTAATTAAAATGTAGAGTCCCTGTGGGTGGAGATAAGGGGAGGGGGAAAAAATAATAAATTACTGATAGGGGTTTGTTATAAATCTCCAAAAATAATGGAAGCAATGGAGAATATCCTCGTAAAGCAAATAGATGAAGCTGCGACTCAAGGGGAAGTCATTATTATGGGGGACTTCAACTACCCTGAAATAGATTGGGGAACAGAAACCTGCAGTTCCAGCAAAGGTAATCGGTTTTTGACAACTATGAGAAACAATTACCTTTTCCAACTTGTTCAGGACCCAACAAGAAGGGGGGCACTGCTAGACCTAATATTAACCAACAGGCCAGACCGCATATCAAATACAAGGGTTGGGGGTCACTTGGGGAATAGCGATCACAAAATAATAAGTTTTCATGTATCCTTTAATAAGATGTGTAGTAGAGGGGTTACACGGACACTAAACTTCAGGAAGGCAAATTTCCAACGGATGAGAGAGGATCTTGGTGCAATTAACTGGGACAATATCCTGAGACATAAAAATACACAAAGAAAATGGGAGACGTTTACTAGCATCCTGGATAGGACCTGTGCACAGTATATACCGTATGGGAATAAACATGCTAGGAATAGGTGGAACCCAATATGGCTAAATAGAGCTGTAAGGGGTGCAATAAGTGACAAAAAGAAAGCATTTAGAGAATTAAAGGAAGTAGGTAGTGATGAGGCATTAAATAAATATAGAAAATTAAATAAAGTCTGTAAAACACAAATCAAGGCAGCAAATATTGAGACAGAGAGACTAATTGTCAGAGAGAGTAAAAATAATCCCAAAATATTCTTTAACTACGTAAATAGTAAGAAACTAAAAAATTATAGTGTTGGCTCCCTTAAAAATAGTCTGGGTGAAATGGTGGATGAGGATGAGGAAAAAGCCAATATGCTAAATGACTTTTTTTCATCAGTATTTACAAAAGAAAATCCCATGGCAGACAATATGATCAGTGATAACAAAAATTCCACATTAAGTGTCACCTGCTTAACCCAGCAGGAAGTACGGCGGCGTCTAAAAATCACTAAAATTGACAAATCTCCGGGCCCGGATGGGATACACCCCCGAGTACTGCAGGAATTAAGTACAGTCATTGATAGACCATTATTTTTAATCTTCAAAGAGTCCATAATAACAGGGTCTGTACCACAGGACTGGCGTATAGCAAATGTGGTGCCAATATTCAAAAAGGGGACAAAAACTGAACTCGGTAATTATAGGCCAGTAAGCTTAACCTCTACTGTGGCTAAAATCCTGGATGGCATTCTAAGGGATGCTATACTGGAATATCTGAAGAGGAATAACCTCATGACCCAGTATCAGCATGGGTTTACTAGGGACCGTTCATGTCAGACTAATTTGATCAGCTTCTATGAAGAGGTAACTTCCGGACTGGACCAAGGGAACCAAGTAGATGTAGTGTATATGGACTTTTCAAAAGCTTTTGATACGGTGCCACACAAAAGGTTGATACATAAAATGAGAATAATGGGGATAGGGGAAAATATGTGTAAGTGGGTTGAGAGCTGGCTCAGGGATAGGAAACAAAGGGTGGTTATTAATGGAACACACTCGGACTGGGTCGCGGTTAGCAGTGGGGTCAGTATTGGGCCCTCTTCTTTTTAACATATTTATTAATGACCTTGTAGGGGCATTCAGGGTAGAATTTCAATATTTGCAGATGACACTAAACTGTGCAGGGTAATCAATACAGGGGAGGACAAGTTTATATTACAGGATGAATTATGTAAACTAGAAGCTTGGGCTGATAAATGGCAAATGAGCTTTAATGGGGATAAATGTAAAGTCATGCACTTGGGTAGAAGTAATAAGATGTATAACTATGTGCTTAATTCTAAAACTCTGGGCAAAACCGTCAATGAAAAAGACCTGGATGTATGGGTGGATGACAAACTCATATTCAGTGGCCAGTGTCAGGCAGCTGCTACTAAGGCAAATAAAATAATGGGATGCATTAAAAGAGACATAGATGCTCATGAGTAGAACATAATTTTACCTCTATACAAGTCACTTGTTCGACCACACTTAGAATACTGTGCACAGTTCTGGTCTCCGGTGGATAAGAAAGACATAGCTGAACTAGAGCGGGTGCAGAGAAGAGCGACCAAGGTTATTAGAGGACTGGGGGGTCTGCAATACCAAGATAGGTTATTACACTTGGGGCTATTTAGTTTGGAAGAACGAAGACAAAGGGGTGATCTTATTTTAATGTATAAATATATGAGGAGACAGTACAAAGACCTTTCTGATGATCTTTTTAATCATAGATCTGAGACAGGGACAAGGGGGCATCCTTTACGTCTGGAGGAAAGAAGGTTTAAACATAATAACAGATGCGGATTCTTTACTGTAACAGCAGTGAGTCTATGGAACTCTCTGCCGTATGATGTTGTAATGAGTGATTCGTTACTTAAATTTAAGAGGGGACTGGATACCTTTCTGGAAAAGTATAATGTTATAGGGTATATATACTAGATTCCTTGATAGGGCGTTGATCCAGGGAACTAGTCTGATTGCCGTATGTGGAGTCGGGAAGGAATTTTTTCCCCAATGTGGAGCTTACTCTTTGCCACATGGTTTTTTTTTGCCTTCCTCTGGATCAACATGTTAGGGCATGTTAGGTTAGGCTACGGGTTGAACTAGATGGACTTAGTCTTCCTTCAACCTTAATAACTATGTTACTATGTAACTATGGATACGTTGATGCAGACTGGGCTGGAGATCCAACTGACAGGAAATCTACCAGTGGCTATCTTTTCTTGCTCTCAAGTGGACCAATTAGTTGGACTAGTATGAAACAATCTATAGTAACACTGTCGTCGACAGAAGCAGAATATGTCACCGTAGCACATGCCAGTCAAGACATGGTTAAGACAAATGCTAACAAACCTAGGACAGCAACAATTGGGACCAACAAAGATGCATGAGGACAATCAAGGATGTCTAGTTCTTCTTGAGAGATCACCAGGAACAAGGTTATAATATACCACGGACACATGTTTTTTGCCATGGCTAACCACAAGTAAGTCTTTCATTTTTCTACAGCATTGCATGCAATTGTTATTAAATTAGGGGAGGGCCCCACAGCATGCAGTTACCTGTTACTACTGCACACTTTATAATTTTTTGAGTGCATTTAGTGTTTTATATTATATGTGATCAGTTCATCCAGCCACTCTGTGATTTTTTTTACTGCATGATGCTTGGTATCTCTGCTTGATCACTGGGACAGTGTATTTCCACTTGTTCATTACAGCTACAGAGTCTTCTCTTTTTTCTGTTATTCTTTATACTGTGACAGATTAGGCACAGAAGCCGTCTAGGCACCAGCAGTTTAAGCTCACACTGTTCATTTTGGGAGGGCCAGTGTACCTATAATTTATTTCATTATTGTGAAATATCTTTCTTAGTCCGGGTTCACATTATCGTTTTTATCTGCAGCGTATGATCCGCATACATCCGCATGTGTCATGCATACAAATCTTTAACATGGTGTATGCAGGGACATGCTTTTGCATGCGTTCGCATGTGGATGCGTACTGTGACACCCCAGGTTCCTGGTTATCAAAGTGGCATTGTTTTCCTTACAGGGAGAGTGATGTCACACTTGGAAGCGAGGAAGGATCTTCTTTATCAGGTACAAACAAGCATGCAACATGTTCACACTCCAGGCCAGAAGGGGGAGCTCTGATCCAGCTTGTGGGTGGCTCACCTACATTACAGACGAAAAGTTTGGACACACCTTCTCATTTAAAGATTTGTCTGTATTTTCATGACTATGAAAATTGTACATTTGCACTGAAGGCATCAAAACTATGAGTTAACACATGTGGAATTATATACTGAAATTATGTCTTATATTCTAGGTTCTTCAAAGTAGCCACCTTTTGCTTTGATGACTGCTTTGCACACTCTTGGCATGCTCTTGATGAGCTTCAAGAGGTAATCACCGGGAATGGTCTTCCAACAATCTTGAAGGAGTTCCCAGAGATGCTTAGCACTTGTTGGCTCTTTTGCCTTCACTCTGCGGTCCAGCTCACCCCAAACCATCTCGATTGGGTTCAGGTCTTGGTGATGTGAAGGCCAGGTAATCTGGCGTAGCACCCCATCACTCTCCGTCTTGGTAAATTATCCCTTACACAGCCTGGACGTGCACAGCCTGATGTCAGGACCCTCAGTGACACACTGACAGGAGACTATGGCTCCTGCAGTGCATCACTGAGGTTACTATAGTTCAAAGTCTCACTTTATGGCAATTGCTGCGTGGGAAAATTTCTCACACAGCACTGCTAAAAGTGAGACTAGGGACTATTTTTTTTACAGCGGCAGAGGAATACAGTGCGGAAGGATACCTTCCTCCCATCATTGTGTTCCTGGAGCCCCTGGAGAGCGGTCGCATCAGCTGATGCTGCCATTCTCCACGGGAGATCGTCGTGGGACACTCGTGGATTTCAGCGGACAGGGAGTATATTGGTTGTTTGTTATTTTCATATTTTTTTACAGATGACACTGGCTTCGGGGAACAAAGTGACAAGTGATGGTGAGTATGTACTATATGTTTAATGTACTGTATGTCTGTATGTATATATTGTATGTAATGTATGAATGTACTGTATGTAGTATGTATGTATGTAGTATGTATGTATGTATGTAGTATGTATGTATGTATGTAGTATGTATGTATTATGCATGTATGTAGTATGTATGTATGTAGTATGTACTGTATGTAGTATGTATGCACGTAGTATGTATGTAGTATGTAGTATGTATGTATGTATGTATGTAGTATGTATGTAGTATGCATAGTTTTTTTTTTTTTCATTCAACACATTAGTCGGATGATGGGACTACTACTGTCCCATCATTGGCTAATGTGTCAATCACTGTCACTGTAGTAGGCATCGTCCGATGGGACTTGTAGCCCCATCGGACGATGCCTGCACGCACGCACAGAGCCTGGGCAGCCCGCACAGAGCCCCGGCACACACACACAGAGCCCCGGCAGCCCGCACAGAGCCCTGGCACGCCGCAGAGCCGCGGCACACATGCACAGAGCCCCGGCAGCCCGCACAGAGCCCCGTCACACCACACAGAGCCCCGGCACACCGCACAGAGCCCCGGCACACACGCACAGAGCCCCGGCACGCTGCACAGAGCCCCGGCACACATGCACAGAGCCCCGGCAGCCCGCACAGAGCCCTTGCATGCCGCAGAGCCCCGGCATGCCGCACAGAGCCCCGGCACACACAGAGCCCCGGCAGCCCGCACAGAGCCCCGGCACGCTGCACAGAGCCCCGGCATGCTGCTCAGAGCCCCGGCACATACGCACAGAGCCCCGGCAGCCCGCACAGAGCCCCAGCACGCCACACAGAGCCCCGGCACACATGCACAGAGCCCCAGCACGCCGCACAGAGCCCCAACAGGCCTGCACAGACCCCCGGCAGGCACGCACAGACCCCCCCACGGTCACGCACAGACCCCGCCCACACACACACGCAGTCTCTGCCCACGTACCGCCCACACTCCATTATAGTGCATCACTGCACTATAGGAGCTTCCAATTCCGGCATCTGATATCGCAAAAGTATCAGAACTCGGTATCGGACTTCCGATACAGCAAATATCGGCCGATACCCGATATTTGCAGTATCGGAATGCTCAACACTACGATTTATATATATACACTGCTCAAAAAATAAAGGGAACACTTAAACAACAGAATATAACTCCAAGTAAATCAAACTTTTGTGAAATCAAACTGTCCACTTAGGAAGCAACACTGTTTGACAATCAATTTCACATGCTGTTGTGCAAATGGAATAGACAACAGATGGAAATTATTGGCAATTATCAAGACGCTCTCAATAAAGGAGTGGTTCTGCAGGTGGGGACCACACACCACATCTCGGTACCAATGCTTACTGGCTGATGTTTTGGTCACTTTTCCATGTTGGTTGTGCTTTCACACTTGTGGTAGCATGAGACGGACCCTACAACCCATACAAGTGGCTCAGGTAGTGCAGCTCATCCAGGATGGCACATCATTGCGAGCTGTGGCAAGAAGATTTGCTGTGTCTGTCAGCGTAGTGTCCAGAGGAGGCGCTACCAGGAGACAGGCCAGTACACCAGGAGATGTGGAGGGGGCCGTAGGAGGGCGACAACACGGCAGCAGGATCGCTACCTCAGCCTTTGTGCAAGGAGGAACAGGAGGAGCACTGCCAGAGCCCTGCAAAATGACCTCCAGCAGGCCACAAATGTACATGTGTCTACACAAACGATTAGAAACCAACTCCATGAGGATGGTCTGAGTGTCCGATGTCCACAGATGGGGGTTGTGCTCACAGCCCAACACCGTGCAGGACGATTGGCATTTGCCACAGAACACCAGGATTAGCAAATTCGCCACTGGCACCCTGTGCTCTTCACGGATGAAAGCAGGTCCACACTCAGCACATGTGACAGATGTGACAGAGTCTGGAGACGCCATGGAGAGCGATCTGCTGCCTGCAACATCCTTCAGCATGACTGGTTTGGCAGTGGGTCAGTAATGGTGTGGGCACAAAACAAGGGGGGTGGAGGGCACCATCATCATTATAACAGGCTGGGATCAACCCGGGGTATGTCCAACAAGAGCAATGTAAGAAAACAAGAAAAAGGAGACATACACAAAACCGGGGATCACCAAGAAAAGAACAATAATCCTTATAATATAATAGTCAATTTTATTATGGTCAAAACGAGACACAACACACGATTAAAAACATTTAAAAACAATAATGGTACATCCCCAAATGGGGAATACCCCCCAAGACCAGAAAAAGGGTTAATACTGGTATATATAATACAAATGCAACATGACAAATACGTATACATGCAAAACAGATGGTTTAATAAGCGCATGCAAAAAAAAAAATATATATATACCGTATATATAACTGCTCAAAAAATAGGACAAAAATAATCGCCCTAGAGGCATATAGTTGTTATGGCCATAACAAAATAAGGAAAAAATAGAACTCCCAAGATCATAATGATCAGTCTAATGTACCACCTAATATTTTATGTATAGAGCATATGTTGTCCAAACAAGATAAATGCCAATAGCATATGGTCAGATGCAGTAAAGTCAGTACAGGGGACAATATCATATAGTTGGTCAGGCTGATACTAGTATATATAGATGCACCGTGTATATTACAAAAACTCAATATGTAAAGTGGTAAATGCAAGATTTTCCGAGTCCGTAGTGTGGGATAAGGAAGATGCCTAGACCCCACAGACTACAAATGCTGTATATATAGGCCTGCAGATGAGAGGCGCATCGATGTAACACCTGCCTAAAAACAGTAACTAAATAAAGAAAGAGAGGCATACAGGTACACAACCGAGGGGAGCAAAAAAGAGCCATAAAAATCAAATATAACCTGCCCAGAGCTAAAAACAGCGCTTAAAGCAGCATAACACCGGTCATGGGGGGCAAAAGCAGCCCAACGCGTGTCACCACAGCGTGGCTTCGTCAGGAGCAAGAGTGCCAGTGTCCACATATTGACACCTATTTATACATCTAAATCAAGTAGAAGTTTCATACCAGCTGTGTGGATCTCCAAGCCGGGAACGGAGGAGTGTATCGCAGTGCACGCTACGGCGCCATGCTGGGAAGCGGAAATGTCCCAGCGTCATAGACATCTGACCCAGCAGGGTGTACCAAGATGGCGAACGATGTCGCAAGTGCGCATGCGCCGAGACCGCTTACAGATTTGTTGCCATTCATTGCAAGGAGTGCCAAGATGGAGGCATACTGACAAAAAGCGCAGGCGCTAGATATATCTATCCCGGAGGAGGGGATCATCTCAATAATATAAATAGTAGCGCGAAAAATGAATCATATATCCCACGGCAGTTGTTATGTTTATGTTGGTATACTGCCGTGGGATATATGATTCATTTTTCGCGCTACTATTTATATTATTGATATGATCCCCCCCTCCGGGATTGATATATCTAGCACCTGCGCTTTTTGTTATGGACGGAGTGGAGAAGCGTGTGTATGGAGTGTACTAAGTGGAGCTGTATATGTGAGGTGTACGGAGCAGATCCGCGGGTGTAAGGAGCGGAGCCGCGTGTGTACAAGGTGTAAGGTGCAGAGTCGCATGTTTACAAGGTGTAAGGAGCGGAACCGCGTGTGTGCAAGGTGTAAGGAGCAGAGCCGCTTGTGTGCAAGGTGTAAGGAGCAGAGCTGCGTGTGTACAAGGTGTAAGGAGCAGAGCCGCTTGTGTGTAAGGTGTAAGGAGCAGAGCCGCGTGTGTGCAAGGTGTAAGGAGCAGAGCCGCGTGTGTGCAAGGTGCAAGGAGCAGAGCCACGTGTGTGCAAGGTGTAAGGAGCAGAGCCGCGTGTGTACAAGGTGTACGGAGCAGAGCTGCGTGTGTACGGGGTTCTTGGGGCGAAGCCGTGTTTGCAAGGTGTATGGAGCAGAGCCGCGTGTGTGCAAGGTGTAAGGAGCAGAGCCGCATGTGTACAAGGTGTTAGGAGCAGAGCCGCGTGTGTACAAGGTGTACGGAGCAGAGCCGCGTGTGTACAAGGTGTACGGAGCAGAGCCGCGTGTGTATGGGTTCCTGGAGCGAAGCCGTGTGTGCAAGGTGTACGGAGCAGAGCCGCGTGTGTACAAGGTGTACGGAGCAGAGCCGTGTGTGTACGGGGTTCTCGGAGTGAAGCCGTGTGTGCAAGGTGCAAGGAGCAGAGCCACGTGTGTGCAAGGTGTAAGGAGCAGAGCCGCGTGTGTACAAGGTGTACGGAGCAGAGCCGTGTGTGTACGGGGTTCTCGGAGTGAAGCCGTGTGTACAAGGTGTACGGAGCAGAGCCATGTGTATGGGGTTCTCGGAGCGAAGCTGTGTGTGCAAGGTGTACGGAGCAGAGCCGCGTGTGTACAAGGTGTACGGAGCAGAGCCGCGTGTGTACGGGGTTCTCGGAGCGAAGCCGTGTGTGCAAGGTGTACGGAGCAGAGCCGCGTGTGTACAAGGTGTACGGAGCAGAGCCGTGTGTGTACGGGGTTCTCGGAGCGAAGCCGTGTGTGCAAGGTGTACGGCGCAGAGACGCGTGTGTATAAGGTGTACGGAGCAGAGCCGCGTGTGTACAAGGTGTACGGAGCAGAGCCACGTGTATGGGGTTCTCGGAGTGAAGCCGTGTGTGCAAGGTGTACGGAGCAGAGCCGCGTGTGTACAAGGTGTACGGAGCAGAGCCATGTGTATGGGGTTCTCGGAGTGAAGCTGTGTGTGCAAGGTGTACGGAGCAGAGCCGCGTGTGTACAAGATGTACAGAGCAGAGCCGCGTGTGTACGGGGTTCTCAGAGCAAAGTCGTGTGTGCAAGGTGTATGGAGCAGAGCCGTGTGTGCAAGGTGTATGGAGCAGAGCCACGTGTGTATAAGGTGTACGGAGCAGAGCCGTGTGTGTACGGGGTTCTCGGAGCGAAGCCGTGTGTGTACGGGCTGTAAATTTCCGAGTCGGGAAGAATGGTACATGGCTGTGGGCAGAGCCCAGCATGTGCACTGTGGGGGAGTATTGCGTGTACTCGCCAGCGTCAGAATGTGCAGTGCGTATGCTCCGGAGCCAACCAGTACACCCAATACACCCCCACACTGCACAGGTCCGGAAATGACGCACTGCAGCGTCATACCAGGAAGAAACAGCACACAGATTTCAAACGCCGGGAGTGCGCTTGGAATTAGAGCGAGGGAGGACACGAACGCCCAGAGTCTGCACTTCAGAAGACATCGCCCTAATTAGTATAGAGACATGTTTGTTATAAAATCATTTTTTTCAGCGATTACAGGGCAGTATTAGGTCAGACTATACAACATTGCAACAAAACTATAGTGTGCGAAATGAATAGGGAAAATGTGAATTTCGGTGGGAAATATTTTGGCGTGGGGGGGTCCCCATTTGAAAGTTCGCATCGGGGCCCCTCACTTTGTAGTTACGCCACTGTCCATAATGTTCATGATGGGCCCCATAAGATGCTCCATACAAAAATACGCCCCCTATAATGCTCCATAAAAGTTAATGATGGCCTCATAAGATGGTACCACTTGACCGCTCAGCACAGGAAGGAAGACAAGAAGAAAGATGCCAGCGCCCGAGATGCAGGGACCGATATGCAGCGTTGACACCAGGAGGGTGAGTATGATATCTTCTGCTCCCCCACCAGCAATGACTTGTATATAAACCGAGAGGGGCGTTTTCAGCAGAAAAAAATGTGCTGAAAATCTCGGCTTATACACGAGTATATACGGTATATGTGTGCAATGATGATGATGATGTGTGCAAAAACTTTAAAGCACTGCAGAATATGTTAGTGCTATATAAAAATAAAGATTATTTTTATTATTTATAAGCCAAAACCAAGTGAGGAACAATCAGAGGAAAAGTATAATAGAAACATGTCACCATCACCACTTCTGCATTTTTGACTCACTTCTGGTTTTGACCTACAAATACTGATGTGAAATACTGACCAAATACTGCTAGTGTGAACGTGGCCTTAAACTAACATCTATTTCTGCTAGTGGTTTGGTTCTCACCCTTCAAAAAAGCTTTCTTAACTCTGGGTTACTGGCCTTGATGTTTACGACCTTCTCCAAAGATGCAGAGGAAGCAATGATGATGTCTGCCTCTACCACCTGTTGTGTAGAGCCTTGACAGTTGTTGCTGAAGAAGAATCCCAACAAATTACTAGGCAGACAGCAAGAAAGTAAAAAAAAACTTTTGTGGTGGTAGGGTTCACGAGCTGTGACAAGATGCGCCCCTTCCACCCCAGCTTCACCCATTTTTGCAGAGTTTGGCGTAACTAGTGTAAATACAACAAATGTTGCAGGTTTATTGCGCAACTTCGTGTTGCAAAAATGT
Organism: Ranitomeya imitator; assembly: GCF_032444005.1. Lineage (NCBI taxonomy): Eukaryota > Metazoa > Chordata > Amphibia > Anura > Dendrobatidae > Ranitomeya > Ranitomeya imitator. The sequence goes on from NC_091283.1 coordinate 742,961,172, forward strand.
TGCGAATTTTAAAAGCCATTTACATTGTTTAATGATTTGAACTTATAGACTCTCCATTCCAGAGAGAAATGCATAGCGCAATTAATAAAAAATAGAGAACACACGTGGAAGATTTGCCTATGACAAACTGTCAGTCATGTCCATGTCTCCTACAAGCGGACCTATCCCATTCAAAATATATTAATATTTTAATATTAACAAATGTATTTTATATAATGTTCTCATATTTAGAATTTTATTGGTATTTTAATAATATCCTTTATATAATTAATGGATCTTTCAAAAACATGTGATTTATACACATGATGTACTAGCGGGTGGTTTGGCTCCCTTTTAGAATTTAAAGAGGTTTGCCAGGAAGATGTTAAATGTTTACTACGTGTCTAAGAACTAACAGGCAGGTTGTTGCTAAGAACCTGCCTGTTCTGCCCAGGGAAGATCTCTGATAGCACAAAGCTGTCACAGACTGCTCCTGCCAGCCATTATGCGTCTTCTGCTAACGTCAGAGCAGTGGTTTCTCTCAGGGCGTGACTGACAATGTCATGCTGATTGAAAGCTGGCTTCTCACTGCCTAACTGCAGAAAGCTGGCTGTCAATCAGCATGATGCTGGCAGTCAATGACGGTCAGGGCGCGATGCTGAGGAGACTGTGTGGATGAGGCAGCGATGTGTCATCCACACAAAGTAAGAAGGAGGATGGCACCACAAGAAAGTGGAAGGCACCAGACCAAAAACATCGACACCACTTGGAATGGACCGCCCAGAAGGTGAGTATAATAAAAGGTATTTTTCTTGTCTTACAGGTTGGGTTGTGGGCTTATATACAGCATTATAAAATGCTGTACATCAGCCCTGAAAGTTGGTGGCCATATCTCAGCTGCCAATCCTGGTGACCATTTCCCTTTAAGAGTGAGGCAATTTGAAATCTAATGCTCAATGCTCAAAATTGTTGTGTTCCTGTGTATGGCAAAATGGGAGAGAAGGCTGTTGAGCAAGCGGTGACCCAACAGTTATTTTCGTTGTATAGGCATCTTAACCCCTTCAAGTCGCGGCCCTTTTTCATTTTTGCGTTTTCGTTTTTCACTTCCCTCCTTCCCTGAGCCATAACTTTTTTATTTTTCCGTCAATATGGTCATGTGAGGGCTTATTTTTTGTGGGACAAGTTGTACTTTTGAACGACACCATTGGTTTTACCATGTCTTTTACTAGAAAACGGGAAAAAGTGCGGTGAAATTGCAAAAAAAGTGCAATCCCACACTTGTTTTTTGTTTGGCTTTTTTGCTAGGTTCACTAAATGCTAAAACTAACCTGCCATTATGATTCTCTAGGTTATTACGAGTTCATAGACACCTAACATGTCTAGTTTATTTTTTATCCAAGTGGTGAAAAAAAATTCCAAACTTTGCTTAAAAAAAAAAAAAAGTGCCATTTTCCGATACCCGTAGCGTCTCCATTTTTCGTGATCTGGGGTCGTGTGAGGGCTTTTTTTTTTGCATGCCGAGCTGATGTTTTTAATGATACCATTTTTGCGCAGATACGTTCTTTTGATCGCCCGTTATTGCATTTTAATGCAATGTCGCGGCGACCAAAAAAACGTAATTCTGGCATTTCAGATTTTTTTCTCGCTACGCCGTTTAGCGATCAGGTTAATGCTTTTCTTTAATTGATAGATTGGGCGATTCTGAACGCGGTGATACCAAATATGTGTATGTTTGATTTTTTTTTAATTGTTTTATTTAGGATGGGGCGAAAGGGGGGGTGATTTAAACTTTTATATTTTTTATATTTTTTTCATATTTTTAAAAACATTTTTTTTTTACTTGTGCCATGCTTCAATAGCCTCCATGGGAGTCTAGAAGCTGGCACCCCTTGATCGGCTCAGCTACATAACAGCGATCATCAGATCGCTGCTATGTAGCTGAAATGCAGGTGTGCTGTGAGCGCCGACCACAGGGGGGCGCTCACAGCAGGCCTGCATCAGTAACCATAGAGGTCTCAAGGACCTCTATGGTTACCTTCCTGATGCATCGCCGACCCCCGATCATGTGACGGGGGTCGGCGATGATGTCATTTCCGGCCGCCCGGCCGGATGCGGTGGTTAAATGCCGCTGTCTGTGTTTCACAGTGGCATTTAACAGGTTAATAGCGGCGGGTGAATAGCGATTTCACCCGCCGCTATTGGGCGCACATGCCAGCTGTACAAAACAGCTGACATGTCGCGACTTTGATGCGGGCTCACCGCCGGAGCCCACATCAAAGGGAGATTCACGGCATGCGCAGTACATGTATGGCGCATGTCGTGAAAGGTGGAATTCCCACCTCCAAGATTCTATCCCAATATGTAGTTGGTGTAATAATAATAATAATAGCAAATACCTACAATTAGAATTAGTATATAGTTCTTCTGATTATCTGTGTTGATTACCCTGTGTGCAGGGCATTGTAGTTGCTTAGATATCCATGGTTGCGGCCACTTACATTGTGACAGATAGTTAGTTGTGAATAGCAGTAACCATTGGTACCTAAGCTACTGCAATGCCCTGCATATACGGTAAGTGACATAGCAAATCAGGAGAACTATGCAACATTTGTAATTGGATGCATTTGCTAATTTTAATATTATTGCATTAACTACATTTTGGGCTAAGATCTTGGAGATGGTAATACCCCTTTAACACCATTACATTATGTAAAATCCTCAGAAACACCAGTCATTTATAACATCTCGTTGGAGGGTGTTCAGCACTTTTGACCACTGCTTATGACTCAGAACAGTTAGCAGTCACTGTATTATATGAGTGGCCATTTATCTAAATGGCTGATATGTATTACTATATTTCAACTGCAGTAGTTATATATACCTGCCCCCTTAAAGGGGTTTCTTGGGCTTATTACGAAAGTCTATGTGATTGGAGACTTGTGAATCCTCACGTCACGCACAGCACTCGATGTAAGAATCCTCCGGTACTGGCTGCAAAACTGAGCGGTCACGAGACCGCAAACATGTAATTTGCATACTCCTGGCCACATTCAGACTTGACACACAAATCACTTGTATTGAGTGAGGCAGCACCCATCTAGTCGGAATATGGCCAGAAGTATACATATTGACTCTACATTAACCAAAAACACTTATACTCACCTGACGTCAAATCCACGGAAGCCAATATCACCTGTAAAAGAATTAATATAATAAACAACCATATTCCTCATCTGTCCGCAGAGAAGATAATAATCCATTTGGCCCATGGCGTGTCTAGCCCTGCTACAACTAGATGGCAGGCTGCATTGTTGCATGATGTAACTATAAAGCCTACCATCCAGCAGAGACACTGAGCTGCACTTGCTTGCTCAGCTCAGTGCCTCGCGGTGATGTGCGAAAGGTGAGCGGAGTTCATATCCCATGAACTTCTTTGACCTCACTGATGTCACCGCGAGCATGAGTTTCTTGCACTGCACCAGTTTTCTGGAATGCACTACCCGGGACAATCTCATTAATATCTAACCTAACTCTCCCCTGTTCCCTCTTTTTAAATTTTACTGAGAACCTTCTCCCTCCAATTCATCTGTGTCCACTTCCTCCTTGCACCCAATAACACTTGCCAACTGCACCTATACAGATACTTATTTAAAATGCCCTATCTATAATATAACGCTGGGAGCGTCACTCTGTCCAAAGCCTTTATAGACTGCACAAGCGCAAGCGCCGGCACAGTCTGGACCCCACAGAGTGACGCTCCCAGGAGATCGCGGTATGCGTAAACACTGAACGCACACCGCGATCTCCAACGGAGAGGCAGGGACCGTGGACGTGCCAGGAGGGTAAGTATATTCACCTGTCCCCCGTTCCAGCGCTGCGTGCTGCTCCATCTTTCGGGTCCTCTGCCTGTGACGTTCACAGTTCAGAGGGCGCGATGACGCGCTTAATGCGTGCCGCCCTCTGACTGAACAGTCACAGCCAGAGGAGCCGGAACACGGAGCAGCGTGCAGCGCTGGATCACGGCCAGGTGAATATAGCAAGTGCTGGGGGGCCTGAGCTAGCGGCAACTCCAGCACCTGACCCTCACAGCGCGATGGTGTCCCTGCCTGCTCAGGCCCCCCAGCACTCGGCGCCCAGCAACGATAGGTGAGTATGGTATTTTTTTTTTATATATCGCAGCAGCATACGGGGCATATACAATGGAGCATCTTATGGGGACCATCAACCATAATGGAGCAGTGTACGGGGGCATATACAATGGAGCATCTTATGGGGGCCATCAACCATAATGGAGCAGTTTACGGGGGCATATACAATGGAGCATCTTATGGGGGCCATAAACCATAATGGAGCAGTGTACGGGGGCATATAATATGGAGCATCTTATGGGGCCATCAACCTTTATGGAGCAGTGTACGGGGCATATACTATGGGGCATCTTATAGGGGCCATAAACCTTTATGCAGCAGTGTACGGGGCATATACTATGGAACATCTTATGGGGCCATAAACCTTTATGGAGCAGTGTACGGGGCATATACTATGGGGCATCTTATGGGGGCCATATACCTTTATGGAGCAGTGTACGGGGCATATACTATGGAGCATCTTATGGGGTCATAAACCTTTATGGAGCAGTGTACGGGGCATATACTATGGGGCATCTTATGGGGGCCATAAACCTTTATGGAGCAGTGTACGGGGCATATACTATGGAGCATCTTATGGGGGCCATAAACCTTTATGGAGCAGCCTATGGGGCATATGGATGGGAGCAGCAAATTACAGAACGGTGGCGCAGGATGGGAGCAGCACATGAAAGAACGGGGCGCAGGATGGGAGCAGCACATGACAGATCGGGGTGCAGGATGGAAGCAGCACATGACAGGATGGGGCGCAGGATGGGAGCAGCACATGACAGAACGGGGGCGCAGGATGGGAGCAGCACATGATAGAATAGGGCAGCACATGACAGAACGGGGGTGCAGGATGGGAGCAGCACATGACAGAACGGGGGTGCAGGATGGAAGCAGCACATGAAAGAACGGGGGCGCAGGATGGGAGCAGCACATGACAGATCGGGGTGCAGGATGGAAGCAGCACATGACAGGATGGGGCGCAGGATGGGAGCAGCAAATGACAGAATGGAGGGGCAGGATGGGTGTAGCACATGTCAGAATGGGGGCGCAGGATGGTAGCAGCACATGACAGGATGGGGGTGCAGGATAGGAGCAGCACATGACAGAATGGGGGCGCAGGATGGGTGCAGCACATGACAGGATGGGGACGCAGGATGGAGCAGCACATGACAGGATGGGGACGCAGGATGGAGCAGCACATGACAGGATGGGGACGCAGGATGGAGCAGCACATACCAGGATGGAGACCATATACCAATATAAATGCTCGCCACCTGGGCGTAGAACGGGTTCAATAGCTAGTTTATTATAATGAAGGCTAGACTATACATGACAAACACTTTCCACCTATTGTGTCTCCCCAATTTCCTTATAGATTGTAATCTTGCCAGCAAGGCTCTCACTCCAGCTGTATCTGTTGAACTGTTACTTTGTGATGTCCTTATTGTCTGTACATGTCCCTGATTAAGTACTGCGGAATTTGTTGGTGCTATAGAAACAAAATGATTATTATTATATTTTGGCGTTGTTCTATGTGGGACAGTTATGTCGTATGGGCTAGATATGATGTTATGTCAGATAAATGTGGGTTCCAACTCCTGCATGCCCAGTTTTCTAGACAGTTCCTAAAGTGGGACCATCATCTACCAAACATTTATGGCATATCTTGCTGACATGTCAAAAATGACCCATGGGGAGCAGGAGAAGTAATTAATAGCAGTAAAGCTTGTCAGATTGGTGACATTGAAGCTTGCATTTCTGGAGGGATAGTATACTATTGTAGACAATATGGTTCTCAACCTCTGGTGTATTTAATAATTTAATTACTTGTAAAAGTTTTTGGTTGGATAATGAATGCATCACATAGTAATGTTTGCTTCCAATTTTCTTTTCTTTAGATTGACAAGGGATGGGTTTTATCAGTTGTTGACAGAAAGCTAAAATACTGTATGAGAGACATGGTGTCAAATGCTCATCAAATGCACCTTCAGCAAGTCACATTTGGGATGGCTGAAGGTCACTTGGCAATCTGCTTAACCACGAACATATTGCAGCTGTTTGAGGCAGACTTACTATTCACCGTTTCATTTTGACACAGGTGAAGTCCTTTAAGCTGACCACTTACGGAAAGACTGGGCCACGATATGACATCCATTCCCATTTTAAACCTCATATGGGGCATGTACATTGGAACAGAGTTTTATTGATTGATAGAAATAAACTCTACTAACTCGCTTCTAATTGTGCAGACTGTGGCCGGGCAACTCCATAGACTGGACTGTGACCTTGGTGGCTCTACTGGACTGTGACCTTGGTGGCTCTAATGGACTGATGATCTACTCTTCATATGTTGGTCACCATACAACCTAGTGCTTAATGTTAGAGAACTGTGCGATGATTACATCTTTGTGGACAAGTGGCTTATACTAGTTAAAGGGAATCTGTCACAACCTGTATGCCCATATTATTAACTCAAAAACCACAAAAGGGTGACAGATTCCCTTGAATAACCATGATACAACTTGCACTTACATTTTTTTTTCACTAGAAAGCTTGCTGGGAAAATGGTAATTAACATGAAATCTCCCTACGGAAAACAGATTTGTTTCTTATGAAATACCATGCATTGGCATTGCCTTACAGGTATTATCATCAGGACTAATTACTTCAACTTACCTCTAACAACAAAGAACATTTCATAAATCATGAACAGTACCAGATTTTCATTAGTTAGTACTAATTAATTTTTGCTATAAACATACTGTAATAGTCTTTGACAGTCATAATGTTAGTGTCACTGTTGATGACATTTTGTCTGTGGTCAGCTGAAATATAGCCTCTGGAAGCTCCCACACTTTAGGCTAGTTTCACACTAGCGTTTTCCTGATCTCCGGAGGGCTGCGGACTTCCTCCATGAAGCCCCGCCCTCGGTAGCACCTCCACCGCTAGCTCCGCCTACTTCTGCATGTGGCCGGCATGCGATCTGCGTACCTATCTTTAACATTAGGTACGCAGGTCGTGCGGCTGTATGCGGATGCTTTCGCATGCGTTGTTTTGACGATGTGGAGAAAAAAAATGCTACAAGCTGCGTCCTACGCTGGTCGCCACATCGTCAAAACGACGCATGCGGAAGCATCCGCATATAGCGGCACGACCTGCGTACCTAATGTTAAAGATAGGTATGCAGGCCGCATGCAGAAGTAGGCAGAGCTAGCGGCAGAGGTGCAGCCGAGGGCGGGGCTTCATGGAGGAAGTCCGCAGCCCTCCGCAGATCAGCAAAACGCGAATGTGAAACCGGCCTAACATTACTTCGGTATAGTTCAGTTTAGTGTTTTGCCTATTGCAGGCCTGTGATGGAGCACGTTCCTCTCTCCTGTGTAGACTGAACTGCTGCCACAAGCTTTGCACTTGACACAACTTTTTACTATTGACTTTAGGCCACGTTCATACAGCACTGTGTACTTACTTTTACCTTTCTACCAAGTTAATTCTTCTCTTTTTTCTGCTTGATGTAAAAACAGGAAGTCTCTTGTCCCTGCGTTTATTATTCCCTTCTTTAACTCCAGACCCAGTTGCTCCACTCCTCACTCCCCGCCATTGACTTATGCAGCGACTCATGACAAATACAGGAAAAAATGACCTCCTGTTTCTACATCGAGCTTAGAAGGATTGAGCTAGTCAGTTTTTAATCACAGGATGTCATAGACCTAATGGAAAAAGAAGAATTAGCTGGGTAGAAAGGGAAAAAGAGCAATTGTAAGTACACAGCTATATGATATGAGGATTGCAATATATTAAGAGGATACAAATTTTGATAGGAAAAGAAGGAGTGCTTGTTTAATTATACTCATTTTGGTGGTCTGCATCACTAGACCAACGTTCTACCTTAAAACGTATGCGGTTGTTGGTGTACAGTCTAGTTATTTACAACAGTGCTAGACAAGTGTGACGGACAGCTGTCTTCTGACAGGTGCACTTTAAAGAGCTGCAGAAGTTACTAATATGTTACAGTGAGATGTGAACATTTCTGCAAAAGTAAATGGAAAAATGCCCCCCTATTTTTTTGTCTTTTAAGTTTTATGAAGAAGCCTATGGAGGAAAAAGCCTGAAAAAATACAATGTGGCATGTTGATACAGTATATGCATGACTGACTGCAAAATCACTAAAATGCTACAATCCACACTGGGAAATTTTTGTGACTCAAAATTGTCAACTGGATACAGTTATTACTGCAGCATAGTATAGTAATGTGGTAAGAAGCTGTATGCAGGGGCATAACTAGAATTTATAGGGTACCATGATATGGACTCCTGACGTGCAGCATAAGTAGCAATAATTACAGGCATGGAATAATAGTGCCCTATATCAGAAAACAAATAAGTTGTTCTAGATAGCAGAAAGCTGCCAACTTCTTATTGCTTACAAAAAGGTACAACGCGTCAACCTCTAAGCCCATAGTAGCTGCTATACCTATAGTTACGCCAATGACTTTGTCTATACACTTACCTATATTTGTAAATGACTGCCATTTTGTTTGTTTTTTAAGTGTGAATTGAGCCTTAGAACTTTTCCCTAGCAAAGAACCCAAGAAACACCATGTAGTCATCACTTGTTTAACTAAAGCAAATAATTACCGTAAGTGTAAAATTAAAGTTAGTAATTCATATGTAAGTAGATTTCTTATAGGTGTCAGTATTATGCCTCCTCTTGGCAGTCTTGATATGCTAAAAAGGGCCCATCACTAAGCAAAATCTGCATCTATACAAGCAGTAAGTCCAGATACCGGAGCTGCAGTGCTATTGTAAAGAATGGTAATGATATGCAATAGTCTCTATCCTATTTTATATGAATGGTACATGCATGCTCTGCAGAATAGTGCAAGATAGCAGAATATTTCCCAGCTAATCTCAATAACATGAATAATTATTAGTATGATGTAAATCATTGTAAAGCATATTTTTAGATATGGTGGTAACTTAATGAGGTTTTGCATGCTACCGCTTGGCCTTGTGGTGTTAGGCCTCAAAACGAGCGCATACCTTTGACACAAGGAGAGGTAAGCTCTTCTCAGCTCCCCCTTGCAGTCTAAAGCCCCAAGGGCCCTCTCCGGATAGGGTGATGATGATATGGTCGTCACTCCCCATACTTCTTTGTCCTATTCTGCACGTTTGATCTCCATCACAACTTCTTGCCCTTGTATCAAAAGTAGGAAAGCAAGCAGCAGGAGTGGAGATCCTTGCTGCTCTCAACTCTTCTGGGACCTTCACCACTTGTTAACATGAGTCAGTGATATTTTTGGGATGAAGCCAGTGGTTTCCCCAGCACATGTCGTGTCAATCTTCCAGCCCTCTCCTTCTTTCTCTCCCTTTTTTTTTAACCCCTTCTCTGAAAGCAGATCCCTCCTACCAATCCACGGAGAGTTGTCACACAAACCGTGATACGGTCTAATTATAGATGCTTCTTTCTGAACTGCCTTTCAGTAATAATGCATTCTGACCCCTTCTGCATCCACCTGTTCGAATCGCTGAAATAGTCCTGCTGGGAGTATGGGTATTTGTAGGAAAAAAAGGAAGACTTAATTTAGACTCTAAGAATAATCCAAATCTCATCATCTATGTACAAGCAAAAAGGAAATTATACTGTGATTCAAACGCATATGAGGCATTGTGTAAGAAGGTGGACATGCTGCCTATGTTCCCCCTTGAAGACACATGGCTTGTTGCAATGCGTAATGTGTATTGAGACATGTTATTAATGACGGTGTTATAGTTTGCCCAACAGTAGGTAGAGCTAGTGTTAATAATTGGGACAGTTTCCTATAAGGAAGTTAGATAGGGCCCAGCCTGCAGCAGAGGCAGACTGATATGGTCTGATAGGTAAGCAGAGTCGCATGACATGGGTGTCCCTGGAGGGAATGTAGACCGAGGGAGCAGATAGCAAGATCCAGGAAAGAGGCAAGAGGAAGTGACAGAAGGTGTGAGTGGTTTTCCAAAGACAGGATCTGGGGCAGGAAATATAATGCAATACCGAGCTTGCAAGTCCAGGAGGTAATTGGACAGATCAGAGCAGAGAACATGAGGTGAAGAGAGCACCCTAGGTGGTAGTTCCAACGTATCGGTCAGCAGAGAAGCTGAGTAACTGCTATAGCAGACAAGTAGCTTCCCTAAGGGGAAAAGGACACAGGATGAAATACAGGACTCTCACTGACTGTGGTATCGTTGTTAGGGACGGCAGAAGTTTCTGAAGTGCCTTGTTGGGTGGTGGTGTAGACAGGTCTAAGTAAGGAAGAATAGAGAAAATGTGTATGAAGGTGACCCTGGAACCAATGATCAGACTGAGATGATAAATGAACCTTTAGAACAAGTTTTAAGGTGCTTTGTGGCAGCTCAGCAATAGGACTGATCTTTATTTTTACTTCTTGCTGAATTCGCCTTTAACAGTCAGGCAAATCAGTCTACTGGAACTACACCATTATTCTGAAATCATGGTTTTCATCCCCATTTTGGTGAGTTTGCTAGGATTAGTTTTCAATGTCCTAGGGTGGACGTCGATGTGAAGAGACTTAGGGATGTACAAAAGAATATTGGAACCACTCAGATTCATTACAAATTGAAGGCCGATAGAAAACGTTAAGTGGGTCCTGTATTTAAAGTTGGGATAAAGTGTGGTCATCATCTAGAAATAACAGACTTAAACTGCCATCAGTTAAGTTGGGTCCAAAGTTTATTGGACAAGATGAGATCCTGGAGGTGGTCAATCCGGTGGCGTATCTATTAAAGCTCCCTCTATTCCTTTGTATCTCACATGTTTTCCATAAGTACCTATTAAAGGAGTTTGTCCCTTCGGCAGTGTTCACATTACACATATGTATACGGCGGTTGTCTTCAGGGTGGGACGGGGTAAGACAGTCCACATCCTCACAGCTGCACAGGTTGCACCAATGATATGTCTGCCGTTAATATGGCTGTATAACTGCAGATCGATCAGATTACTTATGCTGACTCCTGTCCAGTGCTGAATATGCCTACAAGGGACACATGAAAATCACAACTGGATCATGTAACAATGAAAGGATGTGTATGGTTGATGAATACCTTTTTTCACATTTTATGAATAACTGGGTGCATGATTGTTGCTTATCTGAGCAAAAATAACACCAGGATGCACTATGGGAAGACGGCATACTTGTAGAGGCAGTATGATGAGCTGATTAATAGATTGCTGGTAAACTTTGAGCCCTGACAATTTTGTGGATGTTTAGTTGACATGTACCAACTAATAAAACATTGTTGCAAAACAAGTCCACACATGCATAGCAATGGCATTATCTGATGGCAAAGGCCTTATTTTGGCAATGGTTTAAGGAACATGACAAAGAGTTTAAAATGTTGACTTAGCCTCAATTTCCTCAGATCGTAAAACAATCGGAGAGTTTTTGAGATGTGTTCAAAATGCAAGTCTGATCCATAAAGTCCCAACCTCACAATATAGAGAACCTAAAGGATCTACTGGTAATGTCTTGGTGCCTTCAAGGGTTTTGTGGAGTCTATGCCATGATGGATCAGGGTTGTTTTAGCACCACAAGGGGTCTTACACAATATTAAACACGTAGTTTTACTGTTATGGCTGATCGGTGTAAGTTCTTCCTATAATTTTTCTCTTCTGTTTGGAACCATTGCCGTTTTTGTTTAATATCAGTCCATTAAAAAGTTCATGTGTAAATCCAGTATTATAGTAGAGGACAAGTCAAATAAGCTAAGAGTGGAAAGTGTACATCATCTAACTAATGAGAGCCAGGAGTAACAATGTGAAGAATGCGTAAGTGTGGTGCCATGGATTAGAACTATTTCAGGACCCATATCTTCTAAAACACACATTGGCAGTACTTCCTAGTCAAGTGATAGATAGAAGCACAAATGGTCTAAGAGATCTTCTACATGGAATATAGTAGTGAATTTCTACCCTGTTTAGTGCAGTCGAGGTAGGTCTTTATTATTTTATTTATTATGCTTGCTTATAAAACGCCATCACATTCCACAGCGCTTTACATACATCATCATCACTGTCCCCACTGGGGCTCACAGTCAAAATTCCCTATCTGTAGGTCTTTGGTGTGTGGGAAGAAATTGGAGGAAAGCCACACAAACACTGGAGAACACACAGACTCATTGGAGATGATGTCTTTCAATTTGCAGACATTTTTATCAGTATCATATATAATGATTCTTGAAAACTCTTTACAATTGACAAATGCTTGTTGATTTTTTAAAACATACTGCTGTAAAGAAGTGCATTTAATTATATTTGCAGCAGCGCTCAAGACTTGTAGCTCCGAACATTGTGCAGCACATGGTACATACTGCCCAGACTCATGTAGAAAGCCTGGATGAAAAAAATAAGAAAAAAATGACAAACTGATATTTCTGATTATCTTTTAAAGGGGTTGTCTTCATTGTCAAATGATTTATAGGGCCAGTGCACCCTTTTTCTGTAATTACTGCTCAGCAAATCGCTATGAGGCTTGTGTATACTTAAGGTCTTCACTTCATTTGGGAGGGGTCTGAGCAAGTGCTGTCATGCCATGGCAGGCGTAGCGAGGTTAGCGAATCCACTAGACCACACAGGACACTGTGGAAGCTGAACCCTAGAAACCAGCCGGACAAGGAAGTCAGATGAATTGCAAGGCTTTATTTAGGCTTTTAAACAGGAGAACCCTCAAGGGAGAACCCCCCTGGACTGAAACACTGAATCCCCCCGAGGGAGCTCTAGTGAGCGAACCCCTTAACATGGATTAACCCAGAACAACCAAGAGGTTCAAGTGCTACAGCTCCAAGACCAGAGGGTCAGACCCGAGAGGAACAGTGGAACTGAAAGGAGGACGAGAGATCCAGGGAACCAGATAAGGTGAAATGAAAGGTCCAGAGGGTACCATCAGAGTCCGTAGGTAGATGGTAGGTAGACAGGACACCAGAACTAGAGGAAAAACACTGGGTATTAGTACAAGGCAAGACTAGGCTGAGCAAGCAAGAGCTGGAATGAGACCTGAGAACGGCAACTAGAGCAATGCACAAAGTTGCACAGGCACCTCCCTAAGCAAGTGAAGACCTTAAGTGTACACAAAACTCACAGCGCTTGGCTGAATGGTGATTACAGAAAAAGGGTGCACTGGCCCTTTAAATCATTCGACAACGGCACATGCGCGCGCCCTTTGCTCGCTCCACTGCAACCCGGAAGTGAGGAGGCAGAGGAGACATATTGGGAAGACGCCGCAGCCCGAGGGAACATCGCGGGAGCACGGACAGGGTAAGTAAGGCTGCAGGGAACAGGGGAATGCTTGCAGCCAGATGGAACCCGATCTCGCAGTATTCTGGAGACGGGTCCCGCTAACCAGATCGTTACATATATTCAGTTAGGTCCAGCATTATTTGGACAGTGACAAAAGTCTTGACACTTTAGCTGTTTGCAAAACATATTCAATATAAAGTTACAGTCATGGCCAAAACTATTGACACCCCTGCAATTCTGTCAGATAATACTCAGTTTCTTCCTGAAAATGATTGCAATCACAAATTCTTTGGTATTATTATCTTCATTTAAGTTGTCTTAAATGAAAAAACACAAAAGAGAATGAAGCAAAAAGCAAAACTTTGATCTTTTCACACAAAACTCCAAAAATGGGCCAGACAAATGTATTGGCACCCTCAGCCTAATACTTGGTTGCACAACCTTTAGCCAAAATAACTGCGACCAACCACTTCCGGTAACCATCAATGAGTTTCTTACAATGCTCTGCTGGAATTTTAGACCATTCTTCTTTGGCAAACTGCTCCAGGTCCCTGGTATTTGAAGGGTGCCTTCTCCAAACTGCCATTTTTAGATCTCTCCACAGGTGTTCTATGGGATTCAGGTCTGAACTCAATTGCTGGCCACCTTAGAAGTCTCCAGTGCTTTCTCTCAAAACATTTTCTAGTGCTTTTTGAAGTGTGTTTTGGGTCATTGTCCTGCTGGAAGGCCCATGACCTCTGAGGGAGACCCAGCTTTCTCACACTGGGCCCTACATTATGCTGCAAAATTTGTTGGTAGTCTTCAGACTTCATAATGCCATGCACACGGTCAAGCAGTCCAGTGCCAGAGGCAGCAAAGCAACATCAAAACATCAGGGAACCTCCGCCATGTTTGACTGTAGGGACCATGTTCTTTTCTTTGAATGCCTCTTTTTTTCTCCTGTAAACTCTATGTTGATGCCTTTGCCCAAAAAGCTCTACTTTTGTCTCATCTGACCAGAGAATATTCTTCCAAAACGTTTTAGGCTTTTTCAGGTAAGTTTTGGCAAACTTTTTTATGTCTCGGGGTAAGAAGAGGGATCTTCCTGGGTCTCCTACCATACAGTCCCTTTTCATTCAGACGCCGACGGATAGTACGGGTTGACACTGCTGTACCCTCGGACTGCAGGGCAGCTTGAACTTGTTTGGATGTTAGTCGAGGTTCTTTATCCAACATCAGCACAATCTTGCGTTAAAATATCTTGTCAATTTTTCTTTTCCGTCCACATCTAGGGAGTTTAGCCACAGTGCCATGGGCTTTACACTTCTTGATGACACTGCGCATGGTAGACACAGGAACATTCAGGTCTTTGGAGATGGACTTGTAGCCTTGAGATTGCTCATGCTTCCTCACAATTTGGTTTCTCAAGTCCTCAGACAGTTCTTTGGTCTTCTTTCTTTTTTCCATGCTCAATGTGGTACACACAAGGACACAGGACAGAGGTTGAGTCAACTTTAATCCATGTCAACTGGCTGCAAGTGTGATTTAGTTATTGCCAACACCTGTTAGGTGCCACAGGTAAGCTACAGGTGCTGTTAATTACACAAATTAGGGAAGCATCACATGATTTTTCAAACAGTGTGAATACTTTTGTCCACCCCCTTTTTTATGTTTGGTGTGGAATTATATCCAATTTGGCTTTAGGACAATTCTTTTTGTGTTCTTTTCATTTAAGACAAATTAAATGAAGATAATAATACCAAAGAATTTGTGATTGCAATCATTTTCAGGAAGAAAATGAGTATTATCTGACAGAATTGCAGGGGTGTCAATACTTTTGGCCATGACTGTATATATTTAATTTGCTCAATTTGGGCTTAAAGTTTAGACTCTAAACTTTAATTTGAAGGTATTCACACTATAATTGGAGTAGGAGTTTACGAATTGCAGCTCTTTAATAAGTAGCTGTCTCTTTTTGATGCTGGCTGCATCATTCACCACATATGATGGCTGATTTACCCAGCCAGCATGTGCCTCTACTCCTCTGCTGCTACTGACCTGTTAAATGCTGATAACAGTCTCTGAGGCACTCTACCTACAGTTCCAGGGTACAGCCATGGGGGCGGCCTTTGCACTGTCCTATGCATGTCTGTTCCTGGGGCTGTGGGAGAGAAGGATTTTTATCTAAGATGCTACCCCCTTGGCTTCAAATTTATTAATGTGGACACGTTATATAGACGATGTTTTTGCAATCTGGCAGGGTACTGAGAGCGACCTTCTGAAATTTATAGAACAACTTAACATCAATGAACTCAATATAAAACTTACCTGTCATTACAGCCGGAGTAGTGTGGATTTCCTTGATGTACGGATCCAGAGGGGTGTAAACGGTTTCCTGCAGAGTTACCTATATAGGAAAGAAATATCAGTTAACAGTTTACTTCATGCATCCTCTGCCCATCCAAGACACCTTAAGAACAACATTCCGTACGGTCAGTTTCTTAGGGTAAAACCTTTCTGCTCTGAAGAAATTTCTTATCAGAGACAAGCAAATGAAATTTTCAATAGTTTCAAGGACCGTGGATATTCTGAAAGGACAGTTAGGAAATGTATGAAGAAATCCTCTTTTGTTGAAAGATCTTCTGCAGACCAAGAAAAAACCAACAAATACCCACCAGGTGAGACTCATTTCTACCTTCTCGAGCAATTCCACAGCCTTCAGAGAGGCATTGAATAAGTATTGACCACTTATTAAACAGGATGCGGTCTTGGGTAAATGCATTACCCCAACACCTTCCATCACTTATAGAAGAAGCAAAAATCTGTGAGAGTTAACATACTCATAGTTATTACAAGGGTCAAGAATAAAAATATTCCTTTGGATCCAAGGGCCCGAGATGGGGCTTTTTCCCTTGCAGAAGTTGTGCTGCCTGTGCCAATTTGGAACGGTGCTTCAATTTTTTATCCAGTGACGGCACAAAAGAATTCTGTATTACGCAACATAATACATGCTCCACAGAGGGGGTAATATACTATGGCACTTGCCCCTATGGCTTGATTTATGTCGGCCTGACCTCACGACAACTCCGTGTGAGAGTCAGAGAACACGGTCGCGACATTAAAGGAGCTCTGGATTTATCGGCTGATGAATTTTTGAAGCCTATTCCTAGGCACTGTAAGGAAGCACATGGGTGTAACAGTAAGTTATTACGAGTACGTGGAATTGACCGAGTCCTGATGGATAAACACGGTGGTGACATCAAAGAGACTTGCCCAACTAGAGGCTCAATGGATAATCCGTATTGATTGCATTCGTCCTAAGGGCCTCAATGAAGTCCTTAGTTTTGTTCCATTTTTGTGACTTTATATTCAGTGTCTTGTCTGTAGTTTTATTAATTGATGTTTTTTTGTCTCTTTATTAATTTTTTTAATCTTTTTTCCTGTGCAGGTTTTTACCTATTTTTTCTTGTTGAGCTTTCAGGGTGTGTGGATGGATTTTCTATATATGAAGATCATTGGAGCCGGATATTGTCCCTTGTCGTTGTTTTTGATACATATTTTTATTTGCAATTCTTTTATATATATTTTTCAGGCCAAATTTTTAACATATGTAATATTTACTCTATAAATGTATATGTTGTTTTCACATGTTATTTTCACACTTAATAGTTATGTCCATATATACTGTATTCTAATTTTTATGGGGCATCGCTTTCTGCTATATTCACATAATTGTACACCTTTAAATGGAGTTGTCTGATCATCATTCCTAACTTCACTCCAACTACTGTACGTCTACAGTATTTGCCTTTTAAACAAGTCACTTATTAGTCCACAGTGTCTCACTCTATATTTCTATTTTTCTTTGTTTCAGGTATCTATACCCAATTCTCACTCACTGTTTTTCTTTCACTCACTTTTCAAGGTATGTGCACTGGTCTTTATTATTTACTATTTATTCTTCTGCATCACATTTCCTATTTTTTCATCATCTTTCATTATTATTTTTTAGTTTTTCATCAGCCTTCATTATTTTTTTATTTTTTACTTTCCATATGTCTCCATCTAACAAGGCAGCTCTGAGTCCCATTCCTCTTAAACATATGGCCCATCCTCCTCAACAAGTCCGCTCTCCTTCTCTAGCACCAGCTACTTACCTTGCGGTGTGTGCTCCATCTGACCGACATGGCTCCATTGCCGTGGATACGCGTCCTTCCCACGTCACACTTCGGGCACTCCTCACTGACGTGTGAGTGGGGGGCGTGAACTTGTGACGTTGGAAGCTGATTCCCCGGCTTCCAGTCCCCACCGTGTCACTGGAAGCTCCTTATTGGCCGCTTAGCCACATGCAGTTCCCCAGTCCCTTACATCACGTCCCCCGAAGAAGCAGTGTGCGAAACGCGCGTTGGGGTCCTCCTCTTCCCACGTCCATCACGGGTTGGCCTATCATGCTTAAATAACATTATGCATACTAACTTCACATCACCCTATGTAGGGTTTCTGTAAGGTCATATGACTTCCCCTGAATATTTGCCACCTTTATTCTTATGTGCATTAGTTTCATGTTTTCACATCAAGGGTTATTGCATTAGCATCAGCCAACTGTGGCTATATCATGTTCTATTATAGATTGCCCTTTGTTACATCTATCTTACCTTATTCTAATGTGATTTGAATGATATATACTTTGTTTAGTCTCAGCCCTACTTGTGCATATATGTCTATTTCAATTAATGCAAAAGTGGTTGTATGCACTTAACTTTATCATTGGACTATTATATGTATTAATTAATTAGTGCATATAACCCACACTACAAGGTCAATTTCTTGTATACGCTTAATCAGATTGTCTGTATTGTCTTTTGCTTCATATACCACTATTGTTAGACTGGCTGTTTGGCTCAATTTTATTGTTGCTATACCGCCTGCGTGTATGTGGCACTTGTGTATCGTCTCTCATTTTATTGTTTGTGTCATTATTACCAAATATCCTCTTATATATTTTTTAACATTTTTCAATAATAAAAATTTAGATTGTTTTTATCTTGCTCTTGTGTCCACTCTCTTTTGGTTTCTCACTAACAGTCTCTGACAACGGCATTTAAAACGCGCCAGTAGAGGTGTATCTAGGTTTTCTGGCATTCGGGGAAATAATTCAGTTTGGCACCTCCCCATCCATAAGCCCATATGCGATTTGTACACTTAGTGTCACAAGGTTACCACAACAGAGAGGAGCCAGAAGACCGCAGCATCTGATTGCTCCTACTCCTACGCTGAAAAGAAGCACTTTACTGTACCTTCTTTTTAAATGGTGTTAATTTCTTTTGGCAGAACAGGGGCTAATTGGCCATGATAGGAGCTCTGGGAGTCCGTGCTCTCAGCTGAGCTCGATTAGCCACTCCCATCCCCTTTTTAATCTGGGACCTGACTCAAACCCATGTCAGAGCTAGTTTATGCTGAATGGCTTGGAGGAGAGGTGTTTACATGAGGAGTTTGGAGGAGTTATCTGTGACAGTTCGGTGGGTTTTTAAGTGTGATAATTCCCTTCCCTTCTCTTATTTTGGTTTATCCCCATCCACCACTCCCCGATGCATATTTGTATGCCTGCTATTTTTAGTTACTGTTGTTTGTGCTGCCGTGTTTGTTGGGTTGGTGTACTGCGGTGCATGGCAGCGCACCTCTTCCCTGGGTGGGGGAAGAGAACAGCCGGAGGGCTGATTCAGGAGATAAGGCAAGGGTGGCGGCCCCGGCATTTTCACCTTCGGAAGTATCCCAGTGAATAGGGCAAGCTACGGCGCCCCCTAGTGTTAGGGACAAGGAAGAAGCCCCTGGTCCCGGGTCACCCAACAGCTGAGTCGTGACACTTAGGCTGGAGTGACACCAGCATATGGCATCGGATGTGATATGCTAATGACCCTCGGCTCCTGTTCTGCTGCGAGCAGGAGCTGAGTGTCACTGTGCGCCGAGTGCTATGCAATGCTTTATGTGTGACTCTGGCCTTAATCATGTGCTGACAAGCTGTTTTCCTTAATTCTCTCACTGTTCAGTTAAAAACTGAGAGAAGCAGGAAGAAAGGTACGTTGTCACGTGACCATCAGTACGAAAATTGCATATGAGTGAAACAGCCATGTGATGACTGCTGGAGCAAGGAAGCAGAGCTGAATCCTGACACTGAGTATATTACACACTGTTAGGATTGCCTGTAGGGCTTCATTTCATAATTAAAGGGTTGTCCAGGTTTGAGATGAAAGTCTGCAGTCACTCTATGTGACTGTAGGCTTCTGAATTCTCACAGCACATGCACTGTACACATTTAGGAATCTCCACAAGTATGTGATTTGTATGCTTCTGGCCACATTCCAACTAGATGTGTCCAACCTCGCTCAATTAATTTTCATTAGGTGAGGCCACACATGTCTAGTCAGCATGTGACTCCATGTATGTAAATCGAAGTCACGAGAGAATCCTGACACCGTCCAGTGCGCACTTTGAGAATTCAGAAGTCTGTAGTCGCATAGAATGCAGACTCATCACATACTAGGACAAGCCCCTTATCTTCTCTACAGCAAACGCTGCTGCAGGGAAGATATGAATCGCGGCTTCAGCACCAGTGGGGGGACAGCGCTGTCTCCTGCACGGCACACGGACCCATTGACTTTAGCCCCTTCATGACCAGGGGATTTTTCGTTTTTCCGTGTTCGTTTTTCGCTCCCCTCCTTCCCAGAGCCATAACTTTTTTATTTTTCCGTCAATTTGGCCATGTGAGGGCTTATTTTTTGCGGGACGAGTTGTACTTTTGAACGACATCATTGGTTTTAGCATGTCCTGTACTAGAAAACGGGAAAAAAATTCCAAGTGCGGTGAAATTGCAAAAAAAGTGCAATCCCACATTGGTTTTTTGTTTGGCTTTTTTGCTAGGTTCACTAAATGCTAAAAATGACCTGCCATTATGATTCTCCTGTCAGTACGAGTTCATAGACACCTAACATGACTAGGTTATTTTTTATCTAAGTGGTGAAAAAAAATTCCAAACTTTGCTAAAAAAAAATAAAAAATAAATTGCGCCATTTTCCGATACTCGTAGCGTCTCCATTTTTCATGATCTGGGGTCGGTTGAGGGCTTATTTTTTGCGTGCCGAGATGACGTTTTTAATGATAGCATTTCGGTGCAGATACGTTCTTTTGATCGCCCGTTATTGCATTTTAATGCAATGTCGCGGCGACCAAAAAAACGTAATTCTGGCGTTTCGAATTTTTTTCCCGCTACGCTGTTTAGCGATCAGGTTAATACTTTTTTTTAATTGATAGATCGGGCGATTCTGAGCGCGGCGATACCAAATATGCGTAGATTTGATTTTTTTTTTATTGATTTATTTTGATTGGGGCGAAAGGGGGGTGATTTAAACTTTTATGTTTTTTTTATTTTTTTCACATTTTTTTAAACTTTTTTTTTTAACTTTTGCCATGCTTCAATAGCCTCCATGGGAGGCTAGAAGCAGGCACAACGCGATCGGCTCTGCTACATAGCAGCGATCTGCTGATCGCTGCTATGTAGCAGAAATGGAGGTGTGCTGTGAGCGCCGACCACAGGGTGGCGCTCACAGCCACCGGTCATCAGTAACCATAGAGGTCTCAAGGACCTCTATGGTTACAATATACAAGCATCGCCGACCCCCGATCATGTGACGGGGGTCGGCGATGACGTCATTTCCGGCCGCCCGGCCGGAAGCGGTAGTTAAATGCCGCTGTCTGCGTTTGACAGCGGCATTTAACTAGTTAATAGGTGCGGGCAGATCGCGATTCTGCCCGCGCCTATTACGGGCACATGTCAGCTGTTCAAAACAGCTGACATGTCCCGGCTTTGATGCGGGCTCACCGCGGAGCCCTGCATCAAAGCAGGGGAGCCGGCATCGGACGGTATAGTACGTCCGATGCCGGTAAGGGGTTAATGGGTCCGTGTAATCCGTGCGCTCCCACGAACACTGACATGGCACACGGAGACACGGTCCGCAAACAATCAATGACATCTGCACAGATGCATTGATTTTAATGTGTCTACATGTGTCAGTGGCTCCAGTATGTGAGGAAACTGTCACCTCACGTACCGGAGCCACTGACGTGTGAAACCGGCCTAACATAAATAAAAGCATGAGCATTAGTCAGTATCACAAAAAAAATTACATCCAGGCAGGGTTGGACTGGTTCACAGGAGAACAGGGGAATCCTCCGGTGGGCCCCTGTGTAAGAGTAGACCATCAAAATACGTTATATGCAGTACTTACTTCTCATATACACCATGCCTGTTGCAGGTGAAAAAGAGGCATAGGCAAATAAAAACGTAATAAAAACATCAGTTTATTTAACATAAATATAAAATAAAACAAGACAAGGACATTTCATAAAACTGCTGAGGGTAAACCAGTCAAAAATGGAAGAGCTAAGGGGATACCAAATCTTCAACTAAAACGCTGCAATATATGCAATATGGCTCATTAGATAATATTTAATCAAAGTGCATAGTGCTAAATAGTTTATCCTAAGAGCAAAATAATATTGTTTTTTTGCAGCAAGTTATTAGACAAAGTGTCTATTGCAGACAAAATGCTTCAATATGCATTATCCCCCATAGCCCATGTATTCTCTTACTCACGTAAGTATTAGTCCTGTCCTGGATACCCGTCATAGATCCCAACAGCGCCGTTTCACCATATTGGCTTCCTCAGATAGGGGCAGTAAATGGAGTAACGAGGAAAAAAATCAAAACGCCAGAACTACAGTTTTTTGGCCACCTCAACATTGCAACAAAATGCAACAAAAGGTGATCAAAACATCATATCAACCCCAAAATAGTACTAATAAAAATGTCAACTCAGGGCGCGAAAAAATAAGCTACAACACAGCACTATACCCCGAAATCTGAAAGCTTTACGGGTCTCCGAAAATAGTAACACAACCAAAGGTTTTTTTTTTTTTTTATAAAATTCCAGAATTTTTTTTAACAATTATCAAACAAGTATAGTTTGTTTGTTTTTTTTATCTGCAAAATCACATTAACCTGGAGAATCATATTGTCAGGTCACTTTTACCATATAGTGAACATGGAAAACAACACCATCACCCCCCATATAAAAAAAATATATGAAATAGAACGTTTTGCAATTTCAACACACTTGGATTTTTTTTTTCCACCCAAATGAAGAACACTCTCTTGGAAGGAACACTCACCAGTGTTTCAGTATCCAAGTCTACCATAAAGAGAAGACTTTATGAGAGCAAATACAGAGGGTTCACCACAAGGTACAAACCATTTATCAGCCTTAACAATTATAAAAGCCACTTTGCCAAAAAAAACATCTAAAGAAGCTGCACTGTTCTGGAAACTAAGATCAACCTCTACCAGAATGATGGGAAGAAGAACTTATAGAGAAAGTTTGGGAAGGTTCATGACCCAATGCATATTATATCCTCTGTAAACCATGATGGAGATAGTATGACGACATGGACATGCATGGCTTCCAATGGCACTTGGTCTCCAGTGTTTATTGATGATGTGACTGCAGACAGAATGCCGTGCACAGTGAGATATTTTCTGCTCAGATTCAACTATATGCAGCAAGGTTGCTAGGACAAGGTTGATGGACAATGACCCAAAACATAATGCAGAAGCAAACCAGGGTTTTTTTAAGGCAAAGAAGTAAAATATTCTGCAATGGCTGAGTCAATCATAAGATCTCAACTTACAGTGGAGAAAATAAGTATTTGATCCCTTGCTGATTTTGCACGTTCGCCCACTGACAAAGATATGAACAGTTTATGATTTTAACCCCTTTCTGCCATTGGACGTAATATTCCGTCCATGTGGGGTGGGCCTTAATTCCCAAGGACGGAATATTACGTCCAGCGCGATCGGCCGCGCTCACGGGGGGAGCGCCGCCGATCGCGGCCGGGTGTCAGCTGCTTATCGCAGCTGACATCCGGCACTATGTGCCAGGAGCGGTCACGGACCGCCCCCGGCACATTAACCCCCGGCACACCGCGATCAAAGATGATCGCGATGTGCCGGCGGTGCAGGGAAGCATCGCGCAGGGAGGGGGCTCCCTGCGGGCTTTCCTGAGCCCCCCGCAGCAACGCGATGTGATCGCGTTGCTCCGGGGGTCTCCTACCTCCCTCCCTGCAGTAAGTCCCGGATCCAAGATGGCCGCGGATCCGGGTCCTGCAGGGAGGGAGGTGGCTTACCAGAGCAGGCACTTGGTAACGCTGTACTGCTCTCAGACAGATCGGTGATCTGTCAGAGTGCTGTGCAAACTGGCAGATCACCGATCTGTATTGTCCCCCCCTGGGACAAAGTAAAAAAGTAAAAAAAAAAAATTTCCAAGTGTGTAAAAAAAAAAAAAAATCCTAAATAATGAAAAAAAAAAAAAATATTATTCCCATAAATACATTTCTTTATCTAAATAAAAAAAACAAACAATAAAAGTACACATATTTAGTATCACCGCGTCCGTAACGTCCCGACCTATAAAACTGACCCACTAGTTAACCCCTTCAGTAAACACCGTAAGAAAAAAAAAAAAAAACGAGGCAAAAAACAACGCTTTACTATCATACCGCCAAACAAAAAGTGGAATAACACGCGATCAAAAAGACGGATATAAATAACCATGGTACCGCTGAAAGCATCATCTTGTCCCGCAAAAAATGAGCTGCCATACAGCAACATCAGCAAAAAAATAAAAAAGTTATAGTCCTCAGAATAAAGAGATGCAAAAATAATTATTTTTTTCTATAAAATAGTTATCGTATAAAAGCGCCAAAACATAAAAAAATGATATAAATGAGGTGTCGCTGTAATCGTACTGAACCGAAGAATAAAACTGCTTTATCAATTTTACCAAACGCGGAACGGTATAAACGCCTCCCCCAAAAGAAATTCATGAATAGCTGGTTTTTGGTCATTCTGCCTCACAAAAATCGGAATAAAAAGCGATCAAAAAATGTCACGTGCCCGAAAATGTTACCAATAAAAATGTCAACTCGTCCCGCAAAAAACAAGACCTCACATGACTCTGTGGACTCAAATATGGAAAAATTATAGCTCTCAAAATGTGGTAACGCAAAAAATATTTTTTGCAATAAAAAGCGTCTTTCAGTGTGTGACGGCTGCCAATCATAAAAATCCGCTAAAAAACCCGCTATAAAAGTAAATGAAAAAAATGTATTTATTTCCATTTTCCCATTAGGGTTAGGGCTAGGGTTAGGGCTAGGGTTAGGGCTAGGGCTAGGGTTAGGGCTAGGGTTAGGGCTAGGGTTAGGGCTAGGGCTAGGGTTAGGGCTAGGGCTAGGGTTAGGGTTAGGGTTAGGGTTAGGGCTAGGGTTAGGGCTAGGGCTAGGGTTGGGACTAGGGTTAGGGTTAGGGCTAGGGTTAGGGCTAGGGTTAGGGTTGGGGCTAGGGTTAGGGCTAGGGTTAAGGCTACAGTTAGGGTTGGGGCTAAAGTTAGGGTTAGGGTTTGGATTACATTTACGGTTGGGAATAGGGTTGGGATTAGGGTTAGGGGTGTGTTTGGATTAGGGTTTCAGTTATAATTGGGGGTTTCCACTGTTTAGGCACATCAGGGGGATCTCCAAATGCGACATGGCGACCGATCTCAATTCCATCCAATTCTGCATTGAAAAAGTAAAACAGTGCTCCTTCCCTTCTGAGCTCTCCCGTGTGCCCAAACAGGAGTTTACCCCAACATATGGGGTATCAGCGTACTCAGGACAAATTGGGCAACAACTTTTGGGGTCCAATTTCTCCTGTTACCCTTGGAAAAATACAAAACTGGGGGCTAAAAAATAATTTTTGTGGGAAAAAAAGAGATTTTTTATTTTCACGGCTCTGCGTTAGAAACTGTAGTGAAACACTTGGGGGCTCAAAGTTCTCACAACACATCTAGATAAGTTCGTGGGGGGGTCTAGTTTCCAATATGGGGTCACTTGTGGGGGTTTCTACTGTTTAGGTATATTAGGGGCTCTGCAAACGCAATGTGACGCCTGCAGACCATTCCATCTAAGTCTGCATTCCAAATGGCGCTCCTTCCCTTCCGAGCCCTCCCATGCGCCCAAACGCTGGTTCCCCCCCACATATGGGGTATCAACGCACTCAGGACAAATTGGACAACAACTTTTGGGGTCCAATTTCTCCTTTTACCCTCGAGAAAATACAAAACTGGGCGCTAAAAAATAATTTTGGGGGGAATTTTTTTTATTTTCACGGCTCTGCGTTATAAACTGTAGTGAAATACTTGGGGGCTCAAAGTTCTCACAACACATCTAGATAAGTTCCTTGAGGGGTCTAGTTTCCAATATGGGGTCACTTGTGGGGGGTTTCTACTGTTTAGGTACATTAGGGGCTCTGCAAACACAATGTGACGCCTGCAGACCATTCCATCTAAGTCTGTATTCCAAATGGCGCTCCTTCCCTTCCGAGCCCTCCCATGCGCCCAAACGCTGGTTCTCCCCCACATATAGGGTATCAGCGCAGTCAGGACAAATTGCACAACAACTTTTGGGGTCCAATTTCTCCTTTTACCCTCAGGAAAATACAAAACTGGGGGCTAAAAAAATTATTTTTGTGGGAAAAAATTTTTGTTTTATTTTTACGGCTCTGCATTATAAACTTCTGTGAAGCTCTTATTGGGTCAAAGTGCTCACCACACATCTAGATAAGTTCCTTAGGAGGTCTACTTTTCAAAATGGTGTCACTTGTGGGGGGTTTCAATGTTTAGGTACATCAGTGGCTCTCCAAACGCAACATGGCGTCCCATCTCAATTCCTGTCAATTTTGCATTGAAAGGTCAAACGGCGCTCCTTCCCTTCCGAGCTCTCCCATGCGCCCAAACAATGGTTTACCCCCACATATGGGGTATCAGAGTACTCAGGACAAATTGTGCCACAACTTTTGTGGTCCAATTTCTTCTCTTACTATTGGGAAAATAAAAAATTGGGGGCGAAAAAATAATTTTTGTGAAAAAAAAATGATTTTTTATTTTTACGGTTCTGCATTATAAACTTCTGTGAAGCACTTAGTGGGTCAAAGTGCTCACCACACCTCTAGATAAGTTCCTTAGGGGGTCTACTTTCCAAAATGGTGTCACTTGTGGGGGGTTTCAATGTTTAGGCACATCAGTGGCTCTCCAAACGCAACATGGCGTCCCATCTCAATTCCAGTCAATTTTGCATTGAAAAGTCAAATGGCGCTCCTTCCCTTCCGAGCTCTGCCATGCACCCAAACTGTGGTTAACCCCCACATATGGGGTATCAGCGTACTCAGGACAAATTGTACAACAACGTTTGGGGTCCATTTTCTCCTGTAACCCTTGGTAAAATGAAACAAATTGGAGCTGAAGTAAATGTTTTGTGAAAAAAAGTTAAATGTTAATTTTTATTTAAACATTCCAAAAATTCCTGTGAAGCACCTGAAGGGTTAATAAACTTCTTGAATGTGGTTTTGAGAACCTTGAGGGGTGCAGTTTTTAGAATGGTGTCACACTTGGGTATTTTCTATCATATAGACCCCTCAAAATGACTTCAAATGAGATGTGGTCCCTAAAATAAAATGGTGTTGTAAAAATGAGAAATTGCTGGTCAACTTTTAACCCTTATAACTCCCTAACAAAAAAAAATTTTGGTTCCAAAATTGTGCTGATGTAAAGTAGACATGTGGGAAATGTTACTTGTTAAGTATTTTGTGTGACACATCTCTGTGATTTAATTGCATAAAAATTCAAAGTTGGAAAATTGCGAAATTTTCAAAATTTTCGCCAAATTTCCATTTTTTTCACAAATAAACGCAGGTAATATCAAAGAAATTTTACCACTATCATGAAGTACAATATGTCACGAGAAAACAGTGTC
This sequence comes from Ranitomeya imitator, assembly GCF_032444005.1. NCBI lineage: Eukaryota > Metazoa > Chordata > Amphibia > Anura > Dendrobatidae > Ranitomeya > Ranitomeya imitator. The sequence goes on from NC_091283.1 coordinate 742,988,451, forward strand.
AGAATCACTGGGATCCGTTGAAGCGTTCCAGAGTTATAACCTCATAAAGGGACAGTGGTCAGAATTGTAAAAATTGGCCCGGTCCATAACGTGCAAACCACCCTTGGGGGTAAAGGGGTTAAGGGTAGGTTAATTTTAACATTGAGAGATAGAATATCAAAAATAAAATCCAGAAAATCACATTGTTTAAATTATATAACTATATTTGCATTTTACAGTGAGAAATAAGTATTTGATCCCCTACCAACCATTAAGAGTTTTGGCTCCTACAGACCAGTTAGACGCTCCTAATCAACTCGTTACCTGCATTAAAGACAGCTGTCCTAGTCACCTTTATAAAAGACTCCTGTCCACAGACTCAATTAATCAGTCAGACTCTAACCTCTACAACATGGACAAGACCAAAGATCTTTATAAGGATGTCAGGGACAAGATCATAGACCTGCACAAATCTGAAGTGGACTACAAAACCATAAGTAAGATGCTGGGTGAGAAGGAGACAACTGTTGGTACAATAGTAAGAAAATGGAAGAAATACAAAATGACTGTCAATCGACATCGATATGGGGCACCATGCAAAATCTCACCTCGTGGGGTATCCTTTATCATGAGAAAGGTGAGACATCAGCCTAAAACTACACGTGGGAACTTGTTAATGATCTCAGGTAGCTGGGACCACAGTCACCAAGAAAACCATTGGTAGCACACTACATAGATGATAGATATCTAGATTGATAATAGATAATAGATAGATAATAGATTGCCCAAATCCAGACATAGGAAAAAATGCAGCAAGCACTCCATAGCTAAAGGTGAAAAAAAAAAACACATTTTTTTCCCCTTTAAGCTATGGAGTGCTGCCTGCATTTTTTCATATATCTATAGAATTATCTACCTATCTATTATCTATATTTCTGTGTGTGTAAACATTATTCTTCAATGGAGTATGTAAATGAAGAGGTTGGATAAGAAATAACATCACAATTCTTTTTTTTGTTTGTTAAATAATAGAGCTTTATTTCGCCTTCAAATATGCATACAAATTCGCATGAAAAAAAAAAACCACATGAAAATCAGCATAAAAAACTCATCAAATCCGCATGGATTTTTAATTGCATTTTCTGCCAAGAAATGCAGAATCTGCACAGAAAATTCCACAGGCAAATCTGCAACGTGTGCACATACCCTTAGTGTCCCAATAATAAATGTGGTTGATGTTATTCAGATAGAAAAAAAAAAGGGATTTTTGTGTACTCACCGTAAAATCCTTTTCTCCAAGCCAATCATTGAGGGACACAGGACCATGGGTGTTATGCTGCTGCCACTAGGAGGACACTAAGTGAACATAGAAAGATTAGCTCCTCCCCTGCAGTATACACTGTCTGTTTAGCTCTAACCTGAACCAGTTAGGTAACAAAGTAGTAGGAGCTTGTAACTATTAACAAGAATAAACTATGTCAAAACTAAGAATGAACACAAGCCAATAGGCTAACAGGGTAGCTGCTGCGTCCCCCAAAGATTGGCTTGGAGAAAAGGATTTTACGGTGAGTACACAAAAATCCCTATTTCTCCTACGCCTCATTGGGGACACAGGACCATGGGACGTCCTTTCGAAGTTCCTGGGTGGGGAAGAAGCAACTATTATTACTCCATGTACCAACGAGTTACAGATGTGGTACTGCCAACTGCAGAATCCACCTGCCGAGGGCCGCATATGCAGAGGCCGGAGAATGAATACTGTAGTGTTTTATGAAAGTATGTAACCTGGACCAAGCCACAGCCTTGCAGACCTGTTCTGCTCATGCCTGGTGCCGAATGGCCCACTGACGGAATGGAGTGTGCCTTAATACTTGCTGGGAAAGGTATGCCCCTGACACGGTAGGACTCCTGAATAGCTGAGCAAATCCACTTGGCTTGTTGTGGCCTTTGAAGTGGCTAGGCCCTTCCTATGCCTCTCCGGAAGCATGAATAGGGCATCTGACTTACAGAAAGACGCTGTCCGCGAGAGATATTTCTTAAGAGATCTCACTAGATCCAGAGTGTGAAGAGCCTTCTCGATACGATGTACCGATGCTGGACAGAGTGAGGGTAAAACATTATCCTCGTTGAGATGGAAGGAAGAGACAACTTTGAGCAGAAAAGATGGGGACGTTCTCAGAACCGCCTTGTCTTGATTGAAAATCAGGAACGGAGCTCGGCAGGACAGGGCCGCCAACTCCGAGAATCGCCTGATTGACGTGACCGCGACTAGGAAAAACTACCTTCCAGGAAAGAAAAGTTAGTGAAACATCCTGCAGTGGTTCCAAAGAGACCTCCTGTAAAACCCTGAGGCCCAAATTAAGATCCCATGGTTCCAACGGCATTTTATAGTGCGGTATCACATGGAAAACTCCCTGAATGAAAGTCTTCACCTGTAATCTGGTGGCAATCCTGCATTGGAACAAAACAGATAAGGCTGAAATCTGTGCCTTGAGTGAGCTAAGCACGAGACCTGACTCCAAACCGGTCTGCAGAAAAACTCCAAGATGGAAAGATTGGAAAACTCAAGAGGGAGCGTCCATGGTCCCTGCACTAGAGAAGAAGGTCTTCCAGGTGTGATGATAAATGCGCATAGACGCGGGTTTCCTAGCACTAATCATGGAGATCACTTTTTGAAAAAAATTCTGCTTGATCTAGAACCCAGGATTCAACAGCCACGCTGTTAAACACAGGGCCCTGGGGTTCTGATGGTAAATAGGGCCCCGGGAAAGCAGATCTGGGTGATCCTTGAGTCGCCAGAAAATGTCGGTGATGAGTTGAACTAGGTCCACGTACCACGCCCGGTGCGGCCAGACCGATGCGACCAGGATCACTGGTACCCCCTCCGCCCTGATCTTTTTGATGACCCTTGGAAGTAAGGGAAGTGGGGGAAAATACATACGGAAGCCGAAATTGCTGCCACGGAAGGACCAGTGGATCCGCTTCTATGGCTACTAGGTTGTGGGACCGAGCTATCAACTTGGGAACCTTTGTGTTTAGCCATGAGGCCATCAGTTCCACATCTGGAGTGCCCTAGCGATGATCAAATCTGCTGAAAGATCTCCGGATGAAGAGACCACTCTCCCGAGGCGAGGCCCTGGCGGCTGAGGAAATCTGCTGCCCAATTCCCCTAACTCGGGATGTGAATCGCCGATATGGCTGTTTGGTTCCTCTCAGCCCAAAGAAGTATGTGACCTACCTCGTGCATGGCCGTCCTGCTGCGGGTGCCCCCCTGACGGTTGATGTACACCACAGCCGTGGCGTTATCGGATTGGATCATGATGGGATGACCTGCCAGGAGATAATAAAAAAGCAGAAGGGCTAACTTGATATCCCGTATCTCCAAAATGTTGATTGTCAGATGCGACTCTCGAGAAGACCAGCGTGTCCTGTGACGTGTAATGGTGGAAAACTGCACCCCAGCCAAGAAGACTGGCGTCGGTGGTCACCATCAGCCAATGTACTGGAAGGAAGGACTTCCCTGATCCAGTGAAGACTTCAGCGTCCACCACCTAAGGGTCTGCCTGACCCACTGAGGCAGACGGAATCGACGGTCGACAGAGATCGGGTTTCTGTCCCAAGCCGTCAGAAGTGCATGATGCAAAGGGCGGAGGTGTAGCAGCGCACATGGAACCGCCTCTATCGCTGCCACCATCTTGCCGAGAATCCCCATACTGAATCGTATGGAGTGAGGGAAAGAGCGGGAGAGCATCCATGCACCCTGTTGTAAGGCTAACACCTTTTCCAGAGGGAGAATTAACAACCCACGGGAAGTGTCCAGGATCATTCCCAAGAAGGAAATCTGCTGAACTGGCACTGAAGAAGACTTTTTTAAGTTTATCTTCCAACCCAGGTGAGAAAATGTATCCACCGTGATACTCACGCAGGCCCGAAAAGATGGTCCATTGAAGAGCAGATCGTCCAGGTACGGAAGCTCCACCACACCCTGAGCGTGAAGGATGGTCATGACGACCGCCATGACCTTGGTGAAGACTCTGGGGTGGTGGCGAGGCTGAAGGGCAAAGCTACAAACTGGAAGTGGTCCCCACCAACCGCGAAGCGTAGAAATCTTTGGTGGGGAGGAAAAAAATCGGGATGTGAAGGTAAGCATCCTGGATGTCGATGGATGCTAGAAACTCCCCTTTTTCCATCGAGGTGATGACTGAGCGGAGGGACTCCATTCTGAAACGTCGAACTCTGACAAATTTGTTCAACAATTTTAGGTCCAGTATGGATCGCACTGTTCTGTCCTTTTTCGGAACCACAAATAGGTTTGAGTAAAAACCCTTGAACCTTTTGTCTTGAGGGACCGGAATAATGACTCCATCCCTTTGGAGAGCTGTTGCCTTTGTTTTGGGAGAAGACAGGAAAAAAGTATTGAGGTAGGGGAAGAAAAACTCCAGAGGACACCAGTTCTCTGACCCCCTCGTCGTGAATGACTGAGAGCCAGGTTTGTCGGAACGAAAGTAGACGGCCGCCTACTTTGTCTGTGTCCACCGTATACCATAGCAAGTCATTGTGTAGACTGTAGAAGATCTAAAGGATCTGGCCCCTTTGGATCCAGATGGTTTTGGCCTGCTTTTCCAGGAACGATTCGGTCTATATGAGACCTGGAAACCTCTGTCCCTACGTGGGGACCGCCCTGATGCCGAAGAGAAAGTTGTAGAGGACCAGTTGGTATTGCTACAAAAGGGCCGGGTCCGGATCTGTTGTTGGGTCCGAAACGGCCGAATGGGCCTTTGCTGGGAAAAGAATTTTCTCTTCCCTCTGGTAGCATCGGAGATAAGTTGGTCCAGCTTTTCTCCAAATAAGTGACTGCTCTGGTAAGGCAGAGAGGTTAATGACCTTTTGAAAGCAGAATCCGCTCGCCACTCTATGAGCCATAGCGCCCTCCTGATGGAGACGGCATTTGCTGCAGTGCAATTGGCCGCATCTAAAGAAGCGTTTACTACTCAATCCCCGGCCAAAGATATCTGACAGGGAGGCTTGCTGCCTCCGGGGGAAGATCACTATCCTGAATGGCTGCGGTTAAACTTACTGCCCAAGGAACCCTAGCCTTAGCCACCTAAGTTGCAGCAAAAGATGGAAAGAGTGCCGCTCCAGAGGCCTCAAAGACTGACCGAGCAAGGTTGTCAATTTGACGGTCAGTGGGATTTTTTGACTGAGGAACTATCAGACAAGGATAGGAGCGTTTTGGATGCAAGACGCGATACAGGGGGATCCACTGAAGGACATTGTAGCCAATCCTTCCTTAAATCAGGAGCAAAGGGATATCTCGACTCAAAAGGCTTCTGACCTGTGAACCGTTTATCTGGTCGATCCCTATGTCTTTGGACAATGTTCTTAAATTCAGGGTGATTGCCGAACACCCTGTGAGGACGTTTAGCACTCTTAAAAGACACTACATGATCCGGAATGGATATAGATTCCTCATCTAACCTCAGAGTCTTGTTAACTCACTCAATGGAGGAAATCAAGTGTCTGCTGATAGTTCTGCGAGTCCTGGACTAGTGATGCATCAGAGTCGTATTCTGAATCACGGTCTCTGCGAACCTCTGGAGAGGGGGAGCGAGAAACTGAACTCGGACACCGAAGCACGAGCATGCTCAGGGGATGTGTCATGGGTCCTTTTTGTAGAACCCTGAGCACTTTCAAATAGAGTACGACCCCTGCTGGTCGACGGTTCCCAACCGTTGCAAGGTGCCCCGCGGCCGGCAAACTGACATCCTGACTTAAGAAGATTCCGCAGAGAGTCTATTGCTTTGGTCAGGGAAGCCATAGACCTTGACAGAGACGCAGCCCACTCAGGGGGACTAGGCTCACTGAGGTCAGTTAGCAGAGGGGAGTGGTTCCTGGGCGCATGCCGGGTCACAAGCCGTGCAGAACGGAGTACTGTGAGCTCGGAGCAAGGCAGTATTGCAAGTGGTACATGCGGCAAAAAACACTGTATGTGTTTTGATAGCCTTTTTGGACACCACAGATTGAGGCATAGTGTACCCTTGAAACGATAGAGGGAGTATGTGAAAAGAGAAAACGGGCAGAGAAAAGAATGCAGAGAAGGGGTTAAACTGTCAGCTCCAGTGGATTGAGCTTACCCAGGTCCTGCTCGTGTCCCCAGGGAAGGTGTTGGTGTCCTCACTCCTCCTCGCAGCGCTTCTGTCAGTGCTGCTGTAACTGTCACCGCTGTCATGGAAACCGGCTCCGTATTCTGAGGTGCAGAAAGATGGCCACCGAGAGCAGGAGGGGCGCCTCTCGTTTAGGACGAGAAGCGCCAGAAGTATGGGCGGCGCTGGCCGTGGTGAGCAGAGCCATGAAAACGCGGCCTAGGTCGGCTTGAAGCCGGGGACTCAATTTGTGAAGCCTTCCAGAAATGAGCGCCGGCGGTGCAGATATATGAATAAACCGGTGTAAAACACCGCTGGATGCCGTGACACCGCTCCCCCAGGGTCTAGGACCCTGTCTCTGTGATCAGATGGTGCCAGCCGCAGTCATACACACATTCTGAGGTGATGTAGCAGAGCTGGACTTGCGGTGTTGCTGGTCGTGGGACTCCCCCCTCAATCCTCCATCCCCATAGCCAGGGGCGTGGAGAGGGACTTCCTGCCTCCTTCCATCATCCACTTTTAATCAGTGGTGATGCAGTGGGGGCTGCACGGACGCCATAATGGAGCCTCTGTTGTCCATGGAACAGGGCAAAATGTCCAGCTGTAGGCCTGGCTCCAGGAGAGGATACATAGAGGGACACTCTATGTGGTCACCTGTTGCAGGTTTGGGGAGATCGGGACCGTGAAGGAATCGTCGCCCCTGAAAGTGACCTCAGGCATGGCATCCCACGTTGCAGGAGAGGGTATGGGGAACAACTCTCCGTGTTCTCGCCTGTTGATGATTCGGGGGAGATCAGAGCCTTGAAAGGATCCGTCGCCCCCTTCACTCCGTTATTTAAAAAATAAAAATTTACAGAAAAGTAAAAATAAAATAAAAATGTTGGGGTCTGAAAGCAGACCCAAGTGCCTCACACAGACACTAAGCAAGAAGGTTAGAGCCAGCAGAGGGTGTATACTGCAGGGGAGAAGCTAATCTTTCTATGTTCACTTAGTGTCCTCCTAGTGGCAGCAGCATAACACCCATGTTCCGGTGTCCCCTAATGAGGCGTAGGAGAAAAACAATTTTAAAATGGCACCCGCTGCGCCTGCGCAGTAGCAGATATCGGTGTGTATAGGTGATCCCATAGCTGCTACTGCGCAGTCGGCCTAGACAGAGGGTCACGGAGCTGCGCCTACCCTAAGTGCGGCAGTTCCTAAGAAAGGACACGAAAAGAGAACTGTATTATAGAGAGTGAGAAGAAGTCAGAGCAAAGATGCCATAAAATCACCCCAGCGGACCCCTTAAAGCAGCGTCGGTCACCCTGACCGAATACCACAAGTGGCGTCATGAACATTTTCCCTTTAAAGACCTTTCCCTTTTACAACGGACCTCCCGCGGGCCACGGACCGGGTCAGCCACTGTGACATCCCCCTGAGAACCGAAGGACCCGGTACCGAGTACCCCACTGCCCACGGGGGTGCTCCATCAACTTGGAGGAAGATTTTTTTTTCTCCAGCAAGATGGTATTCATGTGCATGACAGCGCTGCAAACACCGCTTCTGATCAGCAGTAAAATCCTGGAGTGGACCCACTGGATGGTGGTGACGACCGTTCCCAGGTGAGCTGACCAGGTGGAACCGACCCCTATACAACCCGTGGCAAAAATTATGGAATCACCAGCCTTGGAGGATGTTCATTCAGTTGTTTAAATTTGTAGAATAAAAGAAGATCACAAACATGGCACAAAACAAAGTCATTTCAAATGGCAACTTTCTGGCTTTAAGAAACACTAAAAGAAATCAAGAACAAAAAATGTGGTAATCAGAAATGGTTACTTTTTTTAACCAAGCATAGGGAAAAAATTATGGAATCACTGAATTCTGAGGAAAAAATCACGCAATGTTGCAAAAGATGTTGGTTGTTCACAGTCAGCTGTGTCTAAAATCTGGACCAAATACAAACAACATGGGAAGGTTGTTAAAGGCAAACATACTGGTAGACCAAGGAAGACATCAAAGCGTCAAGACCGGAAATTTAAAGCAATTTGTCTCCAAAACAGAAAATGCACAACAAAACAAATGAGGACCGAATGGGTGGAAACTGGAGTCAAACTCTGTGACCGAACTGCAAGGATCCACCTAAAGGAAACGGGATTTACATACAGGAAAGCTAAACAAAAGCCATCATTAACATCAAAACAGAAAAAAACAAGGCTACAATGGGCTAAGCAATCGTGGACTGTGGATGACTGGATGAAAGACATATTCAGTGATGAATCACGAATCTGCATTGGGCAATGTGATGATGCTGAAACTTTTGTTTGGTTACATTCCAATGAGATTTATAAAGATGACTGCCTGAAGAGAACATGCAAATTTCCACAGTCATTGATGATTTGGGACTGCATGTCAGGTAAAGGCACTGGGGAGATTGCTGTCATTACATCTTCAATAAATGCACAAGTTTATGCTGATATTTTGGACAGTTTTCTTATCCCATCAATTGAAAGGATGTTTGGGGATGATGAAATCTTTTTTCAAGATGATAATGCATCCTGCCATAGAGCAAAAACTGTGAAACATTCCTTGAAAAAAGACACATAAGGTCAATGTCATGGCCTGCAAATAGTCCGGATCTCATTCCAATTGAAAATCTTTGGTGGAAGTTGAAGAAATTGATCTGTGACAAGTCTCCAACCTGCAAAGCTGATCTGGCAACAGCAGTCAGAGAAGGTTGGAGCCAGTTTGATGAAGAGTGCTGTTTGACACTCATTAAGTCCATGGATCAGAGACTGCAAGTTGTTATAAAAGCCAGAGGTGGTGCAACAAAATACTAGTGATGTTTTGGAGTGTTTTTTGTTTGCTTCTTTTTTAAGAGTCCATAATGTTTTCCTCAGAATTGAGTAATTCCATAATTTTTCCCCTATGCTTGGTTAAAAAAAGTAACCATTACTACCACATTTTTTGTTCTTGATTTCTTTTAGTGGTTCTTAAAGCCAGAACGTTGCCATTTGAAATGACTTTAGTTTTGTGCCATGTCTGTGATCTTTTTTTCTACAAAACTAAACAACTGAATGAACATCTTCCAAGGCTGGTGATTTCATAATTTTTGCCAGGGCCTGTACAAGGACCGTTAGGGGCAAGCCTAGGAGGGAGATACACCACGATAGCTTGTGCCAGAGGGGCAGCTTGAGGACAACGAGGAGAATCAGGGGACTCACAGAGGACCAGACGGGCGGAGAAGCCACAGAGAAAACTCGGAACTCAGGACACGGCAGGGTTCACGCAGAGGGTACCGGATCCTGGAAGGAGCAGAGCTCGCACTGGAGGAGTATAGGAACGGAGCAGAGCAGAGCACGTACTGGAAGCGTACAGGGACTGAGCAGAGCATGCACTGGAAGTGTACAGGGATTGAGCAGAGCACACACACACTGGAAGCGTACAGGGACCGGACATACAGAAGCCTTAGTAGACCTGGAGGGAGCACGGAAAGGCACAATAACAATCAGGCGCTTCCTATAGCAGAAAGCGACCTAATATACCCGGAGGCCGCTGCCCAGGCAGGACAGTGCTTCCGGGTCAGTACAACCCGGCATCATAAAGCCGGGTTTGCACGGACCGCGACCTTAGCGGCCTAGCGCGAATGCGAGGGGAACGGGATCCCCTGCGTGGCTGAGGAACCGGAAGAAAAGGCGGGATGCGGCGAAGTACCCAGGAAGCAAGGTGAGTATATGCATGTGCCGTAATAGATGCACCAATTCCGGCACTTAGCCTCTCTCTTCCCACTGCTCTGTAGTGGTGGCATATGGCGTAATAGGGGGGTTAATGTCATCTTTACATTGTAAGGTGACATCAAGCCGGCTTAGTAATGGAGATGTGTCAATAAGACACCTATCCATTACTAATCCTATAGTTGTTAATGGATTAAATAACACACAGTCAGAATAAAGTATTTTAATTAAATAAAACACTACACAGTTTTGCTATCTTTATTGTTCTGCCAATCCATGCGATGCCTTTATCTCCTGTAAAAAAATAAAAAAACAACACAAAAACTCCCTGGTCTGATGTAGTCCATTTAAGTGTCCCACAATGATCTCCACTATAGAGCAGTCACATCAGGTGATGTGACTGCTCTATAGGGCCACCAGTGACACAAGGACAGGAGATAATGGCTCCTGCAGTGTTATCACTGAGGGTTCAAAGGGCTCTCACTTTACGGCACTGCTGCGTGAGAATTTTCCCACGCAGTGGTGCCGAAAGTGACAATATGAACTGTACTGAACTCACAAGGGAGGGATACAGTGCAGAGGATTACCTCCTGTCACTGTACCACCGAAGCCCATGGAGAGTGGTCACATCTGCCGGATGTGAGAGCTCTCCACAGGAGATCGTCGTGGGACACTCGTTATTAAATGGATTAAATCAGATCAGGGAGTATACTGTTGGTTTATTTTTATTTATTTTTTTTACAGGTGATCGAGGGCTTCGGGGACTTAGGTGATTGGTATGTACTGTATGTTGTATGTACTGTATGTGCATGTGTGATTTTTTTTTTTACACAGTAGCTGGATGATGTGACTACTGCTGTCCCATCATCTGGCTAGCTGTCACTGTAGCAGTCATAGCCAGATGGGACTAGTAGTCCCATTGCATCGGACGATGCCTACCTACACACAGACACACACAAACACCCGCACACAGACACGCACATCTTCTCCGCACACAATCTCCGTCCACACACTCTTCCTCCTCCCGATCTGCAGCGTTTCTCGCAGGCACATCCGCAGCAAATCCACAGATCTTTTTAAAACCTGCTGTTTTGCTGCAGATTTGCCTGACACAATGGAAGCCAATGGGTGCAGAAATGCTGCAGATCCGCAAAAAGAATTGACATGCTGTGGAAAAAAAATGCTGCGATTCCGCACGGATTTTTCCACAACATGTACACAATTCTTAAATTCCCCTTGACTATCATTGCTTGGGCACTACACTGTGGATTTGATGCAATTCTACGCATCCAAAAATGCTGCGGAATGCATCAAAAACGCTGCGGAATGCATCAAAATCCGCAACGTGAGCACAAAGCCTACACATGTAATTATACTGCAGCGCAGGTGCCATGGTGATATTATGTAAACTAGGGGGCAGGTCAGCAGGCTGCATTATGAATACCTAATCCGAGCACCACATGAAGACCCCACAGGCCGCCCCGAACACGAGCATATCATTAACTTAAAACTGAAAATAAAGATTACACAACAACCACAAGACGATTTCATCACCCAGGTATCATTGTAATCAGTATAACTGTGCCAACCTGACACTGACTGTAGGTTACTGAGCACAATCCTGCTGACAGGTTCCCTTTAATGGACATATTAACCCTTTAACGACCGCCGATACGCCTTTTAACGGCGGCTGCTAAGGGTACTTAAACCACAGCGCCGTTAATTAACGGCGCTGTGGAAAAAGTAAATAGCGCCCCGCAGAGTCGGATTTTCTCCGGGGTCTCGGCTGCCGGGGGTAGCCGGGACCCCAGAGAACATGATTCGGGGTTTTTTTTTACCGACCCCGCTTTTGCGATCACCGGTAATTAACCGTTTACCGGCGATCGCAAAAAAACAAAAACGCGATTTCCTTTTTAATTTCTCTGTCCTTTGATGTGATCGCACATCAGAGGACAGAGAAATGGGGTCCCCAATAGCCCCCCGATACTCACCTGTCTCCCCTGGTGCTCCTCGTGGCTCCCGATGGGCGCCGCCATCTTCTTCCGGCAAAAAAATGGCGGGTGCATGCGCAGTGCGCCCACCGGCCGGCACCTGGAGGATCTTTGGGGTCTGGGCTGCCGGGGGTAGCCGAGACCCCAAAGAACATGATCGGGGTCGGTTTTACTGACCCCTGTTTTGCGATCGCCGGTAATTAACTGTTTACCGGCGACCGCAAAAAAAAAAAGCAAAGTGTAATTCTCTGTCCTCTGATGTGATCGCACATCAGAGGACAGAGAAATAGGGGGATTCGGGGACGCTATCATACTCACCGGTGTCCCTGGGTCCTCCTTCTGCTCCTCCTGGCCGCCGGGGAAAAGAAAATGGCGGGCGCATGCGCAGTGCGCCCGCCATCTATCGCCATCTGCCGGCCGGCAGGAGAAGAGCAGTTGGGGCTAAAATTAGGGTTAGGGTTAGGGCTAGAGTTAGGGCTAGGGTTAGGGCTAGGGTTAGGGTTAGGGCTAGGGTTGGGGCTAAATTTAGGGTTAGGGTTCTTTCACACTTACATCGGTACGGGGCCGTCGCAATGCGTCGGCCCGACATACCGATGCACTTTGTGAAAATTGTGCACAACGTGGGCAGCGGATGTAGTTTTTCAACGCATCCGCTGCCCAATCTATGTCATGGGGAGGAGGGGGCGGAGTTACGGCCACCCATGCGCGGTCAGAAATGGCGGACGCGACGTACAAAAAAACGTTACATTGAACTTTTTTTGTGCCGACGGTCCGCCAAAACACAACTGATCCAGTGCACGACGGACGCGACATGTGGCCATCCGTCGCGATCCGTCGGCAATACAAGTCTATGGGCAAAAAACGCATCCTGCGGGCACATTTGCAGGATCCGTTTTTTGTCCAAAAGGACGGATAGCGACGGATGCCAAACGCAAGTGTGAAAGTAGCCTTAGGGCTAGGGTTAGGGGTGGGGCTAAAGTTAGGGCTAGGGTTAGGGTTGGGGCTAAATTTAGGGTTAGAGCTGGGATTAGGGTTAGGGTTTGGATTAGGGTTGGTATTAGGGTTAGGGTTGGCATTAGGATTACGCTTGGGATTAAGGTTAGGTTTGGGATTAGGGTTAAGGTTAGGGTTGTGATTAGGGATGTATTGGGATTAGGGTTAGGTTTGAGGTTAGGGTTGAGATTAGGATTAGGGGTGTGTTGGATTTAGGGTTTTGATTAGGGTTATGGTTAGGGTTGACATTAGGCTTGTTTTGGGGTAAGGGTTGTGATTATGGTTAGGGTTAGTGATTAGGATTATGGATCGGGTAGGAATTAGGGTTAGGGTTGTGTTGGGGTTAGGGTTGTGTTGGGGTTAGGGTTGGAGCTAGAATTGGGGGGTTTCCACTGTTTAGGTACATCAGGGGGTCTCCAAACACGACAGCCAATTTTGCGCTCAAAAAGTCAAATGGTGCTCCCTCCCTTCTGAGCTCTGCCGTGCACCCAAACAGTGGGTTACCTCCACATATGGGGCATCAGCGTACTCTGGATAAATTGGACAACAACTTTTGAACTTGTGGAAAAAATATATATTTTTTTATTTTCACGACTCTGCATTCTAAACTTCTGTGAAGCACTTGGGCATTCAAAGTTCTCACCACACATCTAGATAAGTTCCTTCGGGGGTCTAGTTTCCAAAATGGAGACACTCGTGGGGGGTTATGTTATGATCTGGTGGTTTAGGAGCAACATGGAACGAGCTCTGAAGGAAGTGGTATCTGTACTGACCGCAGTCTCTAAGCTCAACACAACACTAGAAGTAGCCGTAGGATGCTCCTAACACTCCCTAGGCACCTCGTCACAGCTTGAGAACGAACTACCCCTAAAGATAGAAACAGGAAAACTATCTTGCCTCAGAGAAAATCCCCAAAGGATAGATAGCCCCCCCACAAATAATGACTGTGAGTGGAGAGGGAAAAGACATACACAGAATGAAACTAGGATGAGCATAGGAGGCCAGTCTAGCTAGATAGATAGGACAGGATGGAATACTGTGCGGTCAGTATAAAACACTACAAAAAATCCACACAGAGTTTACAAAAATCTCCACACCTGACTAAAGGTATGGAGGGTAAATCTGCTTCCCAGAGATTCCAGCATCACAGAATTAATTCATACTGACAAGCTGGACAAACATAGAAAGCACAGAACGGATAAGTCCACAACCTGTGGACAGAAAAGAGCAAGCAAGGACTTAGCTTTGCTGAACTGGTCAGGATAACAGGGAAATCCAAAGAGATGTGAATCCAACCAGGAACCATTGACACGTGGCACAAGCTGAAGGAAAGAGCCAGGCTAAAAAGCCGAGCAGAAAAGACAATCAGTGGAAGCAGCTGCTGACAGCTAAATCCAAGGAGCAGCCATTCCACTTAAAACCACCGAAGGGAGCCCAAGAGCAGAACTCACAAAAGTGCCACTTACAACCACCGGAGGGAGCCCAAGAGCGGAATTCACAACAGTACCCCCCCTTGAGGAGGGGTCGCCGAACCCTCACCAGAGCCCCCAGGCCGATCAGGACGAGCCAAGTGAAAAGCACGAACCAAATCGGTGGCATGGACATCGGAGGCAACAACCCAAGAATTATCCTCCTGGCCATAACCCTTCCACTTGACAAAATACTGAAGCCTCCGCCTCGAAAAACGAGAATCCAAAATTTTCTCAACCTCATATTCCAACTCTCCCTCAACCAACACCGGGGCAGGAGGATCAACTGAGGGAACAACGGGCACCACATATCTCTGCAACAAAGATCTATGGAAAACATTATGAATGGCAAGAGAGGCTGGAAGAGCCAAACGAAAAGACACCGGATTAATAATTTCAGAAATTTTATAAGGACCAATAAACCGAGGCTTAAACTTAGGAGAAGAAACCTTCATAGGAACATGACGAGAAGACAACCAAACCAAATCCCCCACACGAAGCCGGGGACCAACACACCGACGGCGGTTAGCAAAACGTTGAGCCCTTTCCTGAGACAACGTCAAATTGTCCACCACATGAGTCCAAATCTGCTGCAGCCTGTCCACCACAGAATCCACACCAGGACAATCAGAAGGCTCAACCTGCCCAGAAGAAAAACGAGGATGAAAACCAAAATTACAAAAGAAAGGTGAAACCAAAGTAGCCGAACTAGCCCATTTATTAAGGGCAAACTCGGCCAACGGCAAGAAAGCCACCCAATCATCCTGATCAGCAGACACAAAGCATCTCAAATAGGTCTCCAAGGTCTGATTAGTTCGCTCAGTTTGGCCATTAGTCTGAGGATGAAACGCCGAAGAAAAAGACAAATCAATGCCCATCCTAGCACAAAAGGCCCGCCAAAACCTAGAGACAAACTGAGAACCTCTGTCAGACACAATATTCTCCGGAATGCCATGCAAACGAACCACATGCTGAAAAAACAATGGAACCAAATCTGAGGAGGAAGGCAACTTAGGCAAAGGTACCAGATGGACCATTTTAGAGAACCGGTCACAAACAACCCAGATAACTGACAACTTCTGGGAAACAGGAAGATCTGAAATAAAATCCATGGAAATATGCGTCCAGGGCCTCTCAGGGACCGGAAAAGGCAAAAGCAACCCACTAGCACGGGAACAGCTCGGGCGCAAGCCCACAGGACTGCACAAAAGCACGCACATCGTGCGACAAGGAAGGCCACCAAAAGGACCTAGCAACCAAATCTCTGGTACCAAAAATCCCAGGATGACCGGCCAACACTGAACAATGAACCTCAGAAATCACCTTACTTGTCCATCCATCAGGAACAAACAGCTTCCCCACTGGACAGCGGTCAGGCCTATCAGCCTGAAATTCCCGAAGCACCCGCCGCAAATCAGGGGAGATGGCAGAAAAAAAACACCCCTTCCTTAAGAATGCCAACTGGCTCAAGGACTCCAGGAGAATCAGGCGAAAAACTCCTAGAGAGGGCATCAGCCTTAACATTCTTAGATCCCGGAAGATACGAGACCACAAAATCAAAAAGGAGAGAAAAACAGGGACCATCGAGCCTGTCTAGGATTCAGCCGCTTGGCCGACTCGAGGTAAATCAGATTCTTATGATCAGTCAAGACCACAACGCGGTGCTTAGCTCCCTCAAGCCAATATCGCCACTCCTCAAACGCCCACATCATAGCCAACAACTCCCGGTTGCCGACATCATAATTGCGTTCCGCAGGTGAAAACTTTCTGGAAAAAAAAGCACACGGTTTCATCAAAGAACCATCAGAATCCCTCTGAGACAAAACGACCCCTGCCCCAATCTCAGAAGTGTCAACCTCAAACTGAAAAGGAAGAGAAACATCCGGCTGACGCAACACAGGGGCAGAAGTAAATCGGCGTTTAAGCTCCCGAAAGGCCTCAACAGCCGCAGAGGACCAATTTGTCACATCAGCGGCTTTCTTCGTCAAATCAGTAAGGGGCTTAACCACACTGGAAAAGTTGGCAATGAAACGGCGATAGAAATTAGCAAAGCCCAAAAATTTTTGAAGGCTCTTCACAGATGTGGGTTGAATCCAGTCATGAATAGCTTGGACCTTAACAGATCCATTTCCATAGACGAGGGAGAAAAAATAAAACCCAAAAAAGAGACCTTCTGAACTCCGAATAGGCACTCAGACCCCTTCACAAATAAAGCATTATCACGAAGGATCAGGAACACCATCCTGACCTGCTTCACATGAGACTCCCAATCATCGGAAAAAATCAAAATATCATCCAAATATACAACCATGAATTTATCAAGATAATTGCGGAAAATATCATGCATGAAGGATTGGAACACAGATGGAGCATTAGAGAGCCCGAATGGCATCACAAGGTACTCAAAATGGCCTTCGGGCGTATTAAATGCAGTTTTCCATTTGTCACCCTGTTTAATATGAACAAGATTATATGTGTCACGCACGCGCCCAGACTGGTTGGCGCGGGCATACGGGGGTGTGGCCCCACTGGACCACAGACCAAACTTCCCTGGAAGGGGCGTAACTAAGTAGCTTCCTAGGTGTTCGCTGGAGCCTCTGATGGTGAGGTCAGACTTGTGCAATAGGAAGCTACCAGGTGCCACTCCAGGGTGATGTCTGGCTGTGGCTGCTGATCCCACTAAGGAACGGAGCGGGCACGGCTGGCACTCTGGCTGACAGGCGGGCACGGCTGGGACACAGGCAGGCAGACGGGTACAACAGAGACACTGGCGGGCAGGCGGACACGGCTGGCTCTCTGGTAGGCAGGCGGGTACGGCTGGAACATAGGAAGAACCGGTAGGGACCGGTCTGCAGGCAGGTATGTGAAACAGGTTGGAACCTGTTCAGACAGGAGGACTAAGTAACAAGTAGAGAAAGACCGCAAGAGCGGATGCAGAGCGAAAGCACAAGAGCTAGAACCAAGAACAGAAACGCAGGAGGCTGAGTACGAGTAGAAGGTGGAACTAAGAGAAGGAGAAGGCAGAGCCAAGGGCGGAGACGCAAGAGGCGGAGCCAAGAGCGGAGATGCTGGAGGCGGAGCCAAGAGCGGAGACGCGGGAGGCGGAGCCAAGAGCGGAGACGCTGGAGGCGGAGCCAAGAGCGGAGACGCTGGAGGCGGAGCCAAGAGCGGAGACGCTGGAGGCGGAGCCAAGAGCAGAGACGGAGCCAAGTGTAGAAACACAGGAGGCAGAGCCAGATAGAACCGCAAAGAGCGGAGCCACAGAGCAAAGCCAGAGAGTGCGAAGCAAGGTCTGAGTGCAGAGCCGCAAGAGTGCGGAGTGTAAGCAGACTGAGAACACAAGGAAAGACAAAGCAGGGAAGGAAGCCACAGACAAGGAGACCGAGAAAAGACAAAGTACAGACAAGGCAATGGAACAAGACACAGGGACAAAGACACAGGGACCAGGATATTCTGCCTCCTGGAGGGCGGACTACAAGATCAAGGCAATAGCACAGAGAAAAGCTCAGAGGGAGTAACTCAGAGCAAGGCCAGGCAAACTCAGCAGCTAAACACTAACTGAGCTAACACATTGCACAGGCCCAGACCACAGGGTGGAGCTGCACTATATACAGGAGGCCTCTTGATAATTGGTCAGGAACTGATTAGACAGATGCACCTGATTCCTATAAGAACCAGAGAGATCAGGCGCCGGCCCCCTATACACATAGCCATGAAGCATGCACAGAGCAGAGACACAGAACATGGAGCTGGCATGAAACAGAAACCACATCATGGCCTGGAGCAGTGGGTAAGATTGTGTGAGAGATGTGAGGCCATGCTGTGATGCCAGCAGAGTTGTTACAATATGCCCCTCGGAGGTCAATCTTAGTAAACCAACTAGCCCCCTTAATCTGAGCAAACAAATCAGAAAGCAAAGGCAAGGGGTATTGGAATTTGACCGTGATCTTATTAAGAAGACGATAATCTATACAGGGTCTCAAGGAGCCATCCTTCTTAGCAACAAAAAAGAAACCCGCTCCCAATGGTGACGAAGACGGCCGAATATGCCCTTTCTCCAAAGATTCCTTAACATAGCTCCGCATGGCGGCATGCTCTGGCACAGACAGATTGAAAAGTCGACCCTTAGGGAACTTACAACCAGGAATCAAGTTAATAGCACAATCACAGTCCCTATGTGGAGGAAGGGAACTGGACTTGGGCTCATCAAATACATCCTGGAAATCCGACAAAAACTCAGGGACCTCAGAAGAGGGGGCAGAGGAAATTGACATCAAAGGAACGTCACTATGTACCCCTTGACAACCCCAACTAGTCACAGACATAATTTTCCAATCCAGCACCGGATTATGTTCCTGTAACCATGGAAAACCCAGTACAACAACATCATGCAGGTTATGCAACACCAGAAAACGGCAATTTTCCTGATGTGCAGGAGCCATGTACATGGTCATCTGCGTCCAGTACTGAGGTTTATCCTTGGCCAATGGAATAGCATCAATGCCCCTCAAAGGAATAGGGCTCTGCAAAGGCTGCAAGGAAAAACCACAGCGCCTGGCGAATTCTAAGTCCATTAAGTTCAGGGCAGCGCCTGAATCCACAAATGCCATGACAGAAAAGGACGACAATGAGCAAATCAGGGTCACAGATAAAAGAAATTTAGGCTGTACAGTACTAATGGTAACAGACCTAGCGACCCTCCTAGTACGTTTAGGGCAATCAGAAATAACATGAGCAGAATCACCACAGTAAAAACACAGTCAATTCTGAGGTCTGAATTCCTGCCGCTCCGTTCTAGTCAAAATCCTATCACATTGCATAGGTTCAGGACTCTGCTCAGAGGACACTGCCATATGGTGCATAGCTTTGCGCTCGCGCAAACGCTGATCAATCTGAATGGCTAGAGACATAGATTCGCTCAAACCAGTAGGCGTAGGGAAGCCCACCATAACATCTTTAAGGGCTTCAGAAAGACCTTTTCTGAAAATAGCAGCCAGAGCATCCTCATTCCATTTAGTGAGCACAGACCATTTCCTAAATTTCTGGCAGTATAATTCTGCCGCTTCCTGACCTTGACAGAAGGCCAACAGGGTTTTTTCTGCATGATCCACAGAATTAGGTTCGTCATACAATAATCCGAGCGTTTGAAAAAATGCGTCTACATTCAGCAATGCCGGATCCCCTGATTAAAGGGAGAATGCCCAGTCCTGAGGGTCACCACGCAGCAAGGATATGATGATTTTAACTTGCTGAATGGGATCACCAGAAGAACGGGGTTTCAAAGCAAAAAACAATTTGCAGTTATTTTTAAAGTTCAAAAACTTGGATCTGTCTCCAAAAAACAAATCAGGAGTAGGAATTCTAGGCTCCAAAGCCGGAGTCTGGACAACATAATCTTGGATACTCTGTACTCTTGCAGCAAGTTGATCCACACGAGAAAACAAACCCTGAACATTCATGCCAGAGCATAAATCCTGAACCACCCAGAGAACAAGAGGAAAAAAAAGACAAAAGAGAGCACAGAAAAAAAAATGGCTCAGAATTTTTTCCTTCTTTTGAGATGCATTTAATTCATTTTTGGCCACTTGTACTGTTATGATCTGGTGGTTTAGGAGCAACATGGAACGAGCTCTGAAGCAAGTGGTATCTGTACTGACCGCAGTCCCTAAGCTCAACACAACACTAGAAGTAGCCGTGGGATGCTCCTAACACTCCCTAGGCACCTCGTCACAGCCTGAGAACTAACTACCCCTAAAGATAGAAACAGGAAAACTATCTTGCCTCAGAGAAAGTCCCCAAAGGATAGATAGCCCCCCCACAAGTAATGACTGTGAGTGGAGAGGGAAAAGACATACACAGAATGAAACTAGGATGAGCATAGGAGGCCAGTCTAGCTAGATAGATAGGACAGGATGGAATACTGTGCGGTCAGTATAAAACACTACAAAAAATCCACACAGAGTTTACAAAAATCTCCACACCTGACTAAATGTATGGAGGGTAAATCTGCTTCCCAGAGCTTCCAGCATCACAGAATTGATTCATACTGACAAGCTGGACAAACATAAAAAGCACAGAACGGATAAGTCCACAACCTGTGGACAGAAAAGAGCAAGCAAGGACTTAGCTTTGCTGAACTGGTCAGGATAACAGGGAAATCCAAAGAGATGTGAATCCAACCAGGAACCATTGACAAGTGGCACAAGCTGAAGGAAAGAGCCAGGCTAAAAAGCCGAGCAGAAAAGACAATCAGTGGAAGCAGCTGCTGACAGCTAAATCCAAGGAGTAGCCATTCCACTTAAAACCACCGGAGGGAGCCCAAGAGCAGAACTCACAAAAGTGCCACTTACAACCACCGGAGGGAGCCCAAGAGCGGAATTCACAACAGGGTTACTACTGTTTAGGTACATCAGGGGCTCTGCAATCGCAACATAACGCCCACAGACCATTCTATCAAAGGCTGCATTCCAAAACGGCGCTCCTTCCCTTCCGAGCACTGCCGTGCGCCCAAACAGTGGTTTACCCCCACATATGGCACATCAGTGTACTCGGGATAAATTGGACAACAACTATTGCAGTCCAATTTCTCCTGTTACCCTTGTGAAAATAAAAACTTGGGGGCTACAATATCTTTTTTGTGGAAATTTTTTTTTTTTTTTTCGCGACTCTGCATTCTAAACTTCTGTGAAGCACTTGGGCATTCAAAGTTCTCACTACACATCTAGATAAGTTCCTTGGGGGGTCTAGTTTCCAGAATGGGGTCACTTGTGGAGGGTTTCTACTGTTTAGGTACATCAGGGGCTCTGCAAATGCAACATAACGCCCGCAGATCATTCTATCAAAGTCTGCATTCCAAAACGGCGCTCCTTCCTTCCGAGCGCTACCGTGCGCCCAAACAGTGGTTTACCCCCACATATGGGGTATTGATATACTCAGGAGAAATTGCACAACAACTTTTGTGGTCTAATTTCTCCTGTTACCCTTCTGAAAATAAAAATTTGGGGGCAAAAAGATCTTTTTTGTAGAAAAAATTCGATTTTTCATTTTCACGGCTCTACGTTATAAACTTCTGTGAAGCACCTGGGGGTTTAAAGTGCTCACCATACATCTAAATAAGTTCCTTAAGGGGTCTAGTTTCCAAAATGGGGTCACTTGTGGGGGGTTTCCACTGTTTAGGCACATCAGGGGCTCTCCAAACGCGACATGGCGTCCGATCTCATTTCCAGACAATTCTACATTGAAAAAGTAAAACGGCACTCCTTCACTTCCAAGCTCTGCGGTGCGCCCAAACAGTGGTTTACCCTCACATATGGGGTATCGACGTATTCAGGAGAAATCGCACAACAACTTTTGTGGTCTAATTTCTCCTGTTACCCTTGTGAAAATAAGAATTTGTGGGTGAAAAGATAATTTTTGTGTAAACAAATGCGATTTTTTATTTTCACGGCTCTACGTTATAAACTTCTGTGAAGCTCTTGGGGGTTTAAAGTGCTCACCACACATCTAGATAAGTTCCGTAAGCGGTCTAGTTTCCAAAATGGTGTCACTTGTGGGGGGTTTCCACTGTTTAGGCACATCAGGGGCTCTCTAAACGTGACATGGCGTCCAATCTCAATTCCAGCCAATTCTGCATTGAAAAAGTCAAACGACGCTCCTTCTCTTCCAAGTTCTGCTGTGCGCCCAAAAAGTGGTTTACCCCCACATATGGGGTATTGGCGTTTTCAGAAGAAATTGCATAACAAAATTTATGGTTACATTTCTGTTTTTACACATGTGAAAATAAAAAAAATGGTTCTGAATTAAAATGTTTGCAAAAAAAATTTAAATGTTCATTTTTTCCTTCCACATTGTTTCAGTTCCTGTGAAGCACGTAAAGGGTTAATAAACTTCTTGAATGTGGTTTTGAGAACCTTGAGGGGTGTAGTTTTTAGAATGGTGTCACACTTCGTTATTTTCTATCATATAGACCCCTCAAAATGGTGTTGTAAAAATGAGAAATTGCTGGTCAACTTTTAACCCTTATAACTCCCTAACAAAAAAAAATTTTGTTTCCAAAATTGTGCTGATGTAAAGTAGACATGTGGGAAATGTTATTTATTAACTATTTTTCGTGACATATCTCTCTGATTTAAGGGCATAAAAATACAAAGTTTGAAAATTTTCGCCATACTTCCGTTTTTTTCATAAATAATCGCAAGTAATATTGAAGAAATGTTACCACTAACATGAAGTACAATATGTCACGAAAAAAACAATCTCAGAATCACCGGGATCCGTTGAAGCATTCCAGAGTTATAACCTCATAAAGTGACAGTGGTCAGAATTGCAAAAATTGGCCTGGTCATTAAAGGGAACCTGTCACCCCGAAAATCGCGGGTGAGGTAAGCCCACCGGCATCAGGGGCTTATCTGCAGCATTCTGTAATGCTGTAGATAAGCCCCCGATGTTACCTGAAAAAGGAGAAAAAGACGTTAGATTATACTCACCCAGGGGCGGTCCCACTGCTGGTCCGGTCGGATGGGCGTCTCTGGTCCGCTGCGGCGCCTCCCATCTTCATTACAAGACGTCCTCTTCTGATCTTCAGCCACGGCTCTGGTGCAGGCGTACTTTGCTCTGCCCTCTTGAGGGCAGAGGATAGTACTGCAGTGCGCAGGCGCCGGAAAGGTCAGAGGCCCGGCGCCTGCGCACTGCAGTACTTTGTCTGCCCTCAACAGGACAGAGCAAAGTACGCCTGCGCCGGAGCCGTGGCTGAAGATCAGAAGAGGAAGTCTTGTAATGAAGATGGGAGGCGCCGCAGCGGACCAGAGACGCCCATCCGACCTGACCAGCAGCGGGACCGCCCCTGGGTGAGTATAATCTAACGTCTTTTTCAGGTAACATCGGGGGCTTATCTACAACATTACAGAATGCTGCAGATAAGCCCCTGATGCCGGTGGGCTTCCCTCACCCGTGATTTTCGGGGTGACAGGTTCCCTTTAACCCCTATCTGACCTCGGACGGGATAGTACGTCCGAGGTCAGATCCCCTGCTTTGATGCAGGGCTCCGCGATGAGCCCGCATCAAAGCCGGGACATGTCAGCTGTTTTGAACAGCTGACATGTGCCCGTAATAGGCGAGGGGAAAATCGCGATCTGCCCGCACCTATTAACTAGTTAAATGCCGCTGTCAAACGCAGACAGCGGCATTTAACTACCGCATCCGGCCGGGCGGCCGGAAATGACGTCATCGCCGACCCCCGTCACATGATCGGGGGTCGGCGATGCGTCTCCATTGTAACCATAGAGGTCCTTGAGACCTCTATGGTTACTGATCGCCGGTGGCTGTGAGTGCCACCCTGTGGTCGGCGCTCACAGCACACCTGCATTTCTGCTACATAGCAGCGATCAGCAGATCGCTGCTATGTAGCAGAGCCGATCGCGTTGTGCCTGCTTCTAGCCTCCCATGGAGGCTATTGAAGCATGGCAAAAGTAAAAAAAAAAAGTTGAAAAAAATGTGAAAAAAATAAAAAAAATATAAAAGTTTAAATCACCCCCCTTTTGCCCCAATCAAAATAAATCAATAAAAAAAATATAAAATCTACGCATATTTGGTATCGCCGCGCTCAGAATCGCCCGATCTATTAACTAAAAAAAAGCATTAACCTATCGCTAAACAGCGTAGCGGGAAAAAAATTAAAAACGCCAGAATTACGTTTTTTTGGTCGCCGCGACATTGCATTAAAATGCAATAACGGGCAATCAAAAGAACGTATCTGCACAGAAATGGTATCATTAAAAACGTCATCTCGGCACTCAAAAAATAAGCCCTTAACCGACCCCAGATCACGAAATATGGAGAGGCTACGGGTATCGGAAAATGGCGCAATTTTTTTTAAATTTTTTTTTAGCAAAGTTTGGAATTTTTTTTCACCACTTAGATAAAAAATAACTGAGTCATGTTAGGTGTCTACGAACTCGTACTGACCTGGAGAATCATAATGTCAAGTCAGTTTTAGCATTTAGTGAACCTAGCAAAAAAGCCAAACAAAAAACAAGTGTGGGATTGCACTTTTTTTGCAATTTCACCGCACTTGGAATTTTTTTCCCGTTTTCTAGTACACGACATGCTAAAACCAATGATGTCGTTCAAAAGTACAACTCGTCCCGCAAAAAATAAGCCCTCATATGGCCAAATTGACGGAAAAATAAAAAAGGTATGGCTCTGGGAAGGAGGGGAGTGAAAAACGAACACGGAAAAACGAAAAATCCCAAGGTCATGAAGGGGTTAAGTACCAAATTGGCTTTGTCACTAAGGGGTTAAAAAAAAAGTCGCCCAGAAAAAAACACATGAAACATTTTATAGAAAACACTTCAGGAAACGTTAAAACAACCACAAAAACGGTTCATGAAGGAAAAAATTTCCAGAAACCGCCAAAATGAAGAAACATTTCCTGAAGCTTTTTCTGATTGGGAAAACTGGTGTTGTTTTTTTTTTTACGGCTTCATTAAAGCTCGGAGTGCGCATGTCCTAACTGCCCTGAGGGAGCACGTGAAGTAGATGTTTTCCTTCCCCACGCGGCACTTTCCGAACACCGACCAGTTTGTATGAAGCAGACCAGTCAGTCCACCATGTAGCGTACACACGACACAACCAACATGAACAGGAAAGTTCCTCCACAGGTAGCATTGCCAGTAGTAAAGATGGCAGACCTCATAAACTTGCGCAGGCGCGTCTAACGTCAGGTGACCAGGTGGTTTGCTTCTGTGTGGTGCCTCCTCTGTGACTGCTCTTCCTGTCTGGGCGGAGTGTGGACGTGGCAGAGCCTGAGAAGCCCGAAGTTTTATGTCATTTCCGGTAGGAACTGGAGGCGACGCTTTCTGGAAGCGGACGGGAAGTGAGTGCAGGAGCCGGAGCGGAAGGAGGTGAGTTACTGTCACAGGTCCTGGGGGCCAGGAGAGGCCAAGAAGACGTCGGGGGCCCGCGCGGACCCTGGAGCCGGAAGACCGGCAGCGTAGTGTGTGTTCTGTCAGTGAGGGAGGCCGGCAGCGTAGTGTGTGTTCTGTCAGTGAGGGAGGCCGGCAGCGTAGTGTGTGTTCTGTCAGTGAGGGAGGCCGGCAGCGTAGTGTGTGTTCTGTCAGTGAGGGAGGCCGGCAGCGCACTGTGTGCTCTGTCAGTGAGGGAGGCCGGCAGCGTAGTGTGTGTTCTGTCAGTGAGGGAGGCCGGCAGCGCAGTGTGTGTTCTGTCAGTGAGGGAGGCCGGCAGCGTAGTGTGTGTTCTGTCAGTGAGGGAGGCCGGCAGCGCAGTGTGTGTTCTGTCAGTGAGGGATGCCGGCAGCGTAGTGTGTGTTCTGTCAGTGAGGGAGGCCGGCACCTCGCATTGTGTGTTCTGTCAGTGAGGGAGGCCGGCACCTCGCAGCGTGTGTTCTGTCAGTGAGGGAGGCCGGCACCTCGCAGCGTGTGTTCTGTCAGTGAGGGAGGCCGGCACCTCGCAGCGTGTGTTCTGTCAGTGAGGGAGGCCGGCACCTCGCAGCGTGTGTTCTGTCAGTGAGGGAGGCCGGCACCTCGCAGCGTGTGTTCTGTCAGTGAGGGAGGCCGGCACCTCGCAGCGTGTGTTCTGTCAGTGAGGGAGGCCGGCACCTCGCAGCGTGTGTTCTGTCAGTGAGGGAGGCCGGCACCTCGCAGCGTGTGTTCTGTCAGTGAGGGAGGCCGGCACCTCGCAGCGTGTGTTCTGTCAGTGAGGGAGGCCGGCACCTCGCATTGTGTGTTCTGTCAGTGAGGGAGGCCGGCAGCGCAGTGTGTGTTCTGTCAGTGCGGGAGGCCGGCACCTCGCATTGTGTGTTCTGTCAGTGAGGGAGGCCGGCACCTCGCATTGTGTGTTCTGTCAGTGAGGGAGGCCGGCACCTCGCATTGTGTGTTCTGTCAGTGAGGGAGGCCGGCACCTCGCATTGTGTGTTCTGTCAGTGAGGGAGGCCGGCAGCGTAGTGTGTGTTCTGTCAGTGAGGGAGGCCGGCAGCGCAGTGTGTGTTCTGTCAGTGAGGGAGGCCGGCAGCGTAGTGTGTGTTCTGTCAGTGAGGGAGGCCGGCACCTCGCATTGTGTGTTCTGTCAGTGAGGGAGGCCGGCACCTCGCAGCGTGTGTTCTGTCAGTGAGGGAGGCCGGCACCTCGCAGCGTGTGTTCTGTCAGTGAGGGAGGCCGGCACCTCGCAGCGTGTGTTCTGTCAGTGAGGGAGGCCGGCACCTCGCATTGTGTGTTCTGTCAGTGAGGGAGGCCGGCACCTCGCATTGTGTGTTCTGTCAGTGAGGGAGGCCGGCACCTCGCATTGTGTGTTCTGTCAGTGAGGGAGGCCGGCACCTCGCATTGTGTGTTCTGTCAGTGAGGGAGGCCGGCACCTCGCAGCGTGTGTTCTGTCAGTGAGGGAGGCCGGCACCTCGCAATGTGTGTTCTGTCAGTGAGGGAGGCCGGCAGCGTAGTGTGTGTTCTGTCAGTGAGGGAGGCCGGCAGCGCAGTGTGTGTTCTGTCAGTGAGGGAGGCCGGCAGCGCAGTGTGTGTTCTGTCAGTGAGGGAGGCCGGCAGCGTAGTGTGTGTTCTGTCAGTGAGGGAGGCCGGCAGCGCAGTGTGTGTTCTGTCAGTGAGGGAGGCCGGCAGCGTAGTGTGTGTTCTGTCAGTGAGGGAGGCCGGCAGCGCAGTGTGTGTTCTGTCAGTGAGGGAGGCCGGCAGCGTAGTGTGTGTTCTGTCAGTGAGGGAGGCCGGCAGCGCAGTGTGTGTTCTGTCAGTGAGGGAGGCCGGCAGCGTAGTGTGTGTTCTGTCAGTGAGGGAGGCCGGCAGCGCAGTGTGTGTTCTGTCAGTGAGGGAGGCCGGCAGCGTAGTGTGTGTTCTGTCAGTGAGGGAGGCCGGCAGCGCAGTGTGTGCTCTGTCAGTGAGGGAGGCCGGCAGCGTAGTGTGTGTTCTGTCAGTGAGGGAGGCCGGCAGCGCAGTGTGTGTTCTGTCAGTGAGGGAGGCCGGCAGCGCAGTGTGTGTTCTGTCAGTGAGGGAGGCCGGCAGCGTAGTGTGTGTTCTGTGTCAGTGAGGGAGGCCGGCAGCGTAGTGTGTGTTCTGTCAGTGAGGGAGGCCGGCAGCGCAGTGTGTGTTCTGTCAGTGAGGGAGGCCGGCAGCGTAGTGTGTGTTCTGTCAGTGAGGGAGGCCGGCAGCGCAGTGTGTGTTCTGTCAGTGAGGGAGGCCGGCAGCGTAGTGTGTGTTCTGTCAGTGAGGGAGGCCGGCACCTCGCATTGTGTGTTCTGTCAGTGAGGGAGGCCGGCACCTCGCAGCGTGTGTTCTGTCAGTGAGGGAGGCCGGCACCTCGCAGCGTGTGTTCTGTCAGTGAGGGAGGCCGGCACCTCGCAGCGTGTGTTCTGTCAGTGAGGGAGGCCGGCACCTCGCAGCGTGTGTTCTGTCAGTGAGGGAGGCCGGCACCTCGCATTGTGTGTTCTGTCAGTGAGGGAGGCCGGCACCTCGCAGCGTGTGTTCTGTCAGTGAGGGAGGCCGGCACCTCGCAGCGTGTGTTCTGTCAGTGAGGGAGGCCGGCACCTCGCATTGTGTGTTCTGTCAGTGAGGGAGGCCGGCACCTCGCAGCGTGTGTTCTGTCAGTGAGGGAGGCCGGCACCTCGCAGCGTGTGTTCTGTCAGTGAGGGAGGCCGGCACCTCGCAACGTGTGTTCTGTCAGTGAGGGAGGCCGGCACCTCGCAGCGTGTGTTCTGTCAGTGAGGGAGGCCGGCACCTCGCAGCGTGTGTTCTGTCAGTGAGGGAGGCCGGCAGCGCAGTGTGTGTTCTGTCAGTGAGGGAGGCCGGCATCTCGCAGCGTGTGTTCTGTCAGTGAGGGAGGCCGGCACCTCGCAGCGTGTGTTCTGTCAGTGAGGGAGGCCGGCACCTCGCAATGTGTGTTCTGTCAGTGAGGGAGGCCGGCACCTCGCAGTGTGTGTTCTGTCAGTGAGGGAGGCCGGCACCTCGCAATGTGTGTTCTGTCAGTGAGGGAGGCCGGCACCTCGCAGCGTGTGTTCTGTCAGTGAGGGAGGCCGGCACCTCGCATTGTGTGTTCTGTCAGTGAGGGAGGCCGGCACCTCGCAGCGTGTGTTCTGTCAGTGAGGGAGGCCGGCACCTCGCAGTGTGTGTTCTGTCAGTGAGGGAGGCCGGCACCTCGCAGTGTGTGTTCTGTCAGTGAGGGAGGCCGGCACCTCGCAGTGTGTGCTCTGTCAGTGAGGGAGGCCGGCACCTCGCAGCGTGTGTTCTGTCAGCGAGGGAGGCCGGCACCTCGCATTGTGTGTTCTGTCAGTGAGGGAGGCCGGCACCTCGCAGTGTGTGTGTTCTGTCAGTGCGGGAGGCCGGCACCTCGCAGTGTGTGCTCTGTCAGTGCAGTGGACACACTGGACTAGCGGTGGATACTGCGTCCGTCACTCCTATCTCTTTGTGCCGGACCCGGCTCAATCAGAGACCGTCTCTTTATTCCAAGTGGGGTACTTTCTAACCCTATGTGACCCATAAAACCTATAAGTAATTAAGTGAGGTACATTGAAGAAGGTCTAAACTGAAACGTCTACTGTATGTACTCTACTTTATTAAATCTTCACTGCATTTACGTTCATGTGTGCCAAGTTTATCTTTAATACTTTTCAATGTTCTGGCTCCCATAGACTTGGCACTGAGAGCTTGTGACTAGCGATGAGCGAGTATACTTGTTGCTCGGGTTTTCCGAGTATTTGTAAGTGCTCGGAGATTTAGTTTTTCTTGATGCATCTGCATGATTTACAGCTGCTAGGCAGCCTGAACACATGTGAGGGTTGCCTGGTTGCTAGGGAATCCCCACATGATTTCAAACTGCGTATCAGCTGTAAATCATTCAGCTGCGGTGACAAAAACGAAATCTCAGAGCATTTACAAATACTCGGAGACAACCTGAGCGTGCTCGGGAAAACCCAAGCAACGAGTACACTCGCACATCACTACTTGTGACCGTTACCTCTGACATCCGGACAGTGAGATGTTACAGTAACAAGGTGGCGCCTCTGGACCGGAGTGGCATTGATAAAAGCTGAAGATGGCAGCAGGTAAGTACGTTACTAGGGTCAGGGACCTTAGATTAGAAGCACCACTCCAGCACTGAAAAACAAAACATAATACTCTGGAGCAATGTATTAAGTGCACCTTCCTATCTTCTTGTTTTCCATATATCCCTGTCCTTCTCTGACTATAAAGCCAGAGCTGTCAATCAAAGAAAAAGGGGGGCAGATATAAAAGGAAAACAATTTTTTGCTTAGATTACGGGTTGGATTCCCTACTTGAGCACCATCCACAAGTCATATTTGTTGAGTGCCTTGTTGTTTTCTACTTTTCATAAAAGGAAAACAAGTTGGTGGGAAGGTGTACTGAAAGGCTTGACCACACAGAGTTTGCACCAAGCGCCTGTACTTTGTTCAAGCAGTTACTCTTTTCTGACAGTCTCTTTAAGGAGATGCTCACAGCTCTATAGCTCAAAATGGGGAAAAAAGGGGCCATGGGTAGATAATTCTGTAAAATAATACAAAAAAAAAATTAAACTGAAGTATCCAGTGTTTGCTCGATGCTGCTCCTCATTGGTTTTGCAGTGATGGTGTGCCATCTGCAACATCACTGCTGCTACTAATCACTCAATATCCTTAAGGTGTAAACATCAGGGATTATCTGCCTCTTCTCTATTGTTTTTTTTTCTCTGAGGGCATTGGCTTTAATTGTATTGAGTGTTCATTCTTCTAAGTCTGAAATTATAGTCCATTTGGATGTGAAGTGTCAGTCTGTATATTCACTCTCCCCGGTGTTACATCTTGCAGAGGTTTGCCTGCACAATGCTGTGTACAGTTTATCTATCAATGAGTTATCTCATCCAACCAGTGACACACTGCTCTATGCAGAGGGTAATGCTCCATTCTCCTGTACATTCATGAATGCTTTTTCTATGTATCTAATATATGGATTTGTATAGATGTCAAGCTCCAGCTGGTGATAAGTGCCCAAAGCGCTGTAGCTGTCAATGGGTCATGTATCTGGCAAAGTAGGCGTCAGTTACTGAATCACCTAAATACCGTATATACTCGAGTATAAGCCGACCCGGGTATAAGCCGACCCCCCCTAATTTTGCCACAAAAAACTGGGAAAACTTATTGACTCGAGTATAAGCCTAGGGTAGAAAATGCAGCATTTACCGGTGAATTTCAAAAATAAAAATAGATGCTCCATACCGTTCATTATTGCCCCATAGATGCTCCATATACAACTGTGCTATATAGAATGCTCTGCACCTTTGATTATGGCCCCATAGATGCTCCATAGAAAGCTGTGCCCCATATATCTATTGCTCTGCACCGTTGATTATGGCCCCATAGATGCTCCTTATAATGCTGTGCCCCATATATGCTCTGCACCTTTGATTATGGCCCCATAGGTGCTCCTTATAATGCTGTGCCCCATATATGCTCTGCACCTTTATGGCCCCATAGGTGCTCCTTATAATGCTGTGCCCCATATATGCTCTGCACCTTTATGGCCCCATAGGTGCTCCTTATAATGCTGTGCCCCATATATGCTCTGCACCTTTATGGCCCCATAGGTGCTCCTTATAATGCTGTGCCCCATATATGCTCTGCACCTTTATGGCCCCATAGGTGCTCCTTATAATGCTGTGCCCCATATATGCTCTGCACCTTTATGGCCCCATAGGTGCTCCTTATAATGCTGTGCCCCATATATGCTCTGCACCTTTATGGCCCCATAGGTGCTCCTTATAATGCTGTGCCCCATATATGCTCTGCACCTTTATAGCCCCATAGATGCTCCTTATAATGCTGTGCCCCTTATATGCTCTGCACCTTTATGGCCCCATAGGTGCTCCTTAGAATGCTGCTGGTGCTGCCATAAAAAAAAAAAAAAAATCACATACTCACCTCTTCTCAGGACGCCGGCGCTTTCAATAATTACCTGCTCCTCTGCGGCTCCATCTCCAGCACTGACGCTCAGCAGAGGGCGCGCACTGACTACGTCACAGCGCCCTCTAACCTGAGCGTCATTGCTAGAGGACGCTGCAGACGGAGCCGGAGCAAGGAGCAGGTAATTATAGCGCTGCGCTCCCCTTACCTGCTGCGGCGCGGTCCCTGCAGTCCCTGGCTTCTCCGGCGCTGCAGCTTCTTCCTGTAATTGAGCGGTCACAGTTACCGATCATTTACAGCAATGAATATGCGGCTCCTCCCCTATGGGGGTGGAGCTGCCTATTCATTTCTGTAATGAGCGGTGCCATGTGACCGCTCAGTGCAGGAAGAATCTGCAGCGCCGGAGAAGCCAGGGACTGCAGGGACCGCGCTGGGAGCAGGTAAGTATGATTACACAGCCCCCGCTCCCCCTCACCTGCTGACACCCGGGTATATGACTCGAGTATAAGCCGAGAGGGGGACTTTCAGCCCAAAAAAATGGGCTGAAAATCTCGGCTTATACTCGAGTATATACGGTAGTTCCTAGAAGAGAGAACGTTAGGTGCCAGTTGAACCTGCTAGAATTTGTGAAGCCCTTGATATTTGGGAAGCTACAGGTGATATTGTAAATGTTGGTAGGATATACATGTGATGTGTTATCTGTAAAATGCATTTCTGTTGCTTTAGGACATGATCGTCATTATTAATGAAAAACTAAGATGCTGCATAATTGCTGTATTTTGCATCCAGTGGCAAGTAAAAGTTTGGGCACCCCTGGTCTGAATTACTGTTATTGTGATCAGTTAAGCAAGTTGAAGATGAATGATCTGTAAAAGGCCTAAAGTTAACGATGACACATTTCCTTTGTATTTTAGGCATAAAAAAAGTCATCATACATTTTAACATTTTTATAAAAAGCAAAATGGCCCGTGGCAAAATTTTGGGCACCCTTGGAGATTTGTGCTTTAAGATAACTTTGACCAAGGTTTCAGACTTTAAAGAGGTTGTCCACTACTTTTACATTGATGACATATCCGTAGTCAGTATAGTGAAATATGACAAAGTATTAACAAAACCGCATATAGAATTATTATCCAACAAACCAAAAATGGTTTTAAAAATAATCTTCTTACCTTTTTTGCACAATTTCACCAAATTAAACAAATAATAAATATCTACCAATATTATATCAAAACAATACACTAAATAAAATGTAAAAAAAAAATGGATAAATAGTAACAAAAAGGATTATCTTTAGGAAGTTTATACATAGATTTAAAAAAACACACACTAAAGTGACTGTCACAAAGGCTTTAGGCTATGTGCACACGTTGCAGATTTGACTGGAATTTTCTGTGGATATTCTGAATTTCTTGGCAGAAAACGCAGATCAGAATCTGCACCTTTTTTTGATATGTGCACATGTTGCAAATTTTTGTGCGGATTTCTTCCTTTTTTTTACCCCTGCAGATTTCTATTATGGAAGAGGTGCAGAAACGCAGCAGATCTACAAAAATAATTGACATGGTCCTTTTTTGAATCCGCTGCGTTTTTTGTGCAGATTTGTCTGCACCATTAGCACAGCATTTTTTTTGCTATTGATTTACATTGTACTGTAAATCACTTGCGGAACTGCAGCGTTTCTGCACCGAAAAAAAAACGGGAGTTCTACAGGAAATCTATGCTATATATATATATATATATATATATATATATATATATATATATATATATATATATATATAGTGAGGAGGCCAAATGTAATATATGTCTATATACAGAGACACAATAAACCATGTTACCACAAAACAAAGAGCGCAAAATTGTCTCTTTCGAATTGTGACACACATATAATATACTGCATGGCGTGTACCATATGCAATGTAAATTACATTGGATGTACAACAAGAACATTTAAAAAGTTCATATCTGCATGCATATGCAATATAAATAAGGGTAATGGTACATATTCATGGGCGGCGAAACACTGTTTAAATACATAAAAAGAATCAATCTAATTGTGTATGCTACGGAATTGAGTTGCATGTCCAGAGCGGGGAGGCAATTGGTGGAAAAAACTTTGGCTAAAGGTACCTTCACACATAACGATATTGTTAACGATATCGTTGCTTTTTGTGACGTAGCAACGATATCGTTAATGAAATCGTTATGTGTGACAGCGACCAACGATCAGGCCCCTGCTGGGAGATCGTTGGTCGCTGAATAAAGTCCAGAACTTTATTTGGTCGCTGGACTCCCTGCAGACATCGCTGAATCGGCGTGTGTGTCACCGATCCAGCGATGTCTTCACTGGTAACCAGGGTAAACATCGGGTAACTAAGCGCAGGGCCGCGCTTAGTAACCCGATGTTTACCCTGGTTACCATCCTAAAAGTAAAAAAAAAAACAAAACACTACATACTTACCTACAGCCGTCTGTCCTCTAGCGCTGTGCTCTGCTCTCCTCCTGTACTGGCTGTGAGCGTCGGTCAGCCGGAAAGCAGAGCGGTGACGTCACCGCTCTGCTTTCCGGCCGCTGTGCTCACACAGACAGTACAGGAGGAGTGCAGATCACAGCGCTGGAGGACAGACGGCTGTAGGTAAGTATGTACTGTTTTTTTTTTTTTTTTTTTTTTTACTTTTAGGATGGTAACCAGGGTAAACATCGGGTTACTAAGCGCGGCCCTGCGCTTAGTTACCCGATGTTTACCCTGGTTACCGGCATCGTTGGTCGCTGGAGAGCTGTCTGTGTGACAGCTCTCCAGCGACCAAACAGCGACGCTGCAGCGATCCGGATCGTTGTCGGTATCGCTGCAGCGTCGCTTAATGTGAAGGGGCCTTTAGAGAAATGTACTGGATTCTATTGATGATTACAAAGTAACCCAATGGTATGAACTGCTGCAATGACACACTATACTTAGATGAACACTTGACAGTCTGAACAGATTTTTAATGGAACGCAAATAAAGAAATTATTTTATAATTAGATTTAGTAAATTTATCTGCTGTTTTTTTCCCCTCTAATTGCATGTGCACCTGCTGCTCAGCAGTCCAAGCAGCAACCACAACCGTAGAATAGGTTGGGTTCTTCTCTTGTGCGTGGTGAGTTTGGGAACTTTTTCTAACTTTTTAATATTCACACAGGGAATATAATATATGCCTGTTTATATGGTCTATATGTTAATTTCCCGCTATTCTACATACCATATATACTCGAGTATAAGCCGAGATTTTCAGCCCATTTTTTTGGGGCTGAAAGTCCCCCACTCGGCTTATACTAGAGTCATATACCGGGAGGTCGGCACAGGAGGGGGAGCGGGGGCTGTGTAGTTACCTGCTGCGGCGCGGTCCCTGCAGTCCCTGCTTCTCCCGATGCTGCAGATTCTTCCTGTACTGAGTGGTCACATGGCACCGCTCATTACAGAAATGAATAGGCGGCTCCACCTCCCATAGGGGTGGAGCGCATGTTCATTGCTGTAAATGAGCGGTAACTGTGACCGCTCAATACAGGAAGAAGATGCAGCGCCGGGGAAGCAGGGACTGCAGGGACCGCGCCGGGAGCAGGTAAGTATACGGGGAGGGGAGCGCCGCGCGATATTTACCTGCTCCTCATTCCGGTGTGGCTCTGTCTCCAGCGTCCTCTGGCAGTGACACTCAGTTCAGAGGGCGCGATTACGTAGTCAGTGCGCGCCCTCTGCTGAGCGTCAGTGTCGAAGACGGAGTCGCACGAGGAGCAGGTAAATATTGAAAGCGCCGGCGTCCTGAGCGAAGAGAGGGGAGTATGTGATTTTTTTTTTTTTTTTTTTTTTTTTTGCAGCAGCATTATATATGGCACAGATTTATATGGAGCATCTATGGGGCAATAATGAACGGTGCAGAGCATTCTATATGGGGCACAGCTTTATAAGGAGCATCTATGGAGCCATAATGAACGGTGCAGAGCATTCTATATGGGGCACAACTTTCTATGGAGCAATAATGAACGGTGCAGAGCATTCTATATGGGGCACAGCTTTCTATGGAGCAATAATGAACGGTGCAGAGCATTCTATATGGGGCACAGCTTTCTATGGAGCATCTATGGGGCCATAATCAACGGTGCAGAGCATTATATATGGCACAGCTTTATGTGGAACATCTATGGGGCCATAACGAACAGTGCAGAGCATTATATATGGCACAGCTTTTTGTGGAGCATCTATGGGGCAATAATGAACGGTGCCGAGCATTATATATGGCACAGCTTTCTATGGGGCCATAATGAACGGTGCCGAGCATTATATGTGGGGCACAGCTTTTTGTGGAGCATCTATGGGGCCATAATGAACGGTGCAGAGTATTAAATGTGGCACAGCTTTATATGGAGCATCTATGGGGCAATAATGAACGGTATGGAGCATCTATTTTTATTTTTGAAATTCACCTGTAGCTGCTGCATTTCCTACCCTAGGCTTATACTCAAGTCAATAAGTTTTCCCAGTTTTTTTGTGGCAAAATTAGGGGGGTCGGCTTATACGCGAGTATATACGGTATATTCCATGTTCATTCCCCGCCTATCAAGGATGAGGAATATAATTTACACCTATTTATATGGAACATGTGCGCATTCCCTCATTTTAGATATTTTTTCTTTATTGCCCATCTTAGAAGTACAGAGAATAATATATACCAGTTTATATGGATTATATGTTAATTTCCCTGTAATTTACATATCTTCGACAAACAAGATGCACAAGAAATTGAGTACTTCTCTATATTTTTGGACCTATATTTTTATGTTCATTCTTTTTTATTCCTTTTCGTCATTCTTTTCATTATGTCCTCTATAAAACAGCAGCCATGGGTTCTTCTAAGCAGCTGCCTAGCACTATGAAAATGGTGGAGCCCCGCAAAGCAGTAGAAAGCTATAAGATAGCAAATGTTTTGAAGTTGCTTTTTCCTAACCTTGAAATGTTAAGAAATGGCCGTTTCCAGGGACAGTGGAGGTCAAGATAAGGTCTGGAAGACCAAACAAAATTTCAGTGAGAGCTGCTTATGGATTGCTAGAGAGGCAAATCAGAACCCCTGTTTGACTGCAAAATACATTCAGAAAGATTTAGCAGACTGGAATTTTGTTACATAGTTCTACTGTTCAGAGACATCTGCACAAATATGGCCTTCATGGAAGAGTCATCAGCAGAAAACCTCTTCTGCATCCTCACCATAAAATTCAGTGTCAGACGCATGCAAAAGAACCTTGAAACAAGTCTTGTGGCCTGATTAAAATAAACTCTTTGGCCTCAATGGTCAAAGGTATGTGAGGAGAAAAAAAGGCACAGAATTGCAGGAAAAGAACATCTCGCCAACCATTAAGAATGGGGGTGTATCAACCATGTTTTTGGGTTATGTCACACGTCATGATCCACAATAGTCTACCTCAAAAGGCCCCAGCTGAAGGTTTTACAATGGCCCTCACAGTCCCCTGATCTGAACATCATTGGAAATGTGTGGCTAGATCTCAAAATAGAAGTGCATGCAAGACGACCCAGGAATCTCACAGAACTGGAAGAATCTATGAAAATCCCTCAAACCAAAATTTAGACTCTTGATTGACTACAAAAAAAGCGTTTGCAAGCTGTGATACTTGGAAAAGGGGTACTGCTATATACTTACTATGCAGACTTTTGCATTTGGCCCATTTTCATTTTTGAAATATTTAAATATATACAAAGGAAATACAGTTAGGTCCATATATATTTGGACAGAGACAACATTTTTCTAATTTTGGTTATAGACATTACCACAATGAATTTTAAACAAAACAATTCAGATGCAGTTGAGGTTCAGACTTTCAGCTTTCATTTGAGGGTATCCACATTAAAATTGGATGAAGGGTTTAGAAGTTTCAGCTCTTTAACATGTACCACCCTGTTTTTAAAGGGACCAAAAGTAATTGGACAATTGACTCCGAGGCTATTTCATGGACAGGTGTGGGCAATCCCTTCAAGGTGTCATTCTCAATTAAGCAGATAAAAGGCCTGGAGTTAATTTGAGGTGTGGTGCTTGCATTTGGAAGGTTTTGCTGTGAAGTAAACATGCTGTCAAAGGAGCTCTCCATCCAGGTGAAACAAGCCACCCTTAAGCTGCGAAAACAGAAAAAAACCCTCCGAGAGATTGCTACGATATTAGCAGTGGCAAAATCTACAGTTTGGTACATCCTGAGAAAGAAAGAAAGCACTGGCGAACTCATCAATGCAAAAAGACCTGGGCGCCCATGGAAGACAACAGTGGTGGATGATCGCAGAATAATCTCCATGGTGAAGAGAAACCCCTTCACAAAAGCCAACCAAGTGAACAACACTCTCCAGGAGGTCGGCGTATCAATATCCAAATCTACCATAAAGAGAAGACTGCATGAAAGTAAATACAGAGGGTTCACTGCACGGTGCAAGCCACTCATAAGCATCAAGAATCAAAAGGCTAGACTGGACTTTGCTAAAAAACATCTAAAAAAGCCAGCACAGTTCTGGAAGAACATTCTTTGGACAGATGAAACCAAGATCAACCTCTACCAGAATGATGGAAAGAGAAAAGTATGGCGAAGGCGTGGTACAGCTCATGATCCAAAGCATACCACATCATCTGTAAAACACGGCGGAGGCAGTGTGATGGCTTGGGCATCCATGGCTGCCAGTGGCACTGGGTCACTAGTGTTTATTGATGATGTGACACAGGACAGAAGCAGCCAAATGAATTCTGAGGTATTCAGAGCCATACTGTGTGCTCAGATCCAGCCAAATGCAGCCAAACGGATTGGTCGTCGTTTCATACTACAGATGGACAATGACCCAAATCATAAAGCCAAAGCAACCCAGGAGTTTATTAAAGCAAAGAAGTGGAATATTCTTGAATGGCCAAGTCAGTCACCTGATCTCAACCTAATTGAGCAGCATTTCACTTGTTAAAGACTAAACTTCAGACAGAAAGGCCCACAAACAAACAGCGACTGAAAACCACCGCAGTGAAGGCCTGGCAGAGCATCAAAAAGGAGAAAACACAGCGTCTGGTGATGTCCATGAGTTCAAGACTTCAGGCAGTTATTGCCAACAAAGGGTTTTCAACCAAGTATTAAAAATGAACATTTTATTTAAAATTATTGAATCTGTCCAATTACTTTTGGCCCCTTTAAAAACAGGGTGGCACATGTTAAGGAGCTGAAACTCCTAAACTCTTCATCCAATTTTAATGTGGATACCCTCAAATGAAAGCTGAAAGTCTGCACTTCAACTGCATCTGATTTGTTTTGTTTAAAATTCATTGTCGTAATATCTATAACCAAAATTTGAAAAATGTTGTCTCTGTCCAAATATATATGGACCTAACTGTATGTACTCTTTAACTTTAGGCCTTTTGGAGATCATTTCATCTTTAACTTAATTAACTGTTCACAATAACAGTAATTTTGACCAGGGGTGCCCAAACCTTTACATGCCACTCTAAAGGACAACCTGCAAATGGACCGACCTGTGCAGAATATTATTTTTACAGATGGGAAAACCCACTTTAAGTGGAGAATCAGGACAACCCTTGTCCATATACTTTACCAGGCCATGTAAATATCAAAAAGGTGGATTTTTTTTTGCTCAAGACCAGCCTCCTAAACCCAACGACAGACTTGGTAACAAGAATGATATCTGGCAAACTCCTGTATTACATTTATAGACAATATCTAATATGTTGTGAAAAGGGATTAGATTAGTCACTCTAAAGCACTTCTCCAGCTTATTTTTTTTTCTCCAGTGCTGTAGTGGTGCTTCTAATCTCAGGTTCCTGGCCCCTAATATTATGCTTACATTCCGCTGTCTTCACTGTTTATTGGCTCTGCTCCCGTCCCGCGGCACAATCTTATGACCGCTACTTGTGACTAATATAAAGAATCCCTCCGAAGTGGTGATTTAAAAAAAAATAAAATAAATAAATAAAAATTGTGAACGCAAAAATTTATCGAAGTGTTATGTTGAAGTCATGGAATGTGAATATAATTTTCCTTTGTGTTTTGCAGCGAGAATCAGTCTGGGGATGTACACAAGATGAACGTAAACCAGCAACCTCACATAGCTGCACCCTACATGCAGCCTCTGCCCCAAGGATACCAACAGCCTGGCTATGGGGGACAACCAATTCCAGGGGGCCCTCAGTATCCTGGGTATAATGGGCCTGTGCAAGGTTACCCACAACATGGGCCCTCACAAGGTAAGGACAGTTTTTAGTCTATTGCAGGGAAGATGCATTCCCATGGCTGTATGATGATTGTTGGTCTTTGTTTATTTTTAGGGTGGAAATATTACTAAATGCTGCCTTGTGAATTAGTTGGTCTGTGTGTACACGGGGGGAGGCACAGCAATGCCAAAACGACAATGCTGTGCACATATTCTGTCTTATGTCACATCTTTTAACCATTTCAGAGCAGAACCATTTGTAGTGATTTAAAAGGAGTGATGGGTTCATTCTTGGGGCGGCTTCCACCAAATAGCGGCCAGCTCTCTATACTTTCCACTATGGAGTAAAAGACACTGTAAGGGTAATGGAAAATCTGCCAGTGAGTCCTCTTCCAGAAACATCCGCCGACATTTTCCTGAAGCGGCTTTGCTTGGAAAACTTGGCATCTGCCTGTCTGAAGGATGCCTCGTGCCCACAGCCTTATGGTGGCTAGTGTTTCTTTTTATTTTAAGTTTTATTGCTCTTAGGCTTAAGAAGCGCAGTTAGATGCCTAAACCATGTCATATAACCACAGACCTAGCAGTGAGATTTCCTAACATCCAATATGTCATATAACCACAGACCTAGCAGTGAGATTTCCTAACATCCAAGTAAGGTGCAAGGCTGCCATTAACCTCATACAGTTCCTGTTCTTCACGATCATGCTTTTTTCCATTTTATGAGTAATTACTTATGCCATCCATTGCACAGAGATCCTGATGTACTTGTAGTTCCTAGCATCACATAATGATAAATGCTGATTCTTCTACAGATGCAATCACAGTTGCTGATGCTTTTCCCAGTGATTTTCCACATTACCAGCATAATCCTGTGTTTGAACTATAGCTTGCATGAAGTAATTATGGAGTATGCTGCAAATCTAATTATAGAGCCTGGGTTTGGATGTGGGGTTTTTTGGGTGTCCAGGTAGACAAATCCTATTTTCTGCAATGTTTTCCTCTGGTCTTATATTCCTTTATCCCTGTTTGTACTTCCAGGTTTCTCTTCTAATTCAGGATTCCCTCAGAAAGGGTCTCCTGAGTCTTTCACCTCTGGCAATTCCTCTCCTATTACCTCTCACTATATAGGTAAATTTCTTCTGTTACTTGGCCATTTTGTGAAGAATTTCCCATCTGACTTGTGAATACCGTTTGCATTAACTCCATAAATCATTTTCATATAGTTAACTTGGCGTTAATCCGTGAACTCCAAAGGGAGCTGTTATCCCGCCTGTTGCTTCTTGTGAGAATCGCTGTGATTGTAACTTACTCTTGGCTCGTGTTTATTTTTACTTATTCAGATCCCGTGAGGTCTCCACCGACATCAGGTGCCCAAACTGCAGCAGGGATGACTATTCCTTCAGAGCAGATGCAATACAACCAGTATGGTGGCCAAGGTGACATGCAGAATGGACCAGCATCACTAAGCAATCAGATGCAGAGGTGT
The DNA here is from genome assembly GCF_032444005.1 of Ranitomeya imitator. Lineage (NCBI taxonomy): Eukaryota > Metazoa > Chordata > Amphibia > Anura > Dendrobatidae > Ranitomeya > Ranitomeya imitator. The sequence goes on from NC_091283.1 coordinate 743,029,364, forward strand.
GCAATCCCCATTTATTACCGGAATAATGTATTACATTTGTAGTAAATAGTGCTGCCATATTTTTGGATATGAAGCTGGGTACTAAAGAGTACCAATCTTCAGCCACACTTCTATACGTCCATAGCACTTTTGTTCTTGATAATGAAAAGTAAATCTGCATTACATACAATTAGTTTTCCAATTGGTGGAAGTCTACCTACCACATTATGAGGGCCTTATCTGTGCATTAGAATAGTTCCAGATGTCATGCATTACATTCCTGTCCTCTGCCCCCAAAGTGCAGCAGAAAGGTGGTTGCATGCTGATGTCTCAAGCCGTTGTGGTTAATGGAAGAAGCTAAAATGGTTGCAAGGTCAGGGTCCACTTCTGGTGTATGTGGTGCACTATAATAAAGTGTGACTGTATATGTGCAGCAACTTCTGCACTTTTTAATGAGCCAATGAAGCAGTACACTTAGAAGGTGATGAAACCATGTCAGATACTGTAGCTAACCTGCAGAATGATGTATATATGCAGAGGAACAGAGTAAAAGACCCTTTACTTAGGCAATGATTGCAAATGGACATTATTACTATTACATTTTGTAGTAACTGAAGAAGGATCTATATGAACCGAAACGTTTTGTGTATACTGCAAAATAAATCCTTCTGTTCAAGCATCCTTAAGTTGAGTGCGAAGTTATATTTATTACGCGAATGGACACCTGCTGCCAAAGGACACTTTCTTGCTAAATCAGTCGGCATTTATTGTGGGCATTCTGTTTTCTAATATAAAAGACCTACTTACAAAGGCACATCATTTATAAGCAAGTGTCAGACAAGTCACACCGCCTCAAAGAAAAATTTGATGAACTATTTTTGAGCTGCAATTTGACTGTAAAAGAAAAAATTTGCAAATTGCAGACATTTCACACACAAACTAGGTGGGGAAAGCCACATACGACTTGTGACCTAAAATTCAACAGGTCTATTTGTAATGCGACATGGCAATCTTTGTTGTGCTACCCTTCACAATGTAGCCCAAGCTTATAAAGGACAACTAGCTGATATGAAGTGTGCTGTGAAAGCCCACCATTTATCCACCACTTAATATTGCTTTGCTTCTGTACTATATGTTGGAGGTGCAGTAGCATTTGCTCACTATTTATGTGGGTTTCTAGCATTCGTCATGTCTTGCCTTCTGTTGTGAATGCGTCTCTGACAGTTGAACTTTTCCCTTGGCAATTTTTTTTTCTTTCTAAACAAATTATAATGTACTAGATGGTGGCCCGATTCTAACGCATCAGGTATTCTAGAATATGTATGTATATAGCAGCCACATAGTATATAGAACAGGCTACATAGTATATAGGAGTACTACATAGCCTGTGGTATATACCATGTGGCTGCTATATACATACATACATATTGTAGAATACCCGATGTGTTTATATAGGCCAAGCAGTAAATAACACAGCCCACGTAGTATATAACACAGCCCGCACAGTATATTGCAGCCACGCAGTATATAACACAGCCCACGTAGTATGTAACAGTGACCACGTAGTTTATAGCAAGCAGTATAGAACACAGCCACGTAGTATATAACACTGCCCACGTAGTATATAGCAGCCATGCAGTATATAACGCAGCCCATGCAGTATTGAACACAGCCCACATAGTATCTAACACAGCCCACGTAGTATATCGCAGCCACGCGGTATCTAACACAGCCCACGTAGTATTTAGCCGTGTGGGCACCATATCTCTGTTAAAAAAAAAAATAAAATAAAAAATAGTTATATACTCACTTGCAGGGATCCAGCGTAGATCTAGCGAACCTCTGGCTATGCATCTTGCATTCCCATGATGCATTGCAAAATTACCCAGATCACTTAGCGGTCTCGCGAGACCGCTAAGTCTTCAGGGTAATTTCGCAATGTTTCTCTGGGAACGGAAGCTGGCGGCAGGCGTGAGCGCATCGTCTGACTACAGAAGGTGAGCATAGCAGGTTTTTTTTTATTATTATTTTTAACATTAGATCTTTTTACTATTGATGCTGCATAGGCAGCACCAATAGTAAAAACTTGGTCACACAGGGTTAATAGCGGCGGTAACGGAGTGAGTTACCCGCTGCATAACGTGGTCTGTTATCGCTGGCATTAACCCTGTGTGAGCGGTGACTACGGGAAATATGGAGCAGGCACTGACTGCAGGGAGTATGGAGCGGGCGCCGGGCACTGACTGCAGGGGAGTAGGGAGGGACTAACCGGACTGTGGCCGTCGCTGATTGGTCGCGGCAGCCATGACAGGCAGCTGGCGAGACCAATTAGCGACTTGGATTTCCATGACAGAGGCCGCGACCAATGAGTATCTGTGACAGACGGAAGTGACCCTTAGACAATTATATAGTAGATGTTTTCAAAGGAGATATTCCAGTTTCATACACAAGCTTACATAACACAGGTCTGCAAAAAAAAATTTTTCAAGAGCTCTTGAAAATGTCCTCCCTCCGTTTTGTCATAGAACATCACGTTTTCTGATTTAAGTAAATATGTTAAATAAGACAATACCTCAAAATAAGGCTACTTTCACACTAGCGTCGGTACGGGCCCGTCGCAGTGTGTCGGACCGACGTAACGACGCATGCTGTGAAGTAAAATCACAACGGGGGCAGCGGATGCAGTTTTACAACGAATCCGTTGCCCCATTGTAAGGTTCGGGGAGGAGGGGGCGGAGTTCTGGCGGTCAGAAAAAGCGGACCCGACGGACAAAAACGTTGCAAGCAACATTTTTTTTGTCCCGACGGACTGCAAAAACACGTCGCATCTGTCGCACGACGGATGCAACGCGTCGCTAATTAAAGTCTATGGAGAAAAAAAACGCATCCTGCAGGCAACTTTGCAGGATGCATTTTTTCTTCAAAACGACGCATTGTAAGGTGCGTCGAACGACACTAGTGTGAAAGTAGCCTAAATGAAATTGGACTCATAAAATTATTTTATTACAAATGTTTCATGAAAATCATTTTTTTACTGCAATGAGCTCACTAACACACTAAAATCGATTCTTCTTCCCTGTGAAGCTTCTCTTGGAGCATTTACGCTTGTGAGTAGCATCTGGAATGTCTCTCTGAAGCGTCCAACAGTAGTCTGCCATCATTGTAATGCTCCATCTTCCCTGGTATCTTCTTTCCATCTCTTTAATGTCCTGGTGGAATCGTTCACCTTGTTCTTCACTCACAGCTCCCAAATTTTCAGGAAAGTTGTCAAGGTGGGAGTGGAGGAAATGCACTTTCAAACTCATCAGGCAACCTAAAGCTTGAAATGCTTTCAGCATTCGTCCGACGATTTTTTTGTAGTCAGGGTATTTGTTATTGCCTAAAAATTTCTCTACGACCTCATTAAATGCAAACCACCCTTCTATTTGAGGATATTCACCACAAATGTAACAGAAACTGTCAGGCGAATTAATAAACTTCCGCTGAGCCATAATGCTAATTTTGGGAAACACGGTTGAATATGACGAGCCAACATGAACTGAGATGAAAAAGTGTGAACAGGCGAGAACCAAGATAAAAAATTGAATCAAGCCCGAGCCCAAGCTCTGAGCCTGCTCGTTCAGCTTGCAACATGTTGATGCTGGTTTCATTAGCTCACTCTGAAAGTTCTTTTCTTTGAAAGTTATATTTTTTTGGCATTGTATATCTTCAATACATTGATGTGAATTAATAGTAATTTTGACTTTGAAAACCCTAAGATAAAAAAAAATACCAAAAATTGAGAAAAATATACTAAATTTGAAGAGAATTTTGCATTTTGTGGCACATCCTGACGTCCAGGATTTTTTTTCAATATTTTTTTCGTTTTCAGCACACCAAAATACCGTATATACTCGAGTATAAGCTGAGATTTTCAGCCCATTATTTTGGGCTGAAAGTCCTCCTCTCGGCTTATACTCGAGTCATACTCAGGGGTCGGCGGGGGAGCATTTGCTGTCTAATTATACTCACCTGCTCCTGGTGCGGTCCCTGCACGTCTTTTCCCTGGCGTTGACAGCTTCTTCCTGTACTGAGCGGTCGCATGGTACCACTCATTACAGTAATGAATATGCGGCTCCACCTCCCATAGAGGTAGAGCCGCATATTCATTACTGTAATTAACAGTGACCGCTCAGTACAGGAAGAAGCTGCCGGCGCCAGGGAACGGACGTGCAGGGACCGCACCAGGAGCAGGTGAGTATAACAGGGAGGGGAGCGCTGCGCGATATTCACCTGCTCCTCATTCCGGCGCCGCTCCGTCTTCAGCTGTGACGCTCAGGTCAGAGGGCGCGGTGACGTCGTTAGTGCGCGCCCTCTGCCTGAACGTCAGTGCAGGAGACGGTGAAGATGGAGCGGCGCCGGAACGAGGAGCAGGTGAATATTGAAAGTGCCGGGGGCCTGAGCGACGAAGAGGTGAGTATGTGATTTATTATTTTATCACAGCAACAGCAAATGGAGCACCTATGGGGCCATAACGTTTGTGCAGCACTGTATGGGGCCATAACGTTTGTGCAGCACTGTATGGGGCCATAACGTTTGTGCAGCACTGTATGGGGCCATAACGTTTGTGCAGCACTGTATGGGGCCATAACGTTTGTGCAGCACTGTATGGGGCCATAACGTTTGTGCAGCACTGTATGGGGCCATAACGTTTGTGCAGCACTGTATGGGGCCATAACGTTTGTGCAGCACTGTATGGGGCCATAACGTTTGTGCAGCACTGTATGGGGCCATAACGTTTGTGCAGCACTGTATGGGGCCATAACGTTTGTGCAGCACTGTATGGGGCCATAACGTTTGTGCAGCACTGTATGGGGCCATAACGTTTGTGCAGCACTGTATGGGGCCATAACGTTTGTGCAGCACTGTATGGGGCCATAACGTTTGTGCAGCACTGTATGGGGCCATAGCGTTTGTGCAGCACTGTATGGGGCCATAGCGTTTGTGCAGCACTGTATGGGGCCATAGCGTTTGTGCAGCACTGTATGGGGCCATAGCGTTTGTGCAGCACTGTATGGGGCCATAGCGTTTGTGCAGCACTGTATGGGGCCATAGCGTTTGTGCAGCACTGTATGGGGCCATAGCGTTTGTGCAGCACTGTATGGGGCCATAGCGTTTGTGCAGCACTGTATGGGGCCATAGCGTTTGTGCAGCACTGTATGGGGCCATAGCGTTTGTGCAGCACTGTATGGGGCCATAGCGTTTGTGCAGCACTGTATGGGGCCATAGCGTTTGTGCAGCACTGTATGGGGCCATAGCGTTTGTGCAGCACTGTATGGGGCCATAACGTTTGTGCAGCACTGTATGGGGCCATAACGTTTGTGCAGCACTGTATGGGGCCATAACGTTTGTGCAGCACTGTATGGGGCCATAACGTTTGTGCAGCACTGTATGGGGCCATAACGTTTGTGCAGCACTGTATGGGGCCATAACGTTTGTGCAGCACTGTATGGGGCCATAACGTTTGTGCAGCACTGTATGGGGCCATAACGTTTGTGCAGCACTGTATGGGGCCATAACGTTTGTGCAGCACTGTATGGGGCCATAACGTTTGTGCAGCACTGTATGGGGCCATAACGTTTGTGCAGCACTGTATGGGGCCATAACGTTTGTGCAGCACTGTATGGGGCCATAACGTTTGTGCAGCACTGTATGGGGCCATAACGTTTGTGCAGCACTGTATGGGGCCATAACGTTTGTGCAGCACTGTATGGGGCCATAACGTTTGTGCAGCACTGTATGGGGCCATAACGTTTGTGCAGCACTGTATGGGGCCATAACGTTTGTGCAGCACTGTATGGGGCCATAACGTTTGTGCAGCACTGTATGGGGCCATAACGTTTGTGCAGCACTGTATGGGGCCATAACGTTTGTGCAGCACTGTATGGGGCCATAACGTTTGTGCAGCACTGTATGGGGCCATAACGTTTGTGCAGCACTGTATGGGGCCATAACGTTTGTGCAGCACTGTATGGGGCCATAACGTTTGTGCAGCACTGTATGGGGCCATAACGTTTGTGCAGCACTGTATGGGGCCATAACGTTTGTGCAGCACTGTATGGGGCCATAACGTTTGTGCAGCACTGTATGGGGCCATAACGTTTGTGCAGCACTGTATGGGGCCATAACGTTTGTGCAGCACTGTATGGGGCCATAACGTTTGTGCAGCACTGTATGGGGCCATAACGTTTGTGCAGCACTGTATGGGGCCATAACGTTTGTGCAGCACTGTATGGGGCCATAACGTTTGTGCAGCACTGTATGGGGCCATAACGTTTGTGCAGCACTGTATGGGGCCATAACGTTTGTGCAGCACTGTATGGGGCCATAACGTTTGTGCAGCACTGTATGGGGCCATAACGTTTGTGCAGCACTGTATGGGGCCATAACGTTTGTGCAGCACTGTATGGGGCCATAACGTTTGTGCAGCACTGTATGGGGCCATAACGTTTGTGCAGCACTGTATGGGGCCATAACGTTTGTGCAGCACTGTATGGGGCCATAACGTTTGTGCAGCACTGTATGGGGCCATAACGTTTGTGCAGCACTGTATGGGGCCATAACGTTTGTGCAGCACTGTATGGGGCCATAACGTTTGTGCAGCACTGTATGGGGCCATAACGTTTGTGCAGCACTGTATGGGGCCATAACGTTTGTGCAGCACTGTATGGGGCCATAACGTTTGTGCAGCACTGTATGGGGCCATAACGTTTGTGCAGCACTGTATGGGGCCATAACGTTTGTGCAGCACTGTATGGGGCCATAACGTTTGTGCAGCACTGTATGGGGCCATAACGTTTGTGCAGCACTGTATGGGGCCATAACGTTTGTGCAGCACTGTATGGGGCCATAACGTTTGTGCAGCACTGTATGGGGCCATAACGTTTGTGCAGCACTGTATGGGGCCATAACGTTTGTGCAGCACTGTATGGGGCCATAACGTTTGTGCAGCACTGTATGGGGCCATAACGTTTGTGCAGCACTGTATGGGGCCATAACGTTTGTGCAGCACTGTATGGGGCCATAACGTTTGTGCAGCACTGTATGGGGCCATAACGTTTGTGCAGCACTGTATGGGGCCATAACGTTTGTGCAGCACTGTATGGGGCCATAACGTTTGTGCAGCACTGTATGGGGCCATAACGTTTGTGCAGCACTGTATGGGGCCATAACGTTTGTGCAGCACTGTATGGGGCCATAACGTTTGTGCAGCACTGTATGGGGCCATAACGTTTGTGCAGCACTGTATGGGGCCATAACGTTTGTGCAGCACTGTATGGGGCCATAACGTTTGTGCAGCACTGTATGGGGCCATAACGTTTGTGCAGCACTGTATGGGGCCATAACGTTTGTGCAGCACTGTATGGGGCCATAACGTTTGTGCAGCACTGTATGGGGCCATAACGTTTGTGCAGCACTGTATGGGGCCATAACGTTTGTGCAGCACTGTATGGGGCCATAACGTTTGTGCAGCACTGTATGGGGCCATAACGTTTGTGCAGCACTGTATGGGGCCATAACGTTTGTGCAGCACTGTATGGGGCCATAACGTTTGTGCAGCACTGTATGGGGCCATAACGTTTGTGCAGCACTGTATGGGGCCATAACGTTTGTGCAGCACTGTATGGGGCCATAACGTTTGTGCAGCACTGTATGGGGCCATAACGTTTGTGCAGCACTGTATGGGGCCATAACGTTTGTGCAGCACTGTATGGGGCCATAACGTTTGTGCAGCACTGTATGGGGCCATAACGTTTGTGCAGCACTGTATGGGGCCATAACGTTTGTGCAGCACTGTATGGGGCCATAACGTTTGTGCAGCACTGTATGGGGCCATAACGTTTGTGCAGCACTGTATGGGGCCATAACGTTTGTGCAGCACTGTATGGGGCCATAACGTTTGTGCAGCACTGTATGGGGCCATAACGTTTGTGCAGCACTGTATGGGGCCATAACGTTTGTGCAGCACTGTATGGGGCCATAACGTTTGTGCAGCACTGTATGGGGCCATAACGTTTGTGCAGCACTGTATGGGGCCATAACGTTTGTGCAGCACTGTATGGGGCCATAACGTTTGTGCAGCACTGTATGGGGCCATAACGTTTGTGCAGCACTGTATGGGGCCATAACGTTTGTGCAGCACTGTATGGGGCCATAACGTTTGTGCAGCACTGTATGGGGCCATAACGTTTGTGCAGCACTGTATGGGGCCATAACGTTTGTGCAGCACTGTATGGGGCCATAACGTTTGTGCAGCACTGTATGGGGCCATAACGTTTGTGCAGCACTGTATGGGGCCATAACGTTTGTGCAGCACTGTATGGGGCCATAACGTTTGTGCAGCACTGTATGGGGCCATAACGTTTGTGCAGCACTGTATGGGGCCATAACGTTTGTGCAGCACTGTATGGGGCCATAACGTTTGTGCAGCACTGTATGGGGCCATAACGTTTGTGCAGCACTGTATGGGGCCATAACGTTTGTGCAGCACTGTATGGGGCCATAACGTTTGTGCAGCACTGTATGGGGCCATAACGTTTGTGCAGCACTGTATGGGGCCATAACGTTTGTGCAGCACTGTATGGGGCCATAACGTTTGTGCAGCACTGTATGGGGCCATAACGTTTGTGCAGCACTGTATGGGGCCATAACGTTTGTGCAGCACTGTATGGGGCCATAACGTTTGTGCAGCACTGTATGGGGCCATAACGTTTGTGCAGCACTGTATGGGGCCATAACGTTTGTGCAGCACTGTATGGGGCCATAACGTTTGTGCAGCACTGTATGGGGCCATAACGTTTGTGCAGCACTGTATGGGGCCATAACGTTTGTGCAGCACTGTATGGGGCCATAACGTTTGTGCAGCACTGTATGGGGCCATAACGTTTGTGCAGCACTGTATGGGGCCATAACGTTTGTGCAGCACTGTATGGGGCCATAACGTTTGTGCAGCACTGTATGGGGCCATAACGTTTGTGCAGCACTGTATGGGGCCATAACGTTTGTGCAGCACTGTATGGGGCCATAACGTTTGTGCAGCACTGTATGGGGCCATAACGTTTGTGCAGCACTGTATGGGGCCATAACGTTTGTGCAGCACTGTATGGGGCCATAACGTTTGTGCAGCACTGTATGGGGCCATAACGTTTGTGCAGCACTGTATGGGGCCATAACGTTTGTGCAGCACTGTATGGGGCCATAACGTTTGTGCAGCACTGTATGGGGCCATAACGTTTGTGCAGCACTGTATGGGGCCATAACGTTTGTGCAGCACTGTATGGGGCCATAACGTTTGTGCAGCACTGTATGGGGCCATAACGTTTGTGCAGCACTGTATGGGGCCATAACGTTTGTGCAGCACTGTATGGGGCCATAACGTTTGTGCAGCACTGTATGGGGCCATAACGTTTGTGCAGCACTGTATGGGGCCATAACGTTTGTGCAGCACTGTATGGGGCCATAACGTTTGTGCAGCACTGTATGGGGCCATAACGTTTGTGCAGCACTGTATGGGGCCATAACGTTTGTGCAGCACTGTATGGGGCCATAACGTTTGTGCAGCACTGTATGGGGCCATAACGTTTGTGCAGCACTGTATGGGGCCATAACGTTTGTGCAGCACTGTATGGGGCCATAACGTTTGTGCAGCACTGTATGGGGCCATAACGTTTGTGCAGCACTGTATGGGGCCATAACGTTTGTGCAGCACTGTATGGGGCCATAACGTTTGTGCAGCACTGTATGGGGCCATAACGTTTGTGCAGCACTGTATGGGGCCATAACGTTTGTGCAGCACTGTATGGGGCCATAACGTTTGTGCAGCACTGTATGGGGCCATAACGTTTGTGCAGCACTGTATGGGGCCATAACGTTTGTGCAGCACTGTATGGGGCCATAACGTTTGTGCAGCACTGTATGGGGCCATAACGTTTGTGCAGCACTGTATGGGGCCATAACGTTTGTGCAGCACTGTATGGGGCCATAACGTTTGTGCAGCACTGTATGGGGCCATAACGTTTGTGCAGCACTGTATGGGGCCATAACGTTTGTGCAGCACTGTATGGGGCCATAACGTTTGTGCAGCACTGTATGGGGCCATAACGTTTGTGCAGCACTGTATGGGGCCATAACGTTTGTGCAGCACTGTATGGGGCCATAACGTTTGTGCAGCACTGTATGGGGCCATAACGTTTGTGCAGCACTGTATGGGGCCATAACGTTTGTGCAGCACTGTATGGGGCCATAACGTTTGTGCAGCACTGTATGGGGCCATAACGTTTGTGCAGCACTGTATGGGGCCATAACGTTTGTGCAGCACTGTATGGGGCCATAACGTTTGTGCAGCACTGTATGGGGCCATAACGTTTGTGCAGCACTGTATGGGGCCATAACGTTTGTGCAGCACTGTATGGGGCCATAACGTTTGTGCAGCACTGTATGGGGCCATAACGTTTGTGCAGCACTGTATGGGGCAAATATCTTTATGGAGCATCTTAGGGGGCCATTATTAACCTTTATGCAGGATTATAGGGGGCCATTATTAACCTTTATGCAGGATTATAGGGGGCCATTATTAACCTTTATGCAGGATTATAGGGGGCCATTATTAACCTTTATGCAGGATTATAGGGGGCCATTATTAACCTTTATGCAGGATTATAGGGGGCCATTATTAACCTTTATGCAGGATTATAGGGGGCCATTATTAACCTTTATGCAGGATTATAGGGGGCCATTATTAACCTTTATGCAGGATTATAGGGGGCCATTATTAACCTTTATGCAGGATTATAGGGGGCCATTATTAACCTTTATGCAGGATTATAGGGGGCCATTATTAACCTTTATGCAGGATTATAGGGGGCCATTATTAACCTTTATGCAGGATTATAGGGGGCCATTATTAACCTTTATGCAGGATTATAGGGGGCCATTATTAACCTTTATGCAGGATTATAGGGGGCCATTATTAACCTTTATGCAGGATTATAGGGGGCCATTATTAACCTTTATGCAGGATTATAGGGGGCCATTATTAACCTTTATGCAGGATTATATGGGGGCCATTATTAACCTTTATGCAGGATTATATGGGGGCCATTATTAACCTTTATGCAGGATTATATGGGGCCATTATTAACCTTTATGCAGGATTATATGGGGCCATTATTAACCTTTATGCAGGATTATATGGGGCCATTATTAACCTTTATGCAGGATTATATGGGGCCATTATTAACCTTTATGCAGGATTATATGGGGCCATTATTAACCTTTATGCAGGATTATATGGGGCCATTATTAACCTTTATGCAGGATTATATGGGGCCATTATTAACCTTTATGCAGGATTATATGGGGCCATTATTAACCTTTATGCAGGATTATATGGGGCCATTATTAACCTTTATGCAGGATTATATGGGGCCATTATTAACCTTTATGCAGGATTATATGGGGCCATTATTAACCTTTATGCAGGATTATATGGGGCCATTATTAACCTTTATGCAGGATTATATGGGGCCATTATTAACCTTTATGCAGGATTATATGGGGCCATTATTAACCTTTATGCAGGATTATATGGGGCCATTATTAACCTTTATGCAGGATTATATGGGGCCATTATTAACCTTTATGCAGGATTATATGGGGCCATTATTAACCTTTATGCAGGATTATATGGGGCCATTATTAACCTTTATGCAGGATTATATGGGGCCATTATTAACCTTTATGCAGGATTATATGGGGCCATTATTAACCTTTATGCAGGATTATATGGGGCATATTTTAATATGGAGCATCTTATGGGGCCCATCATAAACTGTATAGAGCATTAAATGGGGCTCCTGATTCAAAATGGATATTCAAAAACGCTTAACCTACTGATGTCTCAATTAATTTTACTTTTATTGGTATCTATTTTTACTTTTGACATTTACTGGTAGCTGCTGCATTTCCCACCCTAGGCTTATACTCAAGTCATTAAGTTTTCCCAGTTTTTTGTGGCAAAATTAGGGGGGTCGGCTTATACTCGGGTCGGCTTATACTCGAGTATATATGGTGCATGGAAATTAGATGAAAATAATCAAACAGCTTTTTAGTTGCAGACCTGTGTAATCTATGGTTCATTCTTATGCTAAGTTTACAGAAGGGTTTAACTTGTTTATTTTCCTTAGTTCTTTCATATTTGTCTAGCCCTTAAGGTACCTTCACACTGAACAACATTACAACGATAACGATAGCGATCCGTGACGTTGCAGCGTCCTGGATAGCGATCTCGTTGTGTTTGACACGCAGCAGCGTGTAAATGTAAAAAAAAACAAAACACTACATACTTACATTCCGGTGTCTGTCACGTCCCTCGCCATCAGCTTCCCGCACTGACTGTGAGCGCCGGCCGTAAAGCACAGTGGTGACGTCACCGCTGTGCTCTGCTTTACGGCCGGCCGGCGCTCAGTCAGTGCGGGAAGCTGACGGCGGGGGACGTGACAGACACCGGAATGTAAGTATTTAGTGTTTTTTTTTTTTTTCACATTTACAATTGTAACCAGGGTAAACATCGGGTTACTAAGCACGGCCCTGCGCTTAGTAACCCGATGTTTACCCTGGTTTCCCGGGGACTTCGGCATCGTTGGTCGCTGGAGAGCTGTCTGTGTGACAGCTTTCCAGCGACCACACAAGGACTTTCCAACGATCACGGCCAGGTCGTATCGCTTGTCGTGATCGTTGGAAAGTTGCTGAGTGTGACAGTACCTTTATTCTTACCCTGGTAAATTCCATTAATTTTTTTTTTTTACTTCTGGCCAAGATTACAGCTTTATTTCGGCAACTGCTATTTTGATTTACTTTTATTTTTCATAAAACCAATTTTCTCATTTTATGTTCTGCTTCAGACCACCTGTGTCACAACCGTATGTCCAAACAGGAACTCATCCACAAGCAGCTAATTTTCAGCAATACCCTCCATCTTCAACCAGTACACAGCAGTTATCTAACCAAATGATGGGCATGCATCTTGGTGGTGTGCCCACATCCACTCCACTAACAGCGGCAACTGGCTTTGGTAAGAAATTATATGGTGTTTTTTTTTTTTTATAAAAGACTGTATTACATGTGCTCTTTTATTCAAGGGGTTGTCCAGGTTTTTTTTGAAAGTCTGCAGTCTTTCTATGTGACTGCTGGCTTGTGAATCATCCCATCAGGTGCACTGTGTGCTGTGAGGATTCTCCGGGGTCAGCAGTGAGACAGAGTATGTATATTACATACTTGCGGTCATATGACCACTCAGTCTCGCCGCCGGCACAGAAGAATCCTCGCAGTGCGTGCTTCACATGATGTGAGGATTCATAAGTCTGTGGGCACATAGAGACTGTAGACTTTCATGAATTCGGACAACCCATTTAACAGCGCCTTTCTATTTTCACAAGTTTCTTAGATTGCGAGATTAGTAATTAGCTTTAAACATTAGTAACTACTTGGAGTTTTGGCTAGTGCCTTTTTCAGTCATCTTTTATTTTGCCATAGGTTCACAGAGCCCTCTACCCCCGTCATCTGGAAGTTTTCCTACTACAGGTACAGGGGCTTACAACCCATATTCCAGTAGTCAAGGTTCAGCTGCTATGAATTTGCCTCAAGGAATGACTCCTACTAGTTTACCACAAGTCCAACCACCGCCAACACAACAATTCCCTGGACCTTCTGCTCCACAACGCCTTTCTACTCCCCAAGGTTTTCCGTCTCAACCAGCTGCACCAGCCTCTCACTATCCCCCGCCTATTTCAGGAGGACCCCCACCTACTACATTGCAAGGTCCAGGAATACCAGGACAACCACTAGCTGGACCACAATTATCTCAGTCAAATAGTATATTACCAACTCAACCCCAACCTGCTGTCTCGGGTATGATACCTGGTCCTCAAGGACCACCTCCTTCAATGCCACCTCCTGGTCAGGGCGGATTTCCTCTTCAGCACAATGGTGAGCATATTGCTTCTAAATATATATTTTATATTTTCATTGTTAATGTGTTATCCTTAGAGGAATTTTCTGTAATATTGAACTTCCAGTTACATCACATACTATAAAAAAAAAAAATACATCTAGCGCTTTTTCCAGGACGTCCCTCCTAACAGCATCCTGGAGGACGTCCTCCTTGCCAGGACAGGAAACGCACGAGAGTTTAAAGGTCCGGTCCCACCCCCAATTCCTCAGTGTTTTTTCCTGTCCCTGCATGGAGGGACACACGAGAAGAGCTGCGCAAGCTTACCGAGCTCAGGGGGATCATGTGGCCCGCCAATATCCTTCCCCCTGTCAAGAGGCTCAGGGTCGAAACTTCCCAAGGGGGAGTCCCTCTACCCCAAAGCCCTGGAGAAGGACGAGGCTCCGGGATAAAGCCGTTCCTCCCGGTGGGAGGCTCTCTGCTCAGGATGCGGTGCCACAAGGATGGGGATCCTGGTGTGTAGAGCGTTTCTTCCAGTCAGCAGGGAAGGGGCGCTGTCCTGGCGACGCAACATCTGGCGTGGCACGCTGAGCTTCCGAGCGGGCGGCTTCCGGAGTCTCGGTGGAGCCGCATCACTTCGGTATCGTCAGTGCCGGAAACGTCACTTCCGGTGACGTGTTGAAAGCGGGGTAGAGTGAGCGCTCCAGCGGTGGAACGCATAGCAGCGTGATCGCTACTTGCGATGTCGTCCAGCATCGTACCGGGGTGATTTTGGCTCCAGCTTCAGATCGCACCTATGGAAGGAGACATGATCGAGGATGGAGGGGCAAGTCCGCCTGGCGCAGTCCACCCTCACCTCAGATAAAAAATCCCAGCATGCCTTCTAGCCTATTACTCCCTATCTTATGTCGTTTAGGATAAGGGAACCCCCGCTGCTCCCCCGGCCACAGCTAAAAAAAACCCAGCAAGGTCTCGGTGAAGTCCAGCATATGTCCTGTATGCCGCTTACCATTTGACCCTGAGGAAGTCAAGTTATGGGAGGAAATCCCTAAAATTGATGATCCCCTGGCAAAGGTCACAAAAAAAACTGCCATACCTTTTGAGGACTCTTCTAATTTGCATGACCCTATGGAGAGAAAATCCGACATTCTCCTAAAGAGGGCCTGGGAAGCTTTCGCGGCCCTAATTAGGACAAACATAGCAGCCACTTCGTTGGTCAGATCTATGTACTTAAGGATGGGTCAGTTGGAAGAGCATTTGTCCAATAAGACCCCTAGATCTGGTATTCTGAGTTCCTTTCCTATTATAAAGTTGGCCATGGCATTCTTATCTGATATGACGGCTGAGTCGGTTAGATTTTCAGCCAGAAACAGTTCCCTGTCTAATGCTGCTAGGAGGGTTGTATGGTTAAGGTCCCGGTCAGGAGATAATGCCTCTAAGACCAAGCTGTGCTCCATCCCATTTTCAGGTCAGAGGGTATATGGACCAGTGTTAGATATTATCCTTGTCAGCCTCTGACAAAAAGAAGGGGGTTCCCTTAGGACAAACCTAAACGGTCCCAGCCCTTTCGGAAAGAATTATTCTCCAGAAAGCAGTATCATTTCAGAGGGCAGAGTAGGTCCAGCAGAGGGTCCTATAGGGGCTCCCGTAGCCAGGGTAAGAACAGCAGAGGTTTCTTCTTAGTCCAGCCTCCAGAACAAAGACACAATGACGCCACTTGCATTGGGGGAAGGCTACATCACTTTGCAGGAAATTGGGCCCAAATCACTCAGAATCAGTGGGTTCACAGAACCGTGTCAGAAGGATACATCATAGAGCTTTTCGCCCCTCCTCCAGAAAGGTACATCGCTCCTACCATAGTCACGGCAGATTCTGCCATACTGATAGATTTACAGGACATGCTCAGTGCGGCAGTAATAATTCCGGTTCCTCTGTCAGAAATAGGAAGGGGGCACTATTCATCCCTATTCACCATCACAAAGCCGTCCCGCGAAAGTCGCACTATTATAAATCTAAAACCTTTGAATGCCTGGGTGAGATACAAAAGGTTTCGAATGGAATCTATCCGGTCAGCAGTTCATCTCATAGATCAGGACGCTGTAATGTGCACTCTCAACCTGAAGAGTGCCTACTATCAGGTCCCGGTGCATCCTTCATCACAAAATCGGCTAAGGTTTGCGGTAGCGCTGCCAACCCGGACCTGCCACTACCAGTTTCAGGGCCTCCCCTTCGGACTGGCTTCGGCGCCCCGTATATTCACAAAGCTGGCGTCAGAGGTGGTGGCCTTCCTGAGAAGCCAGGGCATCATAATAATTCCATACCTGGACGACTTTCTTCTCGTGGCAAAATCAGTAGAAGTCCTGACGGATCACAGGATTCGGACAATATCAGTAATGGGATATCTAGGCTGGGTCATAAACTGGCAGAAATCCGACCTGTTACCAGAACACAGAAAGAACTTCCTGGGAGTGTGTCTAGACTCCAGATGCAGAATATCCCATTTACCAGAGGACAAGCAGGAGACAATTGGAGCCCGAGTCAGGTACTTACTGGAACATCGAATTTCCATAAGGATTGCTATGAAAGTACTAGGCCTAATGACAGCATGTATAACATGTGTCAGAAGGGCTCAGTCATATAGTATATAAAGAAAGGGTGCACTCTAGCTGTAAAGAGAATCCAAAGTGTGCAGAGCCAAGTCCAATGTAATGGATAACAAACTAAACAAGAAAAAAGAATGGACTATAGAAAGGCTCGCACAACAAAATATAGAAAAGTAACAAAATAATGTTTATTCAAACACCACAACAACAAACATGATAAAAACATCTAAAATACAGAACCATACAATGACACCCCTATACAGTAGAAACTGAGGTATAGGATACATGTGGCCATAGAGTATATGGATACATGAGAATGGTTTAACAGTAGGTGTAGGATAACAAAGCTAGACACTGCTAAAGAAATAATATACAGTGACTGTATCACGTAAGGCCAGAGTCTCCTAAATAGGAGCCCTGGTCAAAAGATAGAGTACCTACTGACATCCAATACAGAAACGGCTATATAAATAACCAGCTGTATCCACCTAGGTCGAGCAGAAGCCCATACCTGGTCCGGCCATAGGATACTAACCCAGGTCCTTGCCTAAGAATCCGGCATCAGGACACACGATGGGGTGAGCAGAGAAAGCCCCACGCGTATCGCCGCCGCTGCGGCTTCGTCAGGGGAAGTGTGTGCAGTGGTGACAAGTCTACATATATATACAGACCGTGATTGGCAGGTGTGTAGGCAGCTGGAAACGCCTGGGCGCCGATGGCGGGAGTGCAGAGGACGCGCACCGGCTGTGTAAGGTAAAGGTACCGTCACACTTAGCGACGCTGCAGCGATACCGACAACGATCCGGATCGCTGCAGCGTCGCTGTTTGGTTGCTGGAGAGCTGTCACACAGACCGCTCTCCAGCGACCAACGATCCCGAGGTCCCCGGTAACCAGGGTAAACATCGGGTAACTAAGCGCAGGGCCGCGCTTAGTAACCCGATGTTTACCCTGGTTACCAGCGTAAAAAAACAAACAGTACATACTTACATTCAGCTGTCTGTCCCTTGCCGTCTGCTTCCTGCACTGACTGCTGGCCGTAAAGTGAAAGCACAGCACAGCCACAGCGGTGAGTCACCGCTGTGTGACTCACCGCTGTGCTGTGCTTTCACTTTACGGCCAGCAGTCAGTGCAGGAAGCAGACGGCAAGGGACAGACAGCTGAATGTAAGTATGTAGTGTTTGTTTTTTTACGATGGTAACCAGGGTAAACATCGGGTTACTAATCGCGGCCCTGCGCTTAGTTACCCGATGTTTACCCTGGTTACCAGTGAAGACATCGCTGAATCGGTGTCACACACACCGATTCAGCGATGTCTGCGGGGAGTCCAGCGACGAAATAAAGTTCTGGACTTTCTTCCCCGACCAGCGACAGCACAGCAGGGGCCTGATCGCTGCTGCCTGTCACACTGGACGATATCGCTAGCGAGGACGCTGCAACGTCACGGATCGCTAGCGATATCGTCTAGTGTGACGGTACCTTAAGCGCTAAGCCGGAAGTGTAAGCGATCTCCATGGAGATGTACGGCGGCTGCGCAAATACGACTCACAACTGAGTCGCATTGCGCAAGCGCCAAAAACAGAGCTACGGCGCGCCAGCCTGATAGTCAGGAGATGAATACAAGAGGACGAGGGAGGAGGGGGAGAGAAAAGGAGGGAAGTTGTGGAAAGGGGGATAGATGGAGCTGGCCAAATAGAAAGAAGTGTATCGCACAGCTCATAATCGTGGCAAGACCGTACCTAAAAGGATAAATGAGGGGAACAAATGCATGTCAGTGTGAACATACAAAGAAAATAAACAAATAGGCAGAACATCCCCGAATGTTCATAGAAGTGTATAGAGCAAATCGGTGTACTGATGATAAATACACCGAAAGCTTATATAAGCCACAGTACCCCCAAAGAACACAACAAAGATCATCCACAGTGCCTGGATGTCCAGCTGAGACACTAAATAAAGAGGATTGTTCGTAGTGTCCCCCAAACTTATATGTAAAACAATTCCTCTCTGCTGGGCATCCATACAACAGGATGACATGTAGATACATATCCACCAGCGGTGGTTAACACATCCCGTCACAGGAGATATTACATCCAGGTAGCCGATAAGCATAATTGCAATCAAGTCCCGTACACAAAAAGCCAGGAGAATCCATTTCAGGCAACGTAATGTCCAAGTCCATAGAAAGAATGGGTTCCCATCATATAGTGGAGAAGAAGAATATCCGGTCCTGCGAAGTGCTCCAAGTAGTGTACTGAAGAGCTCAAGAGTCCCTAGAGCTCAAGGAATACCGCCAGGTCATGTACAAAAGATACCGATAGAGCCTTGTGTCCGGCCCCGCCCAGGTGCCAGAATGTCCAAAGGGAGAGAATAAATCCCCATAATGAGATGAAGGAAAGAAACATCCAGTTATCTGATAATCCTGCTTCCATCGCCACAAGTACACAAGCAATGAGGAGTCCAATAGCCAGACTACAGTGGAGTAGATGAATTAATTCCATAAACGGCTCCGAAACCCACGAAAACTATAGGAACAACATAGAAAAAATGTTAAGTCCTAATGTAAAGAAATAACGGTGGACATCACATAAGGGAAATATATGCATGGGGATAGGTCCAAAGACTCTCCTCAAAATGTCAGCCTAAAAACCCCGTGAAGAGGAGCTCCTCATTCAATCCAAGAGGAGCCACTGATTGCAACTGGAAAATCCACCTAGATTCCACTTGTAACAAGATCCTACGCCTGTCCCCTCCTCTTTCATTGTAAGCAAGTTTTTGTAGGCCCACTACCCGTAGACCATTTGAAGTACCGCCATGATGTGTCAAGAAATGCTCCGACACTGGAGTGAGGGTCTTGCCCTTTTTGGAGTCTGAAGCCGCTAGATGTATCGTAGAAATATGCTTCTGGACCCGCTTCCTCAACTCCTGTGATGTTTGTCCTACATATAGTAGTTTACATGGACAGATAAGGGCATAAATCACATCTTTAGACTTACAATTGATGTAAGCCCTAAGCCGATGTCTACTGGAGCGGATGGGGTGAAGAAAGAAATCCCGTGTGACCTCCATGTGGGGACAGATGTTACAGTCCCCACATGGAAAAGACCCCCTGAGAATTACACCCCTGTTCAACCTAGTCGTGGGTCTATTAAAGTGACTCTTTGTGAGCAAATCTCTTAACTTTCTTCTCGTGGCAAAATCAGTAGAAGTCCTGACGGATCACAGGATTCGGACAATATCAGTAATGGGATATCTAGGCTGGGTCATAAACTGGCAGAAGTCCGACCTGTTACCAGAACACAGAAAGATCTTCCTGGGAGTGTGTCTAGACTCCAGATGCAGAATATCCCACTTACCAGAGGACAAGCAGGAGACAATTAGAGCCCGAGTCAGGTACTTACTGGAACATCGAATTTCCATAAGGATTGCTATGAAAGTACTAGGCCTAATGACAGCATGTATAACATGTGTCAGAAGGGCTCAGTCACACTCAAGACCGCTGCAGAGACAGATTTTGTCTGTTTGGGATCGCCGCCAGTCTTCACTAGACGCTCCTTTAAGGCCATCGGGACCAGTACGGAGGTCTCTCCACTGATGGACACAGACAGAGAACCTAAAGGTGGGGGTATTATGGTCCACCTTCCCCTACGTAGTGGTCACTACGGACGCCAGCGCATGGGGCTGGGAAGCTCATCTACAAGGCAGAATCCTCCACGGCAGGTGGCCAGCAAGCATCAGAGACAGACCCTCCAACTTCAAAGAACTATATGGCGTGTGGGAGGCCTTAAGACGAATTCGGCTCACGCTCTCAAATTGTCATGTCAGAATATTTTCCGACAACGTGACAACGGTCTCGTTCTTGAAACATCAGGGAGGCCCAAGACATCGACCACTGCAGGACCTAGCAGAAACAATTTTCAGCTGGGCAGAAGATACAGTTCTATCCATAACGGCAATCCACCTGGAAGGTTCTCAGAACGCGATCGCAGATTACCTGAGCAGACGGCGAGTGTGCCCAACAGAGTGGGAGCTGAACCAGAATATCTTCCAGAAGTTATGTCATCAGTGGGGAACCCCCAATATAGATTTATTTGCAAACAGAAGAAACTCGAAGGTCTCAAAATTCTTCTCTCTGAACCCCTTGGATCATCCAGACGAGTTAGATGCCTTGAGCCAAAGGTGGGTGGAACCTCTCTCATATGCATTTCCACCCCTGGCATTATTTCCAGCTGTTCTCCGGAAGATCAAAGAGGACCAAGCAAAGGTCATTCTGATCGTTCCGTACTGGCCAAGAAGAAGCTGGTTCCCTCTACTAGGGGTCTTAGCGATCGACAACCCAATCGAGCTGCCTCTGCGGGGGGATGTCATTCACCAGGGTCCGGTTTACCATCCGAACCCAGGAAAGCTCCGTCTTTCAGCTAGGATCCTGAAAGGGACATCTTGACGGCTAAAGGCTTATCAGATCAGGTCATAGCCACTATCCAGGCTAGTAGAAAACCTGTAACATCAGCAATTTACCTAAAAATTTGGAAACGATTCTGTCTGGAGGGTGGCAGGTTCGACGTTGTGACAGGCTCTCTGGACATGCCTGGTATCTTAAACTTCCTTTAAAAAGGGTTCAACAAGGGTCTTAGACCCAGCACCAGTACAGGTTTCAGCATTAGGCTATGTGCACACGTTGAGGTTTTTACCGCGGAACCACGGCGATTTTGATGCTGCAGGTCCGCAGCGGTTTCCATTGCGTTTACAGTAACCTGTAAACCCTATGGTAACCGCAAACCGCTGTGCACATGCTGCGGGAAAAACCGCGCAGAAACGCAGCGGTTTATAGCCCGCAGCATGTCACTTTGTGCAGAATCGCAGCGATTCTGCACCCATAGAAATGCATTGATCCGCTTACTTCCAGCATGGGGCTGTGCCCACCATGCGGGAAGTAAGCGGATAATGTGCGGGTTATACCCGGGGTGGAGGAGAGGAGACTCTCCTCCAGGCCCCGGGAACCATATTTGTGGTTAAAAAAAAAGAATTAAAATAAAAAATAATACTATGCTCACCTCTCAGCGCTGCACGCGGCCGTCCGGTCTCTGGTTTGCTATGCGACCAGGACCTGCAGTGACGTCGCGGTCACATGACCGTGACGTCACGAAGGTCCTTCTCGCACAGCATCTTTGGAACCGGACCGCCGCGTGCAACGCTGAGGAGATCGGGACATCAGAGGGTGAGTATATCATTATTTTTTTATTTTTAACATTACTATTGATGCTGCATATTGCTGCATATGCAGCATCAATAGCAGGGGTAAAATCCCGCAGCGGAACCCGCAGGACAAAACGTGATAAATCTGCAGGGATAACCGCAGTGGGTTTGCCCTGCAGATTTATCAAATCCGCTGCGGGAAAACCCGCAGGGACCCGACGCAACGTGTGAACATGGCCTAAAGCTCTTTCTTAGACTATCCTTTAGCATCTCGCCCATGGATAGTAAGGTTCATTCGGGCTACCCAGAGAATGCGTCCCACCATTAGGCAGTTGTCTCCATCTTGGGACCTTAAGTTAGTCCTCAGGTCCTTGTGTAGGGGTACTTACGCTCTGGGCGATGATATGCCTGCCTATATCAATTCGCACACGAAAAACTGCGTTTCTAGTGGCGATCACCACGGCCAAGAGGGTTGGGGAAATCCAAGCCATATGTACCAGAGACCCATATCTCCAGATCAGGGATGATAGCTTAATCTTGAAACTAGACCCCGCATTCATACCAAAGGTAGGCTCTGCTAAAAATAGAAATCAGGAGATAGTGCTTCCCTCCTTCTGTTACAACCCTTCCAACGCAAAGGAGAATGCCCTCCACACGCTGGATGTCATCAGACAGGTGGTTATAGATTTTCTGGAGGCCACAAGTACTTGGTGTATAGACCCAAACCTCTTTATTCTTTTGGGGCGAAATAACAAGGGTAAAAAGGCCTCTAAGGCCTCAATTGCACGTTGGATCACGACAGTAATCTCAGATGCTTACCAGTCTGAGGGGATTTCCCCTCCAGTAGATTTACGTGCCCACTCTACACGCGGCGTTTCTGCTTCCTGGGCGGAGCGGGCAGGAGCATCATTAGAACAGATCTATAGGGCTGCAACATGGACCAGTGCTGGCACATTCTGTAAACATTACAAACTTGATGTTATGTCTGGTCAGCAGACCGCTTTTGGGAGGAAGGTCCTCCAAGCGGTAATCCCACCCTAAGGAGGTGCTTTGGTACTCTCCAGGGTGCTGTCAGGAGGGACGTCCTGGAAAATAGGCATTAGACCTACCGGTAATTATGTTTCCAGGAGTCCATCCTGACAGCACTGCTAGTTCGCCCCCTGTCTTGTCATATGTAATATGATCCTTTCATTAAAGTTTTATTTGCATTTTCCATGAGATGGTTCTTGTTACAACACTGAGGAATTGGAGGTGGGACCGGACCTTTAAACTCTCGTGTGTTTCCTGTCCCGGCGAGGAGGATGTCCTCCAGGGTGCTGTCAGGATGGTCTCCTGGAAACATAATTACCGGTAGGTCTAATGCCTATTTTTGCGTCATCTACTAAGACTTTCCCTTGAGAATGTTTTGTCTTAGTGATTTCTGCTTCCCATCATTTACCATGTTTGACTCCATGATGGAAACTTTTCAGAGAGAGCATCAGCTTTCCCTGGGTGCCATTGTGTCTCCACGTAAAATACAGTGGAACAATATGAGCCCACAGAACTATGGGCACTGTACTCTCAATCGTTGAGACTTCAATAGTGTATGTATACCTGTATACAAGCACAATCTGTATCATTCTTCCTTTTAAAAATATCAAAGGCTTGCCCCTGTTCGCACTGCACTAATGTATACGATGTGCCCTCCTTCCGCTTTTATGGCTTCGCGGGTTGTTTTGACGTTTTTTTAATTAGAACAGTGATCAAGGCACCCATAGAATACAGCAATACTTTTTTTTTTTTTTTTAAAGGGGAAAAAATAGGGATTTTTGTGTACTCACCGTAAAATCCTTTTCTCCGAGCCACTCATTGGGGGACACAGAACCATGGGTGTTATGCTGCTGTCTCTAGGAGGCTGACACTAAGTTGAGACAAAAAAGGTTAGCTCCTCCCCTGCAGTATACACCCTCATGCTGGCTTCCAAAGACCCAGTTCAGTACAAAAGCAGTAGGAGATTAACAATAATATATCACGTAACATTGGAGTATAACATGTCAAAGAAAGTAAAAAACCGAAAAAGGTAACGAGCCGAACAGGCTAACAGGGTGGGTGCTGTGTCCCCCAATGAATGGCTCGGAGAAAAGGATTTTACGGTGAGTACACAAAAATCCCTATTTCTCCTTCGCCACATTGGGGGACACAGGACCATGGGACGTCCCAAAGCAGTCCCTGGGTGGGGAACAATACAACCAAATAACTCCGTGTACCATCTGACTATAAATGCGCGACGGCCGCTTGCAGAATACGTCTGCCAAGGGCCGCATCCGCAGAAGAATGAATGTGGACATTGTAGTGCTTTGTGAAGGTATGCAGGCTGGACCACGTTGCGGCCTTACAAACCTGCTCCGCCGTTGCCTGGTGCCGGATGGCCCAGGAAGCACCCATCGACCAAGTGGAGTGTGCTCTAATCCCCGCCGGGATACGACTGCCCCTGACCCGATAGGATTCTTGAATAGCAGACCGAATCCATCTGACTATCGTGGCCTTAGACGCAGCCAAACCCTTTCTGTGACCCACCGGGAGAACAAAGAGGGAGTCTGATTTGCGGAAATGAGCAGTTCTGGAAATGTACCTCCTAAGGGCCATTACCACGTCCAGGGTATGAAGGGCCTTTTCGACCCTGTGTTTTGGCTGTGGACAGAAGGAGGGAAGAATGATTTCCTCATTAAGGTGAAAAGATGAGACCACCTTAGGGAGAAAGGCCGGAGATGGGCGTAGGACTACCTTGTCCTGGTGGAAGGCAAGAAAAGGTGCCCGGCAGGATAAAGCGGCCAATTCTGAGACCCGTCTGATAGACGTCACTGCTACAAGGAAGGCAACCTTCCAGGAGAGGACAATTAGCGGGACGTCCTGAAGAGGTTCAAACGGAGGTTCCTGAAGAACGCTCAGAACCAAATTGAGATCCCAGGTCTCTAACGGCATTCTGTAGGGGGGTACCACATGGGAAACCCCCTGAATGAAGGTCCTGACTTGCAAGTTAGCAGCGATCTTGCGTTGGAACAACACGGATAACGCTGAGATCTGACCCTTGAGGGAACTCAACGCCAGAATCCAAGCCGGACTGTAGGAAATCCAAAATGGAAGGGATTGAGAAAACGAGCGGAGGGCGACCTCTGAGCCTGCACCACGAAAAGAAGGCTTTCTAGGTGCGGTGATAGATGCAAGTGGAAGACGCTTTGCGAGCGCTTAACATGGTGGGAATGACCTGCTGAGAGAAACCAGCTCGAGTTAGAATCCAGGCTTCAACAGCGACGCCGTTAAATGTAGGACCCCTGAGCTCTGGTCGTAAATCGGCCCTTGGCGAAGCAGATCTGGGCGGTGTGGTAACCGCCATGGAACGTCGGATACGAGCTGAACGAGCTCCGCGTACCATGCGCGACTTGGACAATCCGGGGCGACAAGGATGACCGGAACCCCCTCCGTCTTGATTTTCCGGATCACCTTTGGCAGTAAGGGAAGCGGAGGAAACACATACGGGAGTTGGAACTGATGCCACGGGTAGATATCAGTGCATCCACTCCGATGGCCTGGGGATCCCGAGAACGTGCTATGAAGTTGTGAACTTTGGCGTTCAGTCTGGACGCCATCAGATCCACGTCCGTGGTTCCCCAGCGAATGCAGATTTGCCGGAAAACCTCTGGATGAAGTTCCCACTCCCCCGAAGCAAGACCCTGACGGCTGAGGAAGTCCGTGGCCCAGTTCTCGACGCCCGGAATGTGCACCGCGGAAATGGTAGAGTGGTTGGCCTCGGCCCAACGAAGAATGTGGGAGACTTCCTGCATCGCCGCCCTGCTGCGGGTACCCCCCTGATGGTTTATATACGCCACCGCTGTGACGTTGTCCGATTGGACTCGAATTGGGTGACCCGCGAGTAGGAGGTGAAAGCGTCTCAGGGCGAGTCTGATCGCACGAATCTCCAGGATGTTAATAGGGAGCCTCGACTCCCGAATTGTCCACCGCCCCTGGGCAGAGTGGTGAAGAAACACCGTTCCCCAACCGAGGAGACTGGCGTCTGTAGTTACCACTAGCCAGCGGATCGGGAGAGAAGACTTCCCCCGGAGGAGAGATGATCCCAGAGTCCACCATGTGAGGGCTTGCCTGATCCGTTGGGGCAGAGGGCATGGCCGATCGAAGGATAAGGGATTCCTGTCCCAGTTGTCCAGCAGAGCCTGTTGTAGGGGGCGGAGATGGAGTTGAGCGAAGGGGACCGCTTCTGTTGCGGCCACCAGGATCTTCATGGCAAACCGGATGGGCCGTGGGCGAGGATGACAGAGCGTCCGAACTCCCTGCTGAAGCTCTTGGGCACCTGGGGCATCGCAGGCTGAACAGAGGGGGGAACTCTAAGGCCGAGGAAGTGGAGCCTGGCAGGTGGTACACGCAGTAAAAAAAGTAGTATGCACCTTTGTGATCTTTTTGGTCCTTGATTGGGACATGGTGTACCCTAATGTAGTGCTCAGGATCTATAGGCTATGGAAGCGAGGGCGACACTGCAAGGGAGAACCTAACGTGGTCTCCGTACCCGTGGTCCTGTGTCCCGCAGAGAGAGAGGCGGCGGCGGTGCAGAAGGGGCGACAGCCGGCGTTCAGAGTGCTGCACGTGGAGGAGCTGGAGCTGCGGCGTGCAGTGAGGAGAAAGATGGCCGCCGAGGGTTGGGAGGGTAATCTCGCAGAGAGCGAGAAGCGCCAGGACCGGGGGGCGGAGCCGTAGTATGACGCGAAAAGGGGGCGGAGCCTATCGGGATGCGGCCTGTGCTAGGCTGAAGCCGGGGACTAAATTTGCGGCTTCGGCCCGGCGCCTAGGGGAGACCCTGAAAAAAGGTGAAGGAGCCCTCCTGAACTGCTGGGACCACCGACCCCCCCCCCCCCCACCCCCAATGTTATGGCACTGACCCCAAATAGAGGGGGAACGCAGAGAAGTTTGCTGCAAGTGAGCTGTGCCCAGGGTGATTAGGATGGTGCAGGGTTGGGGGAAGCCTCTATCCACCATCGCCATGAGAGGGGGGTGGAAAGGAACTGTCCGCCTCCTTCCATCATCCGCTTTCTCAGTGGTGATGCAGTGGGGGCTACACGGATGCCACAATGCTGAGGGCCTCTGATCAGCCGAGGGTAAAACCTGGTGGGCAGGGCAAAATGTCCGGCAAGAAAGACCTGGCTGCAGAAGGGGATACGTGGAGGACACTCCATGTGCTCGTCTGTAAGGGAAAGGGGGAATCTGACCCTTGAAAGGGGCCCGTCACCCGCAAAAAAAATCAGCTCAGACAGTGGCATCCCACGTCGCAGGAGAGGATACGGAGAGGTAAAACTCCCGTGCTCGCCTGTTGTTGGTTCGGGGAGATCGGAGCCTTGAAAGGTTCCGTCGCCCCTTCGTCCAGTAAAAGAGAGAGTTAAAACCAGTGTGCCTTCTACGGACACTAAAGGTACCGTCACACTGGACGATATCGCTAGCGATCCGTGACGTTGCAGCGTCCTGGCTAGCGATATCGTCCAGTGTGACAGGCAGCAGCAATCAGGCCCCTGCTGTGATATCGCTGGTCGGGGAAGAAAGGCCAGGACTTTATTTCGTCGCTGGATCTCCCGCTGACATCGCTGAATCGGCGTATGTGACGCTGATTCAGCGATGTCTTCGCTGGTAACCAGGGTAAACATCGGGTTACTAAGCGCAGGGCCGCGCTTAGTAACCCGATGTTTACCCTGGTTACCATCGTTAAAGTAAAAAAAACAACCACTACATGCTTGCCTACCGCTGTCTGTCCTCGGCGCTCTGCTTCTCTGCTCTGGCTGTGAGCGCCGGACAGCTGGAAAGCACAGCGGTGACGTCACCGCTCTGCTTTCCGGCCGCTGTGCTCACAGCCAGAGCAGAGAAGCTGAGCGCCGGGGACAGACAGCGGTAGGGAAGTATGTAGTGGTTGTTTTTTTTACTTTAACGATGGTAACCAGGGTAAACATCGGGTTACTAAGCGCGGCCCTGCGCTTAGTAACCTGATGTTTACCCTGGTTACCGGCATCGTTGGTCACTGGAGAGCTGTCTGTGTGACAGCTCTCCAGCGCCCAAACAGCGACGCTGCAGCGATCCGGATCGTTGACGGTATCGCTGCAGCGTCGCTTAGTGTTACGGTACCTTTAGCTTGAACTGGGTCTCTGGAAGCCAGCATGAGGGTGTATACTGCAGGGGAGGAGCTAACCTTTTGTCTCAACTTAGTGTCAGCCTCCTAGAGACAGCAGCATAACACCCATGGTCCTGTGTCCCCCAATGTGGCGAAAGAGAAATATGTACTTATTTTTGTAAGCACAGATACCCTTTTCATTGACCAGAAAAGATTTATAATGCTATTAAAACCTCGAAAACAGCCTTCAGAACATATTAGAACATATTATTGTGTTACTTTATTGCAAGAATAGGTTACACTTGATGGGCTGACGGCAGAGCTTACACATGGGTAAGAAAAATGGCATACACTTGTAGTATAGAAAGGCCACTTTTTTTTTTCTAGGTGCATAACAGAAAAATGTAGGTTAATAATTCTTGTTTATTTCTAGGTTCCTTCGGGCCTGTTAGGGGTCCACAGCCTGGATACCCTGCAGCATATCCTCGTGCACCTAATTATGGTAACCAACCTGGCCCTCAGGGCCCGCCACCACCTCCTGCACAAAAGCGATTGGATCCAGACTCTATCCCCAGTCCTGTAAGTGGATTTGATTGCTCTGTATGTTGGAAATTGTCACCTCTAAGATATCCCCAAAATCTGAATATCACTAGTAATTATCGTTTAAATTATGCTATGTCAAGTTTGATGAAAGAAAAAAAAATAGTGACTGACTACTTCTATGAGATTTGTATAGAAATAAATCTATCCTCAAGGCTGAGATAAATGGATATTACAAACAACTTCATAGAAATCTTTTCCACCTATGGAAATGGGAGAAATCAAAAGCCAATTACCCAAACGCATACAAACTCCATTCAGATATTTTGCTTGGTCAGATTGAAGCCCAGTTCCCCAGAACTGCAAAGTGACTGTGCCCAACCACTGAGCCCCCAGCTGGGCCTAGACAAAGTCTTTACCATACCACCCAATAGAACATTTCAGTGTTTTGGAGAAAGTCCCTAATTCTATCAGCCTCAGATGTAAAGACTCCTATTCTGGCAAACTTGGGACTAATATATTTCATGACTGATACATGACTGATACATGTAGTAGTACATTTCCTCTTCAGCCTTGTACAACTATTCACAATTTGCCCTAGCTACAGCTGAGAATCCAGATTCTTCTTGGGAGCCTTTTTTTCCCCAAGTCGCAAACTTGATATGATTCGTAATTGCATCTATATAGCCTTTGTTTTTTTTTAATTTTTATAACTAAGAAACAGCTGAATCCTACATTTCATTTATTTTTTATTATTCTATTACAAGTGATTTCACTTACGATATGTAGAAAAGTGGCAATAAAACACCTTTACTTGTGTTTTGGCCACAGTGCATTATTAGTGCTGCCTTGTATAAATGTACTGTAATAATTTTATATATTTTTAAATACGGCATTTATAAACCCTATAGATACGGTGCCCTTCTGCACTTCTGTTCAGACATACTTTTTAGAGTTTAGTAGTAATGAGCGAGCATGCTCAGATAAGATGTTATCCAAGTGCAAATAGTTTTCCAGCAGGCCTAAGGGTACCGTCACACAGTGGCATTTTGATCGTTACGACGGCACGATTCGTGACGTTTCAGCGATATAGTTACGATCTCGCAGTGTCTGATACGCTCCTGCGATCAGGGACCCCGCTGAGAATCGTACGTCGTAGCAGATCGTTTGAAACTTTCTTTCTTTCGTCTAGTGTCCCGCTGTGGCGGCATGATCGCATGGTGTAACAAAGGTGTGCACGATATTGTATACGATGTGCGCATAGTAACCAACGGCTTCTACATCGCACATACGTCATGAAATTATTGCTCCAGCGTCGTACATTGCAAAGTGTGACAGCAGTCTACGACGCTGGAGCGATATTGTTACGATGCTGGAGCGTCACGGATCGTGCCGTCATAGCGATCAAAATGCCACTGTGTGACGGTACCCTTAGACACACTATAAGCACTCGAGCGTGCTCGGATAACACCTTTGTCAGAAGCATGCTAGCTCCAAACTAGAGATTGGTTTGATATATGGAATTCTCTGACAACAATAATAGTTATATAGCACCAACATAGTCAACAGCACTGACATATTATTAGGGATACGTACTGACCATATTGGACATCAGAGTAAGGGCTTATTCAGGCGACCGTGGATCTTGGTCCGATCTTGGATCACATTGCGGGGACTGGCCATGGCTCTTCCGACCTGACCGTCATATATTTCTATGAGGCTGTCATGCTTGGGTTGGGAGACCCCGCGGTCATTCTGTTCGTTAGCGGTCCACGCTAGGACTGATTTTCATGGATGTCTGATGAGCACTAAAGGTACCTTCACACTAAACGACGCTGCATCGATCCGGATCGCTGTTTGGTCGCTGGAGAGCTGTCACACAGACCGCTCTCCAGCGACCAACGATCCCGAGGTCCCCGGTAACCAGGGTAAACATCGGGTTACTAAGCGCAGGGCCGCACTTAATAACCCGATGTTTACCCTGGATACCATCCTAAAAGTTAAAAAAACAAACGCTTCATACTTACCTACCGCTGTCTGTCCTCGGCGCTGTGCTTTCCTGCACTGACTGTGAGCACAGCGGCCGGAAAGCAGAGCGGTGATGTCACCGCTCTGCTTTCCGGCCGCTGTGCTCACAGTGCGTGCAGGAAAGCACAGCGCTGAGGGACAGACAGCCGAATGTAAGTATGAAGCGTTTGTTTTTTTAACTTTTAGGATGGTATCCAGGGTAAACATCGGGTTACTAAGCGCGGCCCTGCGCTTAGTAACCCGATGTTTACCCTGGTTACCAGCGAAGACATCGCTGAATCGGTGTCACACACGCCGATTCAGCGATGTCAGCGGGAGAGCCAGCGACCAAAGAAAGTTCTGGCCCTCTAGCCCCGACCAGCGACATCACAGCAGGATTCTGATCGCTGCTGCGTGTCACACTGAACGATATCGCTAGCGAGGACGCTGCAACGTCACGGATCGCTAGCGATATCGTTTAGTGTGAAGGTACCTTAACACATATTTCACCAATTAGCCAGAGTAGCTGGAGCCCTGCTCACTATCAGATGGTTCTCAAGATACTGTTTGTGTTCATTGTGATAATGCTCTGAGATGTGGAGATTGAATGGTTTTCTCTTTGTGTTAAGCTCTGTGATATTGGTTTTATTCCACCTTATATACTAAGTCAATTAATGTCCCGCTGCAAGGCAATTAAATGCATGATATGCTTTTGCCGTCTACCACTTTGGATGTGTAGAGGGCAGTGAACATAACAATGCCCCCTCTTCTTTTTTTTTTTTTTTTTTTTTTTTCTTTTCTCCTGTTTTTGTTCTGTTATCCTTTTAATGCTCTTTCTCTTTGCTGTTTTGTGGCATTGCTTTCTCTCGTCTTTTTAAACAATTAAAGCAACTTAATGAGCTGCCACCCCAGCAGAAATCAAGGCACAGGATAGACCCAGATGCAATTCCCAGTCCAGTAAGTGACGAGTGTGCTTCCTTCCCTTGTTTTTGTGTGATTGTCACCTGGCTCATTGTCCCTTGTGCATGCTACTCGCCCCACTAAAGCATGGTTCCTTCCATCCCCTAATATCACTAATCCTAGCATTGTACAATATACTTCTGTGTCCACTTAGATGACAGCACAAGACACAGCTGCTTCATTATGACAAGATGAGCTATGTATCCTGCATGGACACCCTTATGTTTTCTGTGTCAGGAGGCAGCACATAAACTAAGAAGCCCGAGGTTGTTTACTTCTGGGCTACATATCGGGGGGCTAGATGATTAATGGAGACTACTGGGGTCAGCATGCTAACGCTAAGTGATGTTCATTGGCTAGGTATACCATTAACCATGTGTACTATGTGTCTGTGCTGTTATGGGGGTATTGGCTCCCTGGTTTTGGGTCCATTCTCAGTTTACATTTAACCCCTTAGCGACCGCCGATACGCCTTTTAACGGCGGCCGCTAAGGGTACTTAAACCACAGCGCCGTTAATTAACGGCGCTGTGGAAAAAGTGAATAGCGCCCCCCAGAGTCGGATTTTCTCTGGGGTCTCGGCTGCCGGGGGTAGCCGAGACCCTAGAGAACATGATTCGGGGGGTTTTTAACCCACCCCGCATTTGCGATCGCCGGTAATTAACCTTTTACCAGCGATCGCAAAAAAAAAAAACGCGATCTCTTTTTAATTTCTCTGTCCTCCGATGTGATCGCACATCGGAGGACAGAGAAAAGGGGTCCCAGGTAGCCCCCCAATACTCGCCTATCTCCCCCGATGTTTCTCGTGTCTCCCGGTGGGCGCCGCCATCTTCAAAATGGCGGGCGCATGCGCAGTGCGCCCGCCCCGCGAGAATCTTTGGGGTCTCGGCTGCCGGGGGTTGCCGAGACCCCAAAGAGCATGATCGGGGTCGGTTTTACCGACCCCTGTTTTGCGATCGCCGGTAATTAACTGTTTACCGGCGATCGCAAAAAAAAAAAAAGTAAAGTGTAATTCTCTGTCCTCTGATCTGATCGCACATCAGAGGACAGAGAAATAGGGGGATTCGGGGACCCTAGCATACTCACCTGGGTCCCTGGATCCTCTTGCTGCTCCTCCTGGCCGCCGGCAGAAGAAAATGGCGGGCGCATGCGCAGTGCGCCCGCCATCTGTCTCCATCTGCCGGCCGGCAGGAGAAGAGCAGTTGGGGCTAAAATTAGGGTTAGGGTTAGGGGTAGGGCTAGGGTTAGGGCTAGGGTTGGGGCTAAATTTAGGGTTAGGGTTGGGGCTAAATTTAGGGTTAGGGTTGGGGCTAAATTTAGGGTTAGGGTTGGGGCTAAATTTAGGGTTAGGGTTGGGGCTAAATTTAGGGTTAGGCTTCTTTCACACTTACGTCGGTACGGGACCGTCGCAATGCGTCGGCCCGACATACCGACGCACGTTGTGAAAATTGTGCACAACGTGGGCAGCAGCTGTAGTTTTTCAACGCATCCGCTGCCCAATCTATGTCCTGGGGAGGAGGGGGCGGAGTTACGGCCACGCATGCGCGGTCAGAAATGGCGGATGCGACGTACAAAAAAACCTTTCATTGAACTTTTTTTGTGCCGACGGTCCGCCAAAACACAACTGATCCAGTGCACGACGGACGCGACATGTGGCCATCCGTCACGATCCGTCGGCAATACAAGTCTATGGGCAAAAAAACGCATCCTGCGGGCACATTTGCAGGATCCGTTTCTTGTCCAAAACGACGGATGCCAAACGACGCAAGTGTGAAAGTAGCCTTAGGGCTAGGGTTGGGGCTAAAGTTAGGGCTAGGGTTGGGGCTAAAGTTAGGGTTAGAGCTGGGATTAGGGTTAGGGTTTGGATTAGGGTTGGTATTAGGGTTAAGGTTGGCATTAGGGTTACGCTTGGGATTAGGGTTAGGTTTGGGATTAGGGTTAAGGTTAGGGTTGTGATTAGGGGTGTATTGGGATTAGGGTTAGGTTTGAGGTTCGGGTTGAGATTAGGGGTGTGTTGGATTTAGGGTTTTGATTAGGGTTATGGTTAGGGTTGACATTAGGGTTGTTTTGGGGTAAGGGTTGTGATTATGGTTAGGGTTAGTGATTAGGATTATGGATCAGGTTGGGATTAGGGTTAGGGGTGTGTTGGGGTTAGGGTTGGAGCTAGAATTGGGGGGTTTACACTGTTTAGGTACATCAGGGGGTCTCCAAACACGACAGCCAATTTTGCGCTCAAAAAGTCAAATGGTGCTCCCTCCCTTCTGAGCTCTGCCGTGCGCCCAAACAGTGGGTTACCCCCACATATGGCGCATCAGCATACTGGGGATAAATTGGACAACAACTATTGCAGTCCAATTTCTCCTGTTACCCTTGTGAAAATAAAAACTTGGGGGCTACAGTATCTTTTTTGTGGAAAAAAAAAATAAATTTTATTTTCACGACTCTGCATTCTAAACTTCTGTGAAGCACTTGGGCATTCAAAGTTCTCACCACACATCTAGATAAGTTCCTTGGGGGGTCTAGTTTCCAAAATGGGGTCACTTGTGGGGGGTTACTACAGTTTAGGTACATCAGGGGCTCTGCAATCGCAACATAATGCTCACAGACCATTCTATCAAAGTCTGCATTCCAAAAAGGCGCTCCTTCCCTTCCGAGCTCTGCCGTGCACCCAAACAGTGGTTTACCCCCACATATGGCGCATCAGCATACTGGGGATAAATTGGACAACAACTATTGCAGTCCAATTTCTCCTGTTACCCTTGTGAAAATAAAAATTTGTGGGCAAAAAGATCATTTTTGTAGAAAAAATGCAATTTTTTTTTTTTTTTTTTTTTTTTTTCACGGCTCTACATTATAAACTTCTGTGAAGCACATGGGGGTTCAAAGTGCTCACCACACATCTATATATGTTCCTTAAGGGGTCTAGTTTCGAAAATGATGTCACTTGTGGGGGGTTTCCACTGTTTAGGCACATCAGAGGCTCTCCAAACGCGACATGGCGTCCAATCTCAATTCCAGCCAATTCTACATTGAAAAAGTAAAACGGCACTCCTTCACTTCCAAGCTCTGCGGTGCGCCCAAACAGTGGTTTATCCTCACATATGGGGTATTGACGTATTCAGGAGAAATCGCACAACAACTTTTGTGGTCGAATTTCTCCTGTTACCCTTGTGAAAATAAGAATTTGTGGGCGAAAAGATCATTTTTGTGTAAACGAAAGCGATTTTTTTATTTTCACGGCTCTACGTTATAAACTTCTGTGAAGCACTTGGGGGTTCAAAGTGCTCACCACACATCAGGAGAAATTGCATAACAAAATTTATGGTTACATTTCTGTTTTTACACTTGTGAAAATAAAAAAAATGGTTCTGAATTAAGATGTTTGCAAAAAAAAGTTAAATGTTCATTTTTTCCTTCCACATTGTTTCAGTTCCTGTGAAGCACATGAAGGGTTAATAAACTTCTTGAATGTGGTTTTGAGAACCTTGAGGGGTGTAGTTTTTAGAATTGTCACACTTCATTATTTTCTATCATATAGACCCCTTAAAATGACTTCAAATGTGATGTGGTCCCTAAAAAAAAATGGTGTTGTAAAAATGAGAAATTGCTGGTCAACTTTTAACCCTTATAACTCCCTAACAAAAAAAAATTTTGTTTCCAAAATTGTGCTGATGTAAAGTAGACATGTGGGAAATGTTATTTATTAACTATTTTTCGTGATATATCTCTCTGATTTAAGGGCATAAAAATACAAAGTTTGAAAATTGCAAAATTTTAAAAATTTTCGCCATATTTCCGTTTTTTTCATAAATAATCGCAAGTAATATCGAAGAAATGTTACCACTAACATGAAGTACAATATGTCACGAAAAAACAGTCTCAGAATCAGCGGGATCCGTTAAAGCATTCCAGAGTTATAACCTCATAAAGTGACAGTGGTCAGAATTGCAAAAATTGGCCTGGTCATTAAGTACCAAATTGGCTCTCACTAAGGGGTTAAAGAGGCTTTCTCAAGTTCTGTGTTCAGGAGTGCAGTGCTCCCTTGCCTCCAGCTTCTTGCCAGACAGTGGCCATTGTTCTTCTGATTGATACTTGGTCCAGCTACATGGTTGTGCCACCAGCCTGATCTGTGCATTTTCCAATGATGGCTTCTTTTGCATCAGCGAAGTGCAGGGGCACTAAACCTTTATTACAAGAGCTCTGTGATTGTACCCATTTAAGAAGATGAGACAACCCCTTTAAATTGTCACCAACACCATAGCTTGACAGTTCTCATTCACTTGCCTGGGAGGAGGTTTTCTAGACAGTCGTGTTAGATAAAACTTATCACAAGGTTTTTTTTTTTTTATAAAGTTCACCATATGGCTCCACAGATATGAGGTTTTCTCTATCGCCTTTCATTGGGGGACACAGGAACCATGGGTGTATGCTGCTGCCACTAGGAGGCTGACACTATGCAAATAAAAAGTTAGCTCCTCCTCTGCAGTGTACACCCTACCGACAGGAAGTAGGATCTTCAGTTTAGCTTAGTGTCAGTAGGAGGTGGACACGGGTCTTTCATTAGACCCTTATCTACCTCAATGTGCGTCGTTCCTTTTCAGGTTTTCCGGAGGGATACAGGGTGAGCAGTCACACCTGTACTCCCACAATGCGGACTATGAGTACGGCGTGTACTGCCACCCCGTATCCTCATAGATCCCTCTCCAGGACCAAGATCCTAGCACACAAGCGTGCTGAGAAGTCCGGTCCTGGCTCCGTCCCCCACCCACTCGCCCACCAGAGCCTGTCGGTTGGAGGAGACGAGGACGTCCATCACAGCTCCGTGGACGTCTCAATCCCCTCAGGTTAGTAACTGCGTGGGATGTCTAAGGTGAGTATTTCCCCTAAATCTCCAGATCTTCCCCCCCTTACTCTCTCGCTGTGTGGGGGAGTAGTAGTCCCTAGATGCGCTGCTCTATCCTCTATGGCGGCGCTGATCTCATTTTAAAAGGAATCCCAGGGGCAGCAAGACGTGCAGTAGCTCTGCACTACAGGTTATCCCCTTCTTCGGGGCCGCAGTGTCCTCCCTGCGGTCGCGCTGCGGCTGCAATGTCACTTTTCTGGCGGCGTCGGCACCGCTCCCCCCGGCGGCCACCCTGCAGGCTTCGGCGCCGCAATCCTCTTTCCGGCGGCGCCGGCCTCTAATTTAGGTCCCGGCTTCTGCCGGGGCCTACTTCGGCGCCGCCTTCCGACCTCACTGCGGCCCTGGCAGGCTGCCGCGCTGCTCTGCGGCACATTGTTCCGGGGCCGCAATCTCTTTTTCCGGCGGCGGCGGCCTCTAATTTAGGTCCCGGCTTCAGCCGAGGCCTACTTCGGCGCCGCCTTCCGACTATTCCGTCCTCCCTGCGGCCCTGGCAGGCTACCGCGCTGCTCTGCGGCACATTGTTCCGGGGCCGCGATCTTTTTCCAGCGGCGCCGGCCTCTAATTTAGGTCCCGGCTTCCGCCGGGGCCTACTTCCGGTACCGCGCTCCTCAACTTCCGCTTTCTTTGGGCGGGCTTTCTCCCGCCCGACAAACTGTGCCCTGCAATCTCCGCCCACCGGTGTCATCTGGGCGGACTCCGCCCCTTCCTCCACGTCGCAGCTGAGCACAGGGCAGGAGATTTCACACGCGCATTTTCACTGAGAGCGTTCATTTCTGGGGGCACAGCACATCTTCTGCGCGGATTACAACCAGAGGCCGCAGGGCAGCAGCTCCATCTTTCTGTTCCACTGTTGTTCTTCAGGCCTGCAGCAAGTTCCGAACAAGAGTGCCCCAGATATGTCTACCTGTTCTCCTAGGGGCTATCGTTCCTGAGGAGCATCTTCCAAGCCGTGCAGCCTTCCATCTGGACACCGCAGCGCCTGCCGTGAGTACCTCTGCACCGCAGTTTGACTCAAACCCCAGCCCCCCCCCCCCCCCCCAATCCTCTGTCTCAGGGGCCGGAGTCACTTTTTCCTGTGTCTTAGTGAAACACTTTCAGGGTTCGCCTTGCAACCGCAAGCCTCTCTCAGGCAGGCCTGCAGCAACCCACTTTATGTTCCCTGCTGCTCCGCCTCAGAGCGAAGTCCCCACCCCAGGCTGGGCCTCCCCTCTGTCTCTATCAGTAGCGGATCTCACACGGGTGTCCCAGACCCTTGTGTCCATGCTCGAGCTGTTGCCCCTGCAGACTTCCGTAGTAGCCAGCGGGTCGCAAGAATCTCTGTCCGAGTCTTCCAATACAGGCCGCGAAAGATCCAGATGGGAACGCCGGTCTGAGTTCTCTTCTCGGTTCATCTCGCCCCACGGTCCTTCTCTGTGGTCGAGTTTCCCCTTATCCTCCCCCTCTCGGAGGGAGAGGCTTTTTATGATGTACCTTCGGAGGATAATTTGGGGCCGGAGTCGGACCATATCATAACATGAGGGATATGGTTCAAAGCCTCATTGGAGCGTCCAATCTGACCTGTGGCATCTAAGATTCCTCTACGGAACCCGCAGATCAGGCGGTTTCGTTTAGACGGTCTAAACTACCTCCCAAGGGATTCGTTCCTCATCCTGAATCGAGGAGCTTCTGGCCAGAGAAAGGGAGAATTCGACCAGACGTTCTCAAAGAGACAAGCGTCTTGGAGTCTCATATCTCTTTCCTCCGGATCTCATCGCCAACCGGTATGAGAGGCGATGGAGAACGACCTCTCCCTCTGTGGATTCGCCGACTGCTAGACTTGCCACTAAGACAGTCCTCACGCTGTCCGGTGGGGCGACTCTGACAGATTCCATCGATAGAATCATGGAATTCTTCGTGAATTTCGGCATCATCCCTATGCCCGGCTTTCGCTTCCACTTTGGTTTCGAAGTCGGTATCCGAAAGGGCTAAAACAACTCCGTTGGGACATTCAAGCCGGAGCTCCACCAGACTGGCTGGCGGAAGCGGCCACCCAGATTACTCACGCAGGGGTATAATTTGTTCCCTGGACGTCGCGTCTTCTGCCGCTCAGACACCCAGTAATGTTGTTGCCAGCTGTCGCTCTGTTTGGCTCAAGAGCCATCAAAGAAGTCCCTTACGAGCCTGCCCTTTTCAAGGATCACGTCCTTTTGGTTCCAAGCTGGACCAAATTATTAAGGACGCCACTGACGGCACCAGTTCTCTTCTTAGGCGGCAACTTCGGTCCTTTCGGCCTCTTTTTTTTTCGTCGTTTCGCGGCATCAGATTCCCTTTCGCAACAGAGGCCACAGGCACGTTAAGAGAAGAAGGTATTCTTCGACTCACTACTTCCTGGCGTTCCCGCTAGTCCTAAGGTGGATTCTCCAGGTCCAGGACTGGAAGTTCCACCTAGGCATGACCCACGACTAGACCCCAGCCCGTTTCTCAGGCTGGGCAGCCGTCTTCTGTTTCTAAGGGACGTCTGGGTCTCCTCAGTAGAGGACGCATGGGCCAGGGCACTTGTATCCTCTAGATACAAAATCTTCATTTCCGGCCCTGGGATCGTTTTCTTCAAATTCCAACCTCCAAGAGACCCCGCTCTAGTCCCGGGTCTCTTTACAGCCATTGTTTCCCTCATTAAATCCGGGGTAATCGTTCCCATCCCAGAACAGGAACAGTTCAACGTTTCACAGGCTTCTCTTCGAATCTTTTTGTACTGACAGAGGACGACAACGTTCGTCCCAGTCTGGATCTCGAATTGCTGAACAGGAAGTTTTGTCGGAAACCTTCAGGATGATATTCCCTCGTTCAGTAATCGCTTCCATGTAGGCTCAGGAATTTCGGTTTCAGGCGCCCGAAAGTCTATCCATCTTTCCCGACACTCTAGCCGTTGCGGGTGGCTCGCCAACAGGAAGAATTTCCGTCTTGTTCAGCGCCTCGTAGCTCCGGGCATATTCTTCGACGCTTGTCGGACCAGTCTCTTCCTTCCCAAAGACAGGATATTCCTCCTTTTGTCAGGAAGTTCGCTTGCTCCCCTCCTTTCCGATGGGCCTTAAAAGGTCCTAAGGAGGTTGGTTGCAACATCGGAAGCAATTTTCCCTTCGCCCGTCTCATTCAAGACTTCTTCAGCAGGCTATGCTATCACAGGGGACAGGTCTGTCTTCTCCCTGCATCGTCCGATCCGGCTTTCTCCTGGGTCAGACGGTTCCTCGACTGGTGGCCGAGGTCACTTCTTTTATCCCACAGCAGATCCTTCACAGCATTTCCTTCCTTCCAGTTCCCTGGCAGGTGGTGACGACGGACGCCAGCCCGCTCGGCGGAGGCGCGGGGCTTTGTCACCTGTTCTTTTCAGGGTTGTAGGTCGGCGCAGGAGTCCTCTTTGCCGATCATTGTCCTCGAGTTCATCTTTCTGTCTTCCTTCACTGGGTAAGGATTCTCAGCAGCCTGCCAATTCGAATCCAGACAGACAATGACACAGCTGTGGCATATGTCTACCACCAGGGGTGGACTCGGCGTTCTCTGGCCTCGGCCGAGATTCCAGGATCCTCCTTTGGACAGAGGCAACGGTCCTGGGTAGCTCCGCAGTGCATGTCCCCGGTGTGGACATTTAGGCCGCCGACTTCCTCAGCCGCGAGGGCCTTGCGGCAGGGGAATGGTCCTTACTTCAGGAGGTTTCCTTTCATATTGCTCTTCGATGGGGGACTCCAGAGGTGGTCCTCATGGAGTCCCGATGGAACAGGAAGGTCCCTCGGGTCATCCCAAGGTCCCGCGATCCTCTCGCAGTGGTGTTGACACTCTGGCCATTCCTTGGTCGCAGTTCGTGCTCCCCTATCGGTTCCCTTGCTTTCCAAGCTGTCGAAAAGATCAAGGCGGGATAGGTGCCGGTCATTCTGATCGTCCCGGATTGGCCCAGGAGGTCTTGGTTTGCGGACATCGTCAATCTTCTCACGGACACCCCTGGTGCCTTCCAAACAGACCCGATCTGCTGTCTCAGGGTCCGATCTGCCACCCGAATTATCGGTCGCTCAGTTTAACGGCATGGCTGTGGACTCCACAGTTGTGAGAGCGTCCGGCCTTTCGGACCGGATGGGTCACACTATAATCCAGGCTAGGAAGCCTTCGTCTTCTTCCAGGATCTACTTTTCGTACCTGGAAGGCTTACTTTCGTTGATGCGAGTCCAACCGCTTGTCACTATGTCCTTTTCCCTGCCTTCCATGTGGTTTTCCTTCAGGCAGGACTGGATTCGGGCTTCGCTCTCAGTTCTCTAAAGGGCCAGGTTCCTGCGCTCTTCTTCCCTTTAAGAAGACGTTCTCTTCTCAGCCACAGGCTAAGACCTTCCTTCGAGGAGTAGCCCACGCTGTCCCTCCGTACAGGGCCTCTGTGGATTCATGGGCTTTAAAGGTTGTGCTGGTTGTTCTTAGGGGTTCCCCCTTTGAGCCTCTCAGGGAGTTTTCCCTGTCAGTTCTATCTCGGAAGGTGGCTCTCATCAGGGCCATCTCTTCGATCTGCCACGTTTTTGAGTTGGCGGCCATTTCTTGCCGACCTCCTTTCTCGATTTTTTTCCACCAGGACAAGGTGGTCCCAGGCCTCCGCCTTCCTTCCTTTAACGAGGTGGTTTTCATCTTTCCACCTCAACGAGGACATTGTTTCTACCTTTTGTCCAGCTCCGACTCACCCTCTGGAGCGATCGTTGAACAGTCCGGACCTCGTCAGGGCAGTGAGGATCTCCCTGGCTAGCATGTCCGCTTTCCGAAAGATGGATTCTCTTTTCGCCATCCCTGATGGCGTGCGTAGAGGCCTGCCGGCTTCCAAGGCGACTATTGCTTGCTCGATCAGAATGGCAATTTTAGAAGCTTACCGGGTCAAGAGCAGTGTGCCCCCTCCTGGGATTAAGGCTCACTCTACCCTACCCGGGCGGTCGGCGCTTCCAGTGCGGTACGTCACAAGGCTTTCGCCGACTGCTTTGCAAAGCGGCAACCTGGTCTTCCATCCACACGTTTTGCCGAACTACAAGGTCCGTACCTATGCTTCGGCGGACGCCAGCCTGGGCAGAAGGATCCTGCAGGCGGCAGTGGTGAGTCCTCGGACCTGATGGAAGTCCGTTTTTTCCCACCCCAGGGACTGCTTTGGGACGTCCCATGGTTCCTGTGTCCCCCAATGAAAGGCGATAGAGAAAACAGGATTTTTGGTTGCTTACCGTAAAATCTGTTTCTCGGAGCCTTCATTGGGGGACACAGCACCCTCCCAAGTTGAACATTTCTGTTTACTGTATATGTTTGAGTTCTTTGAACACTCTTTGAGTGTTTGAATCTGTTAATTTGTGGAGCGCCGTGGAATTTGTTGGCGCTCTGTAGATAAAGTTTATTATTATTATATTATTATTCTTTCTCTTTTACACGTTGCTTCTCCTACTGCTTTCTCACTAACTGAAGATCCTACTTCCTGTCGGTAGGGTGTACACTGCAGAGGAGGAGCTAACTTTTTATTTGCATAGTGTCAGCCTCCTAGTGGCAGCAGCATACACCCATGGTTCCTGTGTCCCCCAATGAAGGCTCCAAGAAACAGATTTTACGGTAAGCAACCAAAAATCCTGTTTTTAATTAAGTGCTACTTTTTATGTTCTTTACCAAGGGGTTGGGCTTGCAGGGTAATTACGCAGCGCATCCTCAAGACATGCTCCCAGAGAATTTTAATGGAAAACATGGAATTTACTTATTTTTTTTCCTCCCCTCTGTGTGGTCATATGAAAGAGATAAAGGGTTGACAAACTTCTCAAACCTCACATACCGATTTGACTAGTATAAGAGGCACACTGTTTTTAAATTGGGATGATTTGTGTGGGACTTTTACTATATTGCCCCCCCCCCCCAAAAAAAAAAAAAAAAAACACTTGAAAACAGTCAGCCCCTATATAAGTAGGACTCTAAAAGGTTCTTGAAAATGTCAAAAAATTGCTGCTAAACTTGTGAAAGTCTTAATGTACCCCAAAAAATAAATCTGTGTAGAAAAAAAAAAATGGCAACATACAGTAAACATGGGAAATCTGAATTGGCTATCTGTTCAAAGGGCAGATGTGACATGTGCCTGAGCAGAATTTTCCAACGCAAAATCAGACTTTTGATCTCTCCAGTTCTTTATGATTTTATATATAAAATGTAGACATGTAGGCTTCGGTGGTATGTATGGACTCTCCATGTGTTAAACTTTTATTTTAAAGGGAACCTGTCACCCTCCCCCCCTTGATCCCGGCGTTAAGTAAAAGAGCTGCATTTTGTGAAGGGGGCTCTTCTTTTTTTGTTCCCCACTAACGCTGCAATATTAACCCCTTTACCCCAAAGGGTGGTTTGCACGTTAATGACCGGGCCAATTTTTACAATTCTGACCACTGTCCCTTTATGAAGTTATAACTCTGGAACGCTTGAACGGATCCCGGTGATTCTGACATTGTGTTCTCGTGACATATTGTACT
Organism: Ranitomeya imitator; assembly: GCF_032444005.1. NCBI lineage: Eukaryota > Metazoa > Chordata > Amphibia > Anura > Dendrobatidae > Ranitomeya > Ranitomeya imitator. The sequence continues at coordinate 743,072,163 of NC_091283.1, forward strand.
TCATGATAGTGGTAAAATTTCTTTGATATTACCTGCGTTTATTTGTGAAAAAAATGGTAATTTGGCGAAAACTTTGAAAATTTCGCAATTTTCCAACTTTGAATTTTTATGCAATTAAATCACAGAGATATGTCACACAAAATACTTAAGTAACATTTCCCACATGTCTACTTTACATCAGCACAATTTTGGAACCAAAATTTTTTTTTGTTAGGGAGTTATAAGGGTTAAAAGTTGACCAGCAATTTCTCATTTTTGCAACACCATTTTTTTTATAGGGACCACATCTCATTTGAAGTCATTTTGAGGGGTCTATATGATAGAAAATACCCAAGTGTGACACCATTCTAAAAACTGCACCCCTCAAGGTGCTCAAAACCACATTCAAGAATTTTATTAACCCTTCAGGTGTTTCACAGGAATTTTTGGAATGTTTAAATAAAAATGAACATTCAACTTTTTTTCACAAAAAATTTACTTCAGCTCCAATTTGTTTTATTTTTTATTTTACCAAGGGTAACAGGAGAAATTGGACCCCAAAAGTTGTCCAATTTGTCCTGAGTACGCTGATACCCCATATGTTGGGGTAAACCCCTGTTTGGGCACACGGGAGAGCTCGGAAGGGAAGGAGCATTGTTTTACTTTTTCAACGCAGAATTGGCTGGAATTGAAATCGGACGCCATGTCGCCCCTGATGTGCCTAAACAGTGGAAACCCCCCAATTATAACTGAAACCCTAATCTAAACACACCCCTAACCCTAATCCCAACGGTAACCCTAACCACACCCCCAACCCTGGCCCCAACGGGAAAATGGAATTTAATACATTTTTTTAATTTTTCCCTAACTAAGGGGGTGATGAAGGGGGGTTTGATTTACTTTTATAGCGGGTTTTTTAGCGGATTTTTATGATTGGCAGCCGTCACACACTAAAAGACGCTTTTTATTGCAAAAAATATTTTTTGCGTTACCACATTTTGAGAGCTATAATTTTTCCATATTTTGGTCCACAGAGTCATGCGAGGTCTTGTTTTTTGCGGGACGAGTTGACGTTTTTATTGGTAACATTTTCGGGCACGTGACATTTTTTGATCGCTTTTTATTCCGATTTTTGTGAGGCAGAATGACCAAAAACCAGCTATTCATGAATTTCTTTTGGGGGAGGCGTTTATACCGTTCCGCGTTTGGTAAAATTGATAAATCAGTTTTATTCTTTGGGTCAGTACGATTACAGCGATATCTCATTTATATCTTTTTTTTTTTTATGTTTTGGCGCTTTTATACGATAAAAACTATTTTATAGTTAAAAAAAATATTTTGGCATCGCTTTATTCTCAGGACTATAACTTTTTTATTTTTTTGCTGATGATGCTGTATGGCGGCTCGTTTTTTGCGGGACAAGATGACGTTTTCAGTGGTACCACGGTTATTTATATGTCTTTTTGATCGCGTGTTATTCCACTTTTTGTTCGGCGGTATGATAATAAAGCGTTTGTTTTTTTGCCTAGTTTTTTTTTTTCTTACGGTGTTTACTGAAGGGGTTAACTAGTGGGACAGTTTTATAGGTTGGGTCGTTACGGACGCGGCAATACTAAATATGTGTATCTCAGGGAAGCCCGCAGAGAGCCCTCTCCCTGGGCGATGCTTTCATATACCGCCGGCACACCGCGATCATGTTTGATCGCAGTGTGCCGGGGGTTAATGTGCCGGGGGCAATCCGTAACCGCTCCTGGCACATAGTGCTGGATGTCAGCTGCGATAGGCAGCTGGCACTCGGCCGCGATCGGCCGTGCTCCCCCCGTGAACGTGGCCGATCGCGTATGATGTACTATCCCGTCAGTGGTCATACGGGCCCACCCCACCTCGACGGGATAGTACGTCATATGTCAGAAAGGGGTTAACGACCACCGATACGCCTTTTAACGGTGGCAGTTAAGGGTACTTAAACCACAGCGAAAAAGAGACTAGCGCCCCCCAGAGTCTGATTTTCTCTGGGGTTTCGGTTACCAGGGGTAGCCGAGACCTCAGAGAACATGATTCAGGTTTTTTTACCGACCCCCGGGTTGTGATCTCCGGTAATTAACCGTTTACCGGCGGTCGCAAAAAAACCCCCAAAAAATGCGATTTCCCATTTAATTTCTCTGTCCTCCGATGTGATCGCACATCAGAGGACAGAGAAATGGGGTCCCTGATCGCCCCCCGATACTCGCCTTTCTCCCCCGGTACTCCTCGTGGCTTTGATGGGCGCCGCCATCTTGTTCCAGCTAAAAAATAGCATGCGCAGTGCATCGGCCGGCACCCGGAAGATCTTTGGGGTCTCGGCTGTCGGGGGTAGCCGAGACCCCAAAGAACATGATCGGAGTCGGTTTTTACCAACCCCTGTTTTGCGATCGCCGGAACTGTTTACCGGCGACCGCAAAAAATAAAAAAGCGGTGTGTTATTCTCTGTCCTCTGATGTGATCGCAGATCAGAGGACAGTGAAATAGGGGGATTCGGGGACCCTGTTATACTTACCGGTGTTCCTGAATCCTCCTGCTTCCCCTCCTGCCCGCCGGCTTCTTCATCCGGTAAGAAAATGGCGGGCGCATGCGCAGTGCGCCCGCCATGATCTGCCGGCTGGCAGCTAGAGGACTTGGGGCTAAAATTAGGGTTAGGGTTGGGGCTAAATTTAGGGTTAGGGCTAGGGTTAGGCTTCTTTCACATTTGCGTCGGTACGGGGCCGTCGTAATGCATCGGCCCGACATACCGACGCACGTTGTGAAAATTGTGCACAACGTGGGCAGCGGATGCAGTTTTTCAACTCATCCGCTGCCCAGTCTAGTTCCTGGGGAGGAGGGGGCGGAGTTACGACCGCACATGCGCGGTCGGAAATGGCGGACGCGACATATATAAAAAGTTACATTGAACGTTTTTTGTGACGACGGTCCGCCAAAACACATTGGATCGAGTGCAATACAAGTCTATGGGCAAAAAACGCATCCTGCGGGCACATTTGCAGGATCCGTTTTTTGTCCAAAATGACGGATGCCACACGACGCAAGTGTGAAAGTAGCCTTAGAGTTAGGGTTGGGGCTAAAGTTAGGGTAAGGTTTGGGGCTAAATTTAGGGTTAGGGTTGGGGCTAAAGTTAGGGCTAGGGTTGCGGCTAAAGTTAGGGTTAGAGTTGGGATAAGGGTTAGGGTTTGGATTAGGGTTGGCATTAGGGTTACATTTGGGATTAGGGTTAGGTTTGGGATTGGGGTTAAGGTGAGGGGTGTATTGGGATTAGGGTTAGGTTTGAGGTTAGGGTTGAGATTAGGATTACGGGTGTGTTGGATTTAGGGTTTTGATTAGGGTTATGGTTAGTGTTGAGATTAGGGTTGTTTTGGGGTTAGGGTTGTGATTATCGTTAGGGTTGTGATTAGGATTATGGATCGGGTTGGGATTAGGGTTAGGGGTGTGTTGGGGTTAGGTTTGGAGTTAGAATTGGGGGGTTTCCACTGTTTAGGTACATCAGGGGGTCTCCAAACACGACAGCCAATTTTGCGCTCAAAAAGTCAAATGGTGCTCCCTCCCATCTGAGCTCTGCTGTGCGCCCAAACAGTGGTTTACCCCCACATATTGGGCATCAGGGTACTCTGGATAATTTGGACAACAACTTTTGGGGTCCAATTTCTCTTGTTACCCTTGTGAAAATAAAAATTTGGGGGCTAAATCTTTTTTTGTGGGAAAAAAAAATATTTATTTTCATGACTCTACATGATAAACTTCTGTGAATCACTTGGGCATTCAAAGTTCTCACCACACATCTAAATAAGTTCCTTGGCGGGTCTAGTTTCCAAAATGGGGTCACTTGTGGGGGGTTTCTACTGTTTAGGCACATCAGGGGCTCTGCAAATGCAACATAACGCCCGCAGACCATTCTATCAAAGTCTGCAAAGGCCATATACATAATCACATCATATCAAAGTAACTCCTGTATGCAGGAGTTACTTTGATATGATGTGATTATGTATATGGCCTTTTACTGCTAGCAGCATTTTTACCCCCGGGTATATGTAGTGCTCCCCATGTACACCAGTACTGCTAGAGTTTTCTCTTTATATTCCATCTGTTGTGGTGCATATTTGTGATTTTATTGGTCCCATATTTTTTGTATTTTGTGTATTTTTAAATAAAGATATTTGATTTACTATGTTGTTTGGGATTTTCCTACTCCGTTTTTTCGCTGTAATACTGTATAGAGGGCTACAGATACTCACTGTGCTGTTTGGTGACATGGTGTGTATCACACTAAGTATGGACCAGAGGAAGCAAAGGAAAGAGCTGTCTCGGGAGATTAGAAAGAAAATTATAGACAAACATGTTAAAGGTAAAAGTTATAAGACTATCTCCAAGCAGCTTGATGTTCCTGTGACTACAGTTGCACATATTATTTAAGCTCCATTTGACTGTAGCCAACCTCCCTGGACATGGCCATAGGAGGAAAATTGATGACAAATCAAAGAGACTGATAATACGAATGCTAACAAAAGAGCCCAGAAAAACTTCTAAACAGATTAAAGGTGAACTTGAAGCTCAAGGAGCATCAGTGTCAGATCGCACCATCTGTCGTATGAGCCAAAGTGACTTCATGGGAGATGAGCAAGGAGGACACAATTTTTGAAAAAACATAAAAAAGCCAGACTGGAATTTGACAAACTACATGTTGACAAGCCACAAAACTTCTGGGATAATGTGCTATGGACAGATGAGATACAAATGGAACTTTTTGGCAAGGCACATCAGCTCTGTGTTCAGATAGAAAAATGAAGCATATCAAGAAAAGAACACTGTCCCTACTGTGAAACATGGAGGAGGCTCTGTTATGTTCTGGAACTGCTTTACTGTATCTGGCACAGGGTGTCTAGAATCTGTGCAGGGTAAAATGAAATCTCAAGACTATCAAGGGATTCTAGAGCGAAATGGGCTGCCCAGTGTCAGAAAGCTTGGTCTCAGTTGCAGGTAATGTGTCTTGCAATGGGATAATGACCCAAAATACACAGCTAAAAACACCCAAGGATGGCTAAGAGGAAAACATTGGACTATTCTGAAGGTGCCTTCTAAGAGCCCTGACCTAAATCCTATTGAGCATCTTTGGAAAGAGCTGAAACATACCGTCTGGAAAAGGCAACCTTCAAACATGAGACAATTGGAGCAGTTTGCTCTTGAGGAGTGGGCCAAAATACCTGTCAAGAGGTGCAGAAGTTTCATTGAGGGTTACAGAGATTGTTTAGTTGCAGCAGTTGCCTCCAAAAGGTTGTGCAACAAAATATTAAGTTAAGGGTACCACTATTTCTGTCCAGGCCTATTTCATGAGTTTTTATTTAATTTTTTTAAATTCTATGGAAGCATGGTTGAAAAGCAATGTCAGACTTTCATTTGTTTATTTTCATAGATTTTTTTTTTTATTTATTATTACTTTTGTCAAATTCAAGTTACTTCTGTGACCATTGTGGGGTTTTCTGTCATTAAATGAGGGGTATCAACAATTTTGACCACGTGTGTAGTGTGTTTAGTTCAACTAGGAAAATTTGATGAACCGTCCTCTTTAACCCTTTGTCTTAAAATAGGGTGGGGCTAAAGCCTGGGACCCAGCGCCATCATTTACGTCATTTTGTCCTTATGAGGTTGAGTAGAGATGAGCGAATATTTCAATATTCGGTCCTGATTACGATTGCCATATTTGCAATATTCGCCGAACGCCATTGGAGTCAATGGGAGTACAGATGAGCGAATATGTTTGAAAATGATCGTCAAACATAAAATCGGCACTGATATGGCCCGAATATGGCAAATTTTGATTCCGCAATCATTTTCCAAACATATTTGCTCATCTCTAGTTAAGAGGAGACTGTTACATTTCTTCCATTAAGTGGGCACAATAATATTTCTATTCCTAATACCTGGTCTACATACGGTGTAGATATGATGTGACATTAACATCGGTCAGATTTGCTGTGAAGACCACATTTTATCTGCTGTTCGGGGTGTAAGCCACCCATTACTGTTGTGCCAGTCTTCCCGGCCATATGACATCGATGACCTAGTTACCTTTGTTGTAATCTTCTCATCGGTGATACTTGAGCTAGTCATCCCTGGTCATCAGTTGTTTCCATGTTGCCGGCCCGATGAGACTGTACTCGCTGCTGAATATTTATAGCTTTATTTGAAACTAGATAGTGGCCCGATTCTAACGTATCGGGTATTCTAGAATATGTAGGTAGTATATAGCACAGGCTACGTACTATGTTGCACAGTGACGTAGTATATAACACAACCGACGTAATATATAACAGAGCTACGTAGTATGTAACACAGCGTACGTAGTATATAGCACCGCTACGTAGTATATAACACAGCCACATGGTATATAACATAGCCACATAGTGTATTGCACAGGCACGTAGTATATTGGTCCGCCACGTAGTATATAGCAGAGCCACGTAGTATATAACATAGCCACGCCGTATATCGTAGTATATTGCACTGCCACGTATTATATAACAGAGCCACGTAGTATATTGCACAGTCGACGTAGTATATAACAGAACCGACACAGCCACATAGTATATTGCACAGCTACGTAGTATATAGCACAGAGCACGTAGTATATTGGACAGTCACATAGTATATTGGACGTTCACGTTGTATATTGCCCAGTGACATAGTATATAGCATAGAGATGTAGTATATAACAGAGCCCACGCAGTATGTAACACAGCCCACGTAGTAAATAGCAATGTGGGCACTATATGCGTGGTTAAAAAAGACTTAAAATAAAAAATAAACATATACTCAACTTCCGAGGGCCCCTTGAAGTCCTAGCGCCTGTGTGCGGTGCACCTGTAGCTTCCGGTCCCAGGGTTGGTATGAGCGCAGGACCTGTGATGACGTCGCGGTCACATGACCATGACGTCATGGCAGGTCCTTCTCGCATAGCATCCTTGGCACCGGAACCTGCCGCTTGCACTGCCGAGGACAGCAGGCGACGTCAGAGGGTGAGAATAACCTATTATTATTATTATTATTATTATTATTATTATTATTATTATTATTAGATCGTTTTACTATTGATGCTGCATACGCAGCGTCAATAGTAAAAAGTTGGTCACACCGGGTTAATAGCTGCGTTAACGGAGTGCATTACACCGTGGTCCATTAACTCTAGCATTAACCTTGTGTGACCGCTCAGCGCTGACTGCAGGGCAGTAAAGCAGCGGCCATTTCGCTGCCAGACTATGGCCATCGCTGATTGGTCGTGGGCGTCCAATCAGCGACTTGGATTTCCATGACAGACAGAGGCTGCGACCAATGAATATCCGAGACAGACACAGACGGAAGTGACCCTTAGACAATTATATAATCGATGGACAGGGATGTATGATACAGAGCCTGCCGTCATCACAAGTGTGAACAGCGGCTTATGAAATGCTTCATCTAGGTGGCCTATAAGAATATAACGTATATATGTTGTGTGATGTGTGGGCTCACTGACCTCAGAGAATTTTCTGATATAGATCATTTTCATGTTTCTCAGCACCTCCTCTTTTTCATATGTAGTTTATTTTCCCTAGACTTTTTCCCTACTCTTCTAAATATTAGATGTTGCATGTGGTATAGATTTCTGTGATCTCACCATCATATGTGACATGGTAAAACACAACACGTATTGTAATCGTGTTCAGTAACTCTTCCATTATGCTCTGAACTATTTCTTGATGTACTTTCTCTTAGATCCAGGTAATAGAAGATGATCGGACTAACAGGACTTCTGAGCCGTTTATTACTGGGCTGAGGGGGCAAGTTCCACCTCTCGTTACTACCAACTTCCTGGCCAAAGATCAAGGTACACTTGGCTTTTAATTCTATAAAATTGGTTCTCGTTAAACTTCTTTCTCGATAGCCAAATGCTAATTTTAATGGAAGTATTGCTCTATTGATTTTTTTGTTTGTTTTTTTTTCCTTTTATTGACGTCATTTCAGTCAATTAGTATGTAATTGTAATATGCCAACTTCTGGCGCAGCGCTTCTTTTGCATCGTGCAGCTGGCTGATTACAGCTGCTTAACCTCTTAACGTACAATGACAGGCAGAGTCCGTCATTGGACGCCTCCCCCTTTTTCGGCAGATGACCGCTGATCTGATCAGCTGACTTGTGCCCCTAACAGCCGCAGGTGGAATCGCTATCTACCAGCGGCTGTTAACATGTTAAATACCGCTGGCAGCGGCATTTAACTTGCACGCGCAGGAAGCGCGTCACTACCTCTTCCCATCGGCTCCCGTGTCACATGACTGCGGGTCGCTGATGGGTTGGCATGACAACAAGTGGTCAGCAGGAGGCCCCTGTGGTTGTCATAGCCGGATAGCTATGAGCGCTGTCCTGCAGTCGGCATTCATAACAAGCGAGCATAACTGCAGCCCTGCTCTATGTAGCACAGGCAATCGGATGATCGCAGCTTCTAGTCTCCCACGGATACTATGGAATCAAGTAAAAAGTTTTTAAAAATAAATATAAAAGTTCAAATCGCCTTCCTTTCGCCCCATTAAAAAAAAATCAAATATACGCATTTGGTATTGCCACGTTCAGAATCGCCCAATCTATCAATTGGTAAACAGCATAGCGAGAGAAAAAATCGAAACTTCAGAATTATGTTCTTTTGCTCACTGTAACATTGCAATAAAATGCAATAACGGGCGTTCAAAAGATCGTAGACACACCAAAATGGTATCAATAACCTCGTTAGATTGGCGCGTAAAAAATAGACCCTCACCCGGCTCCAGATCCTGAAAAATAGAGATGCTGCGGGTTTTGGAAAATGGCAACATTTTTTTTTTTTCCTTTACAAACTTTAGAACTTTTTTTTCACCACTTAAATAAAGAAGAACCTAGACATGTTTGGTGTCTGTGAACTCGTAATGACCTAAAGAATCATAAAGTTTTAGCAGTTGGTGAACATTGTAAAAAGAAAATCCAAAAAAACAATTGTGGAATTGCACTTTTTGCAATTTCACTGCATTTGGATTTTTTTTCCCGTTTTACAGTAAAGATATGGTAAAACCAATGGTGCCATTCAAAAGTACAACTCGTCCTGCAAAGAACAAGCCCTCACATGGCTATATTGACGGAAAAATGAAAAAGTTATGACCGTGGGAAGAAGGGGAGCATAAAATGAAAATGCAGAAACGATCAATACCCCTGGTCCTTTAAGAGGTTAAGATAGTAATTAGTGATGAGTGAGTATACTCGTTGCTTGGGTTTTCCTGAGCACGCTCGGGTGACCTCCAAGTATTTGACTGCACGGAGATTTAGTTTTCATCGTGGCAGCTGAATGATTTACAGCTACTAGCCAAGTTGAGTACATGTGGGGGTTGCTAGGGAATCCCCACATGTAATCAAGCTGTCTAGTAGCTGTAAATCATTCAGCTGTCGCGATGAAAGTACACTCGCTCATCACTAATAGCAATGAGTAACAATGAGTAGAGGTATATTGGGAACTTCCTGCCTGCATTTAAATACTATGTTTTGTATAAAATCAATACTGGTAGATAATTATCCCTTCCTGACGGCTTTTTTTTTGCTTGTTCATGCATCTTCATTTTTTGTTCCGAGAACTTATATTTTTCCATCCACATTGACGTATAAAGACTTTTTTTTGCAGGGCGAGTTGTAGCGTTAGTTGATGCCATTCATTTTGCCATACAACATAATGAAAATGTGAAAGAAATTCCAAGTGTGGTGAAATTGCGCAAAGAAAACAAACGCAATTTCGTAACTTGTTTTTTTGGGTTTTGTTTTTGCGATTTTCATTGTGTGATAAAAATGACCTGACTATATGATTGTCCAGATCCACTTGATGAATATGATTAATGCAATATCAAACTTTAATATATTTTTTCAGTGGTAGTAAAAATTCTGAAGTTTAAAAAAATAAAATAAGTTTGTCATTATTGTTTTGAGACCCTTAATACTTTCATTTTTCTGTCAATGCAGCTTTGTGAGGGTTCTGAGCTGACCTTACTACCAATGCCATTTTGGAGTGTATACACAATATTTTGATCACTTACAGCATTAATTTGTGATGTTGCAGCGACTAAATAAATGTAATTCTGTGTTTGTTTTTTCTTGTTACATTATTTACCGACTTGGTTGACTAATCTTATGTTTTAATCGGACTTTATCAGATGTAGAGATGTCAAATAATCTTCTTTTCAAAGTTTTAGTTAGAAGGGGAAAATGGTGTGTGTGTGTGTGTGTGTCTAACATACATAGTGTTTCTCCCTCCCTGATTTCCTATTCTTTTCCATGTTTGTCACACTTAAATGTTTCAGATCACCAAAAAAAATAGAAATATTAGACAAAGATAACACAAGTAAACACAAAATACAATTTTTATATGAAAGTCTTTATTATTAAGGGAAAAAGAAATACAAACCTACAGTGTGCTGTGTGAAAAAGCAATTTCCCCCTAAACCTAATAACAGGTTGGGACATCCTTAGCAGCAACAACAGCAATCAAGCATTTGCAATAACTGAGAATGAGTCTTTTACAATGCTCTGGAGGAATTTTGGAGGGTTTCTGAGCATGAACCGCATTTTTAAGGTCATGTCACAGCATCTCAATCGAACGAAGGTCAGTACTTTGACTAGGCCTCTGCAAAGTTTTAATTTTGTTTTTCTTAAGCCATTCAGAGGTGGACTTGCTGGTCTGTTTTGGTTAATTGTTCTGCTGCATAACACAAGTGGGCTTCAGCTTGAGGTCACAAGCAGATGGCCCGACATTCTCCTTCAGGATTTTTCGGAAGACAACAGAATTCATGGTTCAATTTACCACAGCAAGTCTTCCAGGTCCTGAAGCCGCAAAACAGCCCCGGGCTATCACACTTAACACCACCATATTTTACTGTTGGTATGATGTTCCTTTGCAGAAATGCTGTGTTACTTCTACGCCAGATGTAATGGTACATACACCTTCCAAAAAGTTAAACTTTTGTCTCGTCCGTTCATGGAGTATTCTCTGAAGAATCTTCGGGATCATCAAGATGTTTTCTGGCAAAACTAAGACGAGCCTTTTATGTTCTTGTTTATCAGCAGTGGTTTTCGTCTTGGAACTCTGCCATGCAGGCCATTTTACCCAGTCTCTTTTTTTATGGTGGAGTTAAGAACAGTGACCTTAACTGAGGCAAGTGAGACTTGCAGTTGTTTGGATGTTGTTGTGGGGTCATTTGTGACCTCTTTGATGAGTCGTCACTGCTCTCTTGGGGTAATTTTAGTTGGCCCGCCTCTCCTGGGAAGATTCATCACTGTTCCTTGTTTTCACCATTTGTGGATAATTGCTCTCACTGTGATTCGCTGGAGTCCCAAAGCTTTAGAAATGGCTTTATAACCTTTTCCAGACTTGTATATGTCAATTACTTTTTTTTATCATCTGATCCAGAATTTCTTTGGATTATGGCATGATGTGTAGCTTTTGAAGAACTTTTGGTCTACTTCACTTTGTCAGGCAGGTCCTATTTAATTGATATTTGGTGTGGCTAGGGAATTTGAACTCTGCTTCCCAAAGATGTGATAAACCGCAGTTAATTTATTTTTAAAGGGGTGTTGGTCAATCACATTTCACACGGGGGCCCTGAAGGTTTGGATTTTTCTCCCTTTATAAAAAGGGTGGGGAACCTCAGGCCCCAGGGCCATTTACGGCCCTCAATGACCTCTTATCAGGCCTCCGAGCAGATTCTCATGGACCGCATTCTTGGGCAGGGTGGTGTATTTTGATTACAACCAGCTCATTCATTTCTTCTTGCTCTT